>NC_089231.1:74389006-75106724 GCF_963924675.1 Phocoena phocoena
TCCTGCATTTGCAGGCGGATTCTTAACCACTGTGCCACCAGGGAAGCTCCAGCAATAAAGTATTTTTAAATTAAGGTATGCACATTGATTTTTTTAGATATCATACTATTGCACCCTTAATAGACTGTGGTATAATGTAAACATAGCTTTCATATGCACTGGGAAACCAAAAGATTCATGTGACTCCCTTTATTACAATACTTTATTGCGATGGTCTGGACTGAACCCAAAGCATCTCTGAGGTCTGCTTGCAGTGAAAACTTTTCCTAAAAGTGCATTTGTAGGACATGATTAAATAAATTGCGGTCCGTTAGTTTTGAAGATTGCTATGTTGCTTAAAATAATGAGGCAGATATGCCTGTGGAATAACGTCCAAGATAAACTTACTCATAAAAGCAAGTTACAGAATAAAAGTCCATTATCGGACTTCCTGGTGGCACAGTGGTTAAGAATCCAGTGCAGGGGACACAAGTTCAATCCCTGGTCTGGGAAGATCCCACATGCATAGAGCAACTAAGCCTGCGTTCCACAACTGCTGAGCCTGCGCTCTAGAGCCCGCGAGCCACAACTACTGAGCCCGCGTGCTGCAACTACTGAAGCCAGCATGCCTAGAGCCTGTGCTCTGCAACAAGAGAAGCCACCCCAGTGAAAAGCCTGCGCACCGCAATGGAGAGTAGCCCTCGCTCACTGCAACTAGAGAAAGCCCGTGCGCAGCAATGAAGACCCTACGCAGGCAAAAATAAATTTATTTTAAAAAAAAAGTCCATGATCCCCACTGAGAATGGATACTCCCCACATCTGTCCCGTTCCCTCCAGGACCCCAGCACCAGTGCAGGTCCTGGCACACAGTAGGTGCGGAACCCAGAGCCCCCTCTGTTCTCCCCCACCCTCTCTCTGCAGCCACGGGGCCCTTTTGGTTCCTCGTGTCCCCAAGCCCCTGCCTCAGGTACCCCCTCTGGTCCTCACTGTTGCCTGCTTGTTTCTGCTTCTCTCTTCATTTGCTTGTTGATCATGTCTCTCCTTCCGGGACTTTGGTTCAACGAGCCAGGACTTGGCTGTTTCACTCAGTGCCCAGCATGGCAATGGCACTTGGTTAACACTTAACCACTGCATGGATGAGTGAATCCAACTTATAAAATGCAGTGAGATGTATTTATTAAAATGTAGAGAAAATAGAGCATTTTGATGGAAAAGCTCTATGAGTTTTGCCAGCAGTCCAGATTCAAAGTGTCAGCTTCTGATGCCATGAGGCTGTCTGTCCCTCTGCTTCTAGAAACTATAATGGGGAAGTGTGAGCCCGGTAGGACCCCCTCCCAGGGAGAGTGAGTTAACATGTTATGTAAGTTAGGCGTTGGGTTTTTGGCCGAGCGGTTATGAAGCATTTGGCCTAGAGTCCACTCTTGTGTTTATTCAAGATGAGTCACTGTGAAGCTCTCCTCACTTGAAGCAGAACTTTGGCAGAGGCTTAGTATGAGAACGGTTCTCACCCTAGCTCCCCCTCCCCAAGGAGGGTACCACTGAAGTCTGGCTTTAGGAGAAGGGAAGTGGGAACTCTAAACAGAAGGAAGATTCCAGGTTCCTGCAAACCCCAGCTTATCCTATTAGTTAGAAGGGAGGATGGACTATTGAAAATCCAGCAGTGGAGAGTGACTCAACAAATCCAGGGCATTGAGAGGCAGACAGGGACCAGGGAGTGCTCTTTCCAGGGTCCTAGACAAGATCAGGGGACGGTGTGGGCCCCGCCCAGGGAGGAAGGGGTGAGGACCTGGGGAGTTTAACCAGACTGGCCCACTCTCCGCTTCATACTTCCTGATCTTTGCAAAATAACAACGAAAACTTTTTCAGGATAAACTAATTTAGTATGCTGCTGTGCAGGTATCTGGAGTAGTGTACTGACTGTGGTGGTGAGACACACTGTGTGTGGGGTCCTGGCTTAGGAGCTTACACCCCTCGTTGAATTTAGTCCTCACGTTTAAGCCCCCGGATGTGTCATCCCCAGAGACTGATGAAGCATCTGGAAAGGAAGGGATTGGCCCCAAGGTCACAGCTTGTGAGGGGTAGAGCCAAGATTTGAACACATGTCTGTCTGGCTTAGAGGCTGGTGCTTTTTATAGCACCCATAATAAAAACTCAAAATCAAACTTGCAGCAGGGCAGTTAAGTAAACCATAAAGATGGAGATTAGGAAACAAGAGTTCTGACCTCCTCGAAGGCAGACATGGGCTCTGACTGGAGTCTGGAGTTGGGGGGAAGAACTGGGCAAAGAGCACAGGCCTTGGAGTTCTGAAGACCTGGGTTCAAATCCCAGCTCTGCTCTCACTGCTGTGTGACCTTGAGCAGGTGGCTTGACTTCTCTGTGCTTCAGTGTCCCCCAACTGTAGGGAGGATGCAGCGTACCTAGGTTTGCTATGAGGTTTAAATGGGAATGATCCAGTAATGGAAAGCTTCTGGTACAGGGGCTGCCACATAATGAGTAGCCAGGAACAGTCAATAGCCATTTCCATGACATGCAGGTGATGGGTAGATCATTCACATGGTTCCAGGTGCTGACATCTTGGTCAGCAGAAGGAAACAGTACAAGGCCAGCCAGGCTCACCCCCACCCACTGCGGCCTGCCTTTCTCTGTAGCTGACCTCCTCCTTAAAGTGCTTCAGCGAATCGGTGTGAGGCTGTGAAACCTGAGCCAGGGCCTTTGCACTTGCTGTTCCTGCTGCCTGGATGGCTCATCCTCCCATTCTTCCCATGGCTGGCTCCTTTTCATCAGTCAGGGCTCAAGTCAAATGTCTGCTCTTCAGAGAAACCCTCCCTGACCATCCCAGCTAGAGCTCTCTCTCTTCCTCCACTTCGGTACTCTCTATGGATCCTGTTTTTCTCCTTTGCACTTATGACTGCAGTCTGAGACTGCCTTGTATATTTGATTGCTTCTTTATGTTCTGTGCCTACCAGAACGCCAGCTCCATGAGAGAAAAGTTCCTGAGTTTGGTTCCCACTGTGTCCTCAGCCCTAGAACCGTGCCTGGCCCATTGCAGGTGTTCACTAAATATTTACTGAATGGATGAAAGAATAATCTAACTTGGTTCTCATAACAACCCTACTACAGTAGTGTGGTAGAGGAACAGTGGTTGCCAATTCTTCATTGCTCCTCCCAGGCAGAGGTGGAGGCTCTCCTCCCTCCCTGTGAATCTGGACTGGGCCTGTGACTCATGCTGACCAATGGAATTGGTGGCAGAAATAAGGCCATGTGACTTCTGAAGCTAGGTCTTAAGAAGCCTTTCAGCTTTTGCCTGGTGTCTTGGAATACTCTCTAGGGAAGCCAGCTGTCATGTGAGAGGTCTGACTAGCCTGAGTCTGCCATACAGTCAGGAAGCCCAAGCAACCATGTGGTGCCAGACATATGAGTGAAGAAAGTATCTTGCACCTGCAGCCCCCGGTGCCCTCGCTCTGCAACCACATGACCGAGCCCTGCCCAGCTGAGCCTAATCAATGGACACAACTGTGAGAGATAATAATAAAGCATTTTAAGCTACCAACTGTTGAGATGATGTTACACAGCAGTATATACAGATTACTGATAAGAAAGGAACATAGTCTTCATTTCTCAGGTCAAAGAAACCAGGGCATTGAAAGGTCAAATGACTTACCCACAGTACTTGGCAGAGTGGGTGCTCCAGCTTGAATTGTCTCCAAGGCCTGTGCTTCTAACTTCTAGGCCACATCCCTCTGAAGCTAATTCCTATTTGTTCTTTCTGATTTTTTTTTTTAACATGGCTGGTGGTCAGTATCAGGTTGAGAGCTGATCCTGAGGACTTTCTTCCTTCTCATTGTAGATCTTCATAAACAACGAGTGGCATGATTCTGTCAGCAAGAAAACTTTCCCCACCATCAATCCATCCACTGGGGATGTCATCTGTCACGTAGCTGAAGGGGACAAGGTGAGATATGGTAACTTAACTTCAGGGCAGGGCTGAGTGGGTTGGGGGTGCACAAGGACGGTTTCATTCTCTAACATGTTTTTTTATGGTTGAAACTGTGTGTGTATTACTTTCATAACTAAAAATGCCAATTAAACTTTTTGAGTTAAGTGAAACCACAGAAACTCTTCCTTGCAGGTAAAAGTGCTAGATTGTACCCGGGTTCAAGAATTCATACAGTTGTGCAAAGAAGATGTGGCACACAAATACAATGGAATACTACTCCACCATAAAAAGAAACGAAATTGAGTTATTTGTAGTGAGGTGGATGGACTTAAGAGTCTGTCATACAGAGTGAAGTGAGAGAAAAACAAATACCGTATGCTAACGCATATATATGGAATCTAAAAGAAAAAAAGGTACTGATGAACCTAGTGGCAGGGCAGGAATAAAGATGTAGACAGACGTAGAGAATGGACTTGAGGACACGGCGGGGAGGGGGAAGCTGGGGCGAAGTAAGAGTAGCATCGACATATATACACTACCAAATGTAAAATAGATAGCTAGCTAGTGGAAAGCAGCAGCATAGCACAGGGAGATCAGCTCCGTGCTTTGGGACAACCTAGAGGGGTGGGATAGGGAGGGTGGGAGGGAGGCTCGAGAGGGAGAGGATATATGTGTGCATGTGGCTGATTTCACTTTGTTGTGCCACAGAGGCTAGCACAGTCTTGTGAAGCAGGTTATACACCAATAAAGATATATTAAAAATAAAATATAAAAAAATTCATACAGTTGCAGAATTGTAGACTTGGAATTTAATTTGAGAACATCTAATCCGATCTGTCCATTTCAGACCTGGAAGTTGAAGGTCAGAGAAGGGAAGTACAGAGCTAGATGGAAATCTTCTTCAGCAGAATTCAGATCTCCTGAGATCTAGCTATGGTGTCTATAGTATATTTGGATTTGATTATATATATCCATAGTAATGAAAAAACAGTAATACTAATTTTAAAGTTAAAAATTAGACTTTCAGGGGCTCCCCTGGTGGCGCCATGGTTGAGAGTCCGCCTGCCGATGCAGGGGACACGGGTTCGTGCCCCGGTCCGGCAAGATCCCACATGCCGTGGAGTGGCTGGGCCCGTGAGCCATGGCCGCTGAGCCTGTGCGTCCGGAGCCTGTGCTCCGCAATGGGAGAGGCCACAACAGTGAGAGGCCCGCGTACCGCAAAAAAAAATATTAAACTTTCAGTAAAAAACATTTCATTTATTAAAATAGAAAAAGCATTAAAAATAATTCAAGAATGCCTCCTGTCCTCTGCTTTAAAACAGTCTTCTATATGTACATTTAAGGCCTTTCTCCCTTTGCTAAAGGAAAGTGTGAATACTTTCCTGGCTCATAGAGTAGTCTAATGGTAAATGTATTTAATATTAATGAAAACTATGCTCCGTACCTCCTGATAACACATCTCCCTATATGGAAAATGGTAGCTGTGTTGATTTTATTGCTTTCCCAGGAGAGGGAAGCTGGTTAAACCTGCATTAGTTGGAGACTGCCAGTCGTCTCCGAAGGAATGGTTAATTTCACTGGGCTTGTTTTGAAAGGAAGAGGGGAAAAATGGCCAATTTCTAAGTGCTGATCCCTGAGTGCCTCTCCCTACTTAACTCTTTGGGGGATTTTTTTTTTTTTTTTTTTGTGGTACACGGGCCTCTCACTGTTGTGGCCTCTCCCGTTGCGGACCACAGGCTCCAGACGCGCAGGGTCAGCAGCCATGGCTCACGGGCGCAGCTGCTCCGCGGCATGTGGGACCTTCCCGGACTGGGGCACGAACCCGTGTCCTCTGCATCGGCAGGCGGACTCTCAACCACTGCGCCACCAGGGAAGCTCCCCTCTTTGGGGGATTTTGAAATGGAAATCCGGAAATGGAAACCATCAGGATCCTCATTCCCACCATGACTGCTGGGAAGGAGAGAAGCCCAGTCATTTAATTCTGAAGCTGGTCAAACAGAGCCCTTTTGAGGCTGGGAGGAACTGTTTGGGGCAGTTCCCACACAGGCATTGACCGAAGCTCCTGTGGGCACGTTCGGCAGCGGGGCAGGAGGTATTTGGAGGTGGTTATTGCTGAGAAGGCCTGAAGTACCTTGGTGGGTGTTTTCCAGGAAGACGTGGACAGGGCAGTGAAGGCTGCCCGGGCTGCATTCCAGCTGGGCTCGCCCTGGCGCCGCATGGATGCGTCCAAAAGGGGCTGGCTGCTGAACCGCCTGGCTGATCTGATTGAGCGGGACCGGACCTACCTGGCAGTAAGTTCTCCGCCCTCTCCCCTCTCATCCCACATGGCGAATGGATATCCCACGGATAGCCAGGAAAGTGTTGCCTTGCTGACAAGTAACTGGCCAGAATGGCGTAGGCTGGACACCTTTGGGGTACCCTCCTGTACCAACCTGGGAAGCCTCAGTGTTTCCTTTGATGCAGTGGGTTTGGCTAAGAAAGGAGGAGACTCGGGTGGGGAGGGGGCTATGATGGGGAAGCCTTCCTGGAGAGAGACCCCCCAGAGGGATGGACACCTCTCCCAGACCCTCTCTGTGTGGTGGGCCTCCTCCCTGTCTGCAAGAGGCAGAAGAAACCAGGAGGCAATACCCTCTCCTCCCCCAGTCCATACTGCACATAGCAGCCAGAGTGAAGCTTCTAGAAGGCAAATTATACCATGGCATGGCACTCTGCTCTTAAGCCTTCCATTACATTCTGTGTCCTTAGGATAAAGCCCTGTTCCTTCAACATAATCTACTAGGCCTTCCTGATCTGGCTCTATCTCCCAACTGTGGCCCTCACACACACAGCTCAACTCACCAGCTTTCCCTCAACTTCTTCGCTGCCAAGCTTTGGGCCTTTGCACATGCTGTTTCCTTTGCCCATGGTACTCTTCCCTTTGTCACCATTCATACCTTCCCCTTTGCCTTGTTCCTCCTACATATCCTTCAGGTTTTAGCCTAAAGGGTGCTTCTCAGGCTGGAGTTTCTCCAACTGGGTTGGGCACTTTGTAACACTCTTTTAACACTTGTGACTAATTCATGTCATTATTTGCTGGCTTTTTGCTCTTTTTTCTTTTTAACATCCTTATTGGAATATAATTGCTTTACAAAGGCATTTTGTTCTATAAGCTCCATGATCGCCTCTGTATTCCTAGCACCTGGATCCGCCATAGAGTAGAAGCTTGAAAAAAATATAGTGAAATGATTGAATGAGAAGTTGGTGCATCCTTCCTCCCATCCCCCTCCTCTTGCTCCCTGCCATTGAAGAGGCCCAGAAATGCCTCAAAATTTAGCACAAAGGGGCCACCAGCCCTTCTCAGACCATGCTGAGCCTCAATGCTGTTTGTCACCTGATTTACTGATTCATTCCTGTGCCCCTGTGTCCGTGTTGATCTTGTTGTCTTTGCTCAGGCCTTGGAGACCCTGGACAACGGCAAGCCCTACGTCATTTCCTACCTGGTGGATTTGGACATGGTTCTCAAATGTCTCCGGTATGGGCTCAGGCTTCCTGTTCTTTGTTCTGGCCGTGCCAGAGGGGAGGGAGTGTTGCTGGAGGGGTGGAAACAGAATAATGTAAAAGGATCCACAGGAGTTGGAGAAATGTATTCTAGTTAGACTCCATCTCATGGGAATCATCCCTCAATACCAAAACTGTAATTGAGTCATACACGTTTTCTCTTTCAGTTTTGGTAATTTATATGTTAGTTGGAATTTGTCCATTTCTTCTAGGTTATCTAATTTGTTGACTAGAGTTGCACATAATATTCTCTTATAATGATTTTTATCTCGTTTTTACAATGTCCCCACTTCCATTTCTGATTTTAGTTATTTGTGCTTCTCCCTTTTTTTCTTAGTCTGGCTAAAGGTTTGTCAATTTAGTGAATGTTTTCAAAGAACCAGCTTGTGGATTTGTTGATTCTCTGTTGTTTTTCTGTTTTTCATTTCACCTGTCTCTGCTCTGATCTTCATTATTTGCTTCCTCTTGCTAGCTTTGGGTTTAGTTTAATCATAAACATTTTAATAACCAAGAAATACAAGATGAGGAATAAGAGCTTTGTCAGAGCCCTTGGGTCATAGGTAACAGGAACTCACTCAGCCTAAGTTGGGCAACTGTGGAGAGTGAGGGGTCTGAAATCCAGAAGGCCATTCAGTCTAACTGCTGCCTACTTGCTTCCTTCTTCTCTCGACTACACTGGCCTCTCCTGGGGCCAGTCTGCATGTTGGAACCCGGCTGCTCACACCTGGGCTGGCTGCTGTATGAGTGCTTCCGGTCAGACTAAGCTGCAGTCCCTTAGTCCTCGTGCCAAATTCCTGGAAGGGGGGCCCTGACTGGCTGGCCTTGAGTCTGACCAGATGTGGTTCAGGTGGACAGATCATTGTTCAAATAATGGCTCCTCCGTGACCATGTGGACAGAGGTGGAGGGGAAGAAGCGGTGCCAGAAAAGTATGGGTTGGACAACAAAACTGTAGTTATCCCTCATAACAGGGTTTCTCAACCAGGGCAATTGCGTCTCCCAGGGGACAGTGGCTAATGTCTGGAGACGTTTTTGGTTGTCACAACTGGGAGGGAGGGGTGCTACTGGCATCTAGTGCATAGATGCCAGGGATGCTTTAAAAATCCTGCAGTGCACAGGACAGCCTCCCACAGCAAAGAATTTTCCAGCCCCAAATGGCAGCAGTGCCAAGATAGAGAATGCTCTGCAAGGATGCCCCAGAGGGAGCAGCCTGGTGAACAGCAGGCAGAGCCCCAGGCCTTCCTGTGCTTTAGCAGAGTGCCTCTGTGCCCATTAAATACCTGTTCTGAGGCGTGCAAACACACATAATACAGACCTGGGAAGACGGGAGCAGCGATGCCTTAATTTGTTCAGATTGGCAACTCCGTGGCTGTTTTTCTCCCTGGCGTCACAAACCTATGTTCACACCCAGGTCAAGTCTGGTCTCAGGCTAACCTCAGCAGACACATTCATTTCAGAAATCTCTCTTTTACACTGCATGTTGCATCTCTCCCCCATCTTCCATTCTTCCTACTTCCCTGAAAATCATCACATACTATAAACACATGACTCTTCTTTTCCCCCCAGCTCTTATTTGCTGTGTTTTTGCCATTTGTGTCCCTATGTGTCTGGATAGTAAGCTTTACAGGGTTGGGACCCAGTCATTGATTTGTTTCTGGTCACTGTTCACTCAGTCTTAGTACGATGCTTCTGCACACAGCAAGTGCCAGCTGTTAGATGGGTTTGCACTTTCCCACTAGAGTCAATCCATGGTTCTCAGATGCTAATCTGTGGTACTGGGCTGGTGCGACAGTCACAGTTTAATAAATCTGAATGTTTATTAAAAACACTGATTCCTGGGCATCAGCCCCAGAGTCAGTTGAGTAGGTCAGAAGTGGGTACCTGGAATTTGGTATTTTTTATGAGCACCCCAGGTGATTCTGAGGCTTAGAGGTTAGTTACTGAGAATGAATTATTGTGACCCTAGCAGTTAGTTAAGTCTTTCTGGAAATAAGCCCAGAGCCAGGGCAATAATCAGAAAGACCCAGTTGGACCAGTTTGAGTCTTCTCTTTCTGCCAGAGTTTACAGGGGTCCCTGACAGTCATTGACGGAGTTTGGAATTTTTTTTTTTTTTTTTTAAGTTACTATGCAGGCTGGGCTGATAAGTACCACGGAAAAACCATTCCCATCGATGGGGACTACTTCAGCTACACCCGCCATGAACCTGTGGGAGTGTGCGGGCAGATCATCCCGGTGAGTGTTAGACTCATAATAAACAAATGAAGGTTTATCAGGAGTGCTGTGAGAGGCAGCAATCTTGGGCAGGTTCATTGCCAAGGTGGGAGGGTCTGTGGGGTGATGTTGGAAGGCGGCCTGGGCAGTGGTTGAGAACATGGTCTTTAACAAAGCCAACCAGCCCTGCCACGGGTGAACTCTGTGACCTTGGGCAAGTCACTTATCCCCCTAGGACTTGGTTTCCTTATCTGAAAAGTGGAAGTGATAGTAGCTGTCTTAGGGCAGTAGGGAGGATTGAAGGCGATGATGTAGCATGGCGCCTAGTATGGAAAAGCATGAATGCGAGTCACTAATATTATCACCCACCACCTGCCTTGTTTATCTGTCTTAAATCTACAATTGAGTTGTGAGGGGAACACGAGAGGTTCAGAGAACCTGGTGTTGCTTCTGCTCCCTGGCTGCCACTTTCTGCTGCCAGTGCAGCTCTCGGCTGAGATTTCGGGAGTGGCTGTTGTTGATTGCAGTGGAACTTCCCGCTCTTGATGCAAGCATGGAAACTGGGCCCAGCCTTGGCGACTGGAAACGTGGTTGTGATGAAGGTGGCTGAGCAGACTCCACTCACTGCCCTCTATGTGGCCAACTTGATTAAGGAGGTGCGTGGCTTGCGTCCATCTTGACCTCTATATGCCTTTGTAGAGGCTTGCTCTATAGGAGTGCTGATGAGGGGCCCCCGTAGTGGGGACGGGTATTTGTAGAGAAGGGAGTGAACCCCCCTCATCCCTGCTCATCACACTTCACCTGAAGTGACCTGCACCACCTCTCTTCTACATTGGGTTTCATTGCAAGACCCCTCTGAAGGATGAAAACCATTCTAAGTGAGTGCCATGGGGGCAGGGGCAAAGGGCACAGGGAATCCCACAAAACAGGCTCCTTGCTGCACCGTTTGGAATTCCTGAGCAGTACCCGGTAAGACTGCTCACCTGTGTGCTGGGCAGACTGCCGCAGCTTCTGGGAGGGGATGTGTATTCCTCTGTCCAGACCCTTTGGAGCGGGAGAACGACTCGCGGTGTCCCTGGTGTTTGCCTACAGGCCGGCTTTCCTCCTGGCGTGGTCAATATCATACCTGGATTTGGCCCCACAGCTGGGGCCGCCGTTGCCTCTCATGAGGATGTGGACAAAGTGGCCTTCACAGGCTCCACTGAGGTAAGGCATCCTAGGACCTCAAGCTTGTGGTATGTTTGGCTCAAACGCCCCCAGTCCTCAAAGGATGATGCGTTCAAGACTAGCCTCTGAGGGACTTTCCTGGCGGTCACGTGGTTAGGACTCGGTGCTTTCACCGCTGTGGCCCAGGTTCAGCCCCTGGTTGGGGAACTAAGATCCCGCAAGCCGTGCAGCGCAGCTAAAATAAAGTAAAATCAGATTAGCCTCTGGGTACTGCAGGGGGTCTACCCCAGGACTGCCTTTGAGTAGCTCAAGTGAGGGGCCCCATGTGTGCCAGCAGGGACCATCAGGGTGGAACCCTTTGTGGATTGGTTGACACTCCAGCTGCTGTAGGGGGGTGGCCTGGCATCCCATGTGGGATAAAGAGGCCAGGACTGTCTATGTCTAGACTTTATAAAGCCCAGAGCTGACTGCGTGCCAAAGGTCAAAGCACCTTGGCTGTGTCAGACTCTTTGACTGGCACTGCCCTGGCAATTAAAGAGAGTGGGCTTTAGGGAGACATGAGTTCAAATCCCAGCCTTGTCATTATGACATGAGGCAATTCACTGAGTGTCTTTGGGGGCTCCATTCATTGTGTTTAAAATGAAGATGGCAGTGGGCTTCCCTGGTGGCGCAGTGGTTGAGAGTCCGCCTGCCGATGCAGGGGACACGAGTTCGTGCCCCGGTCTGGGAAGATCCCACATGCTGCGGAGCGGCTAGGCCCGTGAGCCATGGCCGCTGAGCCTGCGTGTCCGGAGCCTGTGCTCCGCAACGGGAGAGGCCACAGCAGTGAGAGGCCTGTGTACTGCAAAAAAAAAAAAAAAAAAATGAGGATGGCAGTATCTACGCAGTACAGACAGTGGGTGTGGTGTAGTGGGGAAGATAATGCGTTTTGGAGTCAAACTAACTGTTTCAGCAGCACTTACTTAGCTATGCGACCTTAGGCAAGTCAGCCTCCTGAAGCCTCCTTTTCCCCACCTATAAAATAGGGATAATAACTGTGCCCACCTCCCGGGGTTGGCCTGAGTGAGATAAAGCTTATGATGTATTCTGCGAAAGTCTAGCCCAGAGTAAGTGCTCAGTGAGTGAGTGAATGAATGAATGAATGAGTGAGTGCTGCTCTGTGCCAGGCTCCGGAGAGACAAAGACATATAAGATGCCTGGGGATTCCTTAAACATAATCACCTTGAAAGCAGGGACAAAACTCCTTTTTCCTATCCTTGAATTCTTGGAAGGCTTCATTGCATGACTTTAGAGAAGGCATGCTGAATAGTATAATAAAGGTGATCTTTAAAATGATCCCCGAGGTAAAGATACCTTCAGACATTCAGTCTGTATGCAGAGATGGCGGTTGCGGGAGGGCAGAACTGTGGCCTAGATGACACAGTCCAGGCTCTTTCTTGGCTTAGTCACCACCTAAATTAATGCCTCAAGGGGATGTTGAGAATCTTGCAGATGGGATGGTTTCTTTCTTTCTTTTCAAATTAATTTATTTTTGGCTGTGTTGGGTCTTCGTTGCTGTGCACAGGCTTTCTCTAGTTGCAGCGAGCGGGGGCTACTCTTCGTTGCAGTGCGCGGGCTTCTTATTGCGGTGGCTTCTCCTGTTGCGGAGCACGGGCTCTAGGCGTGGGCTTCAGCAGTTGGGGCTCGCGGGCTCTAGGTGCTTGGGCTTCAGTAGTTGTGGCACATGGGCTTAGTTGCTCCGCGGCATGTGGGATCTTCCTCGTACCCGTGTCCCCTGCATTGGCAGACGGATTCTTAACCACTGCACCACCAGGGAAGTCAGACGGGATGGTTTCTTGACCGCGGTATGTGTGCTCATTCAACAGATAAGCACAGGGGTTCTTTGTGCCAGGCTCTTGGAATATGGAGGTGAGAAGCACCCCATCCTTGCCCTGTGCTAGGAGATACCATTTAAAACACTGTGAGAATGAGGCAGGATAGCAGGTCTGAACTGGTGCTGGATGCAGTTTGCCCAAATGTGAATTCTGACTCCACATTTACTGTGTGACTTTGGGCAAGTGACTTGACCACTCTGAGCTATAGCTCCCACATTTCTATATCAAGGGAAAGAGTCGGCCCTACCTCTGAGGTTGACGTGAGGGTTGAACTTAATGCACACAAAACACTTAGCACAGTGTCTGGTATGTAGGTGGTGCTGAGTGTGTAGAAGCCACACAGCAATGACCCTGCTCGTGTCGTTACTGTCATTGTCATCCTAGGAGCTCAGAGGATGGGGCAGTGATGGTAAGTGAATGGCCAGATTTGGTGAAATTCTCCAGGTCTCTTGTAGTCCAGCTACTCCCTCAGGTTGCGGGGGCTTCTGTTCTGTGTGTCTGAGAACATTTGGTTTTGTTTTCCTCCGCTGAGTTTGTCTCTGTTCCTGCTTCCCTATAGGTTGGCCACCTAATCCAGACTGCTGCGGGGAACAGTAACCTCAAGAGAGTGACCCTGGAGCTAGGAGGAAAGAGTCCCAATATCATCATGTCAGATGCTGACAGTAAGTTTTCAGGGGGGAGGTCTGATATCAACCTTCCGCTAGCTCTGTATTCTGTGGTTCCACTCAGTTCCGCAATCCTCAGCATCCCTCGGATTGGTTTCTGCCCCCAGGGCCTCAGGATGAAAGTAAGACTCCTCAGCATGGCCCTCTGGCCTACACGATGTGGCCTCTCCCCCAGCCTTTCTCCTCTCTGCTCCCTGTAATCCAGCCAGGCTGAGCTACTCACTTGCACAAGAATGCAGCATGCTTTCAGATTAGACTACTTTTCCTCCATCACATCCTTTTTCCTGGTCCTGCTGAGGTGCTCCCAGATTCATCCTCCTTGAGGGAGTCTTCCCTGATGGCCATAGGCCAGTTGGTTTGGTCCTCCAGCCGCCCTTGGCTCTATTACCACAGTGGGTGATGACCACTGTCCTTCGTGTCTATCTGCCACTTGGTCTCCACACTCAGAGAAGGGAGCAATCGGCCCTGCCTTGTTCCCACACAGAGTCTGGCACCCAGCAGGCATGAACACTGCTGGTAGTGTTAACGGGTTAAGGGTAGCAGCCACTGGGGCCAGGCTGCTCCTTACCCTCTTCTTATGGTTGCCTTCTGCCTCCACAGTGGACTGGGCTGTGGAGCAGGCCCACTTCGCCCTGTTCTTCAACCAGGGCCAGTGCTGCTGTGCAGGCTCCCGGACCTTTGTGCAGGAGGACGTTTACACCGAGTTTGTGGAGCGGAGTGTTGCCCGGGCCAGGTCTCGTGTGGTCGGGAACCCCTTTGACAGCCGGACTGAGCAGGGGCCGCAGGTAAGCCCAGTGGTTGCACGCAGGTCTCGGTGTCCGGAGCCACCATGGAGAAGCGGAAAGGGCCTTGGACTCTGAATCCGGCAGGCCTGGCTTCAAGTCTCAGCTCTGCCAGGTACCAGCTGTGCGCCCTTGGGAAGCCGCACGCTCTCTCCGAGCCACCATTCTCTCATCCATAAAGCCTGCCCTTCGTAACTCACAGAGTGGCCGTGAAGTGGAAATTAATAATGGAAAGCCCTTTGTAAATTACATACACATAATAAATATGAGGAATGGCTGTGAGAAAGGGAATGCATGTTTCCTGGACCTTGGCCATCCATATAAATGCATCTACCAGAAAGACACACACATACCTGTTGTTAATCGCAGTTACGTCTGGGAGAAGGGCGGAGGGCTGTTGTAGCAGAGGGACTTCATTTCACTTTATACTCTTCTGAGCTGTTTGATTTAAAATTAAAAAAAAATTTTTTTTTTACAGTGAGCATGTATTCATTTTAACTAATAAAAATATAGTCAATAATAATTATAACAAAAGGAAACACAGTGCCTGACCCCACCACATCCTGATCCTTTTTCCAGCATTGGCCTTAGACCCAGCCTGTCTTGGGCTCACTCTCCACAGGGCCCTGTGCTGGCCTCCTCCAGCCTCCTCCTCCCAGGGATGAGGAATCCACAGGGTCAGGGATGCTTCCTCCCACAAATCCCTTGCACGCAGCCCTGAGCCCACTTCTGGGGCCAACAGGGGCCTCTCTGCAGGCTTCATTGTCCTGGGGACGTCTGTGTTCCTTGTGTCTACTCCCCAGGCTCCAGTGCTGGCCAAGGCAGCCTTTTTTTTTTTTAATTAATAAGTTCTATTCTTTTAGAAAAATGAGCAGAAAGTACAGAGTTCCCATATATCCCCTAACCTCCCCATCCCCTAGTTTCTCCTATTATTAATATCTTGCATTGGTGTGATACATTTGTTATAATTTGATGAGCCAATATTGATATATTATTATTAAATGAAGTCCGTAGTTTACATTAGAGTTCACTCCTGGTGTTGTACATTCTGTGGGTTTTGACAGATGAATCAAGACATGTACCCATGATTACAGTGTCACACAGAATAGTTTCAGTGCCCTAAAAATCTCCTGTGCTCCACCAGTTCATTCCTCCCTCCCCCTAACCCTTGAACCACTGATCTTTTTACTGTCTCTGTAGTTTTGTCTTTTCCGGAATGTCATATAGTTGGAATCGTATAGTCTGTAGCCTTTTCAGATTAGGCTTCTTCCTCTTTTTCTTTCTTTTCCCCGCAGATTGCCTTCTTTTACTTAGCAGTGTACATTTAAGTTTCCTCTATGTCTTTTCGTGACTTGATGGCTCATTACTTTTCATGGCTGAATAATATGCTACTGAGTGGATAGGCCACATTTTCTTGATCCATTCATCAGTTGACAGACCCTGGGGTTGTTTCTACTTTTCAGCTATTGTGAATAGTGCTGCTGTGAATCCCAGCGTCTTTTTTTCTCTCATTTTTCTTTGTGGTTTGTGGCTATATAATTATTAAGGTAATACAAATTTGTATTAAAAACTTCATAAAAAGGAATTTAAAGTAAAAAATAAGATCCCCTTGTCCCCTTCATGTCCATTCCTCATAGGTAACCACATACACACAGAGTTACATTTTGGCATGTTTGTTTTAGCAAAAGTAGGGTCATATAATATATTTCATCCTACAAGCTTCCCCCCTCTTTACAGAACATCTTAGGCTGCCATTCTGTGTCTGTCTGTGGACAGGTCTGTTGTTAATGATGCCAACATATGGGTGTGCCATATTAACCAGCTCCTCTACTGATGCATACTTGCGATTGTTTCCACTTCTTGCTTCTGTAAGATGTTCCCCAGTGACTATCCTTGTTCAGGTCCCTTTGTCACATGTAGAATAAATTCCTAGAAGTTAAATAGCTGGGTCAGAGGATATGAACATCTAATTTTTTGTCTGATATTAATAAGCCATTTGCCCGAAGAGCTGTACCAGCTTACAGTCCTTTTTCTTTTTTTTAAATTGAGGTGTAATTGACCTATAATGTTGTATCAGTCCTTCTAATAATGTATGAATATTACAGAGTATGTAACATACCCTTGGTATCAATGTATTTTCTTACTATTTAAAATTTTTAGTAATCTCATACTTGAAAAACAAAAACAGTAGGCTTGATATTCATTTTGATATTCATTTCTTTGAGGGCTAATGAGTTTGGTGGAATCTATTCTTATGTTTTCGGCCTTGCTTATTCATGATCTGGCCCATTTCCCAGTTGGCTTCTTGCCTGTGTGGTTCTAAGCCTGAAGCTGGGAGAGGTATGGCTGTAGCATCTCTGTAACTCTGGGCTCCTTCTCCCTCAGGTGGATGAGACTCAGTTTAAGAAGGTCCTTGGCTACATCAAATCTGGGAAGGAGGAGGGGGCGAAGCTGCTGTGTGGTGGAGGGGCGGCTGCTGACCGTGGCTACTTCATCCAGCCCACCGTGTTTGGAGACGTGCAGGATGGCATGACCATCGCAAAGGAGGAGGTTAGCATGCGTCCAGCGCTCGAGGGAATGTTCCTAGGAGGAGAAGCGGACGGTTCAGTCCAGCATCTTGACCCAGGACCCATCCACTGGCCTTGGGCCAAATCCTGGCTCTATGCATAAGACAAATGATGTGCAATTCACTTCTGATCTTGTGCCTCTCCTCTTCAGTCTCTTATGGCTGCCAATGGTTGGGGAGAACGTCTGAATTCCCCAGCAGAGCCTACAGGTCCTTTGTGTTCTGGTCCCTGCGAGCTGTGAGTTAAAGGAATGACTCTTCCCAGCCCTTCTCATGGCCTTCATGTAAGCAGACACTGGACTAGATCAAAGGGCTGACTTCCCCACATGGCGAGAGTCCCTTGATCTTCTCTCCCCCTTGGCACTGATTACCAACGTAGGGCAGCAACTCCATCTCATTCATTCGTTCATTTCACAAAATTTTTTTTTAACATCTTTATTGGAGTATAATTGCTTTACAATGGTGTGTTAGTTTCTGCTCTATAACAAAGTGAATCAGCTATAGGTATACATATATCCCCATATCCCTTACCACAAGTAATTTTTGAATTCCTACTATGCGCAAGGTGCTCTACAGACACTGGAGATCCAGGGGTATCCGACGTGTGTACTCTGCCCTTGTGGATTCAGACTCCCTCCACTTCCCCCAGCAGGATGAAGCCCTTCAGCGGCCCTATGCAGGGAAAACATTATACTGCCACCCCCTTTCATGGATAATTCAAAATAAAATAATATTAAAATGCAAAATCAGGGTAAGAGAGTACAACAGAGTTCTGCCTCTTTTCCCATCATGACTACTTTGATGCTATTTTTTTTTTTAATCTTGATGGAAATGGAAAATATCCATTTTCGAGAAGGGCAGGGGCTGCCTTTGCTTTGCTAGTGCCCGAAGTGCAAGATGCCCCGTCTCGCAGTCCTCGCTTCAACCATGATGGGCTCCTGGCAGTCTTCTCGCACCTCCGTCTTGACACTCTCCACCCAGTCCTAGAATCAGTGATTTCTTCAAGAAGTCCTAGTTCCTTTAGTGGAGAATGGGATGTTGTAAGAATGGGTGTTGCGTGTGCCGGTGCCTGGAACTCCATTTCCCTCCTCCCTGCTCCTCATCCTCACTCTGGTTTGGCCAGTTTCTGCTCATGTGGTGTCACAGCTTGACTATCACCTCTCGAGGCCTTCCCTGATCCCCTGCCTCCCATCACTCAGGCCAGGTAGCTCCTCTGGGCTCCCACCACTTGTCACGGTCACATGCCAATCACTTGATTACATCAGGATCTGTTCCCCGGGGTCTCTCCCCTGATAGGGCTGAGAGCAGCCACACCCCAACCGCAACAAGCACGCCTAGCTCCCATGTTTTGGTTTCTGAAGCCCACTAAAGCCCACTAAAAGGAACCAGGATGCCTTGAAGAAATGGCTTAGAAATAGGGCAGGGAAAGTATAAGATAAACTCAGAACATCTTGAGATCAGAGACCCTGTTTTGTTCATAGCTTTTTCTTCAGCATCTGGTGTGTGCCTTGTTGAATGACTGACTGAAATTCTTTGAAACTAAATTTCCATGTGACCTGTCAGTGCAAGCCCCTACCTCACAGGACTGTTTAGAAATAAGATAAGGTATGTAAGGTCCATGGCACACAGAAGGTAACCAGTCCCCTTAGCTTCCTTCCCTTTGTATTCCAGTGAGTGTGAGAGCTGTCTTCTCCCTCTGGAACTGTTAGGGTGTTTCTGGAGGCTTGCTACCACATCTGGAATCATCTGCTCAGCGCTGTGGAAAGCTGGGTAACAGGTGGTTCCGTGTCTGCCCCACCCACCCATTGTGCTCTCTAACCCCAGATCTTTGGGCCAGTGATGCAGATTCTGAAGTTCAAGACCATAGAGGAAGTCGTTGGGAGAGCCAACAATTCCAAGTACGGGCTGGCCGCAGCTGTCTTCACAAAGGACTTGGACAAGGCCAATTATCTGTCCCAAGCCCTCCAGGCTGGCACCGTGTGGTAAGTGCCTCCCAGCAGCCTCTCGCAACCCAGGTAGTAGAGATCCCCAAGCCAGGGTCTTCTGGAATCCACTACTCACATCCCAGAATTGGGGTGCCGGGCTTAGTTCCTCCTGGGTCAGGGTGTGGTATAGCAGATGGGGATGTCCTTCCCCCTCTCCTCCAGATGAAACTTCCCTCCAGTACATATGCCTGTGCAGCTGTCCTTGGGCAAGCAGATGGATGACTGGGGCTCCTTACCAAGCTGTAACAAGAGCAGGAAACCAGAGCTGAGGGCCCACATCTATGTAAACACTGGTCTTAAAAGCTTAGCACCTATGGCACACCCACTAGGATGGCTGTAATTATTTTTAATTTTTAAAAAAAAATTATTTTATTTTTGGCTGTGTTGGGTCTTTGTTGCTGCACATGGGCTTTTCTCTGGTTGCGGCAAGTGGGGGCTACTCTTTGTTGTGGTGCGCGGGCTTCTCATTGTGGTGGCTTCTCTTGTTGTGAAGCACGGGCTCTAGGCATGTGGGCTTCAGTAGTTGTGGCTTGCGGGCTCTAGAGCGCAGGCTCAGTAGTTGTGGCGCACGGACTTAGTTGCTCCGCGGCATGTGGGATTTTCCTGGATCAGGGCTTGAACCCATGTCTCCTGCACTGGCAGGCAGATTCTTAACCACTGCACCACCAGGGAAGCTCCGATGGCTGTAATTTAAAAAACAGAAAATACCAGGTGTTGGTTAGGATGTGGAGAAACTGGAACCCTTACACATTGCTGGTGGGAATGTAAAATGTTGCAGCCACTAGAAAAGTCTGGCAGTTCTCAATAAGTTAAACATAGAATTATCATAGGACCCAGCAATTCCACTCCTGGGTACATACCCAAGAGAAAAAAAACATACATCCACACAAAAAAGTGTATCTGAATGTTCATAGATTATTCACAATAGTCAAAAGGTGGAAATAACCTAAATGTCCATCGACTGATGAATGGATACACAAAATGTGGTTTATCTGTGCAGTGGAATATTCAGCCATAAAAAGAAATGAAGTACTGATAACCTGCTACAACATGGAAAACATAATACTAAATGAAATAAGCCAGACACAGAAGGTCACATATTATATGATTCCATTATATGACATGCCCAGAATAGGCAAATCCATTCTGGGGGGGGGGGGGGGGGGGGGGGGATGGGGAGTAACTGCTTATTGGGTATAGGGTTTCTTTCTGGGGTGATAAATGTTCTGGGATTATATAGAGGTAATGGTTGCACAACATTGTGAATATATCATAAAGCACCTTTAAAGTGGGGAGTTTTAAATTCAGTTAAAATTTAATAATTAAAAAAAATTGCCCCAAAAAGCTTAATACCCAATTAGCAAAAATGATTCATTAAAATGGGAAGGATGAGATGACTTATGGCTTTATTTCATGTGGCCTGCTTTTGACTTCTATATACCTAGCTATTAGTAGGGTTCTACCCATCCATTTTTCTCAATAAAATTTTAGAACAATACAGGAGGTCCGAGGGGTATGATGCTTATCCTCCACCCCAAAAGTTACTTCTGAAATCTCATCTTAAATTATAGGGTCAACTGTTATGATGTGTTTGGGGCCCAGTCACCGTTTGGTGGCTACAAGCTGTCTGGGAGCGGCCGGGAGCTGGGAGAGTATGGGCTGCAGGCATACACTGAAGTGAAAACTGTGAGTATGGGCACCTTCTCAGCCCTCTCCCTCGTGCTGGGGTCCATCAGTATTGACTGCTAGTTTCTTGTTTTAAGCCATGGAAGCTACCAAAGAGGGTAAAGACCCAGTCTCTGCTGTGTCTCATGAGGAATAAGTAGGGACTTGATCACCACTATGCCTACACAGTCCTTTGCTGGGCTTTGTTATACACTGAGTTCTGTAAAACCTGAGAGGAGGCAAAGATCCCAGTGGGCTGAAGCAGTGAGGAAAAACTTCTAATAAGAATCAAGCTATGAGGCATTAGATATCAAGGGGCATATCCTTTGCTTCTGCAATCCTGAAGAACTAAGCAGAAATAAAAAGAAAGCTTTACTTCCATAAATAGCCATCACAGCATTCTCCAACAGGGAAAAATCAGATGTAACCTAAATGCCCAATAAATTATGGAATATTAAGTAGCTGTTAAAGTATTTTTGTAGAATATTTGATATGAAAAATGCTTATCCTTTAAAGTAAAAAAGCAGGATACAAAGTGATGTATGCAGTATAAGCTCAACTTTAAAACTGTATATGCCCATATACAGATACTCAGATATCTTTATCAAAGTGAAAAAAGACAGGAAAGAAAGATACTAAGGTAAAAATGATTTTCTGTCTACAATAAATACTAATTATAATTTAACCAGGAAACATACTCACAAATGATATTTTAAGAAAAGAGAAATGGGCACAGGGCAAGCAAACCAGCCTGGGGGTAGGGGGCGGCGATGGGAGCAGGATGAGAAAGGGGGAACAGAGCAAGAAAAGGTAAACAGTGGTCTTCATTCAGTATATACTATATAGTACGAAACTCTAATAAGATACAACCTAAGCTCTCAAGAAGATCACTGGAATAAAGTAAACATGTTTACTTGTTTATTGAAATATTTCCATTATATACAAGAGGTGAGACCCAGATTTGATATTGACATTGAGATGTCATTAGCCTATAACTGTTCATCAAAACAATAGTTATGGAGGAGATTATTTAGGTATGGAGTGAGGGAGGAGGGAGGCCTAGGACTGAGCCCCAAGGAACTGCAGTATTTAAGGATTGACTGGAGGGCAGTGGAAGAGCCTGAAAAGGAGAGGCTTGAGTTGAGGTGATTTGTGGAGGAATCCAACTGTAAGCTGCGAATGCTGGAGCCCTCAGGAGATGAGATGTTGGGGAGAACTCAAGAAGGCTTTTGAAGAAATGGCAGGACTTGATGGCCTAGGAGGGTTAGAGGATGTGGGTGAAGGGGGCAAAGCTGATTCAGCCCAGCATCCACACTGTGCTTGGTGCTCATGATAAAGAGTCCTGTAAAAAAAAAAAAAAAAAAAAAAAAAAAAAAAAAAAAGTCCTGTATTTTGAGCTTTAGGAACTCGAATGATAACACTAACAAAAATAAGGATTTGTGTGTTATCATTCACTAACAAAAATGACTGTTGCATGCTGAAGGTCTCAGAAGTCAAGTTTGCAAGGGGGACTGATGAGAAAATTTCTTTTTATTTTTACTGAAAGTTTACTTTGTGCCAGGATCTGTGCTAGACTGTCTTATGTATGTTACATCATTTAATGCTCACAACAACCCCATGAAAGAGATACTGCTGTTGCCCCATTTTACAGATGAGGGAACGAGTCACACAGAGGTGAAGCACTTGCCCAGTAGCGGGGAACGATGGGATTCAACCCCATATCCATCTGAATCTGGAACCTTCCCCCTAACACACTGAGACACCTGTGAGCTTGAGCACATTATCTTTTCCTGGCTCTGATTCTTGTGGAGGAACATATGGATCTCGGTCAGGGTCTCTCGGCCTTGGAACTGTGGACACTTGGGGTTGGGTAGTTCTTTGTGGTGGGGCTGTCGTGCAACGTAGGATGTTGAGCAGCATCCCTGACTTTTGCCCATTCGATGCCTGTAGCAACCCTCCCCCCAACTGTGACAATCAAAAATGTCTCCAAAAAAAAAAAAAAAAAAAAAAATGTCTCCAGACATTGCCCACTGTTCTCTGGGGGGCACAGCTGCCCCCGGTTGAGAATGACTAGGTCAAGGGGAGGCAGAGTGTGATCTCATGCAGAACACAGCCCTAGCGGTTGCTGGGATTGGCCACTGGCCATCGAGATGTTAGAAGTCAGGAAAGCCCTTCTGTTTATAGCTCAGGCAGCACCCAGCTGAGGGGGCCTGCAGACCAAAGGGAAGCATGAAGATTTAACAGCTTCTCTGCACCCCTCTTACAGGTCACAGTCAAAGTTCCTCAGAAGAACTCATAAAGAACCATGCTGGCTTTACTCATCCAGTGATGGAAAGTTCAAGGAGATAAGCAACAAAACCAAGAAAAATGACTGTTGCATGCTAAAGGTCTCAAAAGAGAAATTCTGCCAGAAAAATCTCTTGGATCAAGAAAGTTCCAGAATTTGAATCAATAAATAGGGTGGGAGTGGGACAAAGGGTATATGGAAAGCCTTTTAAACTGCAACAATACTACTAGCTTTCAGGGTGATCTTTCAAAGATAGATTCAAATATCTCATCCATTCCATCTGAAACACTTCTGTAACTTGCCTTAATGGGGGAAGAAAAAGCCATTGTTTACCACTGTTCCATCTTTGAAGTAGCAACTAGCACCTTTCTTTGTATTCTGGACTAAAACTCATTAAAAACAGTGCTGCTCTTCACTTTTTAGGTAACTCTTCCTCCATCTCAACCCAAGGAGATGCTGTCACATAGATATGTTGTCCCCTCTGTGTGTATGTCACATTGTAAACAACTGTCACCCATCCCCTACTGTGGATAAATAGCCTTTGTTTCCTGCACGTAGTTAACAGATGTTTCCGGCCTGCCCATGTGTGGTGGGCCCTGTACAACACACTGAGGACGACACCTACACAAGACTCCCAGCCCCTGCCCTCAGAGAGAGGGAGGTAAACCAGGAAACACACACTTGACACCTAAGGTTGGTTCTCAGTGTTTTAAGTTCAAAAACTTGGTCAGAACAAATGAGACAGATTCCTGCTGGACCAGTTTTGTAAGAGATTAATTTGAAATCCAGATGTCAATTTACTCACTTTAAGTGAGGTCTGTATTTCCAATAGCCGGACCTTTTGAATCTTGTATCAAGAACACTGCCTTACTTTAGTCAAGGGACCTGGCAAATTAGTAATCAGTATTATTAGTAAATTAGCAATCAGAAGATTCCTTAGTGAGCAATGGAATTGGAGCAAAAAGAATTGACTCACAGTAGTAGTTTGTGAGTGATCACATTTGGGTCACAGATTCCTTTAAGAATTTGAGGCAAAGTTTGATCCTTTCCTGAGGAAAAAACACCTGTATAATATTTGCAGACAGTGTCAGGGAGTGATGGAGCTCACTGTTTGACCCCTGGCTTTATTTCACTGAGGCTTATAGGCGATCCCTATTCCACTAGAGACTAATTGGACTTCTTTGAATAGCACTTCTCAATTTTTGTCATATATGCATATACCTGTACTATCATTTACTTTTTTCTTTAAATTGACTCTTATTTAGATAAAAATTTTGAAAAATCCTTACTGCAATACCTAAAAAAGAATAATAGCATTTAACTGCCATAAATAGAAGACATTATAAAAAAGATGAAACAATGTTACTAAATTTAAAATAATGAAATACAAGTAAAGCTAATCTTTTAGATTTTATATATGTATGTATACAAATTAATCATTCTATAGCTGAAATAAGTGTACCTCATTGAGGAGACAAGGATTTTACGACCAGTCAGCAGTAATGGGATATTCCAGTTGACGGTGCTTCAAGAAATGATTCTGTATTTTAGCTTTGATGATGAGCAGCAGCAACAGTGCCATTACACGTGAACCGAGCAGCAAAGGGCAGAGCTTTGAGCTCACCCCCGTTCTCCCATCTTCTCTGCAGCTTCTTAGGCTTAAGGTGGTGCACGGTGGCACCAGGTCAACTGAAACGTCTGTCCCTGTGCTCATGGCACTTGCATCTACCTGGGGAGAGAGGCATTAAACATAGGGATATAACAGGAAGAGGGTGTTCTGAGAGTGCAAAAGGGGATGCCTGGCCTAAGCTGGGCCTGGTGGAAGAAAAGGTCACGCCCCTCACACATGCATCCATCATAAACAGTTACTGGGAGGTTACTGAGTGCTAGGTACTGGCGATGCAAAGACAAATAAGACTTGTAAGACACTATCTAGAAGCTCAGGATCTGGTGAGGGGAACAGACTCTCAAAAGTGATGATTGTAATATAATATAGATGCCAGATATTGACAATGAGAGCGATCAGGTAATGACATCATGGAAGGATAAGAAGGGCCCCTGCTGACTGCAGGCAGGGAAGAATGCTCCCTAGACAATACTCATGTATTTTACTTGCTTTCCAGGCTTCTTGCCAGAAGTTAAATTCTTGAAGGTTTGAGCCTGGGTTATTTGCCTATAATTTATGCCCTTTATGTAAATGGGAGTACCACTATTATCTGCTAAATATTTACCCTAAGCAATAATAAATGCATGTCAAAATCTGATTTTCAGAAGTTAAAAACATGACTCCTATGTGAATATAAGATGAACACAGGTCAAAGATTTTACTCATTAATTAATAAGATGATGAAGCGGATAAACAACAAAGTCCTACTGTATAGCACAAAGAACTATATTCAATATCTTGTAATAAACCGTAATGGAAAAGAATATGAAAAAGAATATATATATATAACTGAATCACTTTGCTGAACACCAGAAACTAACACAACATGGTAAATCAACTATACTTCAATTAAAAAGAAAAGATGATGAAGCAGGTTCAAAAATCACTGAGGAACTGGCCGTTTGTGGGCATTTTAATAAAGGTTTTTGCAGCAACGAAGACCCAACACAGGCAAAAATTATATAAAAATAAATTTATTTTAAAAAAAGATTGCTAGGTTAGATACAAAACTGGTTAATGTCCTAGAAAGCAAGAAACAGTAACTAACCATGAGCATTTTGTTTTTACCAGATAGAAATCATTTGCAGCTGTACTGGACATAAATCTATATATAAATTATAGGTCACTTCACAGAGTGAGCTCTTAATTAGTTAACAGCAAATTCAAACAATGCTACGATCTCCTAGGGCAGAGTTGACAAGCTTTTTCTGTAAAAGGCCAAGGTGATAAACATGTTAGGCTTTTCAGGGTACATAACATCTCTGTCACATTTTCTTTTTTGGCTTTTAGTCCTTTAAAAATGGGGGAAAACCCAACATTCTTAGCTCGAGGGCTGTACAAAAATCGGCCACGGACTGGATTTGGTTTCCTGGCCGTAGCTTGCTGACCCTTGTCCTAGAAAATGAGAAAATCTTGGGTGGGCCTGTGAAATGGGGTTAGGCATGACTTTGAAAGGACATGCACTTGGCCATACTTTTAAGTTTTGGATAATTTACAAATATGTAATCATTAAGACAAAGTTTGCTTTTGTACCACCTGAAGTCATCTCAGTAACACCACTGGTGGGCAAAGCTTACTTTGGGAAACAGGATTCCTTGTACATCCCAGCACCAAGAGTCTCCCTCCAGCAGTTCAGACTGAACAAATTCATAGCCTTCGGTTCACTGCTTCTCTGACGAGATTTGGGAACTGCCCAAGCCAACTTGGAGGAGATAAATGGGGGGACCTGAGATTACCATTCCCTTGCAGCAATGTGTTAACAAATCATTCTGGCAATTTTTTTAGATTTTTAAAATTTTACCTTTTTTCCATTCATTTATCTGTTCCTTGTTTCAGGAAGTCTTAAGTAGCACTTATCATAGGCTAGGTACTGTGCTAGGTAACTGCTTCCTCAGGGAGTAATAATGCTGGTGACATTACTGGCTCCCAATGCTTAGTCTAGCTGTGGAGATAATGAAACAAGCGATTGCACTAAAGTGAAGTGTCACAATAAAATGACTAGACACTCCCAGATTGTGGGATTACAGTATTGGGGGCTTTGTCACCCTCCATGCACTAAACACAGTTTTTAATGTAATATTTATTTTGTTAATCATAATAAACACTCTTTTAATGTTTTGTTTTACTGGTTACAGGGAACAGTGAATTAGGAACTATAGAGGCAAAGCTAGCATTATATGACCTAGGTTGGTGTCTCTTTCACTGAGTTACAAGGTTCTGACTCTTCCACTCCTTGATTTTGTTCCCAGTCCACATTTCTCAGGCAAAAATAACAACTAAAATAAGGATAAAAGTTTATTTCTCTCTCAAGTAAAAGAAGTCCAAAGTTGGGCAGTTAAGGGCTATTAATGTGATTCCACAAAGTCTTTAAGCAACCTGGGATCCTGCTATTTCAATGTTCCATTATCCCTAGAGTATGACCCTCATCCTCAAGGTTTAATATGGCTGCTAACATTCCAGCCATCACATCAACATTCCAGGGAGTAGGATGGTAAAAAGGACAAAGAAAGGTGGGACACTCTTCTCTGTAAGGCAACTTCCCAGAGGTTGCCCACAAAACTTCCATTTATATGTCTTTGGACAAAATTAAGATACATGGCCACATCTAGCTGCAAAGAAGGATAAGGAATATTGTCTTTTTAGCCAGGGATCAGCGTGCCTAGCTAAAACTGAAGTTCTTAATTCTAAAGAAGAAAAGGAAAATGGATTTGGGGAGGCAAATAGCAATCCCTACCATGATGTGAAACAGTACCCTCAAAATTTTGGGTGATGCCTCTCCTATGCCTAACCTTACCACAAATTTAATCCAAATCTCATGATGTAGGGTGAGAGTACTGGGAAGATTTTCTGAACAGACAGTGTATTACTTAAGAATATTTTAGTTGCAAGTGTCAGAAAACCAAATTCAAACCAGTGTAAAAAAATGGTTCCTATATTCCAAAATCCTGACATCTCAGCTTTGGCCATGGCTTGATTCAGAAGTTCAAAAAGTTTCCATCTCTTGGCTCCACCTCTGCCAGGTGGGCTTCATTTTTAGACCATACCCATTTTGGTTCTGGTGGGTCTGGATCCTTAGAAGAGCCAACTGACTTCAACAGCTCTCATCTCACACCCAGCCAGACTCAAGTCCACTGGCTAGGAGAAAGTCCCTTTTTGCTAGCCCCAGCAAAGAGGTTCATGCTAATTGGTCCAGCTGATGTGACATCCTGCCCCTCCCTCAACCAGTCACTGTGGCCAGAGGGTTGAGATATGATGATTCACTTAGACCTGAGTCATAATGGTCCACACTTGTGGCCAGGACTGGAGTCCCCTCTAGTCCATCTGGGCTGAAAATGAGGGAGGGATGGATCCCCCAAAGAATACTGGTGCTCTTATCTGAGGAGAAGACATAGAGATTGGAGAGTTTCCCGAGTTACTGCCGACCTTTTAATATTTCAGTGTTGCCAAAACCCCTGTTGGGGTGAACTGGAGAAAACAGAGGAATGTAATGTTTCTTGCCCCCAGTCCCTGTGAATTAGACTCATTGTAATTGTAAGAGAATCTGTTTTTCAAACTGACAAATAACAAAGGAAATGCTAGCTATTAAGAAATGTCTATAATGTTGATTCTGACATCCTAGACACATTAATCTCCTTATGCTTTTAGTGACAAACCAGTTAGAACACTAGCTATCTAAGCAAAAAGATCTCAGGTTATAACCTAATCTATCTGGGTATTTGGATATGGGTCAGTCACAGGAGTATTGGGTGTAAAGCTGCTGTTTCTGCCTTTAGCCTTGCCCAGTGCCCAAGAGGAAATGTCTGAATAAGGGACACAAGGAACTACGTAGCCCCGAGAACCGAGCTGATGAGGCGTTTTCTAAGTCTAGGCGCCACCTCGTGGTCAATAAGTACAACTAAGTGTTATGCTCTTCGAGAGCTGATAGGCTAGACCTACCAGGCTGGTGTGTTTCAAAGATGGTGTTACACAAATGAATTTATTTACAAAACAGAAAAAGACTCACAAACTTATGGTTACTAAAGAGTATAGTGGGGGGTGGGGAGATAAATTAGGAGTTTTGGATTAACATATACACACTACTATATATAAAATAGATAAGCAAGGACCTACTGTATAGCACAGGGAACTATATTCAAAATCTTGTAATAACCTATAATGGAAATGAATCTGAAAAAGATTATATATATATTATATATTATATATATATATAACTGAATCACTTTTCTGTATATCTGGAACACAACATTGTAAATTAACTATACTTCAATTTTAAAAATGGTTAAAACAAAACAAAACATGGTGTTACATACAACAAAACTGTATATGGGCAATACCTAGCAGGCAAATGCAATGAGAGAATCAAGAGGCCAGGGTCACACACCTAGAATAACTGAAAACAGGGACTCCAACAAAAACTTGTTCACGAACGTTCACAGCAGTACTATTCATAATAGCCAAAAGGCGGAAACAACCCAAATGTCTATTAACAGATGAATGGATAAGCAAAATGTGGTCCATTCACATAATGAAATATTATTCAACCATAAAGAATGAAGCACTGATACATGCTATAATATAGATGAACCGCAAAAACATGATGCTAAGTGAAAGAAGCTGAACATAAAAGGCCACGTATTGTCTGATTCCATGTTTATGAAATGTTCAGAATAGGTAAATCCATAGAGACAGAAAGTAGATTGGTAGTTGCCAGGGGCTGGGGAAAGGAGGAAAGGGGATGGATAATAGATATGGGTTTCCTTTGGGGATGATGAAAACGTTTTCAAACTAGATAGAGGCGATAGTTGCACAACATTGTGAATGTACTGAATGTCACCGAATTGCTTACTTTAAAATGGTCAATTTTATGTGAGTTTTACCTTAATTTAAAAAAATCAGCCACATTACCTCTGGGCCTCCATTTCCTCACGATCCCTACAGTAACATCCAGTTCTCACTCAGCTCTTTTGTGAAGAATAAAAGGGAACTGATATTCATTTACATTGATTTTATTAACCCTTTTCTGAAAAGGAAATAAAACAAACACGGTAAAAAAAAATGTTCAGTGAAATACACCCCTAGCTCCCAATCTGGTGGCCCCAGGAAGAAGTATTTACTGTGTATCTACTAAGTGCCAGGTGATGCTGATGCTGCTGGTCTGGCGGCCACACTTTGCGAACCACCGCCTGAGGAAAAAATGTATCAGGTCGTTCTTTGACCCTTCCATACAGAAACCCTCATTTCCTTAATATGAGAAGGATCTGAACTTCCTTCAGAAAGACTTGTGTTAGCTCTTTATTTTTTATTTTGAAATTATTTCAAACTTAGAGTTTTGAGAAAAGTACAATCATCTCTCATATACTCTACCCAAATTCATCCATTTTTAGCATTTTCTCCCATTTGCTCTATCCCTTCTTGCCCCCCTTCCCAACTCCCATTATATATTTTCTTTTTTTTCTGGACCATCTATGAGTAAGTTGCAGGCATCATGCCCATTTACTTCTTAATACTTTAATGTGTTTGAATTTTTATCTTGGATATTCCCTTAAGTAACCACAGTTCAGTTACCTAATACAGGGAATTTCATTTGATACACACTGACCCAATACTTGTGGGAGCTTTTGACAACACTAGGAACATCTGGGGAACAGGATTATCCTGGGGGAAGCTGGTGATATTTCCTGGCCCTACTCTGCCTCCTTAGAGACTCTTATATGCCAGCTATGATCCAGGAAGAGGGCCCTCACCCAAACCACGTTGGCACTCTGGCCTCAGACTCCTATCCTCCAGAACCGTGAGAAATACGTTCCTGTTGCTTCTAAGCCACCCAGTTTGTGGCATTTTGTTGGAGCAGCTCGAATAGACTAAGATAGCACCTGCCCTTCACTCGTTTCTGACTCCTGCTGATTCCTCTCTTCAATCCCATTGCAAAGGGTAGAGATAAGGATATCAGTTCAGTATATTACCTGTCAATAACAACAATAAAAACCATCATCACCATAATCATCTGAGCATTTAATGGTTTATTTTTAAAGCTATATCAAAATGTCATGTTCCTGTGTCTCGTTTCAGGTAATCTCTGTGTCTTGTTTCTCAGCTGAAAAGTGGGAATCACAGTCGTCAAATGAGATATTGTAACTCTTTGGAAATTGTGCCTTTTCAGAATCTTACTTTCCCCTTGGGGCTTCAAAAGACTACCAAGTGAAGTGGTTGTTTAATGGGTATAGAGTTTCACTTTTGCAAGATGAAAAAGTTGTGAATATACTTAAAACTACTAATTCATACACTTAGAAATAATTAAGATGGTAAATTTGATGTTTTAGTTTTTACCAAAATAATACTTAAAAAAAAAAAAAAAAAAAACTACCAAGTGAGACATCTGAGGAGCTGTCCCAGAAGAGGGATGATGTTTCTGTGGCTCCCAAAGGAGAGACCCGAGCCAGTCAGTGAACAGTGAGGGAAGCAAGCAGGAAATCTCTGGCAATGGGCAGAAAAAGCTGCATGTGGGAAGGTTCACACCAGGTCAAGGGAAGTGCTCCAGCAGGGGCTGAGGAGCCGCAGAAATGCAGAGCTGCACTGTGGGCACAGGGTTGGACTTGATGATTGCTAGGGTCCCTTCCACCTCAAGAGGCTGAAGGAGTTGAACTGAGTCAAGTTGAGCAAATGCTAGAACTTTCCATTCACAGACTGTCAAATTTTATTATGCTATATTTGAGGAACAGAAATTTAGGTAAAATCCAGTGCATGCTCTCATACTATAGGAGAATATAACTTGGTATGACTTTTCTGGTAGGAATCCACTGCTAAAAATTTATCCAAGATAACAAATGGACAAGTGGACAAAATATGTTTATTTCCTAAGTGCTCTTTCCAAGCACTATTTTTGATAGCAGAAAACTTCAAACAACTTAAATGTCCATTAAGTGACCACTCGGTGACACTCAGAGGGTCGAGACGTCAATCTGAGTATCAAGCAGAAGGGAGATGTTTGGGGCAGGATGAGGGACAGCAAATACCAAGAGAGACTGGATGCTGCTCCTCTTTGCTTCTCTCCACAGCCTTCTCCTTCCTCTGCAGGTTGGCTTTCACTGCTTTAATATTCATGCAGCAGACGATGACTGCCTCAGCCTGGACAGCACGACTCACCGTTGGCTTAATGTTCCAGTCTCAGTTCCCATGAGCTTCTGATAGGTCCAGCTTGGCCCAGAAGTCCATTCCTGAGCCAGTCAGCTGTGGCTGCAGGATGGGGCCACATGGTACTCACTAGATGTTAAGCCCATCCCCTAAGCAGGGGCTGTTGGGTGATGGGCACCCTGGAGGTGTCTACACTCACTCATCAGTGTGGTCCAGGACCAACTGGCAGCATCTATAGCACCAGGCAGCTTCTTAGCAATGCAGATTCCCAGGTTCCACCCCATACCTAATGAATCAAAATCTGCATTTTAATAAGGTCCTCAGGGGTCAGTCTGCATTAAAGTTTGGAAGACACTGATTTATCACAAGAAAGGATGGTTCCTTCCCATTTTCTTCCTTCCTTCCTTCTTCCTCCACCCCCTTTCCTCATTAAAATGCCTTTACTGAGGTATAATTCACATACCATACAATTCACCCATTTATTTAAAGAGTACAATTGAATTTTTTTAGTATGTTTACAGAATTATACATCTATCACCATAATAGATTTTACAGCATTTTGACTGCTCTAAAAAGAAGCCTGTACTCCTTGGCTGTCATCCCCTAATCCCCCCCACTCCCCCCACCCCAGCCCCTGGCAATCACTAATCTACTTTGTCTCTAGGGATTTGCCTACTCTGGATATTTCATGTAAGTGGAGTCATACAGTATGTGACATTTTGTGTCTGTCTTCTTTCACTTTTTTCTTTGGCTGTGCCTTGCAGCTTGCAGGATCCTAGTTCTCCGACCAGGAATCAAACCCGGGCCCCCTGCAGTGGAAGCACAGAGTCCTAACCACTGGACTCCCAGGGAAGTCCCTGTTGGGAGTTTTTAAAAATTACGGATTCAATTTCATTACTGGTAATTGGTCTCCTTATATTTTCCATTTCTTCCTGCCTCAGTCTTGGTAGACTGTACATTTCTAGCAATATACCCTTTTCTTCTAGGTTGTCCATTTAATTGACATATAATTGTTTGTAGTAATCTCTTATGATCCTTTGTATTTCTGTGGTGTTGGTTGTAACTTCCCTTTCATTTTTAATTATTTATTGGAGCCCTTTTTCTTTTTTTGATGAGTCTGACTAAATTTTCTCTTTTCAAAGAAACACCTCTTAGTTTCATTGATCTTATTTGTTGCCTTTTAAATCTCTATTGCACTTATTTCTGCTCTGATCTTTATGATTTCTTTCCTTCAACTAATTTTGAGTTTTGTTTGCTCTTCTTTTTCTAGTTCCTTTAGGTGTAAAGTTTGGTTGTTTGAGATTTCTTTTCTTGTTTCTGAGGTAGGCTTGTATCACTATAAATTCTCCTCTTAGAACTGCTTTTGCCGCATCCCAAAGATTTTGGATCACTGCGTTTCCATTTTCTTTTGTCTCCAGGTATTTTTTTATTTCCTCTTTGATTTCTTTGGTGAACAATTTGTTGTTCAGTAGCATATTGTTTAGTCTCCACATGTTGGTATTTTTTGCCATTTTTTTCTTGTAGTTGACTTCTAGCTATCACTGTGGCTGGAAAAGATGCTTGATATAATTTCAGTTCTCTTAAATTTATTGACACTCGTGATCTTTCCTGGAGAATGTTCCATGTGCCCTTGGAAAGAATTTTCAGTCTGCAGCTTTTGGATAAAAAGTTCTACTTACATCTATTAAGTCCATCTGGTCTAATGTGTCACTTAAGGCCAGTGTTTCCTTATTGATTTTCTGTCTGGATGATCTGTCCATTGATGTAAATGTGATGTTAAAGTCCCCTACAATGATATGTTACTGTCAACTTCTCCCTTTATATTTGTTAGTATTTGCCTTATGTATTTAGATGCTCCTGTGTTGGGTACATATATAATTGTTGTATCTTCTTATTGGCTAGATCCCTTTATCATTATCTAATGTCCTTCTTTGTCTCATTATGGTCTTTGTTTTAAAGTCTGTTTTGTCTGATATAAGTATTGCTATCTCAACCTTCTTTTTATTTCCATTTGCATGGAATACCTTTTCCCATCCCCTCACTTTCAATCTGTTTGTCTTTAGATCTGAAGTGAATCTTTTGTAGGCACTATATATATGGGTCTTTTTTTTTTTTAACCATTCACCCACTCTAAATCTTTTAATTGGAGCATTTAATACATTTACATTTAAAGTAATTATTGATAGATATGTATTTGTTGCCATTGTGTTAACTGTTTTCTGGTTGTTTTTGTAGTTCTCTTTTGTTCGTTTCTTCTTTTTTTGCTTTCTTCCTCTGTGATTTGATGGCTATCCTTAGTGTTGTTTGGATTCCTTTGTCTTTCTTGTGTGTGTATCTATCATAGGTTTTTGGGTTGTGGTTACTATGAGGTTTATATATAACAATCATATATACATATGTGATTATTTTAAGTTGATCTCTTAAGTTTGAACACATTCTAACCACCCTGCATATTTACTCACCACTGCGTATAATATTTAATGTTTTTGAAACCATATTTTATGTCTTTTTGTTTTGCGTAGCCCGTAACTACTGATTATGGATATAGATAATTTTACTACTTTTGTCTTTTAACCTTTCTACTAGCCTTATAAGTGGTTGACCTACTACCTTTACTGTATATTTGCCTTTACATTTTTCCTTTAGTAATTGGTATATTTCTAGTTGTGGTCTTTTCTTTTTTAAAGATTTATCATTTATTTATTTATTTAATCTATTTTTGGCTGCATCCGGTCTTAGTTGTGGCATGCAGGATCTTTCATTGCATGCACAGGCTTCTCTCTAGTTGTGGCGTGTGGGTTTTCTCTTTTCTAGTTGTGGCACACAGGCTCCAGGGCATGTGGGCTCTGTAGCTGTGGTGCGTGGGCTTAGTTGCCCCGTGGCATGTGGGATCTTAGTTCCCTGACCAGGGATTGAACCCATGTCCCCTGCATTGTAAGGTGGATTCTTTACCACTGGACCACCAGGGAAATCCTGTGGTCTTTTCCTTTTCACTCAGAGAAGTCCCTTTCACATTTCTTGTTAAGCTGGCTTATTGGTACTGAACTCTTTTAGCTTTTGCTTGTCTGTAAAACTCTTTGTCTTCCCTTCAAATCTGAATTATAACCTTGCTGGGTAGAATATTCTTGGTTGTAGGTTTTTTCATTTCATCACTTTAAATATATTGTGCCATTTCCTTCTGGCCTGCAAAGTTTCTGCTGAAAAGTCAGCTGACAGTCTTATAGGAGTTCCCTTGTATGTAACTACTTCCTTTTCCCTTGCTGCTTTTAATGTTCTCTCTTTAATTTTTTTTCTATTTTAATTACAATGTGTCTTGGTGTGGACCTCTTTGTGATGATCTTGTTTAGGACTCTGTGCTTCCTGGTCCTGGATGTCTGCTTCCTTTCCTTGGATAGGGAAGTTTTCAGCTATTATGTATTCAAGTAAGTTCTCTGCCTCTTTCTGTCTCTCTTCTCCTTCTGGGACCCTATAATGTGAACTTCAGTATGCTTGATGTTGTCCCAGAGGTACCTTAAACCATTCTTATTTTTCAAAATTCTTTTTCCTTTTTTGTGTTCAGTTTGGGTGATTTCCACTACTCTGTCTTCCAGTTTGCTGATCTGTTCTTCTGTATAATCTATTCTATTGTTGATTCCTTCTTGTGTATTTTTTATTTCCACTATTGTATTCTTCGGCTGTTTGGTTCTTCTTTATATTTTGTTAAGCGTCTGTGTTCATCCATTCTTCTCCTGAGTTCATTGAACATCTTTATAATAATTACCTGGAATTCTTTAATGGTTAGATTACTTACCTCCACTTTGCTTAGTCTTTTTCTAGGGTTTTACCTTGTTCCTTTGTTTGGAACATATTCCTCTATTGCTTCATTTTGCCTAATTCTGTTTTTAGTTCTATGTATTAGGTAGATTGGATACAATTCTCAATCTTGGAGAAGTGGCCGTATATAAGAGATGTCCTGTGGGGCCTAGCAGCACCTTCTCCTCTGGTTACCAGAGCTATACACTCTAGGGGTGCCCCCATGTGGGTTTCATGGGTCCATCTGTTGTCACAGGGCTGACTACTTTGAGCACACTGGTAGGCAGGGCTGGCCTCCAGCCCAGTTGGCTGCCAGGCCCTGCCTTGTGTGGAGGCTGCTGGCCTACTGGTGGGCGGGGCATATCCCTGCATGGCTGGCTGTTCAGCTTGGGGATCCTGGGATCCCCAACTGGCTGGTGGCGGTAAGGCCCTGGTACTAATAGGCTAGTAGGAGGACTCCAAAATGGCACTTGGCAGAACCAATGTCATGGTAGAATGAGCTCCTAAAAATGGCTGCCACCAGAGTCTGTGTCCCCATGGGGAGTCCCAGTTGCCTGCTGCCTCTCCTGGAGGCCCTCTGAGATCAGCAAGTGGGTCTGACCCAGGCTCCTTTCAAATTATTGCCTCTGTACTAGGTCTCAGAGCATGTGAAATTTTGCATATGTCCTTTAAGAGCCAAGTCTGTTTTGTATAGCCCTCTGGTTCTCCCATACAGAAGCCCCTCTCATCTTCAAAGCCAGACGTTTTGGGGCTGGACTCTTCTGGATGGCCTACCCTGAAGGTGTGGGTCTTAACTATACTGTATCTCTGCCCCTCCTATCTGCCTGGCTGTGGTTCCCTTTCTTTCTTTTTTTTTTCTTTTTGGCCACACTGCACAGCTTGTGGGATCTTAGTTCCCTGACCAGGGATTGAACCCAGGCCCTTGGCAGTGAAAACAGAGTCTTAACTACTGGACCTCCAGGGAATTCCCTGTAGTTCCTTCTTTCCATCTTTAGTTGTGGAAAATCTGCTAGTCTTCAGGTCATTCTCATCAATAGTTGATCTGTAAATAGTTGTAATTTTGGTGTGCCGATGGGTGGAGGTGAGCTCTGGGTCTTTCCACTCCATCATCTTGGCCACACCCATAAATGTCTAATTCAAAGACACCCAGTCTACAGTATTTCCTTAGAGCAGCCCAAGCTATGACAGATTTTGGTGCTGAGAAGTGGGGTGCTGCTATAACAATTACCTAAAAATGTGGAAGCAGCTTTTGAACTGGGGAAAGGGCGGAGGTTGGAAGAATTTGGAAGTACATGCTAGAAAGATAGATGTTTCTGGTGAGGGCTCAGAAAGAAAAGAGGAGAGGTGGAGAGAAAGCTTTCATTTTCTTAGCAAACACATAAATAATCATGAAAAGAGTGTTGGCAGAAATATGGATGGTAAGGTCCACTTTGTTGAGGTCTTAGAGGGAAATGAGGAACATGGTGTTGCACAATGGAGAACAGACGATCCTTGTTATAAAGTGGCAAAGAACTTGGCTGAACTGTGTCCTAGTGTTTTTGCAAGGTACAGCTGGAGAGCAATGAAAATGAATATTCAATAACTGAATTATTTTGCTGTACACTTGAAACTAACACAATATTGTAAGTCAACTATACTCCAATAAAATTTAATAAAAAAGAAAAAATCCTGCTGCAAGTAAAAGATCAAAGTTAAATATTTAAGTCATATTTGTAAAAAAAAGAAAATGAATATTCAGTGAAGAGATTTACAAATAAAGTGTTTGGAGAGTAGCTTGCTTCCTCCTGACTGCTTACAATAAAATGTGAAAGGAAAGATATGACTTAAAGAAGGAATTGTTAAGCAAAGGGAACCAGAATTTAATGCTTTGGAAAATTCTCAGCCTGTCCATATCCCAAAAAATGAGCAAATGTGTTTGGAAGAGAACACTAAACGGTGTGGATGGACTATCAAATGATAAGAGATTATTGGATTATAGGAACAGAAACACTGCCTGTTTGTGCTGAAGGGGACTGAGATGGGAAGAAATGCTTTCAGATGTTGATTCTACCGGACAGGATGATAAAGCTACTTGGCTATGAATGTGCACTATTCAAGAAAGGGGAAGAATGATCCCACAAGCAATTCAGAAATCATCAGGGCCATCACCTTGGTTTCAACAGGACAGACAGGTTTCATCTGAAGTCATCTGAAGTCAGGACCCTTGCCTGGGCAGAGCTGCAAAGGTAGGACCACAACCCAGTGGATCCAGAGGGCAGAGCATCAAACCAAAGAGGATTATTCTCGAGCCTTAAGATCTAAAGGTATTTGCCTTGCTAGAATTGGACTTGGTTGGGACCCATCACTCCTTTCTTCCTTCTGATTACTCCTTTCTTTCTTCTGATTACTCCTTTTTGGAATGAGAATGTCTACCCTATGCCTATCCCACCACTGTATTTTGGAAGTAGATAACTTATCTGGTTCCACAGGTTCACAGCTAGAGAGGAATTTTGTTTCAAGATGAATCATACCTAGAGTGTCACCTATATCTGATTTAGATAGTATTTAGATACTTTATTTTTTTAAGGAAGGCTTTATTCTTTTTTGACTGCACCACACAGTATGTGGGATCTTAGTTCCCTGACCAGGGATTGAACCCATGCCCCCTGCAATGGAAGCATGGTGTCTTAACCACTGGACCACCAGGGAAGTCCAACAGTATCTAGATACTTTAGACATTAGAGTTGATTCTGATGAGTTAAGACTTTGGAGCTGTTGGAATGAAGTGAATATATTTTGCATGTGAGAAGACATGCATCTGCAGGGCCACATATTTTGTAATAGCAGCCTGAACTGACAAAGACAGATCATGTTTTCCTTACAGGACCCTGGGTTTGATTTTGCTTGAAAGCCATAGCTTAATTTTAGCCCTGGTTGCCATCTAGAGAGACTAAAAAATTTCAAAATCATCAAGTCCTGACTCCTTATTGTTCAATAATTTATCTCTCTTCTCCCATTTTACTACAAGAAGGAAGACGAAACCAGGCAGCACCTTCTGTTTGGTAACTGCTTTAGTTAGATCACCCAGTTCACTAGGAACATTTTCTCTTTCCACATACTTGCAGATGATACTATTGCTAAACCTTCTGCCACTTCATAACAATGATCCTCTTTCCTTCAGTTTCCAATAACATGTTCCTTACTCCCTTTTGAGCACTCATTGGCAGCATCATCAAAGTCCAGATTCCTACTAAATTTGTTCAAGATAATTTAGGCTATCTCTAACACACTCCTCAAAATCTTTCCTGCTTCTGTCCACTGCCTGGTTCCAAACCACTCCCACATTTTAGGTAGTTGTTATGACAGCACCCCATTTCCAGGCACCAAAATCTGTATTAGTTATCTATGCTGCATGACAAATTGCCCCTAAATTTAGTGCTTTAAAAACACTTATTATCTCACAGTTTCTGTGGGTCAGGAATTTGGACACAGCTTAGCTGGGTGCCCCTGGTACAGAAGGTTGCAATCAAGTTGTTGGCCAAGGCTGCAATCATCTCAGGGTTCAACTAGGTGAGGATTCATTCTAAGCTCACTTATGTGACCACCGGCCAGGCCTCAGGTTCTCACTGACAGTTGGTGAGACATTAGTTCCTTGACATATGGAGCCCTCTATTGGGCAACTATAGTGGGCTGACTAGTATCCCCTCCCCCATTCATGTTCACATGGAACCTCAGAATGTGGAAATAGGGTCTCTGCAGATGTAATTAGTTAGGTTAAGATGAGGTCATACTAAATTTGGGTGGGCCCTAAATCCAATGACTGCTGTCCTCATAAGAAGAGAGAACATAGAGGCACACAGAAAAGGTCATGTGGAGATGGAGGCAGAGATTAGAATAATGTACCTATAAGCCAAGGAATGCCAAGGACTGCTGGAAGACTCCACTCTTCCCTAGAGTCTTCAGAGGGAGCATGGCCCTTATGACACCTGGATTTCAGACTTTTGGCCTCCAGAACTGTAGAGAATTTCTGTTGTTTTAAGCCACCCAGTTTGTGGTAGTTTGTTATGGCAGCCCCAGGAAACTAATAAAGCAGCTCACATTTTTGACCTGCCTTTCCTCAGAGCAAATAAGCAAGAGAATAGGAGAGAGAGGGTACCCAAGATGGAAGCCACAGACTTTTTGCAACCTAATCTCAGACATGCCATCCCATCATTAGAACCAAGTCACTCGATCAGCCCACGAGCAGGGTGAGGGGATTAAACAAGATCATGAATACCCAGAGGTGGGCATCATTGAAGGCTATCTTAGGCTATCTGCTACCTCCCCAGCAAAAAAATGGAAAAAATGGAGGAAACCTCTCCTTCCTCAGGGCTCTGCCTTCTCCATTCCTTGATTCCTTCAACAAATATTTATTAAACACCTACAGTGGGCCAGCTGTTGGGGATGTGACCAATAATACAGACAAGGTTCTTTCCCTTGAGAGTATTTAGTCTAGTGTGGGAGAGAACACTAAAGAAAAAAAGCAAGTGGATATATAAATTAAAATTGTGATAAGTACAACGAAGTAAATTATGAGGTAATAGGAATATCTGATTTAGATTGAACCAAGGGTCAGGCCTACTCTTTCTGATAAAATAGTATTTCGAATGTGGTTGAAGACTGTGTAGAAATTGGGCTGTGTGTGTGTGTTGGGTGGGGAGAGTAAGTCTCTAGATAGATAGTAATGTGCAGATAACAGCCAATAAGTTTAACTGCCAGACTCAGAACATTTAAGGCAGGGATTTCATCTCTGCATCTCTACTATGTAGCACAGTGCCCGGCACAGAGAGGCACTTGATAAATTCTTAATGAATGAATGAATCCAAGGTACCTTCTATTTCCTAACTGTTATAGATAATGTCAATTCAAGTCATTTTGAAGTTTTCTTCCAAAGTTCACTGCTGGATCACTGTTCTTATTTGTATTAGGTAGCATAAACAAAGCTGCTATAATAAAAAGACGTAAATAGATAAAAGCTCAACACAAGAGGTTTTTTTTTTTTTTTCCTCATGTAACAATGCTGAGTGGGTGTTTAGGTCAACAGGGCAGAGTTCTCCTCCACCCAGGTATCTTCCATCTTAAAGCCTTGCCTTCTCCAGAACCTGGTCATCATCTTCCAGCTGGCAGAGTAAGTAACAGCATCTGTTGACAGATTTTCTGGTCCAGGCCTGGATATGTGCACATCCCTTCTGCTCACTTTCCACTGGGGGAGAGCATAGGCATATGGCCACTTTAAGGGGGTTGAGGAATGTACTGTAGGTGTATGGCCAACAAAGAGAACAACTAAATAAGTCAAATACTTGACTTATTCTCTGGTACATTACTCAAGAACCTCAAATTAACCAGATAAAAAAGAACTCTGGATTCCCTGCTTTCACTCTCATCTGAGTCTTTCATTCACTGAATGGCACCACCATCCATGCAAGTTGCTTAAGGCAGTCTCCTGGAAGTTATTCTTGATTTGTTTTTGTTTTTTTGGCCGTGCTACGTGGGATGTGGGATCTTAGTTCTCCACCAGAGATCGAACCCATGACCCCTGCAGTGGAAGTGCAGAGTCTTAACCACTGGACCGCCAGGGAAGTCCCCTTGATTTGTTTCTTATTTTCATCTTCCACGTGGAGTCCTTCAGGAAGCCCTTTCAACTCTACCTCCAAAACATATCATAAACCCATCTATTCTATCTTTACTGCCACTTTCTTAGTTCAAGCTTCATAATAATCTGGGTTATTCCAAAAGCATTTTAATAACTTTCCATGTCTCCACTTTCGCTTGCCAATATTTCATTCTCCATACAGCAGAGTCTTATCTTTTAAAACATAAATTTGATCATATCACTCTTTAGTTTAAAACCTTCCAGTGGCTTAGAATAAAACCCAAAGTTCTCACCATGACCCCTAAGGGTGTATATGATACAACCTCTGCCTACCTCTCCAACCTCATCCTTTATCACTCTCTGCTACTCACCCTGCTCCAGCTACAATGATCTTGCTGCTCCTTGACCACATTTACCTTACTTCCACTTTAAGACTTTTGCACTTGCTGTTCCATCTGCTCAGAAATCCCCTTGGATTTCCAATAGACAGTTCCTTCTCATTAGAGGTCTCAGCTTCAAGGTTACGGCCTGGGAGACCTTCCCTGATTATCTACTTGGAAAAAGCCCCCACACCGTTATTCTCTTACCTCAGCATCCTATTTATTTGCTTTTTAGTATCCACAAACTCTGTTTTTCCCTCTTTATTTTCTGCTTCCCTTTACTGAAAATAAGATCTATGAGCAGGTACTGTGTCTTTTTTCTACTGTTTCCCCAGGGTCGAGTAGGCGTGGCACACAGCTGTGCTCAGTAAATAAGTGAATGAATGAAGAGGCATCAAGAGGTAATTAACCAAAAGCTCCTGCAAGGTTCTTTGACAGATTGTTGGTGTCGTTTAAGGAGCACAAACCTGGGTTCCGCTTCGGACTTAACCACTTCTCAGCTGTGCGCAAATGAGTGCCGCTCTCTGAGGCCCTCAGTTGCCGCATCCGTTAACAGGAAATAAGCACAAACTTACCTGAAAAGGCCAAATGCCTACTTTATAAAGGAGAAAGGAACTAAGAGAAGAAAAGGGCTTCACGTAAAATAAACGCTCCGTATATATAACTTATTATATATAATTGTTTTTACCGTAGGACCCGCCCGTGGCCTCAGTTTCCTCTTCTCTCTCACTAGTCGATATCCCCGGCTCCTTCCGCAGGGTGTTTCTGGCGCCACAAATCTCGTCCGCGCCGCTAAGAGAAAAGAGAAACGCTCCCGCAGCCACTAGAGTCCGGCGCTGAGGCCCAACAGCCCCGCCCCGCGAGCCTGAACCTTTTACGTCATCAACTCGGCGCCAGCGCTGCGGAGGGCCCGGGGGCCTATCCTGGGTGTGGCGCCACCTTGGGGAGGCCTTGGCGGACGCCTGCAAGTCAACTGCTTGGTTCGGGGGCGGCTCGGAAACCGCAGCTGACCGTGACGAGGGGCGCGTGGAGCCGTGGGGACACGAAGTCGGGCGTCAGGAGAGGCGGCCCGGAGCTCAGGCGGGGCACAGCGCCGGCAAGCGGGCGCCTGGCGGGGCTGCCCGGCGCGGGTGTCCCGGCGATGTGTGGCGCTGAAGCGGCAGCGGGAGCAGCGGCGGCGGGCTCGGCCTCGGCTTCGCGGCGGTGCCGGCGGCGGAGGCGGAGGCGCAGGCTCCTACTCAGGACCTGGCGAGCCCGGGCCTAAGCGGCGGCCCCGCGAGGCCCCAGCACATCGCCCCGGGTCGGGGCCTTCGCCGCCTCGCCCTGCCCCGGGAGCCTGCCTCCCCGGCCGGGGATGAGGCCGGGAGGCGGCCGCGCGGGGCCCAGCACAAAGGCTTGTTCCCGGGGGCCGCTGCCGCCGCCGCCCCCAGCCTAGAGCCGCCCGCCGAGGCCGAGCCGGCGCCGGGGCCGTCATCCCCGCAGGTCCCTGGGGGCGGCTGCTGCCCGTCTCCCCGAGACCCAGGGCCCCGAGCGCTGAGCCCCTTGTTCCTTCGGCTGCGGCGGGATCCGGCAGCTGCGCAGCCTCCGCTGCTCCCGGCCGTGCGGGCCCCGCGGAGCATGTGGGAGGAGAGCGACATGGAGAAAGCCATCAAGGTAAGGGGGAGATGCCCCCTTCCTCCCCGCTTTGTCTCTGTGACATTCCTCTCGGCTCCAACCTCAGAAAGCGGAGAGAACTTGGAGCAACTCCCGGGTTTCGGGTTTCACTGGGTTCCGTGGACTGCGTTTTACAGCACTGGGGCGAAGGGTTTGTGTGTGTAGGGAGGGACATCCGACTCTCTCCGACTTACCTGCTTAAAGCAGGGATATGATTCCCCGCTTCGCTAGAATGGAAGGTGAGTGGCGTGGAGATACTTGATGTGAGTAGGACGGAGGGGGCCCCACTACTGTTTTCGATCATTCCCCAAGTGCCATTAGCATTTGCTTTCAGATGATCTGCTGCAACACCACTTGGAGAGCTGGACCTTACCCATCGCTCCAGATTTGTTTTAAATCTGCTGCTGCGGAAGGAGGTGATCGCCTTCTTACAAGACCTGTCCTTTGGCAAATAAGTTGTTCTCACTTTTCCGTGTGGTCCCTCCCCTATTCCTGTTTCCTTTTCCTTCTCCTCCTAGGTAGCGCTAAATTTATTTAGAAGGAGCTAATGGTGTCCTGTAAGTTACTGCTCTGTTAACCAAAAGAAAAGCAAATATGTGTGTTCCAAAGTGACCCAAATAAAATGACACATTTTTTAAAACCTGCTTTTTACTCTTTTTTAAACAGGCAGACACTGAGGCATTCAGTCACAGGAGTCAAAGTTATTATTTAGCTGTACTTAGGAAATTAGGTTCTTATGTGAATTGAACACTGAATCTTAAAGTTTGATATGTATTATTTACTTATTTTACAGTATTAGGTGAACTCTGTGCATTTAAGAATTTCATTTTCCCTTGAGGGACAGGCAACTTGGGGTTATTTTCCCCATCAAGACACAATCACTACAGTCAATAACGAATTAATAACTTACACATCTAACAATTTTGGGGGTGGTAAAGTTTATAGAAGTCATCAGTCACTTCAAAGAAAATTCACCATTTAAACGAGGCATCAAAACAGAACATACACATTAAGGAAGATCAAACTTTAAATAATAGAAATAAAGGTTCTAAAAGACTACTTTGATAGATACATTTTTTTTCTTTTGGTTTGGATTTTATTGGTATAGCGTCGTGAATTGCCTAAAGTTATATGATTGGGTTGTGAATCAAAATATATTTGGCAGATTTTTAAATACAAGAAGTATTATCTGCTTTGTGCCAGGTGCAGTCTTAGGCACTTGTGGTGCAAAGCCAGACTCCTAGATGTCCCTCTTTCATAGAGCTTCTATCTAGATGGTGGAGTTAGGTAATAAACATTGCCAGGTGATATAATTAAGTATTAAAAAGTGGGGAGTACTATGTTAGGAAGGGTAGGCAGGGAAGGCTTTCCTGAGGAGGTGACATTTGCATAGAGCTTTGAAGGGAATGAGGGAACAAACCTCCACTGTCTTGGGGAAGAATATTATAGGCAGTGGGAACAGCAGGTACAAAGGCCCTGAGATAGGTGTGGGTCTCGTGTGACCCAGGAACAACAAGGTGGCTGGAATACAGTGGGTCAGTATAGATTATGTTAGAGATAGGTGATGGGAAGCCACAGTATACACAGGGCCTTGTAGGCCATCGTAGGAACTTTGGCTTTGACCCTGAGTAGAAGGGGAAATCTCAGAGAGTTTTGAGCAGAACAGGGACATAGTTCTAGTGGGCAAATGTATAAACGGGGAAGCAGTGTTACTGAGTGGTTGTTATAGTTTCTCCAGGTTGACTGATGAGTTGAAATTCAGCCTGGCCATTCATTTAACTGTGTCCTTGAATAAGTCACTTTACTTCTTTGTCACTTAGTTTCCTCATCCATAGGAAGAGGATAAAAGAATCTCCTCAGCTTAGGGTTTTTTTGAGAATTTAATAAGCACATGTATCTAAATGTGCTTACAGTACCTAACATTTAGTAAGAACTCAATGGATATTAGCTCATAGCAACCTAAGAATGGTTTAGAAAGAGTTGGGGTTTTCTTCAGTCGGTCACTATTGTCCAACTTAGTTTTCTTAAAACTTTTTAGCTTTTCTTCATGTACTTACTAATAGGTCATTGGTGAATCTTGCGACTAATTTGGGTGTGTCCAACCAATACAAATTAGTGGAGTTGAAAATATCTGATCTAACAACCAGTACTGATGAGGATATATTCCCTTGGCAGCAAGCCAGCATCACATCAAATAAAACTTTTGGTCTGTGGCATTGTGTTGTATTCATTGTTTTGCTTTTTTGAGGCTGTCCCTCATTTGGTAAGAACTGAGACCTCTGGAGTTCAGCTGGAAAAGCTATTTCCCTGGGTTCTAACCACAACATTTAAACTTCTGCTGCCTGATTACCTGAGAGTGGGTGGATTGGACTTTAAGATCTCATCCTATTACTCTTCAAGGTATTAGGATAAGGCCAACTGTCTACAACCATAGACTCTGTCTTCTCATTTCTGTCTCTGCTGCCATAGGCCATGACTTCACTGCTCCCAAGTCACTTAGCTAAACCTAGATAATGAGCATTTTGGGATTAGAGATTGCCTTACATATTTGTTTTCTGTTGTATATGGCAGAGTTTTTAATACTTTATGAACTTAATGAAAATTCATTTTCTTAGTTTTAAAAACATTTTAAAAATTGCAGTTATAAAATTCGCCCAAGGTAAGTGTATAATTCAGTAATTTTTAGTGAGTTTATAGAGCTGTGCATCTGTCTTCACAATCCAGTTTTAGAATTTTTCTATCTCGCCTCCGTCTCCCCCACCCCACCCCTGTCCCTGGAAAGTTCCTTCTGCCTCATTGTAGTCAGCCTCTACTGTGACTCCCCACCCCAGACAACTGCTGATCTGCTTTCTGTCACTATTCTTTTGTCTTCTCTAGAAATTCCAAATAATCAAAATTATATAATATGTAGTCTTACGTGTTTGGCTTCTTTTACTTATACTTTTGAGGTTCATCCATGTTAGTGCATGCATTAGTAGTTCACTCCTTTTTATTGTTGAGGAATGTTTTTATTGTTTATCCCTTGTTGATGGACATTTAGATTGTTTCCAGTTTTTAGCTATTATGAATAAAATGATAAATAAAACTTGTCCATACAAGTTTTTGTGTGAACGTATGTTTCATTTTCTTCTGGGTAAATACCTACGTGTGGAATTATTGGGTAGTACAGTAAGTTTATGCTTAACTTTTTAAGAAATGGCAAAACTTTTCCAAAATGGAATTGTTCCAAGACCATTTGTTCAAAACACTGTCTTTTTGCTTGTTGAATTACCTTTGTTGAAAATCAGTTGATCATAAATGTGTAAGTTTATTTTTGGATTCTCTTTTTTTCTTCTTTTCCTTTTTTCTTTTTTTTGTGTTTGTTTGTTTGTTTGTTTGATTCTCTTTTCTGTTTCATTGATCCATATAACTATCCTTATGCCAGTGCCACACTGATTTGATTACTGAAGCTTTATGGTAAGTTTTCAAATTGGGTAGCATGAGAACCAACTTGGTTTTTCTTTTTCAAAATTAAGCTGGCAGGACTTCCCTGGTGGTCCAGCGGTAAAGAATCTGCCTTACAATGCAGGGGACGCGGGTTCTATCCCTGGTCAGGGAACTAAGATCCCACATGCCGTGGGGCAACTAAGGCTGCACGCCACAACTACTGAGCTTGCACGCCTTAGCTAGAGAGCCTGTGTGGCCACAGAGCCCACGTGCCCTGGAGCCTGTGCGCCACAACTAGAGAAGAAAAAACCTGCCCGCTGCAACTAGAGAGAAGCCCGTGAGCTGTAACAAAAGATCCCACGTGCCGCAGCTAAGACCCAACGCAGCCAAAAATAAATAAAATAAATAAATCTCAAAAAACAAACAAACCCCAAGAAACCTAGGAAACTGAAGGTTTCTCTATATATAAAAAAATTAAGTTGGTTATTTAAGTTCTTTGTATTTCCAAATAAATTTTAGAATCAGCTTGTCAACTTCTACCAAGAAAAGTGTGCTGGGATTTTGATGGGGGATTCCATAGAATCTGTTGGTCAGTTTGAGGACAGTTGCCATCTTAACAATACTGTCTACTAGGCCAAGAACATGGTATAACTCTCCATTTTTTTCTGGGCTTTCCCCTATTTATCAGTGTGTCTGAGTCTTTAGTGTATAGATCTTCTCTTGATAAATTTATTCCTAAATATTTTATTCTTTATGATGCTATCAAGGGTGGAATTGTTTTTAAAAATAAATTTATTTATTTAGTTATGGCTGCATTGGGTCTTCGTTGCTGCGCGCGGGTTTTTCTCTAGTTGCGGCGGGGCTTCTCACTGCGGTGGCTTCTCCTGTTGCAGAGCATGGGCTCTAGGTGTGTGGGCTTCAGTAGTTGTGGTGCACGGGCTCAGTAGTTGTGGCTTGCAGGCTCAGGAGTTGTGGCACACAGGCTTAGTTGCCTCGCAGCATGTGGGATCTTCCCGGATCCCCTGCATTGGCAGGTGGGTTCTTAACCACTGTGCTACCAGGGAAGCCCCCATTTCTAATGTTAATAACTTGTGTTTTTTCTCTCTTTCTCAGTCAGTCTAGCTAAAGGTTTGTTAATTTTGTTGACCTTTCAAAGAATCAGCTTTTGGTTTTCATTTATTTTTCTCTATTTTCTGTTTTCTACTTTATTGATTTCTGCTCTACTTTTTAATATTTCTGCTTGCTTTGGGTATAGTTTGTTCTTTAGTTTTTCAAGGTAGAAGCTTAGATTATTGATTTGTGATCTTCCTTTGTTATAGAGGTGTTGATAGCTAAAGCAGTGTTTAGTGTTTTCATCTAAATGCTGCTTTAGCTGCAGCTCATACATTTTAGCTTATTGCGTTTTCATTTTCCTTCAGATCAAAATATTTTCTAATTTCCCTTATTATTTCTTCTTCATTGGTTATTTAGAAGCATGTTACTTAGTTTCTATATATTTTTAAATTTCCCAAATTTTCTTCTGTTGATTTATAGCTTAATTCCATTATTGTTGGAGAACTTTACATAATTTTAATTTTCAGAAGTTTATTGAGACTTATGACCTAGCATGTGGTTTATCCTGGAGGATATTCCGTGTGCACTTAGGAAGAATATATATTCCCCTGTTGTTGAATGGAGTGTTTTATAGATGTCAGGTCAGGTTCATTGATAGTGTTGTTTTCTACATTCTTGCTGATTTTCTGTCTAGTTTATCTGTTATTGAGAGTGGAGGTTTTGAAATCGCCAACTATTATTTTTGTTTTTCTTTTCAATAATTATTTATTTATTTGGTTGCACCAGGTCTTAGTTGCAGCAGGGGGGCTCCTTTAGTTATGGCACTTGCGCTCCTTAGTTTTGGCGTGCCTGTGGGATCTAGTTCCCTGACCAGGGATTGAACCTGGGCCCCCTGCATTGGGAGTGCGGAGTCTTAACCACTGCACCACCAGGGAAGCCCTTGAATTGATCTTATCATTATAAAAAGTTCCTCTCTTTCTCTATTAACATCTTCTGTTTTAAAGTCTGTTTTATCTGTTGTCAGGTATAGCTACTCCAGCTTTCTTTTGGTTACTTGTGGTATATTTTTTTCCATTCTTTTTTTTTTTTTCATTTTTTTAGTAAAGCATACATAGCATGAAATTTACCATCTTAACCATTTTTACCTGTATAGTTCAGTGGTATTAAATATACTCATAATGTTGGGCAACCATTACCACTATTCTACTCCATAACTCTTTTCATCTTATAAAACTGAAACTCTACCCAGTAAGCAGTAATTCCCCATTGCCTCCTTTCCCCCAGTCCCTAGCAACTGCCATTCTACTTTCTGTCTATGATTTTGACTACTCTGAATACTTCATATAAGTAGAAGCATACAGAATTTGTCTTTTTGTGAATGGCTTATTTCACTTAGCATAATGTCCTCAAGGTTCATTCGTGTTGTGGCATATTGCAGAATTTCCTTCCTTTTTAAGGGTGAATAACATTCCATTGTATGTATAGCCCACATTTTGCTTATCTGTTCATCCATCAGTGGGCACTCAGGTTGCTTGCATGTATTAGCTATTGTAAATAATGCTACTTTGAACATGGACATACAAATATCTCTTCAGGATCCTGCTTTCAACTCTTTTGGGTTTATACCCAGAAGTAGAATTATTGGATCATATAGTCATTCTATTTTTAAGTTTCTGAGGAACCACCATACCATATTCCACAGCAGCTGTACTATTTTACGTTCCCACCAATAGTGCACAGGGGTTCCAGTTTTCTCCACATTCTCTCCAATACTTGTTCTTTTCTGTTTTGTTGTTGTTGTTGTTTTTAATAGTGGCCATCCTAATGGGTTTGAGGTAGTATCTCATTGTAGTTTTGATTTGCATTCCCCTAATGATTAGTGACATTGAGCATTTTTCATGTGCTCTAGGCCATTCATGTATCTTCTTTGGAGAAATGTCTGTTTGAGTCCTTGGCCCATTTTTTGAATTGGGTTGTTTGGGGGGTTTTTTGTTGTGTTTTAGGAGTTCTCTACATATTCTGCATATTAATCCCTTATCAGATATATGATTTGCAAATATTTTCTCCAATTTTGTGGGTTGCCTTTGTTACACTGTTAATAGTGTTTTTTGTTTGTTTGTTTGTTTGTTTGTTTTGCGGTATGAGGGCCTCTCACTGTTGTGGCCTCTCCCATTGCAGAGCACAGGCTCCGGATGCGCAGGCTCAGCAGCCATGACTCACGGGCCCAGCCGCTCTGCAGCATGTGGGACCTTCCCGGGCTGGGGCACGAACCCGTGTCCCCTGCATCGGCAGGCGGACTCTCAACCACTGCGCCACCAGGGAAGCCCCTAATAGTGTTTTTTGATGCACAAAATTTTAAATTTTCATAACATCCATTTTGTCTATTCTTTTGTGCCTGTTCCTCTGGGGTTTTTTTAAAATTTAATTTAACTTTTTTATACAGTAGGTTCTTATTAGTCATCCATTTTATACATATTGGTATATACATGTCAATCCCAATCTCCCAATTCATCCCACCTCCACCCCACCCCCCACTTTCCTCTCTTGGTGTCCATATGTTTGTTCTCTACATCTGGGTCTCTATTTCTGCCTTGCAAACTGGTTCATCTGTACCATTTTTCTAGATTCCACATATATGTGTTAATATACGATACTTGCTTTTCTTTCTGACTTACTTCACTTTGTATGACAGTCTCTAAGTCCATCCACGTCTCTACCAGTGACCCAGTTTCACTCCTTTTTATGGCTGAGTAATATTCCATCGTATATATGTACCACATCCTCTTTATGCATTCATCTGTTGATGGGCATTTCAGTTGCTTCCATGACCTGGCTATTGTAAATAGTGCTGCAATGAACACTGGGGTGCATGTGTCTTTTTTTTTTTTTTTTTTTGTGGTACGCAGGCCTCTCACTGTTGTGGCCTCTCCCATTGCGGAGCACAGGCTCTGGATGCGCAGGCTCAGCGGCCATGGCTCACGGGCCCAGCCGCTCCACGGCATGTGGATCTTCCCGGACTGGGGCATGAACCCGTGTCCCCTGCATCAGCAGGTGGACTCTCAACCAGTGCGCCACCAGGGAAGCCCCTATACGTGGATTTTTGACTGTGCCAGTGCCAGCACCCCTAACCCCCTATCTTGTTCAAGGGTCAACTGTACTTCATTCCATGAGTCTATATCCTTATTTAAGACAGTGTATAGATTAAAATATATATATATATTTATTTATTTGGTTGTGCTGGGTCTTAGTTGCGCCAGGTGGGCTCCTTAATTGTGACTTGAGGGCTCCTTAGTTGTAGCTCGCCTGCTCCTTAGTTGCAGCACGTGGGCTCCTTTGTTGTGGCTTGTGAACTCTTAGTTGTGGCATGCATGTGGGATCTAGTTCCCTGACCAGGGATAGAACCCAGGCCCCCTGCATTGGGAGCACGGAGTCTTAACCACTGTGCCACTGGGGAAGTCCCAGTGTATAGATTTCTTTAGCAGAACCCAGTCAATGTATTTGTCATTGATACATTTGAGGTAGTCCATAATTTTCTTCAATAAAGTGTCTTAATTGACCCATGCCTTTTTACCTTCTCTTTGCCATTAAAATATGTGAGAAAATATGCCATCTACACATAGAAGAGTCAGCTGATGTGAGAATGTTACTTCTTTTGCCCAGCTGGGCTTAGTGAAGTCTTAGAACTGGTTAGTGTTTATGGCACCATCAACAAATGTGCAAGAATTAAACCTGGTAAAGAGGACAACAGACGTAAGAAAAATAGGGTTCAGAGATCAGGGCTGTAGAGAGATCTGGTAGTGCTTCTCTTACCTTCTGCAAAGCCAAGTGTCAAAACTTCAGTCAGAGCCTCTATAATTTGAACTTTCTTGGCTGTCCATTAGGTAGAGTACCATCTTAATAAGCACCAGTGCAGTGAAGAATTTGGTCTAATACTATTTTTACATCCCAGGAACTGGACATATGAATAGTCCTTTGATCTGACTGTAACAAATAATTCCGTAGAATGAATCTGTCTTTTCCATTGAGTCTCCAGTGAGTGTATGTCTTCATTAGAGGCCTGGCAAATTTTACTCTACCATGAAGCATAGACTATGCTCCAATTCTTTCTTTCCCAATTCTGTCTTCCTCTCTGTCTTCTCAAATACTTCTGAATCCGGCAGGATAGGCAGTGGAAACATGAAGGAGGTAGACAGGTTAAATGGGTAGGTTTGAATTCTGTTTAGGAGATGGTGAGTGGAGACCTGGGACCTCCCTAATTGGGCAGGATTCATTCCTAATCCTCATGCAGGGGCCTGGGCAGTTACCCCTGATAGCTGGGGATGATGCCAAAGATGAATGATGCTGGGGAAGAGGCCAAAGCCATAGTTTCTAGTCTTATCAGTGCCTATAACTCACTGTGTGACTTTGACAAGCTCCTTAACCCTGATATACAGTTTTTCAGAAGAGAGTTTGTGTAATGATTTTGCTAGTCTCTCGCAAATCAATGTCCTTCCATCACCTGGTTTTAGTCCACCTTTCTAGTCATTCATTCCATAGTTATTGAGCATTTACTATATGATGGGAACCTTTATCAAGAACTGGCAGCAGGAAGGTGTGGAGATGAAGGCTATTCTAAACTTGTTTTATACACTTACATATTCATTGGACAGAAGCTCTATTTTCATCTCTGAACTTATCCTGGTGTCTGGCACTTACTAACTGCTCATTGAGTTTGTGTTTCATGGACAAATATTCTGTTCCTATACCTGGGAATCAAGATTCTGTTGCTAATTATAATCTATCAGATTTTCATTGCAACAAAACAATTTGATAGTCTTATGAGTTTTGGCCTAATTTCTCCAGGTCTGTAGTCAGTTTTCTTTTCTACCCGTGGAACCCTGAAAAATGAATTTTAGCCTACCACAGTTTAAGTGTATGGCTTTCTTGCCTAAAAACATATGGCAACAGAAGTTTAATATTTGATGACTACACAGTAATTCCATAAAAACTTTAATTAAACTGTAGAGGCTCTATCTGGAACTATTGAAAGCTATTGGAATCTATTAAAACTGTGAAGAATATAGTTATACAGTGAACGTGACAATATCTTTGTACTCAAAATAGCACTTGAAAACTAGATAAATGTACTACAATATTTATTACTATTTTATTTGAACTTTTAAGTTTTAATTTATTCAGTTATTCCAATTTGATCTTGTTCAAGGATATAGACCTCTATATCATAGCAGCATATATCAGACCAATCTTTCTAGAATCTCAGAAAATATACTTGACCATTTGGCAAATAAGTACTTAGTAGTGAAACATTTTGAAAGAATATCTTCTTCCCACACTCAAAAAAAAAAAAACACGAGTATTTACTCACATGGACCTTGCAGATGAGCTGAAGAATTTCTTTTTATCCTAAAGTTTGCCTTCTCTTGTTGGAAAGCAATGCCTAGCATGGTCCTGTAGGCGAAATGTGTAATTATAAAGCCCTACACAAAGCTCTACTTATCAGCTTCTTTCAGAAGCTGAGATGTTGAGCATTAAGGTTTTCTGTTGTCCCACCTCTACTTAACTATTCAGCTTTTTAACTGGAGAATCATTCTCTGCCTCCTCCATTTTTATTTTAATAGGAAACCTCCATTTTAGAGGAATACAATATCAATTGGACTCAGAAGCTGGGAGCTGGAATTAGTGGTCCAGTTAGGTAAGAGACCCATGTGCAAACTATGACACAATTGTTCTCAAGAGGACCTGTTCGAAATACATCTTAAGTTAGAAGCATTAGGTTTGCCAGATTTGTGAAACAGCCTTAATTTAACAAGCAGAGGTATTTATGATAGGCTTTTTCTCATCCATTTAGAAATATATTTAAGTGACGAAGTCACATGATCTGTAACAGAATCATTTAAGATGTTGATACCATGGAGCCACTGTATCAGTCACTTGTAGCCAGCAGAGGCCATTTTGTCTTTCTTGGCCAGCATCAAGTTGATTTCACATGTCTAAGGCCTGTGAAGGGTGGGCGAGATGCATTTCTGCCTTTCCATCTGCTAGACATGGGGGCAAGTTTGTTCTGATGCGCCTGGATATATTTTTGATTAGAAGCACAGTTCTCAAAGAATAGCTTGCTAAATTAGTTTTCACTGTAACTTAGATAATTTCTGATTGAACTTTTTTCTCCAAATCTAGAGTCTGTGTGAAGAAATCTACCCAAGAACGGTTTGCACTGAAAATTCTTTTTGATCGTCCAAAAGCTAGAAATGAGGTATGGTCCTTTATTGCCTTGATTTGCCTAAATATTTGAAGTGCCTAAGAATTATTCTTTTTACAAGTAAGGCAGCTTCATGGAGAGAATACAGAGATTCACAAAGAATTTTATGTTCATACTTACTCTCTTTATATTCATACTTTTTGCTATTCCATGTTATCATTATAAAGCAGTTCTTCATCCATCAATACCAAAAGCTGTTAGTGAAGTCTTGCTTCCTTTCAAACCACCTTTTGTTCTTTTTCAATTAATGCGATTCTTATACCCCAAAATACTCAGGTTTACTTCAGCTTTTGCTTATTGGAAAAGGTCTTTAAAGAGTGGAGATAAAATATTATGAGGAAGGTTCTAGTGAATAGTGTATTGAAAAGGTGTTGCAGGAGAACTCTGAGGATGTATTTCTAGTTTTTAATAATAGGCATTTGTTTAAAATTATTTGGATGTGGTGATGACATGTTAATAATATGCAATGAAGGACTTATTCTTTTGCTTAGAGATATATGAATAATTTCTGAAATAAGATGTATTATTTACCAAATTTTTCATTTGCTAATAGATAGGACAGTAGAAGTAAATAAACCTGTTGGTGAGGTTTTTTTCATGGAAAGAGCATTAAGGAGGTAATCTGTGTATGAAAACACTTTTTTTTTTACATCATTCCAGGTGATAAGGTTTTTTACTGTAATAGGCTCATCCACAGGCCTAGTGTGGTCAGTTTTGGGGGGAAAGTTTGGAGAGAAAATGTTGGCATCCCCTATGTACAGAAACATTTCCTCTGTTCTTCTTTAAGGTACGTCTGCACATGATGTGTGCCACACACCCAAATATAGTTCAAATCATTGAAGTGTTTGCTAACAGTGTACAGTTTCCTCATGAGTCCAGCCCCAGGTAAGACTACACAGGGTCATTATCACATGACCACCTCTCCATATGTAAGCCAAGGTGTAGTGGGGTCTTCTTTTCTTTTGTGCCCTCTTTCTCTCCCTTCCCTTCCCTCCCTGCCTGCCTCCCTCCCTTCCTCTTTCTTTTTCTTCTCTCCTTTACTTTTTAATTTGGAAATTTTCAAACATTTGTAAAAGAATCATGTAATGAATCCTTAAGTACCCATCACCCAGCCTCAACAGTTATCAACTCATTGCCAGCCGTGCTTCATCTATACCCTACCCACTCTCCTGCCCGCCCCCCCCCCCCCGCCCCCGCCGAGTAATGTGGAATTAAAACAGATTCTATTTCAAATTAGCAAAAGGAGACCAAATATTATTCTAGGCAATGTCTTAGAAGTTGATATGGCAAAAAGCCCTTATTGCTGAATCTGACATTCCTTTTAAAGGAAGAAATCAACATCATTCTTTTAGCCTCCAAATGTTTGGCAAGCTCATTGGGTGTCATTCTAAATCTTTTCCAGGGAATTCAAAGTTAAATAAGGTATGGTTTCTATTGAAGGGACTATTATTCTAGCAGTGTGATAGGTACCAAGGAGAGGCATGCATAAAATATTTTGAGCTTACAAAGGAGGAGAGCTGCCCTCTGTAGGCTAGGGAGGCGAGGTGTCTCAGAGCAGTTACGTGGGGGCGAGGACTTGAAGGGGGTGAGTAGGAGTTTTCCAGATGGAAAAAGATGGAATTTGTAAAGAAGAATGGGAAATCAAATGATTATTTCTTAAAATTGTGCTCTGTTGGTGAAAGCATTTGGATGGAAGCTGGAAGCATTTATATCAAAGAGTGGTAACCAAAATTCGGATTTTTTTTTTCACAACATGAGAATTTTTGCTTTTATTTAGTAGCTGTGTAACCCTATCTGGCTATCTTGCTGGGCATGCTGTGCGTTGTATGGAAAACTAGTGGAGTGGGGGCAGGGAGTAGAGAGGGGGAGACACACACACACACACACACACACACACACACACACACACACGAGAGTGAATAACCAAGACAGCCCAACTGAATGACTTGATATTCATGTCCTATACAAAGTCGTATTCTGTTTTCGATACACTTTCAGTGTAGCTTCCCTAAAATGTATATACAAGTTAAGTACAGAATCTTCAAAAGGATCATTGTCTTCAAAACTAATTCTTCTGCTTTCTTTTAGCTTCTTAGAAACCTTTAGGTCAGGGATAGTCCTTATTCATATTGTCCAGCTGGTAGTGACAAGGGATCCAACTCAAAGGGGCTTGGTAGGACTAGATTTAGGAAGTAGTAACACTTTGTAGATGAGGTATCTAGGTTAGCTACTTGATGTTTCAGTTTTGTTTTGTTTTGCTTTGTTTTTTAACTTAACAAAATCAAATGCTTTCAAACAGGGCTCGACTCTTAATTGTAATGGAGATGATGGAAGGGGGAGAGCTATTTCACAGAATCAGCCAGCACCGGCACTTTACAGAGAAGCAAGCCAGCCAAGTAACAAAGCAGGCAAGTTAACCCCGGGTACCAATCAAACTGCCAACAGTGTTGGTTAACAAGCACAATTTCATTGAGGGGAATAAAAGAAAGCTTGAAGAAAAGCTCTATTTGATCTCTCATTGCCTGCTTTGTTATGTAATTAGAAAAGATACCTTGACAGGAGGAATGTGACCCCCTTTTATGCTTTGGTGGGGGGAACCTGTATTCTTAAGTGGTTTTCAATTGTTTGCCTATGATAAGATTTAAATAAACTCTGGAAGGAAGGTAATCTTAACTCCTTTTTAGATTGTAGATAATCTTTAGACGTATAGCTTCCAAGCACTGTTATTGGACTTTGAGATAAAATGCTAGTGATACTACCTGAAAGACTGTATGGTGTAAAAATATGTTCTAAGGCAATTACATATAAGATACTTTTTGCTTATGAGTCACCTTTCTCTCATCAGATTTTAATAGTAGTCTAAGGTCTTTGTAATTCTGGGTTATTCCTGGTTTTATGTTCTCTCTATTTTGACATCACATTTTATTGCTAGAGGAATGATGTACGTCACAAACAATACTAGGAATCCAACTGGAAATAACCTCATGAGGAGATGAAAAATCTAAACCCTCAAGGTTTCTCTTCAGGCCAAGCAAGCAAAGCAGAGAGAAGCAGGACACATAGCCCAACTGGTTCTTAATGAAAAAATTCTTCCAAATTTTCTGTGAGCCTCAAGCATTTTTTGATGCCTCCTTTCTGGTAGGGAGGAACTGATATTTGGAATGCCAAGGCAATTCCATACAGAGTGTTAAAGAACAGATAAAATCTGTTCTATTTGATTTTAAAAATTATAGCTTGTATTTTTCAAATATTAGGCCTAAAGGATGAGCTCTGATAATCTTCTGTAAAACCAAACTCCTTTAAATCCACCTAAACAGGCAACATTTTCAACCAGTGGGACGGGCAGATTAGAACATCAGGTGGAAAAATCCATTCAGCTGCTTTCTGTTGTTCTTGAAAGCAGAACTTCAAGTTGGGCTCCCTGAAGAGTGCAGGTTTCCTTTGAGTCAGGCGTTAGTGCCGCTGCCCTGCTAGGGGGAAGCCAGGCCCTCTGAAGACTGCCTGGCCCAGTGTTTGCTTTGCAGTACTTGTCACATCTCAGATTAATGGAAGTGCAAGTATTTCATTTTTCCCATTTCATACAGGATTTAACCATCAGTTGATTATGACAAAGAATTGTTTTACTGTTGTATTTTTTCTTTTTGTTGAACAAAATACAGCTTAATTCATTTCTATTTCTTGATATCTGAAATCTTACTTAATTTCTGCTTTAAAATTGAAAACTGACCACAGTCTTAATTGACTTAGTAAGGATCATTTTTTAACATCCTGAGTTCTCTAAACCAGGGGAATTAAAGAGCTATCTTTTCTAAGATATGGTTGCTCCATTATGTCCTTTCCAGATAGCTTTGGCTCTACAGCACTGTCACTTGTTAAACATCGCACACAGAGACCTCAAGCCTGAAAATCTGCTCTTCAAGGATAACTCTTTGGTGAGATGACTTGCCCTTCTGTATTTTAGTGCTGCTACTCTGAGTATAGTTCAGGAACAGTGTGTAGGTGTGTATATGTTTGGAGTGCTCTGAATCCATGGTGAAGAGGCTTTAGGCCAAAGTGCTGCAAGCAGCTTACTTTTCCCAAATCTGTTTCCTTGCTAGAGGCTCAGAGAAATTGTACCATACCCCTGGCATCGATCACTGTGGATGACACTGATGTGTGTTTGTACATAAGGACTTTAGATTTTGGATATTATTTGGAAGGACTTTGGGAAGGGGCAGGAATCTATATGCTGTTATATGTTACCTTGGAACTTAATGGTTGTGTTTAGTGTTAACCTTCATAAGGTGTGTTTTCCTCTCCAGCCCCAATCCATGCCCCATGCACTGTGTCCCACCAGATAACTTACTCTGGCTATCATGAAGCTGATGTTGAGGGTGAAGCAGCACCCTAGATTGATGAGAGATAATGGGCCAATAGAGTCAGGAAGCATCTTGATTTTAGTGCTGCCTTTACAAGTTATAAAACAGGGATGATTGTGAGTGGGTAGAAATTCCTTACTTCTGTATTACTAAGAACAATTTCTAAATATTAATCATTGTCTCCAGAGCTAAGGACATGCTACTCATAGGTTCAGGTCTCAGCTAGAAACTCCTGAGAGCTTAAGGTAACATGTCTTGCACCTGCATTTTCCTTTAACGTTTTCCAAGAACTGTGGAGCAGTGACTCCCATTTGTTTTATTTCAGGATGCTCCAGTGAAGTTGTGTGACTTTGGATTTGCCAAAATTGACCAAGGTGACTTGATGACACCTCAGTTCACCCCATATTATGTAGCACCTCAGGTAAGCATGTGCTGTTTCTTCCGTAGGATGTGTCACCAAGCTGCCTGTAGACTCACGTTTCTTCCATTCCACAGCATGAGTGGGTATATATTACAAATGGAAGAAGGAGGACTCAGCTTCATAAACCTATAGGCTGCTTAATTTGGTGCAGGCATTTTATTCTTTTAAAAGCAGCCTTATTGAGGTATGATTAATATACAATAAAATACTTCTACATTAAGTATAGTTTGATGAGTTTTGACAAATGGATACTCCTGCATGAACATCACCACAGTCAAGATGCAAAACATTTCCATCACTTCAAAAACTGTCTTGTGTGCCTTTGCAGTCATTCTGCTCCCAACTTAATCCCCTTAATTAAAACCACTGATCTACTTTCTGTCATTATTGGTTAGTTTTGCCTGTTGTAGAATTTCATAAAAATGGAATTCTGTACCTTTTGTGTTTCACTTCTTTGGCTCAGCATGTTTTTCAGATCCATCCATGTTTCTGTATGTATCAGTAATTAGTTCCTTTTTATTGCTAAGTAGTATTCCATCATATGAGCAAGCCACATTTGTTTTTCCATTCACTGACTGATGGCCATTTGGGGTTGTTTCCTATTTTTCACCATTAGGAATAAAGTTGCTAGGAACATTCATTTACGAGTTTTGGGGGACATACCCCTCCCCTTTTGGTAAAATCTTTTTCCAAAATGGTTGTATACACCACTAATGTAATGTAAATGTTCCAGTTTCTTCACATTCTTATCACCAACTTATGTTTGTTAGTGTTTATAATCTTGGTTATTCTGGTAGGTATGTTCGTGTTATTTCGTTATGGATTTAATTATAGCATTTTCCTGATGGCTACTGTTGTTGAATATTTTTTCATGTGTCTACTGGCTGTTCTATTGTGAAATATGGGTACAACATTCTGTTGTGTAGTATGGGTACAAATCTTTTGCTCTTTTTGTGTTGTTTTATAAATGAGATATAAGAATTTTTAAAATTATATTCTGGATACAAGTTCTTTGTCATATATATGTATTAATATTTTACTGCTGCTGTAACAAATTGCCACAAACTTAGTAACTTAAAACAGCACACATTTATTACCTTACAGTTTTGGAGGTCAGAAGTCTGAAATGGTTCAGGATGTCAGCAGGACTGTGTTCCTTTTGGAGGCTCTAGGGGAGAATCCATTCCCTTGCCTTTTCAGCTTCTGAGGCCACCTGCATTCTTTGGCTTGTGGCCCCTTTTTTTTTTTTTTTTTTTTGCGGTACGCGGGCCTCTCACTGCTGTGGCCTCTCCCATTGCGGAGCACAGGCTCCGGACGTGCAGGCTCAGCGGTCATGGCTCACGGGCCCAGCTGCTCCGCGGCACGCGGCATTCCCCCAGACCGGGGCACGAACCCGTATCCCCTGCACTGGCAGGCGGACTCTCAACCACTGCGCCACCAGGGAAGCCCTGACTTGTGGCCTCTTCCTCCATTTTCAAAGACAGCAGTGTAGGTAGCATCTTCCAGTCTCTCTGACTCTGACCAAGGATAATTGGTCAGATTATCCTGGGTAATCCAGGATAATCCCCCATCTCAAGATCCTTAATTTAATCAAATCTTAGAAGTCCCTTTTGCTATGTAAGGTAACATATTCATAGATTCCAGGGATTAGGACAGGACTTCTTTGGGAGGCCATTATCCTGCCTACAACATATGTATTATGAATATTTCTCTCAGTCTGTGGCTTGCATTTCATTTTTTTTTTTGGCCGTGCCACATGGCATGTGGGATCTTAGTTCCCTGATCAGGGATCGAACCCATGCCCCCTGCATTGGAAGCACAGAGTCTTAGCCAATGGACCGCCAGGGAAGTCCCCATCAGTTTTCTTAATGATCTTTTGGATAGTAGAAGTTTTAAATATTGATCAAGTCCAATTCACCAATTTTTTTTCAATGGTTAGTGCTATTTGTTCCTAAGAAGTCTTTCCATATCTATGGAGATGAAGATTTTCTCATGTTTTCTTATTAAAGGTTATAGTTATAGCTTTTACATTTTAGACTGTGATCCATTTGAGGGGTGTGTGTGTGTGTGTGTGTGTGTGTGTAAAGGGTCAAGCTTCTTTTTTTCCCTTATGGATGTCGTTGTTTCCATATCACTTGTTGAAAAGACTATCCTTGCCTCATTGAATTACCTTACAGTTTTGTCAAATTGAATTATTTTGCAGTTTTGTCAAAAATCAGTTGACCATATATGTGTTGGTCTATTCTAGGCTCTATTCTGTTTATTTGATACATATGTCTATATATCATCTGGATCACTGTAGCTTTATATTAAATCTTGACCTATAGTAAGTCTTGACCTCAGATAGTGTAATAAGTCCTTCAAATGTATTCTTTTTCAAAATTGTTTTCACTATTCTGGATCCTTTGCATTTCTCTGTAAATTTTAGAATTCAATTCTCTATGACAGAAAAGCCTCCTGGGATTTGATTTGAATTGTATTTAATCTATAGATGAATTTGGAAAGAATTGACATCTTAACAATATAAAGTCTTCTATTTAATGAACGTGGTATATCTTTTTTTTTTTTTTTTTATCTGTATGCGGGCCTCTCACTGTTGTGGCCTCTCCCGTTGCGGAGCACAGGCTCCGGACGTGCAGGCTCAGAGGCCATGTCTCATGGGCCCAGCCGCTCCGCGGCATCAGACCGGGGCATGAACCCGTGTCCCCTGCATCGGCAGGCGGACTCTCAACCACTGTGCCACCAGGGAAGCCCAAACGGTATATCTTTCCATTTATTTAGGTCTTTCATTTTTCTCAGAAACATTTATATTTCTTAGTGTATAGGTTTTATGCCTATTTTCTTAAATTTTTTCCTATATTTTATGTTTATGGAAATTATTGGAAATGATATTTTTAAAAATTTCATTTTCCAATTGTTTGTTTATAGTTTGTAGAGAAATAAATGATTTTTGATCCCTTGAATCCTGGGATCTTGCCTAAATCGCTTATTAATTCTAGTAGATTTTTTAATAGATTTGTTAAGATTTTCTACATACAAAGTCATGTCATCTGTGAATAAAGATAGTTTTACTTTGCTCTTTCCAGTATGTTTGCCTTTTATTTCTTTTCCTTCCCTTATTGTGTTGGCTAGAACTACCAGTTGAATATAAGTGATGAGAGCAGACATCCTTGCCTTGTTCCTGATCTTACAGAAAAAATGTTCAGTCTTTCACCATTAAGTATGATATTAACTGTTATGTTTTTTGTAGATGTCCTTTATCAGGTTGAGGAAGTTTCCTTCTGTTCCTAGTTTACTGAAAGGGAATGTGTTAAATTTTACCCAATGCTTTTTCTGCATCTATTGAACTGATGATATATTTTTTCTTCTTTATTTTGTTAATATGATGAATTAATTGATTTTCAGGCATTATACCAATCTTACATTCCTAAGATAAAACTCAGTCATAATGATTGATTTGTTTTGCTCATATTTTGTTAAGGATTTTGTGTTTTTTAACAAAAGCGATATTGGTCCATAATCCTTTCCATAATGTCTTTGCCTTGTTTCAAGGTATCAGGGTAATAATGCTGACATCATACTATTAGTTGGGAAATGTGTCTTCCTCCTTTATTTTCTGAAACAGTTTTTGTAAGATTGGTAATTTGGAGTTTTCATTGTGGATTTTTAATGATGTAATCAATTTAAAAATAGGTATAGGTCTATTGAATTTTTATATTTCTTCTTGAGCCAGTTTTAGTAATTTGTGTCTTTAAGAAATTTGACTGTTTTTTAATTTATTGGCATAAAATTATGATAATCCCTTATTAACCTTTTAAATCTTTGTAGGATCTGTAGAGATGGAGGTGGAAGTCTGGAAGTCGGCTTGCTGCTTCTGCAGTTAGTCCTTTAGTATGGGAGTAGGGAATTGAGTCAGTCTACTTAGGAGTTGAGCTTAGTGTGAGCTCTGTTGTTGCTATTGTTATTTTTACTGTGTCACTGGCTTGAGATTCCTCTCTTGTTACCTTGTGCTTAGGGTGGGGTTTGGGGTGCCACAGGTTTGTGTGTTTTTTTGTGTTTCTTCTCCATCTTTATCTTTGGCATTGGCTGTGTGCCTCTGCCTCAGAGGGGCTTTTGCTTCACAGTCTTTTTCTGCCACTAACAGTGGACTGCTGTTACTTATTACTTGGTGCTTGCTAGCCTGATGGAGGGTGATGGCAACGATGGGTGGAGAGGTATCTCTTTTCTGAACCAGCCTCAGTCTTGGTCAGGTCCTCTTTTCTTGAGTCTCAAGAGCAGAAGAGCATGCAAGTGGGTGCGAATGCCCCTTGTTTCCATGGCTCCTAAGGGGTCTGCTAGCCCCAACTTTGCCTTTAGCAATTCGTTAAAAATTTAGCCAATTTCTTTTTATGCTTATGGCATGCTATAATGCTTTCTCCTGGGCTCTGTCACAGATGAGCCAGTCTTTATGTGTTGTCTCTTCTTGGAAGGGACAAGAATACTTTGTTGCTTTGAGACCTCTGATAAGTTCAAGAAAAGTGATGATTTTATAGTTTATCTGGATTTTTCTTGCTGTTAGGGTGAGAGTGACACCCTTTCCAGCTCTCTACATCCTAGACAGAAACAGCAGTCCCAGCCGTTTGATTATAGTATGGGTGTTTGTTTTTCCTGCTAGGGGTTTATTGAGCTCCTTGGATCTGTCGGTTTATGGTGTTTACCAATTTAGGAAATTTTTCAGACATTTATTCAAATATTTTTGTGCTTGTCCTCTCTGTGCCATTTTAACGAGACTCCAGTTATATGTATGTTAGATCACACACTGAGCATTGAGGTTCTGATCTTTTTTTTTTTTTCCTTCATTTTTTTTGATATCTGTGCTCCACTTTGGCTAGATTCTATTGCTAGGTCTTCAATTTCATGACTCTTCTGCATTGTCTAATCTGTGAATTTCCTCACTTCAGATTTATATAATCTGTTTATCTTCTCATTTTGTTAATGTTTCCCTTTAAGTACCTCAGCATATTTAATAATTTATTTAAATCCTTGTCTGCTGATTGCATCATCTGTCATTTCTGAGTCTGCTTCTGTTGATTGATTTTTTCCTTCCTGGCTATAGATCCCATTTCCTGGCTCTGGATAACATTTTTCTGCTTCCTTGCATGTCTAATAAATTTTGATTGGATGCTGGATCTTATAATATTATGTTGATGAATGTCTGGATTTTGTCATTGAAGAGTATTAAAGATTGGTTTGGCGAGTGGTTAAGTTACTTGTGGATTAGCTTGATTGTTTTGAAACTCATTTTTAAGTTCTGTCAGGGCAAGTCTAGAACAGGATTTATTCTAGGGCTACTTCAACCCTACTCCCCAGATGAATCACTTCTGGGTCCTCTATTGATGCCACACATGTTCAGCGAGGTCTCTTTACTCTGGCTAGTTGGAGCTCAGATACCTCCTGGACTTGTGTGACATCTGGGAATTAGTTAGCTTACAGCTCCAGTAGTCATTACAGCACCTGGTTGCTTCCCTGGCTTCATGGAGTCTTGCTCTACTATGTGCAGCTTACTATTTAGCTGGACTCAAAGGGACCCTTACGCAGATTTTTGTGTACCTTCCCCACAGTTAATACTCTGCTCCACTAATTTCAGCCACACTGCTGAACTCCGTGAGCCCCCTGTGCCCTGCTTAGATTCTCTTTCCCTGAACTGCATTCCACAAAGTGCCTTTTGGTAGTTCATTGGACTTCCCACATTTGCTTGCTCTCTCTCAGGGTTCACTGACCTGTATTTATTGCCTATTCAGTGGCAGAAAAGGTATTTTTTATATTTTGTCCAATATTCTAGTTGTGTATGGTAGAAACGCAAGTTGTACTGGTTAATCCATCATGGCCAGCATGTCATTTATATATATATATATATATATATACATACATACATACATATATGTGTGTGTGTGTATGTGTGTGTGCGTATATATATATATATATATATATATATACACATATATACACATATATATACATATATATAGCTGGTGCTTATTCTTTTCGAGATTTGTTTTATATAAGCCTTCTTTTAAAAATTTTTTTTATTGAGATGTAATTGATACATGATAAACTATACATATTTAACTTGCACAACTTATAAGTTTTGACATACACATACACACTCATTAAACCATCGCCACAGTCAAGGTAATGAACGTATTTGTCACCCCCCAAAATTTTATTGTGCCCCTTGAAATCCTTCCCTGCCTCTCTGTTTTTCCCTTCATTGCCAGGCAGCAGTTGATCTGCTTTCTGTCATTATAGATTAGTTTGCATTTTCTGTAGATTTATATATAAAGTAGCACATCATATGGTATTTTCTTTTGGGGGGGTTTTCTTTCACTCAGCAAAATTACGTTTAAGATTTATCCATGTTATTGCATGTATCAATAGTTCTTTCATTTTTACTGCTGGGAAGTATTCCACTATGTGGATATACCATGGTTTGTTTATCCACTCATCTATTGATGGACATCTGGGTTGTTTTCAGTTTTTGGCTGTTAAAAATAAACATGTTACAAACATTTTTGCACAGGTTTTTGGATGGACATTTATTTCCTTTTCTCTTTGGTAAATACCTAGAGTGGAATGGCTAGATCATGTGGTAGATGTATTTAACTTATTTAGAAACTGCCAAGTTGTTTTCCAAAGTGGTGTTCAATTTTACATTCCCATCAGCAGTGTATGAAAGTTTCAGGTCCTCCACATTCTTACTAGCATTTGGTATGGACAGTCTTTTTATTTTTTGTTTATTTATGTATTTTAATTTTTTTTAATATTTATTTGGTTGCTCTGGGTCTTAGTTGCAGCAGGTAGGGTTCTTAGTTGTGGCTCATGGGCTCCTTAGTTGAGGCTCGCCAGCTCCTTAGTTGTGACACGTGGGTTCCTTAGTTGAGGCAGGCAGGCTCCTTAGTTGTGGCTCGAGGGCTCCTTAGTTGCAGCTTGCTGGCTCTTTAGTTGCAGCACATGGGCTCCTTAGTTGTAGCATTCATGTGGGATCTAGTTCCCTAACCAGGAATCAAACCCGGGCCCCCTGCATTAGGAGCATGGAGCCTTAACCACTGTGCCACCAGGGAAGTCCCCTGGACAGTCTTTTTAGCCATTTTAGTGACTATGTAGCAGTATTTCATTGTGGTTTCAATTTGCATTTCCCTAATAACTAATGATGTTGAGCATCCATGGTGCTTCTTTGCTGTCTGTATATTTTCTTTGGTGAAGTATCGGATCAGATCTTTTCCCCATATTTTAAATTGGATTGTTTATTTTCTTATTGCTGAATTTTACAGTTTTTAAAATATATTTTGGATGTAAGTCATTTATCAGATATATGCTTTGGAAAGATTTTTCTTCCAGTCTGTGGCTTATCTTTCATTCTCTTAACAGTGTCTTTTTTTTTTCTTTTTTTAAAAATTGAAGCATAGTTGATTTACGGTGTTTCAGGTGTACAGCAAAGTGATTCAGTTACACACACGCACACACACATGTATATATACTTTTTCAGATTCTTTTCCATTATAGGTTATTTCAAAACATTGAATATAGTTCCCTGTGCTATACAATAGGTCCTTGTTGTTTATCTATTTTATATATAGTAGTGGGTATCTGTTAATCCCAAATTCCCAATTTATCTCTCCCCCACTTTCCTCTTTGATAACCATAAGTTAGTTTTCTAAGTCTGTGAGTCTATTTCTCTTTTGTGAATGAGTTCATTTGTATCACTTTTTTAGATTCCACATATAAGTGATATCACATGATATTTGTCTTTCTCTGTCTGACTTCACTTAGTATGATAATCTCTAGGTCATCCATGTTGCTGCAAATGGCATTACTTCATTCTTTTTTATGGCTGAGTAATATTCCTCTGTGTGTGTGTGTGTGTCTATCACATCGTCTTTATCCATTCCTCTATCGATGGCCATTTAAGTTGTTTCCATGTCTTGCCTATTGTAAATAGTGCTACTGTGAACATTGGGTGGCATATATCTTTTCAAATTAGTGTTTTCATCTTTTCTGGATATACGCCCAGGATTGGGATCACAGGATCATATGGTAACTCTATTTGTAGTTTTTTAAGGAGCCTACATACTATTTTCCATAGTGGCTGCACCAATTTACATTCCCACCAACAGTGTAGGAGGGTTCCCTTTGCTCCACACCCTCTCCAGCATTTATTATTTGTAGATTTTTAAAAAATATTTATTTGGTTGTGCTGGGTCTTAGTTGCAGCAGGTGGGATCCTTAGTTGTAGCTCACCAGCTCCTTAGTTGCAGCTTGCAGCCTCCTTAGTTGCAGCACTTGGGCTTTTTAGTTGCATCAGGTGGGCTCCTTAGTTGTGGCATATGAACTCTTCGTTGCGGCATGCAAATGGGATCTAGTTCCCTGAGCAGAGATCAAACCTGGGCCCCCTGCATTGGGAGCGTGCAGTCTTAACCACAGTGCCACCAGGGAAGTCCCTATTTGTAGACTTTTTGAAGATGCCCATTCTGACTGATGTAAGGTGGTAACAACATCTTCTGAAGAGCAAAAGATTTTAATTTTGGTGTGAAGGCCAATTTGTTAATTTTTAAAAAAAATTTTATGGACTCTGCTTTTGGTTTTCTATCCAAGAAATCTGTCTTAACTCAAGATCACAAAGATTTTATGCTACAAGTTTTATAATTTTAGACTTTACATTTAGGTCTGTGATCCATTTTGAGTTAATTTTTGTATAATGTGTGAGGTATGGATCCAAGTTCATTTTTTAGCATTTGGATATCTAGTTGTTCCAGTACCATTTGTTGAAAAACTATCTTTTCTCTACTGCATTGCTTCTGAGCCTTTGTCAAAAATCAGTTGAATGTATATGTGTAGGTTTATTTTTGGATTTTCCACTCTGTTCCATTGATCTCTTTGTCTGTCTTTACACTAATACCATACTGTTTTGATTATTGACACTTTTTAATAATTTTTGAGATAAGGTAGTTTTAGCCCTCCAACTTTGTTCTTCTTTTTCATAGTTGTTTTGGCTATTCAAATTTCTTTGCATTTCCATATGAACTTTAGAATTGACTGTTTACTTCTACAAAAAAACATGCTAGGATTTTGACTAGGGTTGTTTTAAACGTATAGTTCAGTATGGGATCACTGACATCATAACAATATTGAGCCCTCTGACCCATAAGCCAGCTGTATTTTTGTCTTTGGTTTTGCTCAGCAATATTTGTATAGTTTTCATGTACAGGTCTTTCACATGTCTTTTTAGATTTATTCTTAATTTTTTTTTTTTTTTTTTTTTTGCGGTACGCGGACCTCTCACTGTTGTGGCCTCTCCTGTTGCGGAGCACAGGCTCCGGACGCGCAGGCTCAGCGGCCATGGCTCACGGGCCCAGCCGCTGCGCGGCATGTGGGATCTTCCCGGACCGGGGCATGAACCCCTGTCCCCTGCATCGGCAGGCGGACTCTCAACCACTGCGCCACCGGGGAAGCCCAATTCTTAATTTTTTATGCTCTCATAAGTGGTATTTTCTTTTTCAGTTTTAATTAATTCACTTTATTATTCTTGTGTGAAAACACAAGCCTTGTGCAACACAAGATGGTCAATGAATTGCTGATAGGGAGCCTTGGTGAGCACAGTCCCCTTCGAGAGGTCAGGTGTAAGATAGCTGTAGGTCTTAGAGGTGGCATCGAAGGTGGCCTTGGTAAAGTTGCCCAATGAGGCTGTGCAGCCGCTGACCAAGGTGTAACAGTTTTCAGTGCCTGCTGTCAGCAGCAGCTTTGTGGCCACGAAGACCAAGACACTAGCAGTGGATCTGGGTGCAAGGATGAAGCATACCAGCAGAGAGCTGCAGTATCCTGTCACCTTCAAGGAACTGTATGGGGTTTGCCAATCTTGTGTTTCCAGGAGTCCCATTACCCATGACAGCGGAGTGGTTGGCCAGGAGGATGGCCCTGTGGATGGCAGTGGTTACCTCCTTGGAGCACTTAACACCCAGACCCATGTGACTATTACAGTCCCTCATGGCAACAAATACCTCGAACCTGAACTGCTGGCCAGCACCATTCTGCTTTCACTGCTTTCAAAGGCATAAGGGACTCCTCTAGGGAAAAGTAACCTCAGATCGAGAGGAAGAAGAGATAAATCTCCTTCAGGGACTTAATCTTCATGTCCTTGACCTCGGCAAACACTGATAAATTGCTGATTCCAAGAAAGAAAAAGGTTTTTGAAAGTATTTATGTAGAGTTTTTTCAGTTGTTGATTGTTGACTGCCAGTGACTACCCTCTTCAGCCTTCCAGCAGTCTGTCTCAAGCTGCAGGTCGCTGGTGTGATTTTCAGTAAACTGTCCCCTTTGGTATAACTCTGACAGGTACTGGAGGCACAGAGAAGGCATCAGAAGGAGAAATCTGGCATCATACCTACCTCGCCAACACCCTACACTTATAACAAGGTAGGAGAGGAGATACTAATCTTTACCCCTTGGGTGTAGCCCCTCTTCTCCTATGAGGTGTTTGTGGCTCTCTGGGAAGGTGGCAAATTCCATTCTTATCCCTTAATATTGCTGCCCAAGAGGCTGAAAGCAGCCACATATGCAGAAGAGTGGAATTCAAGTATTTGTCTGATGAAATAAGATTCATACCAGTTTAGGTTTTACAGCAGGAACCAAAGGCTATGGTCACCTGGAGGTTATATATTTGGCTAGCTGTACAGTCCACTGATCACATTTAAAGATATGTTTGTCTTGCTTTTTTGAGGTGGAGGCCATTTCAGAGAATATTATTTGTCTATTTATGGTGCCATTCTTTCTAACCCCATAAAATACCCAACTTAGAACAGTGTCTAGTACACATAGCAAGTGCTCCCAAGTGTTACCTGGTACTTCACAGTTCTTAATCAGTAGCCTACACATCAAGCTTCTCTGTTCTAAAGTATGAGAGGTTTAGGGCCTCTTGAAACAGGTCCTAGAGGTCCTGGAGTCACTGAGTAGATCAGAAGAAAATGATGCTGCTTGGGGACTCCAGGTGATATAGATGGTAGAGAGGGAGCTGAGGATGGTAGAAAGGCAGGCCAGCTCTTCCTGGTCCCACACCTTTAGAGGGCCCCACATATTCCTAATGCATGTGCGTGCACACATGCAGGCATACATATCGAAGAACACACAGGCTTCTGTGGCACTCAGGACCCTCCACTTGCATTGGCGCTGGCACTGGCACAGCATGACCAGAACGCTAAACAACTACTTTCATGATTAACACTGTTCAGTCCCCAAGTAAGAACTGCTCCACATCATCTTGATCTACTTGCAAAACTGTAGGCAGCTGTGCCCTTATATAGTGAAGGTTGGAAGTGAGGGCTGTGCTGATTATAGTCAGTCAGAAACTGCTTCCTGCTTCCCAGTGCAGACAGGAATTGAGTGGTAGAAGCACTTAGCTAACAGAGATATTAATTTACTTGATACGGTCTTCTCATCATGAATACAATGGATTCTTGTGTGATACATTATTTCCCAGTACTATTTTTTTCTCCTCTTCCTGTTCCATTTTGTGAATCTAGTGGTGTTTGTGAATTAGCATGGCATTCATAAAATTTACACTCCACAGATGAGTAGTATATTGAAATAAGTTCATATTACTTTTGAATGTGTATATATGTTGGTCTAGTTATAATCTTTATATTGGCAACTAAGTGAACACTGACTGCTACATTTACAAATAATTTTTTAAATAAAAATAAAGTAAAAAGATGTAGTTAAAATTTCAAAAGTTAAATAAATACATCAACGTTAATTAAAAAGAAAAAGAAAAAGAGGCAGTAGGCCAGGTGACTTGCTGTGACTCCACCACCATTCAGCTGTATGATGTTGGTGGTGCACTTAGTTTCACTCTTGACAGATGACCTTAGAGATGACAAGATCTCTGTAGTATCAGTTTCCTCATGTGAACTATTTTTTAAGATTTCTCTCCACCTCTATAATTTTATAAGTATGTTCTACAGCATGGGTCATGTCATCTATAAATGTCTACTAGTATGATGCCAAGACATGGCTGAGAGTACCTGAGACACCTCATTTTCCAGGCTTCACTCAGAGCAGCGCACAGCTGTGGTGTGAGGAGCGTGTGGCCACAGTGGCAGGTTCCCTGGGCTGCCTTTCTCAGGTGGACACTGCTTTTGTCCTGCAATTCAGGAGGACAAGCCTCTGTGTTGAAGCCTCTGAGGACCCAGTTTCCGAGGCAGGTAGAGCTACGTTTAATTAAAATAGGAGTCCTTTATTAATAAGCATGCTGTGACTACAGGCCATGAAATCGCCTTAATATCTACAGACATGGTAGTTGGTGGCAGTTTTGTTTCGTTCAGAATATCTTCCCCAAGAATGGTCTTGCAAATGGGCACAGTGAGTCCTTCATGGCCAAAGGATTGCTTTTAGCTTCCTGTTTTTCCCTGCAGTGCCTATCCCTAAGCTTTGTCAGACTGCTTTGGGCCTTTATAAAATGACTTGTGCTGTTTTATAGAGTCAGCCCACCTGTGTCCTAGCTGCTTTGTTCCTGCACCCTCAGCCCTGCCCAGGTGGACAGAGTAAATGTTTCACAACCAGCTGGCTTATAGCTATCACTTTTCTGGCTGGGGACAAAGTATCCTACATCTGTACCCAATAATCAGGTAGCAGCTTGGGCCTAAACAGTGAGAATAAGTGACTATTTTACCCCAGACTGGCCTTGTATATATGGTGTGCACACGTGTAGTGTTGGTAGCACGTAACAAATAAGGAGAGAATGGTTAATTCTCTTAAGACTTCCTGAAGCTTTTACAGTCTCTGTGAAGTGATTCTCAGAGATATCAGCCTGTGTATATCAGGGGCTGTTTCTGGGTCAGTCCTAGGGACTTTATTTTAGAGCTGTGCCTCTGCTGTGAGTGACCATGTTCTTTTTGCTTTCAGAGCTGTGACTTGTGGTCCCTAGGGGTGATTATCTACGTGATGTTGTGCGGATACCCTCCTTTTTACTCCAGACACCACAGCCGGACTATCCCAAAGGATATGCGGAGAAAGATCATGACAGGCAGTTTTGAGTTCCCAGAGGAAGAGTGGAGCCAGATCTCAGAGATGGCCAAAGATGTTGTGAGGAAGTGAGTCCCCAGGCCACTGCGGGGGGAGGCCAGGGAGGCCTTAAAAGTGGTGGAACACAAAGGAATGTTGGGTAAAGGAAAGTCATTTGTTTCCCAGGCATGTTCCTTCTCATTTTAGCATCACAGAAAATTTTCCCTGGAGCCTGAGATGAGAGTTCTCAGTGTCCACACCTTGGTGAAATTGGAGCTTTGCTCCCTCCTGTTGCACTCCTAGAATTTGTCCTTAGGGTTGAATCCAGGTCCCTTGGTAGCCATTGTATCTGTGAGCATTAATTTAGGACCTTAAATGGTAACCCCCCTGGTGTACCCTTCCTGCACGGAGGCCGGTCATTTGGGACAGACATGATTCCAGGAACTGAACTGGGGTGCTAAAATGACCATGATGCTTTTGGCTTTTCATTCCTTAGCTGCTGTGGGAGTGTGTGATTGGTTGTGCGGGGCCTGGACCCCACCTCCTGCCCTTCCTACTGCTAGTTGGTTGCTCTGGTGTATATTAAGATGGAAAGATTTAGAAGAATTAGGGGTAGTGAATGGATGATGGAGACTTGACATTCAGAGTCCTTTGGAGAAATTAGCTAGAGCACTAAGAAAGAAGTCAGACCTAAATATGAGGTGTCTTTGCTTTTTCTACCCACCTGTGTCAGAGGCTTAGCTGACTGGAACTTGGACGCTGTTCTGGTATCCTACTGCTTGTTCTTCACTGAGTAACTTTTCCTCTTTTGGTTTCAGTTTCTTCATCTGTAATGCGATAAAGATAAGCATTAAAAGGGCAGTACCTGGGAACTGTCTCCTAACAGTACAGCTGTTTCTGTATGGAGATTACTCTCTTTCAGAAGTGAGCTTGTTCTGTTGGTTAGGTGTTTATGTATTCAAAAAGGGACTAGTTTCTAAAATATACAGGTGAAAGTTTTTTAGGAGGGTGGAGGCAATGTTTAAATCATCATTTGTCTTCCTATGCTCTTTCCCTGCTGTATTCTCAGTTACTTAACCAAAATATCAGTATCCTCTAATTGGTTCTTTGCAGTTCTGTAGAATATATTTCCTCTCCCTAGAGCAACATTGATTATCTTCTTTCAGCATTGAGATTCTTTTCTAAATAATCCTTTCTTTAGAATCTGAAGCTGTTTGTTCACAATGATCCAAAAGGTTACAGAGAACATGAAAGAGCAAGTAGGCACGTTGTCCTGACTCTGATGTTTGGAATGGGAGGCTATGTATTTGGAAGAAGGTGCTGTAAGAGGCCCAGGGAACATGCTGGGGTGAGCTAGGAATTGCATTAGGATAAATGTACAAGATGTAAAGAACTATGGTCAAAAAGCCGATGGTACAGAACAATACATTAGGCTTAGAAGGAAATGCCATCCCCTTCTCAGAGATTAGATTTTTAGCTTTTTGTTGTTGTTTTGTGTGGGTTTTTTTTGTTTGTTTTTTTTTTGCGGTACGCAGGCCTCTCACTGTTGTGGCCTCTCCCGTTGCAGAGCAGTAGGCTCTGGACACGCAGGCTCAGCGGCCATGGCTCACAGGCGCAGCCGCTCCGCGGCATGTGGGATCCTCCTGGACCGGGGCACGAACCCGTGTCCCCTGCATCGGCAGGCGGACTCTCAACCACTGCGCCACCAGGGAAACCCTAGATTTTTAGCTTTTGAATGTCTTTGGAATAAAGGGTTCATGTCCTGCCAAATGGTGACAAGAGTTTTATCACAAGTAGCAACCTGGATTTTCAGAACCGTATGACCCCTCGACTAATTCTACAGTCACTGTTAGCCAAAAGAGCACTTTGAGTCCCTTTTGGAAATTATAGCCCACTGTCCTAGAAACATTAGTCTGGGGATTCAGTGTCTCAGGAACTGTAAGCCATATGTAAGATTACTTTACTGAACCTAGAACTCAGTCTGAGGTATCACTGGACTAAGCCTTTTCCTACCATTCTTATCTCAATTTATTTAGTATAGAAAGAACTGCCTAAGGACAGAGTGCCCTCACAACTAACGGTTAGGGACGAGAGCCCCACCTCTGTCCTGCAAATAGAAAGCCTAGGCTTATAAGAGTTGGTGGAAAGTCAGAAGCTGGAGCTGGTTAGAGCCAGACCCAGGAACTTCCCGGCCTCTGGAAGCAACTGCATGGCAGCCCTGTTGGCCTTTTCTCCACAGGCTCTTGAAGGTCAAACCAGAGGAAAGACTTACCATCGAGGGAGTGTTGGATCACCCCTGGCTCAACTCAACTGAGGCCCTGGATAATGTGCTACCCTCTGCTCAACTGATGATGGATAAGGTTTTGAATGATGCTTATTTTGTTGGCCAAAAAGGCTGTGTTGGGAAGGAATGCTGAGGCTTGACTCAATGAGGGGTTAAAGGCAAAACAATGCAGAGCACACAGTCTTTCCCAGAGAAATATCTCTGGTCTTCCAAAGATCAGGATTGGAAATAAAGAGATTATTTCCGTAAAAGACCAGATCAAGGCCTGGTAAATACACTAAGGGAACACTCAAAGGACTGTCCTTCATATTTGTGCTATGGGGTTGGGGGCCCAGAGCAGTATCAGACACCGTTCTTTTGCCCAAGGAGTTTAAACAAGACTGGTTGGAAAGACCAATAAACACAAAACAAAGAGGGAACATTTTCAGACATCAGAGCTTTTGCATGCTAAATTTTCTGTGAATGCTATGGAAATTCAGAAAAAGAGAACATCTTTGAAGGGCTGTAATTAGGGAAGGGTTCCCAAAGAGAAGGCAAAAACCATCACAATTATTAACTGTTGTGTGGCATTTCTTAACCCCTTTACATGTTTAACCCCTTTACATGTAATGAAGCCTGACTTCATTGATGGGAAGTTGGTAAAATGGGTGTGGCCGACCTGGCTTTGAAAGTAGACAGAGGGGTTTAAGTCTTAGTAGGACATAATTGAGAGGCTATTGTAGATTTTTGAGAAGAGATTTGCCACAGGGAAGGTGTTTAGAGATGGTTAGTCAGACTTGCAGACTTTCCAACCTAATACTTTTACAATAATCTAGAAGCTGAGAAGCTGCTCTAGGAGCAGAGAAGTAGAGATGAATGAATAGGCTCAATATTTTTGAAGACAAATTTCTACAATTTTTGGTGACTGACTGGATATAAGGGGACAGTGGGCATATCTGGTGACACCATTGACAGAGGGAAATCAGGAATGAGGCTGGTTTTGGGTGAAGGGAAGTCTCTTAGGTTTTAGATATTGTTTAAGGTGGTAGATGGATGTGTGGTGTGGAATCAGAATGTGGCTGAGAGGGAAAGGCAGTGACACAGACTTGAGTGTTACTGACTTAGAAGGGATGGAGTTGAAATGTAAGCGAATAGGAAAAAAGAATGCTAAGACCTCCCTTAGTTTAGCTGGAGTATGAGAGAGAAAGGAGAGCTAGAAGGAACAGAGTTTTCTGCTATCTCTGATTTGTGTGCAGTTGTCTTCCTGGTTTAAATGTGCCCAGTAGTCCAGAAATGGTTTGTTTGGTCAGTCCAGAATACAAAAGGATTACTTATACCCTCTGGTTGTCAGCAATTGAGTGTTACATTGTGGCTTTCCTCAAGATCTTGAAATGGAGAAATAAGATTGCCTTCTGGAGTTACTTTAAGATTAGTGTATAATGAATCAGCCAAGTATGGATATGCATAGTCTTCTTAATGAGGAGGAGTAGCTCCTGGGCCTATAAGATGGAACTGCAATGTGACAGTGTATTCCCATTTTTAAAGAAATGATGTGGTCAAGATGCAGGCTGGTCAACTTTGGAAGTGTAGAAAAAATGTCCACATATGCAGAAACTGAATAGTGTCCATCTAAGCTGTGCCTAAGAGATGGAGCCTGAGCTCACAACCTTGAGGTGTTCTCATCTTTTTGGTCGGGCTGTCACGGATAAGGAAATAGATTCAAGGGTCTGGGGGCGTGTAGCCAGGGCCAGTTAGTATAGTTCTCTTAAATGAGTTCAAACTCTTCCTGATCTAATTGCATGCTTACCAAGGAACTATTTTTGTAAATTGTCAAATTTTGTTGTTGAAATTCAAACAACACGGAGGTATATAAAATAAAAAGCAAAAGTTCCCTTTCATTACCCTGCCTCAGTCTCACCCCTCAGAGGTGAGGTGACCTATGGCTTGGTGTATTCTTCCTGATCTTTTTCTGGGGAGACACACACACACACTCATGGAGTTTGTCTTTTTTTTTTAATACAGAAGTGGGATCGTCTCATTCTTACAAAGCCATTTCTGATTATTTGCCTTCCCTTATTGGTCTGCCCGTAGTGAGAGATCGCACTGGTCATAAAGACAGACTTGAAGAGTGCTAGACCTTATGACAATTATTTCTCATTGTAAATTAATTGACTGGCTTATAGATCAGTTTGTGAGGGTCTGCTATGCTCACCAGGTGAAATGCTTGGGGTTCTGAGCCATCAGGGCTAAGGTGACTGTCTACACCATGGGGGCAGTGAGTAAATGCCAGTCAGGGAGGCTTCTCAGGCGGCAGCCTGCTAGCTTTTCCCCTGATGTACATGTATGACTCTCTTTACACTTGCCCTTGCCAGTGACTGTGAGTATGAGCCTTGTTAGTATTTCTTACTTGCATTTCTGTCAGCCCACAGGAAAGAAGGGCTAGCTGTTGGCCTGGTATTCCCTGGGCCCTGCTGATCCATGGGGAAGAGTCCTCTGCCTTATCAAAATTTGTATACTGCCAGCATAAGAATGAAATTGCCACCTTAGTTCTTTGTGATTCTCCTTCCCACTGTCTTAGATTGGCTTTTTAGGTGCCCAGAATGTGGAAAACTGATGACAGTGTTTGCATTCAGGCGGTGGTTGCAGGAATCCAACAGGCCCATGCAGAACAGTTGGCCAACATGCGAATCCAGGACCTGAAAGTCAGCCTCAAACCCCTGCACTCTGTGAACAACCCCATTCTAAGGAAGAGGAAATTACTCGGGTAACTGAGCTTATTTCTTCAGTTCTCCCTCATGGCTGGTGTGGTTGAGTACAGGGTTCTGAAAGGTCAGCCAGGGGTCTGCCCTTTTTTGTCTCTTAAGAGGGTGGAAAGGATATGTTCTTTAAATAGCATCAGAAGTTGGAGATACTCTATAGTTAATTATTTATCTGAAAAATCTGTTCCTTATGTTTAGCATTAACATCTGTTAAGAGTTGGGTTTTGGAGTCTCACCTTGTTATTACCTCTCTCCCAAACTTCTAAAGCACCAAGCCAAAGGATGGTGTTTATATCCACGACCGTGAGAATGGAGCCGAGGATTCAAATGTTGCCTTGGAAAAGCTCCGAGATGTGATTGCTCAGTGTATTCTCCCCCAGGCTGGTAAAGGTCACACCATTTATGAATGCTCTGTGCGTGTCTGTGTGTGCACACATGCACATGACTAAAGGAGTGGCTTAATTTGAAGTTGTCTGTTTCATCTTTGTGTTATAAGAAAATAAGTACATTATACAGTTTGTGCCCACTGAAAAGAATGGACGGTGGGAACTCAGAAAAGTGAGGCTCTGACCCACCTTTGGTTTCCTGTAAAATTTCTAGTTTCGGTTTAATTGCCAGCGTCAGACACAGCACGTAATTTTGTATTTTCCTAGTTTGTTAATGAGATTACAGGATAGAGGATGAAAAATGTGAACAGGGTCAGGATTAGGTTGGGAAGGTCAGGAGGGTTGGGAAACACCATATCCAGAGCCCTTAGAGTACAAGGCTGTCATTAACTTGTGAATATAAAGAGACGATCTCTCAAGTTCAGAAGCGGCCCTGGCTGCTACTTGTATCATGGGCAGGGTGGGACTTAAACAGAAGTCCTTTCGAGGGAGAGCTCTCTTTTCAGTATGTTCTCCTTCCACCTAATGGGGTATGATGGGCTTTTCTCAGCAGATGAATGAGATGCTTCAAGTAGTAGGCCAGGAAACTGTTGAGTTGACCAGTCTTCCTAGATTCCTTGGCTTTTAGGGGAGCTTACTAGTGTGCCTCAGGTAGCCTTCCAAAGTAAGAAATGAGCTTAGGAGAAAGAAGGTAGCCCACTCAGCCTTATTCTCCCTCCGGCTCATGGTCTCTTAAGTTAACCAGGTGCTTTTGCTCAGCAATAGTCCGACATCCTATGGGTGCCTATTTCCCATCCCCCAGTGCTAAGACTCTGGGGGCATCAGGGAATTTGTGTGAGGTGGTCAGAGCAGGAAGAGTTGAGAAACCAGAAGCGGTCTACATCAGTGGTCCCCAACCTTTTTGGCACCAGGGACTGGTTTCGTGGAAGACAGTTTTTCCATGGACGGGGGGCGGGGGGGGTGGTTTCAGGATGATTCAAGTGCATTACGTTTATTGTGTGCTTTATTTCTATTATTATTACATTGTAATATATAATGAAATAATTATACAACTCACCATAATGCTGACAGGAGGCAGAGCTCAGGTGGTAATGTGAGCGATGGGGAGTGGCTGTAAATACAGATGAAGCTTCCCTCGCTTGCCCACCACTCACCTCCTGCTGTGCGGCCCAGTGGTTGGGACCCCTGGTCTACATGTAATGTAGGGACTAGAAGTAATGATAGTCTGGTAAAGCTTGCACCTTTAATCATCACTTCTCAATAAGTTGGACCTCATGTCCTTCCATCTCTGACACTAAAATCCCATGATGCTGCAGGAAAATGCAACTTCTTCTTCATCTTTATCAATAGGAGAGAATGAAGATGAAAAGCTGAATGAAGTAGTTCAGGAAGCTTGGAAGTATAACCGGGAATGCAAACTCCTAAGAGATACTCTGCAAAGCTTCAGCTGGAATGGTAGGAGCCTTAATTATGCCTTTCCCCAGGAATGCAGAGAAGTAATTGTGTTTAGAATATGTAGGATCTCTGGGGGCTAAGCTGGGACTGTTTTCAGGTAAAGTAGGGCTGGCGAGTGAGTGGAATACTGTGGGACAGGGGGTTAGCCCTACAGTAACTGCCCAGGCATATCTGGACATCTGGCCCTTTCGCTTGTTTTCCAGAGTTCAGATGAATTATGTGTCGCAGATTCATTGCTGCAGAGCCCCCGTCACATACCACTTGGGCAAAAAAACAGTCAGATCTCAGAACTCCTTCCAGATACCTGAACTGTTGTTCACTGGGTATTAAGGAGCAGTATACTCTGAAGGGGAGAAAGAGGGCAAAGTACCACAGAGTCCGCCCTGCTGATCTGCTTAGCTTAGAGAAGACCTGTTTCACTGAAGAGTAGAGAATGCCAAATCTGCTGCTCTTTGAATTTTTTTCCCCCACAGGCAAACAAGGTACAGGTGTGTTTTTTGAGCTGCTTTTGTATTGTCTTTCTACTTTAGCAGACTAAACTAGACTTAAGGTCTAGGATGCTCAGGGAAGGAAGCAAACTCATTGCCTAGCTTGATTCTTGGACATGAGAAATCCAAAGTGCTAGCCTGGCCATTCCCATACTTGGAGGAGATTAGCTTCCCTAGGATTTTTTTTATTTTTGAAGATTTTGAAATATCAATACAGAAAAGTGATCACATTTGAGGTATGCACGTCCAATGAATTTTCACAAAGTGAACACTCCCATGTAACAGGCACCTAGAACATGTAGTGGAGCATGTGCCCTCTTTTAACTGCTACCTCCCTCCTCACAAGGGTAATTATGATCCCAGTTTCTAGCAGTATATATTAGTTTTGCCTGGTTTTATATTTTATGTAAGTGGAGTCAGAGAAGTCTATGTTCTTTTGTGTCTGGCTTCTTTTAGTCAAGATTATATTTGTGAGATTCAACCATATTGTTGTGTGTAGCAGCAATTCATTCTCATATATATGTATGTAACTATATATATATTCTCTCTGTATATATTTTTCTCCATATATATACACATATATATTTTTTGTATTTATATCTATCCATTCTGCTGTTGAACGGACATATGGGTTGTTTCCAGGTTTTGGTCATTAAGGAAAGCACTGCTATAAACACTCTTGTGTACATCTTTTATGAATATTTTAATGAACTCACTTCTCTTATGTATCTAGGATTGGAGTTGCTGGTTCATGGGGATATTCATCTGTTTAGCTTCAGTAGGTACTGCCACCAGTTTTCCAAAGTGGTTGTACCAATTTACACTTCGACTAGCAGTGTTTGAGGGTTCTAGTTATTCTATATCCACACCAACCCTTGCTATTGTCTTCTTCATTTCAGTCATTCTGATTAATAAGTACTACTGGTATTGCGTGTCATTTTACTTTGCCTTTCCCTGATGACTATGAGCTTAAGCACGTTTTAATGTTTATTGGCCATTTAGATTTTGTTAAGTGCCTATTCTTTTGCCCATTTTTCTATTGAGTTGTATCTCTCTTATAGATGTGTAGGAGTTCTTTATATAGTCCGGATATGAGTTCTGTTGTCGACATACATATCACAAAGAACTTCTCCCTCTTTGTGGTTTCTTGCTGTGCTGTTGTACTGAACATTGGATTTTTACAGCCAGGTTAATAAGCTGCTCAGTTCTACTTGAAAAATGGGGGAGTTGAACTGCTTTTGATCAGTGTTGGTGATGGTTCCTCACATACTGGTGAGATGTACCTTATTGGGTCCCTGTCAAGAATCTTATCACCTCCCAAACAGTTTGGAGACTGACCTTTTTCTTTTTTGGGTTTCAGGTCGTGGATTCACAGATAAAGTAGATCGACTAAAACTGGCAGAAATTGTGAAGCAAGTGATAGAAGAGCAAACCACATCCCACGAATCCCAATAATGACAGCTTCAGACTTTGTTTTTTAACAAGTTGAAAATTTATTCATTAATGTATAATTTGTATGTAAATTAATAAATCATAATTTCATTTCCACATTGCTTAAAGATGCTGTATAAATTTAGATACAGGATTTACTAATAGTATAGTTCATTTGTTTTTAAGAAAAGCTCAGTTCCTAATATATTATTACTTTAGGATTGTTTAGTCATATGTGGTAAAGCTGACAGATGGTATTGTCAAGCAGGATTGTTTTATTTGTAATAAAGTATACAAAAACCATTTGCCAGTGGTAGGCAAAGGACCAACTATACTGACCTTAGTAAACAGTTGAATCAAGTACTGTGGAATCTGGTTTCAATTGCCCTGTGTATTTTACTTTCTGCACTATCAGTGGATTAGCTCTGGTGCCAAGAAATTTTTGTGGATCCATGTTGCAGACTGCTTGCCTGTTACAGGGTGCCACCTCCCATGATGGAAGAGGCAGGGAGTTGAGCCCTCATTTCTCTTATCCCTAATTCCCTAGAGAAGAGTGGTAATATTCCTTTTTTGTCATATTTTTTTAAAAGGTATTGGTGTATTTCTTAAATCTAATGGGATTCTCTATTGAGTTTATTCTTTTCATGTTTAACCAGAGCTTCAGCCCTCCCACCTCCTTTGAGATCCTACTTTGTCCTCTCCCTTTCCTGCAGCCCTCACCAGCTCCATTGCTTCTTATCTCCTTTCCCTGTTCTTCTGGCCCCTTTTATGGGATGATTTTTCTGAGAAAGTTACATATCATAAAAACTGGACTATTGGGTTAGCATCTAAAGATGGTCCAAGTTTTTTCTCTTAAAGCTACCCTTTTTCTCTAACGTTTCTGCCTGGGTTTCATGGTGGCATCCCCTGGGATGCATGTATTTTAATTTATCACCCTTCATTTTCAGGAAGCATGGTTCTGGCCCAGAGATCAGATACTTGAATAGAAAACAAGGCTGGGTGCTTTTCTACTTTGTTGTTGTACATATGGGCATCCATAACACACCATTTTTATTTATTTTTTTAGCAGTTCTTGATTGGTGGTTCTGTGTTGGTAAATGGGAGAGCTAATAGGCCAACTCCAATTCACAGAGGAGAAGAAAAGGATCAGTAGGCTCAGTTATTCAGTTTCATCCCATCAAATTCTCTTCAATCAAAATCAACCCCACAGAGCTCACTTATTTTCTAACTCTTCCACTTTGTTGAGTATGTCTTCAGGGTGACATTTGCTTAGTATGTCCCATATGTGTGTGAATGACTGTAGGAATATATGATAAAAACATTAAGTATCTCTTAGAAATTACCTTACACATTGGTTCCCTTTTACTTTGGAGAGTTTTAAATTCAAGGCATTTTTTGAGGTAAGGCTCACTAATCTTCGGTGATTGATAACTGCTACAAATGGATACCCTGTAAGGAGAATTCAATACTTTTCTTTTTTTTTTTTTTTTTTGAGGTACGCGGGCCTCTCACTGTTGTGGCCTCTCCCGTTGTGGAGCACAGGCTCTGGACATGCAGGCTCAGAGGCCATGGCTCACGGGCCTAGCCGCTCCGCGGCATGTGGGATCTTCCCGGACCGGGGCACGAACCCGCGTCCCCTGCATCAGCAGGCGGACTCTCAACCACTGCACCACCAGGGAAGCCCGAGAATTCAGTACTTTTAAACATGGCAGAATCTAACAAACAGGCAGCAGAGAAAAACAAAATGTTTTCTTATTTACTAACCAGAAAACTTAGCTGAGAGTTGAATTAAGGGTTGAATTATTCTGTTTTTTCAGTGAAATGCAGTCTTACAAATCAAAATCACTTCTTACAATCAGGAAAAACTCTGCAGTTGTTTCTGGAACAACTGAATACCTGTTATTTTTCTTATCTTAGGGTAGAGGTTCAGTATTCGCTTGGGAGAGAAAGGCAGTAATTAACTTTGTTACTCTTCTTTTTCTTCAGAGGAATCTTCTAGCATGCCCAGTCTACCATTAACTTCTCAAATTTGTTATCTGGGTGTCTTCTAGAGGCTCAAGATGATTTCCTTCCCTGTGTGGTGAATTTTAGGCATGATCTAAAAGGGTATCCAAAAGATTCTTCCTTTTACTCTGAGCAGCAGTTGCCCGTGTCTCTTTAGTCTGAATTAAACTGGCCGTGAAAATGAGTGCTGTATCCAGACAGGTCCATGCTGAAAGTTTGTGAATACCCTGGAGGATGCTCTAGCTGTTGTAACTCAAAAGTGGGTCCTATCCTACAGAGAGCTCCTTGACAAAACAACAGCTTCCAAAAGACTCAGCAATGTTTGGTCTTTAAAGTGGAGTGTTGTTTATGGAATTTGTTTGTAGGCTTTAACTTTACCAGTCAGGTTTACTAATAAAACATTCACATGTACTGGAAGTGAAACACAATCATCCTTGTCTCTTTTGGCCTAATGCCTGTACCTGCAGGAAGTTCACACTGTAAGAACAGTTCTCATAGGCAGGAGGTTAGAGTCTTCAGTTTTCCTACATGATTTGCTAACCCTCTGCTTACTATAAAACCATTACTCAAATACCTTTAGACTTTACCATAGTTATTAATCTGCTTGATGCGAAACAACTTTTGTATTTTTCTAGCTAATGTATTGTATAAGCTATAGGAGAACACGTGGGAAATTTATTGTCTGAAACATATGATAGGAGGAACTGCTTTTTAAAGAGTTTTGTTTTTGTATTCATTTGAGATAGAACAAGTTGAAGGAATTATTGGTTGAAGAAGTCAAATGATTTAAATCAGATCTTGTGTGTGAATGCTTGCGTGCGTGTGTATTTATTGAAGAAAATGTGTCTCAATTTGAGAACTGGAAAATTGGATATTTGATTTTAATTATATTTTTATTTATTTAAAAAAGTAGAAGTGGTCTTTCATTATTGATTTTTTTGTCCCACAGAATGACTTAAATTTTCCCTGCCTGTTTGGTTAAGACACAGGGGAACATCTTAAATCTGTGATAATTTCCAAGTTACATAATTTTAAGAGGCTTTCCTCTTATACAGAACACAAGGAGAAAAGAAATCCAGCTGGAAATCATTTCACCATTTTTGCTATAAATTTTTTAATGTGTTTGTGATATGATAGTATTAATTTTCTTGATAGATGTAGATGATTAATTTTTTCATCTGTATTAGGAATTAAATATTATTAACTGGGGATAATGAGTTGATCTACTCTCATGCTTATATCTGAGATCTTGTAGTACTATTCCATTCTCTTTTGAATTATATAAGGCATTTCTCCATTTTTGTGTGGTACTTATAGCCATAACCCTTATTTTGAAGGTTTTATATTGTAGATATTTGACTTAATATAAAATTATTTTTATGCAAGATAAAAGATGTAGAGTCTTTAGTTCATCTTATGATGCAAAGGAGAATAACTGGGCAAGGAATGTGGTTAAATAGGGCTTTTTTCCTTTTAAATTTATACTGCTAAATACACCAGGAGATCAACATCAAAATCAAATCCAAGGACTTCCATAGACATTACAGTTCAAGAAGTCTTTAAAAAGCTCTTATACAGTCCATTTTTATTTTCTTGATGAAATGGTAACTAGATACCTGGTTAATCAGAGTTTAGTTTTATTCCAGACTTTGTTTTTATGTTGGGAGGAACTGAACTTTGATCTTAGTCACTTGTAAGTCTCCGTAGTGAAACTGAACTCCTTTCATTTAACACTTAGTACGTTTGTGCATTAGGAAAACTTATTAGAGGAAAATTATGTATATATGCAGACACAAAGTGGCTAAACTCATCTGTTATGAACAAAAGTTAATGAGGGAGAATTTGTGCATCCACATACAAGTTTTCTTGAATTAAAGGAGAAAAACCAGACCCTGACAAAGGAGGGCTGGACTGAAAAACAGTACCCTCAATACTACAGAAATGAGGAAAAGAGGTAATGGGCAACAGAGAGCTTCGTCCTGCTCTGAGATCCCGAAGAATCCCCATCCCCTCCCCCCTGACCTCCTGCCAGAATGTTGGGTTTCAAAGAATGCGCAGATTAACGGATATCAGGAGTAGTGTGGCCCTGGGCTGAGGATAAGGATAATTTACCTGAGTAACAGTCCTGGCTGAATCATTACAGGCCTTCTACTTGGTATATCTCTGTGTAAGCGTAAAGGGAACTTAGCCAAGGAGCATTAAAACCATTGCTGTTGGAAGGAAGTCATATAGTAAGGAAACCACTGAAGGCCGAGAGAAAAGCAAGAACAGAAACACAGCCCCAAGGTCTGTAAGACTGAGTTGGGCAGTACCCACCCATAAGGGAGCCAGCATAGATCTGAAGTGAATACCTGTGACAGAGGGTCTGCGTGTCAGGGAAAGCTGCTGCTGCTGGACATAGGCCCTGCATCATCAACTGATTTAACATGGCAGCGTCTGTGACACACTCTGCCTCTATACTGCCTTCTCTACGGAAAAACCAAGTGGCCCTGAAGGAGGGTAAGATAAAGTTTCAGACTTGGGCTCAGCAGAAGAGGGATTTGAGGCTGGGGCCAGTGCCAGGATCTTCATGTTTCAGTTTGAGGATTGTGTTGCTGTTGGTGATTTCTCTGCCAAGCTTGTACTGTGACCTGGGATCAGTATATTACTCTTCCTATGAAACAGTCACCCCCAAGAGTCTGACAGTGGAAGGAAGGGAAGACCAAGTGGAAAAGCTCTCCTATGTGCTATTTATGCAGGGCCAGAAACAGCTGATTCACCTGAAGGTGAAGAGAGACTATTTTGTGAATAACTTTCCAGTCTTCAGCTACCACAATGGCATCCTGGGGCAAGAAATGCCTTTCATCTCACATGACTGTCATTATGAAGGCTACATAGAAGGAGTCCCAGGTTCTTTTGTTTCTGTCAACACCTGTTCAGGCCTCAGAGGCGTCCTGATTAAGGAGGCAAAATCCTATGGCATTGAGCCCATTCACTCTTCAAAACGGTTTGAACATGTGTTGTACACCATGGCCCATGAAGCTCTAGTCTCTTGTAGTGTCACTTCCAATGACAGCCAAGTGGCATTCACCAGCCGGCAACAGGAGAGCAGCAAGCCTCGCAGTCAGCAGGTGCCATCCTACTTGTGGTCACATACCAAATATGTGGAGATGTTTGTCGTGGTCGACAACCTGCGGTTCCAAATGTGGGGCAGTGACGTCAATGAGACAGTCCAGAGAGTAATGGACATCATTGCTCTGGCCAACAGCTTCACTAGGGGAATAAACACAGAGGTGGTGCTGGCTGGAATGGAGATCTGGACCGAGGGGGACCTCATACAGGTCCCAGTGGACCTGCAAGTTGCACTCAGGCATTTCAATAGCTGGAGACAAGAGAGGCTCTTCCATCGCGTGAAGCATGATGTTGCCCACATGATCGTTGGACACCATCCTAAAGGGGATACAGGGCAGGCATTTCTCAGCGGTGCCTGTTCAAGTGGTTTTGCAGCAGCCGTTGAATCCTTCCACCATGAGGATGTCCTCCTGTTTGCAGCGCTCATGGTCCATGAGCTTGGGCACAACTTGGGTATTCCGCATGACCATTCGGCCTGCGTTTGTAAAGATAAACCCTTTGGCCTCATGCGTGAAAATATCACTAAAGAAAGTGGCTTCAGCAACTGCAGCTCTGACTTTTTCTACCAGTTCCTCTGGGAACACAAAGGGGCCTGCCTATTTAACAAGCCTGGGCCCAAAGGCCGCGTACGGAGGGATTCCCGCTGTGGAAATGGTGTTGTAGAAGAGGGGGAGCAGTGTGACTGTGGTTCTGACTGTGACAATCACCCATGCTGTGACCAAACATGTAGGCTGAAGGAGAATGCAGAGTGTGGTGATGGACTCTGCTGCGTTAAATGCCAACTGAAATATAAGGGATTCATGTGCCGTCCTGCCTTGGGGGAGTGTGACCTCCCAGAGTATTGTGATGGTTCCTCTGGAGAATGCCCCATAGACAGCTATAAGATAGATGGTACAGTGTGTGACAGAATTCACTATTGCGCTGGAGGTCGCTGTAAGAACCCTGATAATCAGTGCATGGATATATATGGGTTCTCTGCAAGGTCTGCCCCAGAAAACTGTTACATTTCAATGAACAGAAGAGGGGACCGGTTTGGAAACTGTGGTATTACCAACTCACCTAGGTTAAGATATTTGAAGTGTGTAGATGATAATATATTTTGTGGGAAACTTATATGTACAAATGTTAGACAGGTACCACAAATCAAACCAAATCATACACTGATCCAGGTCGCTCATGAAGATGACTGGTGCTGGAGCATGGATGCCTATAACACTACTGATATCCCTGATGATGGAGATGTACACACTGGCACTCTTTGTGCTCCAAACAAAGTCTGTGTAAATTACTCTTGTACTGATTATGCTGTGCTAAAGTATGACTGCAAACCAGCAGAAATGTGTAATGGTAAAGGAGTTTGCAACAATTTTAGGCACTGCCATTGTGAGGCTGGCTATGCTCCCCCTGACTGCAGAGATCCAGGAGATGGTGGTAGTGTAGACAGTGGTCCACCTGGCAAACCAACTGAAATTCAAAGTGTAGGTCTAGGTGGTGGTTCTTTTCATCGTAGCATTCAGTTTAGAAATGTTGGCAAGCTAATTTTCATACTCCCTTCATTTCTTTTAATATTGTTGTTAGTTTTAATATTTTACATTACCCTCAGGGCTGTAAATGAGTCAGTAGAGACCCTAGGGCATACCTTGGAGGAAAGTTCAGAGGAAACCACTAGTGAGGGATTCTTAACGAAGTTTCTACCAGTGGGGCTACAGGAGGAGGAGTCAGAAGAGAAGGACCAGGAAGAGGAGGCCCCCCCACCGGAGGAGGCCCCCTTGCCGCTGCTGGAGGCTCCCCCCCCGCTGGAGGCAATGCTGCTGCCGCCGGAAGCCCCACCAACAGGAGAGCCAGCACCATAAGAGGTAGCAGGTAAAGGAAAAGGATAACCAAAGGCAGAAGTGTATTGGTGGAAGAATCCAAAAATATCGAATATCTCAAGCACTGAGTGGGAAAGAGGGGCTCAGAGAAGCAAAGGTGAAGTGAGAATTGATGGCTTCTGTAGCTCTGAACAGGATATATAGTCTACAGAAACATACTAACATGGGAACAGAGACGCCCCTGCTTTCAGTATTCATTTTAGTAATTTGGTTATATGTTCATATATGAACTCATAAAATATTCAATTTTTTGCTTTTTTCCCATTTCATGAAACAATTTTATTTAAGCTCTTCTCATGAATCATACCTATCAATATCATCTTTCATTTGGGCCAATTTCTGATCTGAAATTACTTTTCAGGGCCTACCATCTTCCATCTACATTGTTTGATACACAGTATTATCTCTACCTATGACTATCACAGGGTCATTAATCCCACTCATAACACATTATCTTAAAAATGTTATCTGTTGAGTAATCTAATTTGCTCCAAAAGTTGCTATTCACGAATAAAAGGTAATTTAAAATAAATAAAAAGCTATTTTAAGATGAAGCATCGCTTCAGACTCCATACAGCCTAGTCCTTGAGGCTTCTTTATTTTGGGGCTCTCTTGGAAGGGGCTACATCTGATCCAGGGTTGTCCGATCACCCTGGGTCTGGGTGCATGGGGGAAGGGGAGCAACTTAGGCAAGAGACAACCTTGTCTAGTGCAGAGTTCAATTGAAAGTATTAATCGTTCCTTCTTTTCTGTTTTTCGACTTCACTTATTATATTTATTTCTCATTTCCTTTTTAAGTTAACATATTGTTGACTGACAGTCCAAAGGAACAGAGCTTTGGAGGGTAGTCAATTGTCTGTAAAGAGAGCACATACAATATAACATTATGCATTCTGTGCAAGACACTGTGCTACTTTACATTTGTTGTCTTAAATTAATCCTCCCATCCACCCTATGAGACCTCCATCTTGTACATGAAGAAACAGAGACCAAAGACTTTTGCTCTAGAGTTGATAAGGGGTGGAACCTGCATACGGCCCCAGGTATGACTGAATCTACATTCGCCACTGCCTCGTGAGCCTGTTCCTTTAGTAAAAAAAAGTGAGCAGGAAGACAACTGACATGCCCTTAATTGCCCAGGTGATTAGTGATGTTGAGCACCTTTTCATGGACCTGTTGGCCATCTTTATGTCTTCTTTGGGAAAATGTCTATTCAGATTCTCTGTCCATTTTTAAATTTGACTTTTTTCTTTTTGATATTGAGTTGTATAAGTTCTTTTTATATTTGGATATTAACCCCATATCAGATATATGATTTGCAAATATTTTTTCCCATTCGATAGGTTGACTTCATTTTGTTGATGATTTCCTTTGCTGTGCAGAAAGAAGCCTTTTAGTTTGATGTAGTTCCACTTGTTTTTTCTTTCCTTTTAAAATATTTATTTATTTGGCTGCTCCGTGTCTTAGTTGCAGCATGCAGGATGTTCATTGCCACGTGAGGGATCTTCCTTGAGGCACGCAGGATCTTTAGTTGCAGCACGCAGGCTTTTAGTTGCGGCATGTAGGATCTAGTTCCCTGACCAGGGATCGAACCCAGGCCCCCTGCATTAGGAGCATGGAGTCTTAACCACTGGATCAACAGGGAAGTCCCTAGTTCTACTTGTTTTTGCATTTGTTGCCTTGGCTTTTGGTGTCAAATCCAAAAAGCCATTGTCAAGGCCAGTGTCAAAGAGCTTACTGCCTATGTTTTTTTCCTAGGAGTTTTATGGTTTCAGATCTTATTTTCACATCTTTAACCCATCTTGAGTTAATTTTTGTATATGGTATAAGATAGTGATGCACTTTCATTTTATGCATGTGGTTGTTCAGTTTTCCCCTTTATTGAAGAGACTGTTCTTTCCTCATTGTATATTCTTGGCTTTTTTGTTGTAAATTAATTGACTATATATGTATGAGTTTATTTCTGAGCTTTCTATTCTGTTCCATTGATCTATGTGTCTGTTTTTATGCCAATACCATAGTGTTTTGATTACTATAGCTTTGTAATATAGTTTGAAATCAGGAAGCATTATGCTTCCAGCTTTGTTCTTTTTTATCAAGACTGCTTTGGCTATCTGGGGTCTTTCATAGTTCCAAACAAATTTTAGGATTATTTGTTCTATTTATGTGGTAAATGTCATTGGAATTTTGATAGTGATTGCACTGAGTCTACAGATTGCTTTGGGTATTATGGACATTTTTTTTTTTTGCAGTACGTGGGCCTCTCACCGTTGTGGCCTCTCCCGCTGAATTCATTTATTATAGTTCTAACAGTATTTTGGTTGAGTCTTTAGGGCTTTTTATATATAACATGTCATCTGCAAGTAGTGACAGTTTTACTTCTTCCTTTTTCTTTTTTTTTTTTTTTTTTTTTTTGGTACGCGGGCCTCCCACTGCTGTGGCCCCTCCTGTTGCGGAGCACAGGCTCCAGACGTGCAGGCTCAGCAGCCATGGCTCACAGGCCCAGCCGCCCCGCGGCATGAGGGATCCCCCCAGACCGGGGCACGAACCCGCATCCCCCGCATCAGCAAGCAGACTCCCAACCACTGCGCCACCAGGGAAGCCCACATCTTCCTTTTTGATTTGGATGCTTTTATTCCTTTTTCTTGCCTAACTGCTCTGCCTATGACTTTTAATACTATGTTGAATAAAAGTGGTGAAAGTGGGCATCCTTGTGCTGTTACTGATCTTAGAGGAAAAGCTTTCAGCTTTTTCACCACTGAGCATAATGTTAGCAATGGGCTCAAATTTCATTCTTGAGTAGAATTCATCATTTGGGGTGGGTGTGGACCAAAATCTCACTGAAGTAGTCTCTTAAAAAAAACAAAACAAAAAACAAAGGCAATCTTTCTCCACCAATGAAAATGCTGAACAACTTTAAAATAATTTTCACCTGCTTCTATACATAAAGCTGTCAAAATATTTAAGCTCCATTATTACACAACCTAAATGTACAACGTTAGATGAATGGATAAAGAAGATGTGGTACATATATACAATGGAATATTACTCAGCTGTAAAAAGGAACGAAACTGGGTCATTTGCAGAGATGTGGATGGACCTAGAGTCTGTCATACAGAGTGAAGTAAGGCAGAAAGAGAAAAACAAATATTGTAAATTAACGCATATATGTGGAATCTCGAAAAATGGTACAGATGAACCTATCTGTAGGTCAGGAATAGAGTTGCAGACGTAGAGAATGGACATGTGGACACAGGGGGGTAAGGCGAGGGTGGGACGAATTAGGAAATTAGGTTTTACATAAATACACTACCATGTGTAAAATAGATAGCTAGTGGGAACCTGCTGTATAGCACAGGGAGCTCAGCTTGGTGAGCTGTGACGACCTAGATGGGTGGGATGGCAGAGTGGGAGGGAGGTGCAAGAGGGAAGGGATATAGGTATATATATAGCTGATTCACTTCACTGTACAGCAGAAACTAACACAACATTGTAAAGCAATTTTACTCCAATTAAAAAAAAAAAGGCTATCTTCCTCTAGCAACGAAAATGATGAACAACTTTAAAATAATTTTTCACCTGCTTCTATACATAAAGCTGTCAAAATATTTAAGCTCCGTTATCACACTCCATAATATATGTCATGGCTCCAGGTGATTACTCTGGAATGAGGAGATGAATCTTTCGTAACCCTCCCCCCAGAAATATGCACACTCCACCACCTTATGTTCTGTTATGGAAAATCCTTATAATTCCAGATGCTGATTGGTGGGGGGAGCTAAATACTTTGACTATGACCTTACCTATGAGATAGATTTTGTGTCTTTGAAACCTGTAGCATAATGAACTATAATTACAGACATTTCAAATTCTCAGTAGTTTTTGCTTAATCAGAGTCAAAGGCAAAATCTGCATTTACTTGTGGGAGAACCTTTCAGTGAAATTTTAAGATAAAACTCAAGGCCTATTCCTCACTAGAGTGGTTGAGACATGATTTATACAGCTCGACTAAACTTAAAGATGAGCTGTCTTCAGTGTAGGCAAAATTACATCCTTATGGAGCTCATTGTAATGTTGATCACTGAGAAGGAAGGATTTTGTTGAGAGAAAAGTTGGAAGTTGGGGACCTAGGGTCTGTTTAAGAGGGTCCAGGTAAAGGACCGAGGCACAAGAGGCTGGAAGGTACTGCCCTCTGGAAGACTGCTGCCTCTTGAGTTTTGATGCATTGATGTCACACATCCATTATCTCCTGTTTTCTGAATTGTAATCCCTGTTATTTTCAGAAAGCCAAGACCCAAATACTTTTTAAAAATGGGATCCTATCCTACATGCTCCATTTATTTTGGACTCCCTCCCTTTAAGAAGATGCTATCTTAATTTATTTCATGATCATCTCCTCTTTTTACCCCCTTCACTGGCTGCAGCTCTCACTTTGTTCTTGAAAATCACTGCTAACTTAGTGTACAACTTTCCATATCCTTTTCCATAGTCATGTAAGTATATATACATATATATATATATATATATAGTGTGTGTGTGTGTTTTAGGGGTAATCTTTTAAAATTGAGCTCACATTATTTATATTCCTTTGAATCTTGCTTTTCTCTGCATAGTGGCAAGCTCAGCAAGTCATCCTATATTTCTAAATCATTTCTTTTCATGACTGCATAGTATTCCATGGTATTTTGTTAAGTATCTTCTACAGTTAATTCAACCATTTTCAATAGTTGGCCATGAATTTTGTTTCCATGGTTTTGTTTTTAGCCTCTACAAATAATACTGCCAACAAAATACTTCTAAATACACAAATCTGAATATAGTACATCTAGGATTTTCTTCTGGGCCCTATTCTCCAACTATGCTATCTTCCTGTTATTCCTTTCTCTTCTCCACCACTCCTCTTGGCAGAATTCTACTCTCAGGATGACTGACAGACATGTTCAGGAAACTAAGACCAGGTGAGAAGCACCTCCCAGTATCATGCTTCAAGCAATCCTGTTACCTTGAGTTAACTCAAGCTTTGGCTGCTTGTGTTGTGCTGGTTCTGAGAGGCATTAACTCCACAGCTAGAATTCATTATTGCTAGCAGGGGATAAGGCTGAGGTGATTTATGGGAGCCTGCCCCTCTCCTTTAAGGCCTTGCAGAGGTAGTTTCAGAGGACATCTCTCTATGAAAAAAAAATTAACAAATTTTCCCAGACACCTCATTAAGGGTTTAGGAATAGTACATTGGGCTTTGGGGCCTTCTGCTCCTTCAATGCACTCACTAAGATGGAATCTAAACTTCTAATCCAGGCATACCACTTCCTATACCACTGGCCAACTCTAGGGCTATTTTGAGAGGTTGGCTAAATCATTTGGGTTTTGAAGTCACAGTGATTTAGCTTTGAATCTCTACTCATCTTTCTTAGCAGTGAGTTTGGATAACTTAATTTTACCCTATGAACATCAGTTTTTTTCAACCATAAAACTGGATAAATCATAAATACCCTGCAGTGTTATCGTGTGGATTACTAATATGTAAAACTTTTAGACTTCTGCTCAGAACAAAATAAAGTCAATAAATATTTGTCCAGGTTACTATTGTTTTCCTTTGTTGCATATCATATTAACAAATTAGGCCTTTATAGGGTATTTCCTGCCCATCCTACATCCTCTTAATCTCCACAAGTTATAACAAGTTATAAATCCCAGAAATTTCTAACTAGGGTCTACCCTGAAATAAGGACTCAGTTTATGCTTTCCAAAAATTCCACTTACATTTAACTAGATCAAACTGTCTTCTTTTTTTGTAATACTTATCTTCTTAAATGAATATTTATGGGAAAAAAACCTGTCAGGAAGTTATAGAAGAAGAGGGAACTGGTAGAGTGGGAAGAAGGATCTTCAGAGAAGGAAAGTAAGGAGCTGAGTTAGCCTCAGTGTATGTGGTTTTGCCTAGAGTTTAGTGGTCAACTAAACTAATAAGTCTCTTATCGGGACCCAGCTCCACGGTTGAGCTATTCACATTCATCCTGACCATCCATTAGATGTCCCAAACTGGTACTTTCTCATGTCTTTTCTTCTTTTTTTCAATTGAAGTATAGTTTATGTACAATGCTATATGTTACAGGTAGACAGTACAGTGATTCACAATTTTTAAAGGTTATACTCCATTTACAGTTATTATAAAATATTGGCTATATTCCTTGTGTTGTACAATACTGTCTTTTCTTATTAATAACACAAATGTCTTTGAGGTTAATAGAAATAGCTCAATTTTATATATGAGGCTCAGAAAGGAGAACTGTTTGGCAATGTCACATAGTTAATTAGTAGCAGAGTCAGGACTGGAATTTTAGGTCATTTGATTTCATCGTCAGTTTTCTTTTTGGTATTAGTGATGTGCTGGAGCAAGTTAATATCGCTGGTGAGAGCTCACTGTAGCATATCTTACCAATTCTGTGTTCAGTGACATCATACTGGTAGCTTGAAATTGGCCATGGTGGTGGGAGTATTTACAGCACAGAAATAGGTAAATCATACAAATTTGAGTACCAATTGTCAAACACTTACGAGCATATCACCACAATTATTTCTGGTAATACAAAGAAATTATAAACCATGTTCCCTGAATCCAAGGAATTTATAATCTACCTGTCTTTGTAGACAAAACAATATTATATGAACCCAACTGGTTGTGATATGTATAGGACTAACTGTAAGTTCATTAATAGAATAATGTAAGTTCATAACACCAAATAACGGTCAATTGATCAAATGTAGGTGATAAATCCATGGACCTTGACTTACCCTAGAATTATGAATCAGGATTAAAATTGAGGGACTTCCCTGGCGGTGCAGCGATTAAGTATCTGCCTGCCAATGCAGGGGACACGGGTTCAATCCCTGGTCTGGGAAGATCCCACATGCTGCGGAGCAACTAAGCTCGTGCGGCACAACTACTGAGTCTGTGCCCCTAGAGCCTGTGCTCTGCAACTTGAGAAGCCACCGCAAAGAGAAGCCCGTGCACCACAACGAAGAGTAGCCCCCGCTTGCTGCAACTAGAGAAAGCCCACGTGCTGCAACTAGAGAAAGCCCACGTGCAGCACCGAAGACCCAACACAGACAAAAATAAAATAAATAAAAAAAAATTAAAAAAAGATTAAAATTGAGAAACTAACGGTCAATATCTTTACTGTGAATTGCTATTAAATATGAAATCTGACCTCAACACATTTGTTCACTTTTTCATTGATTCATTCTTTCATTCAAGCCTTCACATTCAAGAAACATTTATATGCCAGGAACTGCACTAGATGCTGAAGATAAAAACACAGATTCTGGATGTGGAAAAACTGGAACTTCTACATATCATTGGTGGGAATTTAAAAATGGTGCAACCACGTTGGAACAAAGTTTGGCAGTTCCACAAAATGCTAAACATAGAGTTACCATATGACCTAGCAACTCCACTCCTATAAACATATATATCCAAAAAATATGAAAACATACACCCATACAAAAATTTGTACACAAACGTTCAGAGCATCACTATTCATCCCCAAAGTGGAAACTATGTAAATGTCTATCAACTGAAGAATGGATAAATAAAATGTTGTATAGCTATACAACAGACCATTATTCAGCAATAAAAAGGAAAGTAGTATTGATACATGCTACAGTATGGATGAATCTTGAAAACACTATGCTAAGTGAAAAAAGCTAGTCACATAAGGTACATATTATATCATTCTATCTATGTTAAATGTCCAGAATAGGCAAATCCACAGAGACAGAAAGCTGGGGTGGAAGAAGCTGAGGGAGAAAGTGAGGAGGGACTGCTAACCAGAACAAGTTTCTTTTTGGAGTGATAAAAATGTTCTAAAATTAAATTGTAGTGATAGTTGCACAATATTTATTCTAAAAACTTTTGAATTGTGAGCTTTAAAAGGGTGAATTTTGTAGTAGCTTAATTATACATCAATAAAGCTATTCTTAAAAGTAAAAAAATTAGGGAATTCCCTGGTGGTCCAGTGGTTAGTACTCCACACTTCCACTGCAAGGGGCACGTGTTCGATCCCTGGTTGGGGAACTAAGATCCTGCAAGCTGCGTGGTGTGTACCAAAAAAAAAAAAAAAATTATAAAAGTAAAAATATTAAATATAAGGCTAAAGTTCCCTTTTATCAGTAGTCCTAATCACTTCCTAATCCTCCTCATTGGGAACCATTATTATCAGTTTAGGGTATTTGTTTCTAGACCTTCTTTTAAGGTAGAAAGAAAATATATAGTATTGTTTCATGTATGTAAGTATAACATAAATAGTACCATGCTTTTTTTTTTAACTCATTATGTCTTGAAGATGGGTCCATTTATATATAAGCTCCTCAAAGAAAGTGCTCTGGTGGGATCTTGGGCATTATAAATGCTTACTGTATTTGATGTAATTCAAATAAATAGCATCAAGATATTTGGGGAAAGGCATTGTCATTTCTGCAAAGGATTTCATGCCTGGCTAATTCCCTGGACCTTCATGGTGGGTTAAATATTCCTGATGATATAGTAAGAACTTTGCTACAATCTTCTTCAATTAAAAAAAAACTTTGCTCCAGCAAAGGGTTGAGAGTACAAGCCCTGGGACTTTGTATGGAGGAGCCATACTGGAGGTAAAATAAGAAACAGGAGAGGGTCACGTATGGAAAGCCAAGTGCAAAAGTGTTTGAAGGAGTGATCAACAGTATTTATGTAGGTTATTAACCAAAAAGCTTAACTAAATGGGATTCTAAAAATTAATATGAACATACTTTAAACAACTTGAATATTCGTCTACTGGACTATTGTTTGATGTGGTAGGGAAGAACCTTTATTTCTGTTTGGTTCATTAATGGAAGTAAAATGTAAATAGAGAATGATTCATGATTTTTTTTAAAAGAGCCTCTCTGCCATTTACAGTTGTCGTGTTCACATCTAATGCTATAATATATATTTTCAAGTAGCTTTTCCAAATCATTTGACTCAGTGCAAAAACGTTTTCTCTTTACAGTCACATCTTAACACTTTATGTAATATTTAATTGGGTACTATAGTCATAGGTACCATAGTCGTAAGTATAACTTGCACAAATAAGTTTGGAAATAAACATAACTTGGTACTTGGTGGAAGCAGATACGTAAGGAAAGTAGATATTAAAGTATAGCCTACTAATGCTAAATGTCCAGTGAGTTGTGACTGTCACTTTGTTTTAGAGAAAGAATGGAGAACATCAGTTAATGAAATGAGTAGGTCACTTTGTTTTACAGAAAGAATGGAGAACATCAGTTAATGAAATGAGTAGGTAAGTGAAGGGTAAGAGAACTTCCAGTACATACCAAAATATTAATGTTAAATGAGTATGTTGGGCATTATAGGATAGTTTAAAACAATTACAGTCATCACCCCAAACTTGTAAGGTCAATTAGGCTGCAGTTTAAAAATGTGTCCTGAAAAGACAGACTCTTCAGCAAGTGCTGTTGGGAAAGCTGGACAGTGCATGTAAATCAGTGAAGTTAGAACATACCCAAAAACAGACTCAAAATGGCTTAAAGATGTAAATATCAGACATGACACCATAAAACTCCTAGAAGAGAACATAGACAAAACATTCTCTGACATAAATCATAGCAATGTTTTCTTAGGCCAGTCTCCCAAGGCAATAGAAATAAAAGCAAAAATAAACAAATGGAACCTAATCAAACTTAAAAGCTTTTGCACAACAAAGGACACGATCAACAATATGAAAAGACAACCTACGGACTGGGAGAAAATATTAGCAAACGATGCAACTGACAAGGGCTTAATTTCTAAAACACATAAACAGCTCATACAATTCAATAACAAAAAACCAAACAACCCAATCAAAAAATGGGCAGAAAAGCTAAACAGACATTTCTCCAAAGGAGACATACAGATGGCCAACAGGTACATGAAAAGATGCTCAACATCGCTAATTATTAGAGTAATGCAAATCAAAACTACAATGAGGTACCACCTCACAGCGGTCAGAATGGCCATCATTAAAAATTCTACAAATAATAAATACCAGAGAGGGTGTGGAGAAAAGGGAACCCTCCTACACTGTTGGTGGGAATGTACATTGGTGCAGCCACTATGGAAAACAGTATGGTGATTCCTTAAAAAACTAAAAATAGAGTTGCCATATGATCAGCAATCCCACTCCCAGGCATGTATCTGGACAAAACTCTAATTCAAAAATATACATGTACCTCAATGTTCACAGCAACAATAGCCAAGACATGGAAGCAACCTAAATGTCCAGCAACATGAACATGAATGGATGTTCATGAATGGATAAAGAAGATGTGGTATAGATATACAATGGAATACTACACTCAGTCATAAAAAAGAATAAAATAATGCCATTGGCAGCAACATGGGTGGGCCTAGAGGTTATCATACTAAGTGAAGTAAGCCAGAAAGAGAAAAACAAATACCACAGGATATCACTTATATGCGGAATCTAAAATATGATACAAAATGAACTTACTTACGAAACAGAAATGGACTGACACACATAGAAAACAAACTTATGGTAACCAAAGGGGAAAGTGGGTAAGAGAGGGATTAGGAGTTTGGATTAGCAGATATAAACCACTATATACAAAATAGATAAACACAAGGTCCTAATGTATAGCACAGTAAACTACATTCAATATCCTGTAATAAACCATAATGGAAATGAATTAGGTATATATATGTATAACTGAAGAATAGGTATATATATGTATAACTGAAGAACAGGTGTATATATATGTATAACTGAATCACTCTGCTGTACACCAGAAACTAACACATTGTAAATAAAGTATACTTCAATAAAAATAAATAAATAAGCAAATAAATAAATAAAACTGGGAAAAAATTCATGGGAAAGGGGAAATCCTAGGAAAGTTCTCAGTCAAAAGGGAATATGTGAAGGAAGTTGATAACAATATCCTGTGCCTGTGTAGCACTTTTTATTTTACAAAGCATTTTTACAAATATTATTGAATCATCAGAAAAGCTCATATAGATATTATTTCCACTTTACAAACGAAGAAGCTGATGCCCAAAGAGAGTAAACGACAAAAATAAAAATATTTGCAAATAAACAAACTAAGCCTTGAATTCGGGTTTCTATGTTAAAAAAAAAAACAAAAAAAAACACCTTGTAGTAAGGCTCCATATCACAGTTCATGAAAAAAATTGATTTACCATAGGATGTAGCATTCAATTTCTTAAAGGCTACAAAACAAATTTAAATATAAGGAAGAGAGATTTTCAGAAGGTGGCAGCAGCAGTGCAATTTTTAAAAATCTCCTCAAATCACCCCATAAAAACAGACAAAGCACTATGATGGTAAAAAATCAAACCCTACAAACAACAACAAAAAAAGGTGATAAGTCATCTTACAAACCCCAAGGTATGGTGTATAAGGACAAACTACCAATAACTCCAAGACCCAAGTGGTAAATAGTAACTGTCATGGAGAAAGCAGAGAGAAGTAATGGGATGCCTATTGGACCTGAGAACAGGATAAAACCAAATATCCAATAGATACTCGCTGGAAAGCATAGTGAGCCAATTTGAAAAAAAGCACCTGAAACTGAAGTTTTTGACACTTTGATTTTGGGGAAAATGCAAGGCGTCGATTGTAAAGGGTGAAGGGGCCAGAGAAGTCTGAGGCCTACAACTTTAAAAATTAAAGGACAAAGTCTTCTAGGACAAAGTCTTATGCTGGGGAGAATCTGCTGTTAGTAGAATTCAAATTGTCCAGGACGAAAAGACAAAGGAAAGAGATTTTAACTGGAAACACTTTCATTGTTTCACTAATTAATATGTTATTTGGCATTACATTTTGGTAAATGGTCTTCACCATGTTTATGTAGTATCTTTGTTTTCCCATTAAAGTTTTAAAATAGGAATAGCCAGTGAATTTTAACAACTTTTTGGCATGCATTCATATTTTATATTTATTTCTCCTTTAACTTTTTTGTGTGATGAATTATGATGATACACTTCTTAATGCTAAAACTCATGCTTATGTTTCTGGCATAAATTCTTTTTGAGCATGGTGTTTTCCTTGAATATACTACAAGGTTCTATTTCTAACATATCTTTTAAAATTATTTTAATCTACATTCAGAAAAAGTGAAATTTATTTTGGAGTTTTAAAAAATGCCATCTTTATCAAGTTAGGGAATTAAAATTATATTACCTCCAGGCTTCCCTGGTGGCGCAGTGGTTAAGAATCCGCCTGCCAATGCAGGGGACACGGGTTTGAGCCCTGGTCCGGGAAGATCCCACATGTCGCGGAACAACTAAGCCTGTGAGCCACAACTACTGAGCCTGTGCTCTAGAGCCCACAAGCCACAACTACTGAAGCCTGCATGCCTAGAGCCCGTGCTCCACAACAAGAGAAGCCACCACAATAAGAAGCCCTCACACCGCAATGAAGAGTAGCCCCCGCTCGCCACAACTAGAGAAAGCCCATGTGCAGCAACGAAGACCCAACGCAGCCAAAAATAAATAAATACATTTAAAAAATTATATTACCTCCATAAAGAATTTTTGATATTTTCCTTTGGATTTTAAAATTTAGCGATGATAGAGTTGCACAAATAGTTTTGTATAATTTAAAATCCTCTGTACCCATATTATACATTCCTAACTTATTCATTTTTGTACTGTGGTAAAAACGCAACAATTTTTAACAAAAATTTAAGTGTACAACACAGTATTTTTTTTTATTTGGGGTATAGTTGTTTTGCAATGTTGTGTTAGTTTCTACTATACAGCGAAGTGGAGTTCCCTGTGCTATACAGCAGGTTCTCATTAGTTATCTATTTTATACATATTAGTATATATATGTCAATTCTAATCTCCCAATTCATTCCCACCCACAACACAGTATTGTTGACTCTAGGTACAATGTTGTACAGCAGATCCCTAGAAATTATTCATCTTGCTTAACTGAGACTTGATGTCATTGATTGGTAAATTCCCATTTCCCCATACCCCAGCCTGTGGCAACCACCATTCAACTCTTTGATTCTATGAATTTGACTAATTTAGATACCTCATATAAGTAGAATAATGAGGTATTTGTATTTCTGTGTCTGGTCTATTTTACTCAGCATAATGTCCTCAAGGTTCATCCATGTCATCACATGTTGCAAGATATCCTTATTTCTTAAGGCTGAATAGTGTCATATGTATATCACATTTTCTGTATCTGTTGATGAACATTTAGGCTGTTTCCACATCTTAACATCTGGTTATTGTGAATCTTGGCTGCAATGAACAAGGGAATGCTAATATCTCTTTGATATCATGCCACTCCTTTCTGGCCTACAAGGTTTCTGCTGGAAAAAACACTGAGAGTCTTTTGGATGTTTCTTTGTATGTTACAAGTCACTTTTCTCTAGCCTCTTTCAAAATTCTCTGTCTTTGACTTTTGACAATTTGATTATATGCGCCTCAGTGTGGATTATCTTTAGATTCATCTTGCTTGGTGATCTCTAGAGTTTGTGGATCTGTATGTCCACTTGCTTCTCTATATCTGGGAAGTTTTCAGTCAATTTTTTGAATATGCTTTCTGGTCTTTTTTGCTCTCTTCCAACTGGGACTCCTATAATGGTTGGCTTGATGATATCCTGAAAGTCCCTTAAGCTTTCTTCACTGTTTTTCATTCTTTCTTTCTGTTTTCTCCTCTGACTGCATTATTTCCAAAGTTCACTGATCCTTTCTTCTGCTTGATCTAGTCTAATGTTGAACCCTTCTAGTGAATTGTTTTTCAGTTCAATTATTGTGTTCTTCAGCACCATGACTTCTGTCTGGTAGTTTTTAATATCTTCTATCTCTGTGTTGAAATTCTCACTTTGTTCATGCATTGTTCTCTTGACTTCAGTGAACATTTTTAAAAGAGTATTTTTAGACTCTCTATCAGATAAATAATATATGTTCATTTCACTAGGGTCAGTTTCTGGAGATTTATTTTGTTCCTTTAATGTGGAACATCTTTGCCTGATTCTTCATATCTTTGACTTTCTGTGTTGGAGTCTGTATATCAGACAAACGAGGCACCTCTTTCAGTCTTCATAGACTGGCCTCATACAGGAGAAGACCTCAACCAATAACTCTGGCCAGAGATTCTAGGGGCCTCTACCAACTCTTTCTCTCCCCAGGAAGCAGCAGGCATCTGTGTTTTTTATATGCTTGCTTTGTGCTGAGCCAAGGGAAGGAGCTGTCTTTAATTTTTGCCAATTTGATTACTGTGTGTCTTGGCATGTTCTTCCTTGGGTTTATCCTGCCTGGGACTCTGTGTACTTCCTGGGCTTGGGTGACTGTTTCTCTTCCCATGTTAGGGAAGTTTTCAGCTATTATCTCTTTCAATATTTTCTCAGGTCCTTTCTCTCTCTCCATTCTCCTTCTGGGACCCCTAGAATGTGAATGTTGGTGCATCTGACGTTGTACCAGAGGTCTCTTAGACAGTCTGCATTTCGAGTCATTCTTTTTTCTTTATTTTGTTCTGCGGCAATGATTTCTGCCATTCCAGGTCATTTATCCATTCTTCTGCCTCACTTATTCTGTTATTGATTCCTTCTAGTGTATTTTTCATTTCAGTTATTGTATTCTTCATCTCTTTGTTCTTTAGTTCTACCAGGTCTTTATTAAACATTTCTTGAATCTTCTCGGTCTGTGCTTCCATTCTTTTTTCCAAGATCTTGGATCATCTTTACTATCATTACTCTGAATTCTTTTTTGGGCAGATTGCCTACCTCCACTTCATTTAGTTGTTCTTCTGGGGTTTTATCTTGTTCCTTCATCCGGTACATAATCCTCTGCCGTCTCATTTTGTCTTACTTTCTGCAATCGTGGTTTCATTCTGCAGGCTGCAGGGTTGTAGTTCTTCTTGCTTCTGCTGTCTGCCTCCTGGTGGATAAGGCTGTCTAAGAGGCTTGCACAGGCTTCCTGGTAGAAGGGACTGGTTCCTGCCCACTAATGGGTGGAGCTGGGTCTTGTCGCTCTGATGGGTAGAGCTGTGCCAAGGGTTGTGTCTAGAGGGCTATGGACTCAGGAAGACTTTAAGCAGCCTGTCTGCTGATGGGTGGGACTATGTTTCCACCCTGTTGGTTGTTTGGCCTGAGATGTCCCAGCACTGGAGTCTGCAGGCTGTGGGGGTGGGACCAGGTCTTAAGAAAATGGTGGCCTCCAGGAGGGCTCATGCTAATGAATACTTCCCAGATCTGCTGCCACCAGTGTCTCTGTCCCTGCAATGAGCCACAGCTCCCCACTGCCTCCACAGGAGACCCTCCAATACTAGCCCAGTCTAGTAGGCCTGGCCCAGTCTCTTATGAGGTCCCTGCTTTTTCCCTGGGCCCTGGTGCACATGAGACCTTGTGTGCATGCTCCAAGAGTAGAGTTTCTGTTTCCCCCAGTCCTGTGGAATTCCAGTGATCAAGCCCTGCTGGCCTTCAAAGACAGATTCTCTGGGACCTCCTCCTCCCATTGCCAGACCCCCAGGCTAGGAAGCCAGACGTGGGGCTCAGCACTTTCATTCCTGTGGGAGAACTTCTGTGGTATAATTATTTTCCAGTTTGTGGGTTGCCCACCTGGCAGGTATGGGATATGATTTTATCATGATTGCACCCTCTCCTACCATCTCACTGTGGCTTCTTCTTTGTCTTTGGATGTAGGGGATCTTTTTTGTTAGGTTCCAGCGATTTTTTTTTTTTTTTTTGGTCAGTAGTTAAGCAGTTAGTTGTGATTTTGGTGTTTTCATAAGAAACAGTGAGCTCACATCCTTCTACTCTGCCATCTTGTCTCTGTCTCAAGCTAAGGTTCTTGACAAGAGCTTTTACTTTTGACGAGATCCAATTTATGGATTTTTTTTAATGGATCATGCTTTTTGGTATCTTGTTTAAGAATTCTTCACCAAGTCTTAGATCCTGAAGATATTCTATGTTTTCTTCTAAAAAGTTTTATATTTTACATTTATATCTATGATCCATTTGAGGTGATTTTTTTTTTTTTTTTTGCAGTACACGGGCCTCTCACTGTTGTGGCCTCTCCCGTTGTGAAGCACAGGCTCCGGACACGCAGGCTCAGCGGCCATGGCTCATGGGCCTAGCTGCTCCGTGGCATCTGGGATCTTCCCGGACCGGGGCACGAACCCGTGTCCCCTGCATTCGGCAGGTGGACTCTCAACCACTGCGCCACCAGGGAAGCCCCTGAGGTGATTTTTGTATGAAGTGTTAAGTTTAGGTTGAGGTTCCTCTTTTTTGTCTATGTATATCCAATTTTCCAGCACAATTTATTGAAAAGATGCTCCTTCCTCCACAGAATTGCTTTTCCCCTTTGTCAAAAATCAGATGACCATACATGTGTGGGTTCTCTATTTCTGAATTCTCTATTCTGTTCCATTGAGCTATGTGTCTATCCCATCACCAATACTACACAGTCTTGAAACTCAGTAGAGTGGTCCTCCACGTTACTCATTCCCAAAATTATTTGAACTATTCTGGTTTTTTTGCCTTTTAGAAAACATATATTCACAATAAATAAATATTTCACAATGTGTACATATATATCAAATCATCATATTGTACACTTTAAATATATAAAATTTTATTTGTGAATTATACCACAATAAAGCTAGGGGGAGAAAGTTGAGAAGAAAAAAATGCCAAGAGCTTGATAGAAAAAGGGGAAAAGACATTAACCGACAATTGTTAAAAGATATAAAAATGGCCTTTAAACATATTAAAACATTTCAAATTCACTCAAAATCAGAAAAATACAAATTAAACAATATCGACCTGCTACTTATCACCTCTCAGTTTGGTGAAAATTAAAACGTATGGCATGGCAATATACTCTGTTGCTTAGACTTTGGAGAAGTAGGCACTCTGATACACTGCCAGTGGAAATGAAAACTGGAAAAAACCTTCTGAAGGGGAATTTGGCAATATCAAACAAAGCTACATATGCAATTAGCATGAACACTACCGTCTCATTTCTAGGAATTTTCCTCCACAAAAATATACATGTGCAATATTATTTGCTGATGATAGCGTATAATTTCAAAATTATATAAACAATGCAAAAACCCATACATAGGAGAGTGATTGAATAAATTATGGTACATCTATAAAACTACTATGTAGCTATAAAAAAGAATGAGGAATATTTCTATAAACTGATATGGAGTGATTTACAGGATGTATCTTTAAGTTTAGAAAGTGGAAAATATTATGCTACATTTACATAAGAAAAAAAGGGGATACAAGGAAATGTATCTGCTTATTTGTGCAGAAAGAAATACAGGAAAAATAAACCAAGTACTATTGAGACTGATGAATGAGAAGTGGGTGGAAAGAATAAGGACATGGGAACAGGTTACAGGCTTTGAATACACTTTTTTGAATAGTACTGACTTTTAGAATCATGTAAACATTTCACATACTCCCTCCAAATCATCAGCAACATCCCAAACATGGGGGCAAACCAGAATGAAATACAAACAGTAACATATGACCCTAACTGAATTAAAAATGAATAACATGACCATACTGAATAGGTCTGGATAGAAAAGTACCAATCTAAATAATTTTGGGAAGCATTATTGCAACCTCATACTGTAAGGCTAAAGATAAAAAGAACTGAACATATTGGGTTGACCAAAAAGTTCCTTTGGTTTTTAAGTAAAAATAAAAGACACATTTTTCCTTTTTACCAAGAACTTTATTGAACAACGTATTCACCACTTTGTTCCACTACCTTCTGTCATTTTTCAGGCAACTTCATAATTCCATCTTCCCCAAACTTTTTAATCTTTTTGAGCAAAGAACTGTTCCAGGTGCCTTTTACAGTCTTCCAGGGAATTGAAATTTTTTCCATTAAGAGAATTTTGTAAAGACCAAAATAAATGAAAATCCGAAGGTGCAATGTCTGGTGAGTACGGCAGATGAATCAACTTCCCAGCCAAGCTGCAACAGTTTTTGTCTGGTCATCAAAGAAACATGCAGTCTTGCATTATCCTAATGGAAGATTATGCATTTTTCTGTTGACTAATTCCGGATGTTTTCCATCAGGTGCTGCTTTCAGGTGGTCTAATTGGGAGCAGTACTTGTTGGAATTAAACGTTTGGTTTTCTGGAAGGAGCTCATAATAGAGAACTCCCTTCCAATCCCACCATATACACATCACCACCTTCTTTGGATGAAGACTGGCCTTTGGTGTGGCTGGTGGTGGTTCATTTCACTTGCCCCACGATCTCTTCCACTCCACATTATTGTACGGTATGCACTTTTCATCACCCGTCACAATTTGTTTTAAAAACAGAACGTTTTCATTATGTTTAAGTAAAGAATTGCATGCAAAATACGGTCAAGAAGATTTTCTTCACTTAACTTCTGTGGAACCCAAACCTCAACGTGAATAACATAACCAAGCTGGTGCAGATGATTTTCAACGCTTGATTTGGATATTATGAGTATGTCGGCTATCTTCTGTGGTATAACTTTGATTGTTCTCAATTAACGCCTCGATTTTTAAAAAATATTTTAATTAATTAATTTATTTGACTGTGCTCGGTCTTAGTTGCAGCACGCAGGATCTTCATCGCAGCATGCGGGATCTTTAGTTGAGGCATGCGAACTTTTAGTTGCAGCATGTGGGATCTAGTTCCCTGACCAGGGATCGGACCCAGGCCCCCAGTATTGGGAGCACGGTGTGTTAGCCACTGGACCACCAGGGAAGTCCCTAATATCTCAATTTGATCACTAACAACTTCAACTAGTCTACCCGACCATGGAGCATCGTCCTGCAAAAAATCTCCAGCACGAAACTTTGCAAACCACTTCTAACACATTCAATCAGTCACAGCACCTTCTACATACACTGCACATATCTTTTTTTGCATTTCTGTTGTGTTTTTACCTTTCTTGAAATAATAAAGCATAATATGCCGAAAATGTTGGGTTTTTTCTTACATCTTCAATATTAAAATGGCTACACAAAAATTCACCAATTTTGATAAGATTTTTTAAAATGCATGCTGTTATGACAGCTATCACGATACAATCTACCAAAATTGTTTCAAATGAAGTTAGAGACAACTAAGCACTACTAGAGCCATCTTACAGAAAAATCTGAACGAACCTTTTGGCCAACCCAATAAACACTGTTCTCCAGTTCATATACTTGCTTTTCACAGAGGCATGGGTTAGTTACTCTAAAAATACTTTACATGTATCCTAGGATTGAGCAAATAAACAAACATATTGTGAATAATTAAAAAAAAAAAAAGGAAAAGGATTGGATGTTTGAAATGGGCTGTATGGTACAGAGTAGGGAATGGTGCAAAAGGCATTAAACAGCAGAGCCCTGTGACCTACCCAGAAATCCACAAACCTCTGCTCTGGAAGTTAAGTTTCAATGACTCAAAAGAGTACTGGATGACAGGAAGGGAAGGCTGTTCCATGGGAACTGGGACTAAGGGAAGAGGTTATATATTTTTCTTTTCTTGGGGCCTGATCCTGGATCGTTGTACTGACTGGACCTCTGAAAGTTTCCTCTCCTTGGTATACTCCTCTATGAAGACAGCAGGAGCTCAGCTAAGGAGCACTAAAACTGTTGTTCTTTGAGGGTGGTTGCAAAGTAAGGACACTCCAGGAGAGAGAGAGCTCAAGAGGAGTAGGAAGAGACATAGTCAAAAGATAGGTGTCATCATGTAATACTCTGAGGGTGGAAGCAGCTATCCTTCTGGCAGGCAGCATAGCTTTGATCTTTGGCCAAACAACTGTGTCACTGACAAAGATTTGGGTCCAAGGGAAGTCAACTCACAGACAGAGGTCTGGGATCATTTGCTGTTTCACTTGGGCCATGACAATGACAACCCCAGTTACTTACTTTGCCTGCCCCCTGTCTTGTCTTCTATGAAATCAAGTGGTCATGGATAAGGTTTGGAGTGATGTTTCTTCAAGGAATGCCGCTTAGAGCATTTGAGAAAGGGCCCTTCCCATATTAAGCTGCATGTCACTTTATTGGTAATTGTGACTATTCTTCCAGGGATGCACTGTAGTGGGAATCTCTTTATTATGAAATAGTCTTCCCTAGGAACCTGATGATGTTCAGAGAACTAGAAGAAAAAGCAGGAAAGGTGTCCAATGTCCTGCTCAAACAAGAAAAATGGCATACTATTACGTTGAAGCAAAAGAAAGAATTATTTGTCAAGAAGTTCCCTGTTTATACACATCAAAATGGGAAACTAGTCTTGCTTTTATTCAGGATGACTGAGTATTCAGAGGATGACCTGGATTCTTTTGCGACAATCAGCACTTGCTCAGGGCAAAAGGGAATCCTGACCTTAGATGGCACTGTCTTTGGTATCAGGCCTATATACATTGAGCATATATGGTTTACAGCATATCTTTAAAATCAGGTGAGTCTTGTGTAATCCGTGGAGGTAAGCAAGAGGAGCTCTTAAGCACTTCACAATTTCCGAGCAAAACAGAACCTTCCTCAGCTCCTATGTCCTATATGTGGCCACTTCCCAAGTATGTACAAGTTGATTGTGGTTGACAATAAGTGATTCCAAATGTGGAATAATAATGTTACCAAGACCACAAAGATGTTAATAGATGTCCATGCTCTGGTCAACAGGTACGCGAAGGATATAATGTGAAAGCGGTGCTTACTGGTTTAGGGATATGGATAGAGAAAACCCTTGTGCAAATCTTCCTGAATTTGCAGGAAACACTTCAAAATTTTAAACACTGGAAAGACTGGAATCTCTTGAGAGGGGTGAAACATGATGCTGCTCATGTGATTATTGGCCAAATTCTTGGGAAGTCTGAGGGCCATGCAGTTCTCAGTGGTTACCTGCACTGCCAAGAATGAAACCATTGCTGCATCTTTCTTTCATGAAGATACACCACATTTCACAGCTTTCATAGCTCATGAGGTTGGCCATGACTTGGGAATGAAGCATGACCATGTGGCCTCCAAGTTCCATGGCCAGCACCTCTGTACTATGCATGACTTTATTACTGGAGATATGGGCTTCAGCAACTGCAGCTTCCACTATTTCCACCAGCTGTTGCATAAGCACAGAGAGGGCTGCTTATTTAATAGAACTGAGCTCCAAAGCTCCTTTTGAAAGCCATATTGTGGGAATAAGATATTAGACAAAGGAGAAGAATTTGACTACGGCAGTGTTCTTGACTGTCAAAAGGATCACTGTTGTCCGCCCTCATGCCAGCTGAGGAAGGGTTTAAATTATGCATTTGGATCTTGCTGCAAAAACCGCAAATCTCTAAAAGCAACCACAACTTGCCACCTCAGTGTGGATAAGTGTGACCTCCCAGAATACTGTAATGGCACCCCCAAGTGCTGCCACACGGATACCTACAAGCAAGATGGCACTCCTTGCAAGGAACAAGGTTATTGTTGCCAAGGCCGGGGTTGAAGCCTGGAGAATCTGTGTGTTAAAATCTTTGAAAGGGGCACAAAGGTTGCCCAGAAAAGTTGCTAACATTAATGAATACCAAGGGAGACAGGTTTGGAAACTGTGGCAGTGAATCTAAAGGGATATTTAAAGTCTTCAGCAAGTGCAAGGCCAGAGATGTAAAAAGTGGGAGGCTGCTATGAGAAAACATCCAAAGGCTCCCATGCATTGAAAAACATCAAACACCCAGTTCCCCATGCAGAACACGTGGTATTGGGGTGCAGAGATTTTTTTTTTTTTTTTGCAGTACGCGGGCCTCTCACTGTTGTGGCCTCTCCCGCTGCAGAGCACAGCCTCCTGACGTGCAGGCTCAGCGGCCATGGCTCATGAGCCCAGCCGCTCCGCGGCATGTGGGATCCTCCCGGGCCAGGGCACGAACCCGTGTCCCCTGCATCGGCAGGCCGACTCTCAACCACTGCGCCACCAGGGAAGCCCTGCAGAGATTTTTTGAAGCTACAGACTGGGCTGAGGAGGAGGAGGTGAAGGATGATACAACATATGGTTCAAGGAAGATCTGTATTAATCAAAGCTGCATCTGTATTAATCAAAGCTGTACTCCACTATGACCGTAAACTGGACAAGTCATGGAGTCATGGGAGGGGTATTTGCAGAAATTTTAAGAACTGCCACTGTATCTATGTCTATGCTCCTCCTACATGTGAATTCAAGGGTTACATAGTTTGAATAGTGGCCCTCCTACTCTCAGCATGACGAAGAGTTGATAATCCCAATCTTGCCTACCATTTTATTATTTTCCATTCCTACTATCTTTTTATTTGCCTACATCTATAGAATATCTAAGACCAGTGTCAATGCAAAAAATTCATCAGAGAAGCAAGATGAACAAACCTGACATACATTTGATAATTATCTTCTTTCTGATAATAAAGTCAAATATGAAGTGATACCGATAGGACATTTTAAGAATTGGACTCCTGAATTCTGGTGTCCCTCAAGGTCTACGGAAATGAGAATCTTGTTTCCATCTGTCTTTTTATATGCTGAATTCTTATTAGTTTTTAAATTAAAAGAAATTAAAGCAGCTCTCTAGGTAAGGCAATCTTTCTTGTTCTGTGCTACCCAGTAATCTGTACTATACATCTTAGGAGGCCTCAAGATATGTTCTTGACATAATGAAGTCAGGTTACCATCCATAGTAAGGCTGAAGCTCATGGCCTAAAACCTAAAGAACTATTATTGAGCTCCCTAACATTTCTACTGAGAACTCCTTTGGAAAGATCTCTGGAACTTACTTTTCAGAGTATACTGTCTAATGCACCATTATAATCTACTCTGTCAATTTCCTCTAATCTTAAGGATTTTGCCTTGCACTGATGAAGGGAATTTATCAGGTGAAAAGTATCTGATTATTAGTTCCAGATGTTTTAGTTGATTGTCATTCCAGTTTTTGTCCATTTGGCTCTCCCCTTTGTTTTGGCATCATAGTACCTGATGCCCTGGCCTCAGTTTGGCCTTGTTAATGACTTACCTGGAGAGACCAAACATCACTTGTTATGTGGCTAAAGAGGAAGAAACATTAAACATCCCTACCCATGAATGAGCCTCTTCAGTGTGGGAATCTTTTCTTTCCCCAAAGGTTAAATTCTACTTGTTAGTCATTCATTCATCTGTTCATTCATTTATTCAATACACATATATTTAGCACTTACAGCCAGATTGAACCATGTAAAATTGACATTAGACCATTTTCACCTACAAAAATGGCAAGTTCATATGGTTCAACCTAATTCTACGTCCAAGCACTATGAAACCTACCTTGAGTTTTTGCTTATAAAGGAGAGTTGAGAAGTTTTTGATTCAGAGTTTTAGTCCTAATTTCTCTTAAATCTTATTATCCACTGTAACTTCAAAAGACTGGCCTTAATTTTCTGGAGCAGGAAGGTTCCTATTGCTAAGGCCTAGAATGGCATGGAATATGTAAGAGACTAGGATGTGGTGTGTATGAGGATCCCACTATCACTTTTTTTTAATTAATTAATTTATTTTGGCTGCGTTGGGTCTTCATTGCTGCACGCAGGCTTTCTCTAGTTGCGGCGAGTGGGGGCTACTCTTCTTGCGGTGCACAGGCTTCTCATTGCGGTGGCTTCTCTTGTTGCGGAGCCCGGGCTCTAGGTCGTGCGGGCTTCAGCAGTTGTGGTTCACGGGCTCTAGAGCGCAGGCTCAGTAGTTGTGGCGCACACACTTAGGTGCTCCACAGCATGTGGGATCTTCCCCGACCAGGGCTCGAACCCGTGTCCCCTTCATTGGCAGGCAGATTCTTAACGACTGCGCCCCCTACTATCACTTTTTTTGGCAGCTTCTGTCCTTGCTTCTTCTGAGTTTCCAAAACTCTTCAAAGAATGTAAACCCAGGACTTTGTACAACCAAAAGGAGAGTAATAGCAATGTGAAGATCTGAGAAAGTTGTTGCATGCCACACTACTTCCCCCACAACCATGGAGTAGAGAGCCTAGAAAGACTTTATATAAATAATAACTTGGAATTTATTTTTTGTAGAACAGACTTAGACAAATCTAATATCTATTGAAATAGTATGAGTCTATCTCTTAGGTGGAAAGTGGCTTCATCTCCCTGAATAGTGACTTTACTTGTGAATCAGAGAATAATGATTAGATCCCACCCACTTCACCTAGAGTAGCTACTAACCATGGCACTACACTCCCTTTCACTTCCGTAGTTTAAAGCATGGTTAGAAAAGACTTAAGATGTTCTTCCCAAACATTCCTCCCAAACCATTAGTGTAGAATCATTCCAGTTCTGGATGTTCCAGTTTTACAGTTTCAAAGAATGGTGGAGGTGCTAGTAGCAAAAGCCATGGTAGACTCCAGTGGATCTAGGCCTCTGCTATAGAATCTCTTCTGTGAGCATAATAATGGTGTCTGGGTGTCTGCATCATGCCGAGCTTCTTGCTTTAGTTGGTAGAACTTGTACTGTGTCCAGCTGTACACTCCACAGTTGAGCAGACCCTGAGATGATGCTGTTAGAGCCTGGAGAAGATGAAGGGGTGATGGAGCCCATCCTTCAGATTTTCAGAGATGTGGGGAATAGTTTCCATTCCTCTTATTTATAAATCACTGTTATATTTATTCTATCTCAAAATCAAAATTTGGTGTCAGTTTTTAAAAAATATTTTTCTAGCTCTTCCTGAACTCACTCTTCACACCATACCTTGTTATGGATGACTGAGAGTTAGTCATATTTCTTAGTATATACATAAGGATAATGAAGTCGTTTCAATATCCCTCCTTATTGCCCCATTTCCCAGGTTAGGCTTGAAGAAACTGCCCTATCACCATAGTCAGATAGCCCAAAAAACCCTTCTTAAATCTGATAAAGGATGAAAAGAGAGAATCATTTTTTCTTTACTTCTCTCTCTCCATTCACCTAGAATAGCTAATTTATCCCATTCATTTCACTCTGGGTGAGAGAGAATCATGTCACTATCAGAGTTTCATAAGAACATTATCTGGTAGATCTTGTCTTTTGTTACTCATCCCTTAAAAGAAAACACATCAATGAAATGAAGTTGGCCTGAGATATACATGCTCTGGAATGCATGGCAGCACTTTCACAAAGGTATCTACCTCATCTGTGAGGAAATTTCCACATTCTTCATAACTGAATATAAATAATATATTTCTCTCTTACAATGCAGAAAGAAATACCCTAAGGGGAAAAATTGTGCTTACTGAATAATGGCAATGTAAGAGAACAGGATAAGAGAGTATAAGAACAGAAATGCTGGATGTTCAAGGTGTTACCTGGAGAACATAGAGGGCCATGTGAAGTTTGGTGTCCTGTGGCTTAGTCATCTTTATGATCATCAGAATGACAGCTGTGAAAACACAAAGTATAAATCTTGCTGCCAGCCCTGGCTGCCTGAGCATAATTTTTTTCAGTATACACGCCTAAGCATTGTGAGAATTATAGGCATAATGAAGACTAGCAGTGAGATTAACTAGTTATATAAACCACTAGCCTCAGATCTCCAACCGCTATTCCTCATTGATTAAACTTTGCAGATTATTAGAGTAGCAATGGTGGCAAGACATACTACAGGAACATCATAAGTTACAATTCTTAACTTCTTATGTTTACCAAGCCCTTTCATAAACATTATCCTATCTGATCCTTACACTTTAACTTTATGTAGTAGAAAGGGCAGGTGTTAATGTCTCTGAGTTCTGTCAGTACATTTCCTCTCATATCATCTCACATCTAATTCTCTTAATTTCTAAAACATAAGAAGATACGGGTGGAATGAAGGTAAATTTCACATGCTGGACAGAAATTTGTAGTCATCCTTCTTGGTGAGACTACTTTGCTTGACCACAATCTAATGGTTACCCTTTTCACTGCCCAAATCTTTCCATTAAGATACCCACCTGGGCCCCAGCAGCAAAAGAAGGCCACTGGGTAGAAGCGTACTCGCTGCTCCACAATGTGAATCACTGCCCACTGTTCACTCCCCAGAAAGCCAGTCGATTTCAGAAACTTCTTATAAAGTGTCTGGGCTTGAATGAGTAAGACCTAAACATGAGTATAGCGGTGAGTAGTCTGCCTAAGGCTTACTAAAACTTCCCAGGTCTAGCCTATCATTTTGGAGAGATCCTTCTCTTAGGATCTGACAGCAGGAAAGACCATCCTCCTGTCTGTACCATCTGAGACCAGGCTTTTTTTGAGAGAAAATTATCTCTAGCGTGATCTTTTGCTTGGCCAGGTAAATTGACAGATATTAGTCAAACTATATATGTTCAATACATAAACCTTACATCAACCCTCAGGCTTTCATTTTTCTCAATGAAGTTAATCACAATATGCATGGGAAGTTAAAACTAAGATATAACCAGATTCTCTTTTAAAACACTTTATTAAAGGTTGTGTTGCAGGGAGATCAGCTCGGTGCTTTGTGACCACCTAGAGGGGTGGGATAGGGAGGGTGGGAGGGAGACACAAGAGGGAGGAGATATGCGGATATATGTATATGGTGAATTACATATACAGTACAGCTGATTCACTTTGTTGTAAAGCAGAAACTAACACACCATTGTAAAGTAATTATACTCCAAAAAAGATGTTCAAACTAAATAAATAAAGGTTGTGTTATTAAGTGTTCTGTGCTTAATACCCCTAAAATAAATACTTTAGCACTGTGACAGAGCTTAAATTCTCAACTCCCAGAAAAAAAAGTTTTAGGAAGTCTCTTTTTGCACTTAGATGGAAAACAGATTGTTTTTCCCTTGCATTTGGGAGCAATTTGAATACGGTTTAGTTAATGAAATAAATATAAATCAGTTCAATGTCCTTTTTGTGGGGAGTAAATTAGGTAATAAAATCTGTCCAAATCTGAAACTTTTCCTAATAATCCAGATCCACTCTGTAAGTTAATAACCCAATTACTTAAGGTTAGCCATGTGGTTTCCTTTCCCCACAGACACAGGAATCATAAAGAGGCTTGAACTTATTTGAGAATATTTACATCTAGTAGAATCAGTTCGCCGTTTGCTGATTACAAAAGAATCAGAAGGCCAGTCCTGAATGCCCACTGAAGTCTGGGTTATTCTGAAGGAGCAAACAGGAATCCCTAGGGTGCCAGGTTTTGGGACACATGTCTCTCCTGTCAATCAGTTCTAAATGAAAACCATCAAGGCCATTTTAATATAAACTAGTCATTGTGCATTCTTTACAAAGTTGCTGATTTGATCTAAGCTATCTCCATAACTTATTTTTGAATTGTCAAAGAAAATTTTCCACAATTGTATTTCATTCACAGATGTTGGCTGTGTTAGCAAAAGGAAAAAAACTGTGGGATAAAGTTGGTCTGCAACCAGATAGTTTATAATTCCTGAACTAGCATATGAAAAGTGGAGAAAATGATACTGAAAAGTAGATATGACAAATAAAAAGGCATGTTCACTTGCTTACTGATTTTGTACTGGGCAGTTATATATATAAATAATGTATTGTCCCATGGATGATTACTTGTCCATCAGTCTGATGGTGTCAAATGAGTATTTAATAACTGTCTGAGTCACTCAGCACTTTAAACCCAGTTAGACATAGCATAAATGCAAATTTATAGTCAATAAAGAACTGAGAAAAGAAAACTCTTTAATTATTTGGAAAATTAAAACAGAGAAGATGTCCTGTGTTCCAGAGTATCATACTTTATAAAGAATATACCTGACATGTACTAGTTTTCTGGTCTGGTCCTCCATGAGGATCCACAGGAACACATTATTTCTAGAGTGAGCATAATTCTCGCATAATGAATATAGGCTCCTTTCCCCACTCATCATTTGATCTTGGGAAGTCCGAAAGACTGAGGTAGTAATTAAATTAAATTAATTGATAATTAAATTATCAATATCTACTAGACACTTTCTTAGTTCTAGGACTATAAGAAGTGCCTCTCCGCCCCATCTTTCCCAGGCCTGGGTATACTGCCCCATCCCACCCAACCGCCCCCCCTCTCCATAAAGCCATACCACAATGGTGAGGAGGCTGAGTAGAAAGCTGGCCAGGAAAATGATAAGCCCATAAAAATAAAGTGTGCTACAGACTGATATGTTGGCAGAAGGCAGGACTTTAGCCATGGCTGTTGGTGGTGAGTACATCAGGATACACCTAGGAAGAGAACCAATGGTCAGGAATGTTGCTACAGGTATAAGACCAGAGAGATACCTATTTGGTGCAACAAAAGTTAATGAGTATGTAATTTAACTTATCATTTAGCTAAGCCTTGCCCATAATACCTTATTCCTTCTCACTGACACATAATCATCTAGTCATTTTGTGTTGTATTTCTGCTTATATATTTTTGGCCTTGACTGTACAACTTGTCCAAAGCCCATTTCAAATACAAGCACCTTGGCCAGAATGTATGTACAAAGTCTTCCTCCATCTTTTTTTTTTTTTTTGTGGTACGCGGGCCTCTCACTGCTGTGGCCTCTCCCATTGCAGAGCACGGGCTCTGGGCATGCAGGCTCAGCGGCCATGGCTCACAGGCCCAGCCGCTCTGCGGAATGTGGGATCTTCCCGGACCGGGGCACGAACCCGCCTCCCCTGCGTCGGCAGGCGGACTCTCAACCACTGCGCCACCAGGGAAGCCTATTTCCTCCATCTTTGTTTATAGAAAAGAACAGGTGTAGTCTATTATAAAAATGATAGGTTTGGTCCTTACTTACCTGTGGCTCTGGCTGAAGTTGCGGAAACATTCACTGGCATTGCCCAAACAGAATACAGGTATCATCAATAGTAGAGGTATCAGGCTGGGAGGAAAAAAACTTATCACCCTAATATTCAAACTTTTTTTATGCCATTTTCCCTTTGCAAAATATTCTCCTGTCCTTCCAACTCCATCACCCCACCAGCTCTCCGCAAATACATATACATTTAATTCCTTCAAGAAAAGTACCTCAAAAACTTTAAGTATACCTTCTTTTCAAGTTCCTGGGGAAGTGGAGTGGGAAATGTATTTTATACCTAGGTTAATAAACCCTAACAGAGTTTCACAGAGAGTCTCTGGGAGCTGTATGATCAGATTAAAAATCCAAGTGGGTAATCGTGAAATGAAAAAGCTACCAAGGAGCTCTGTGATCAGTCTGTTTCACTTTTCATGGTGACCAGTAATAACTTCATTCTCATCAGCTCCTTCCTGAGAGCTTCTCCAAAGCACAGCTTTAATCAACCAGTTATTTATGCAGCTAAATATATCCAGATTCCTAATAGAGGAAAAGATCTAGGAGTAAAAGGTATAAAGTCTAAAACCAACTCAATGTGACTACCACTTTAGGTGAGATCCAGATCCTTTCTGAGCTTAATAACTTTAAGAGTCTCACCCAATGTTATAAAGGTGAAGAAGATCTTGAAAACCACCTACTACAACTTTTCATGATATATGAAAAGGAATTAGAAGTCAAAAGACTTAAAGGGAAATATTTATTGAAGGTCATACAGAGTTAATGGCAGAATTGCGACTAAAACCCAATCTGAAACTTCAAATTGCTTGCCTATTTTACCTGGGAAAATGGAATCAATGATCACACATTTGTTGTTTCTTACTTAGTAAAGCTCTGTGAGGACTCAGGAGTGACAGAATCAATGGAAATAAGGGCATTGTCCTCCTATTTGTTCCTACCTAGACCCAAGACTAACAAGAGTCTACACCTTGCTAGGAAGGAAAGCAAAACTCTTACCTTGACAAAATGATGGCTATTTGACTAACTCGACAGGTATAACCTATAACCTATGAAAAGAATAAATGTGAGTAATGTCTTAGGATATTGCCAATCATATTACAATAAATACCAGATCATCACTTACCATTTGATAGTACAAAAATTCCCAACAGCAGGTTTACTTCAGTTAAGCAATATTTGATATAAAATTCAATGAAATAGGGGGCTTCCCTGGTGGTGCAGTGGTTAAGAATCCGCCTGCCAATGCAGGGGACATGAATTCGAGCCCTGGTCCAGGAAGATCCCACATGTCACGGAGCAACTAAGCCCGTGCGCTACAACTACTGAGTCTGCGCTCTAGAGCCCGCGAGCCACAACTACTGAAGCCCGTGTGCCTAGAGCCCGTGCTCCGCAACAAGAGAAGACACCGCAATGAGAAGCCTGAGCGCTGCAGCGAAGAGTAGCCCGCGTGCAGCAACGAAGACCCAATGCAGCCAAAAATAAATAAATTTATTTTTTAAAATTCAATGAAATAAATAGCTCCTTAGCACTGAAGATAACAGAATTTTATCTGTATTACTATATTCTAAAAAATACACCACAAGCCACAAAGAGGGCCTGTAGAAAGTAGCTTAATATAAGATTTGGATACCACAACAAATTCTCTTAAGAAGAAAGGCAAATATGAAATCACACCATAATCCTTCATCTTCTAATAATAGTTCAATCCTCTCCTCTTTTAGATCAAAGGAGGTGTAGACTTTTCAGATCATATGGGTGGAGTAAAAGTCTATGTATAAGATGACCAGCAGAAACCATTATAGGCCAGTTTCAGTATAATAGGGCAGAGTCAAAAAAGCCCTTTGAATATAAGACCTATCTAGAAGAAAGAACATTTCAAAAATTCCCAGTTGCATTAGACACTGTAAAACAACTTACAGAAGAATGGCCCATATCCCCTAGGAGTTTATGGAGAAAGATTTTGAAGAGAACGTCTTAATATAATAGAAAACAAAATTTTTTCTATTGGATTGGCCAAAAAGCTCCTTCGGTTTTTAAGTAAAAATAAAATACACATTTTTCATTTTCACCAGGAACTTTATTGAACAACGTATTCACCATTTTGTTCCACTACCTTCTGCCATTTTCCAGGCAACTTCATAATTCCATCTTCCCCAAACTGTTTAACCTTTTTGAGCAAAGAACTGTTCCAGGTACCTTTTACAGTCTTCCAGGGAATTGAAATTTTTTCCATTAAGAGAATTTTGTAAAGACCGAAACAAATAGAAATCCAAAGGTGCAATGTCTGGTGAATATGGCAGATGAATCAGAACTTCCCAGCCAAGCTGCAACAGTTTTTGCGAGGTCATCAAAGAAACATGCAGTCTTGCGTTACCATGATGGAAAATTATGCGTTTTCTGTTGACTAATTCCGGATGATTTTCCTCAAGCGCTGCTTTCAGTTGTTCTAATTGGGAGCAGTACTTGTTGGAATTAATCGTTTGGTTTTCTGGAAGGAGCTCATAAAAGAGGATTCCCTTCCAATCCCACCATATACACAACATCACCTTTGGATGAAGACTGGCCTTTGGTGTGGTTGGTGGTGGTTCATTTCGTTTGCCCCACAATCTCTTCCATTCCACATTATTGTACAGTATCCACTTTTCATCGCCTGTCACAATTTGTTTTAAAAACAAAATGTTTTCGTTACGTTTAAGTAGAGAATCGCATGCAGAAATACAGTCAAGAAGGTTTTTTTCACTTAACTTCTGTGGAACCCAAACCTCAACGCGATTAACATAACCAAGCTGGTGCAGATGATTTTCAACACTTGATTTGGATATTTTGAGTATGTTGGCTATCTCCTACGTGATATAATGTTGATTGTTCTCAATTAATGTCTCAATTTGATCGTTATCAACTTCAACTGGTCTATCCAACCATGGAGCATTGTCCACCGAGAAACCTCCAGCACGAACTCCGCAAACCACTTTCGACACGTTCGATCAGTCACAGTACCTTCTCCATACACTGCACAAATCTTTTTTGCACTGCGTTTTTACCTTTCTTGAAATAATAAAGCATAGTATGCCGAAAATGTTGCGTTTTTTCTTCCATCTTCAATATTAAAATGGCTACACAAAAACTCACCAACTTTGATCAATTATTTTAAAATGCATGCCGATATTGCTGTCACAATACAATCTAACGAAATTGCTTCAAATGAACTTAAAGACAACTAAGCACTATTAGAGCCATCTTACAGAAAAAGCCAAATAACCTTTTTGGCCAATCCAATATTTTAAGGCAGAGATCATATTATATTCTGGAATGCCATTGTTAGGGATCAATAAGGATTAAGTGAGCAATTAATCAATAATCAGAGGTGGGGGCTTCTGTGGTGGCGCAGTGGTTGAGGGTCCGCCTGCCGATGCAGGGGACACGGGTTTGTGCCCCGGTCCGGGAGGATCCCACATGCTGCAGAGCGGCTGGGCCCGTGAGCCATGACCGCTGAGCCTGCGCGTCCGGAGCCTGTGCTCCGCAACGGGAGAGGCCGCGGCAGTGAGAGGCCCGTGTACCGCAAAAAAAAAAAAAAAATCAGAGGTGGGTAACTGATTTTCCCTAAGAACTTTGGATCAGGAATAGCAAATGATTTAAAGTAGAACAGCCAGTGTCGACTTCAGGTAAAATGGGAAATCAGTAAAACTAGTCTTTGGTGACCTCTCCCACTCACGTTTCTTCTTCTCTTTTTATTCTATCTTCTATCCATCATCACGTGGCTATCCTGTGTTTAACTGCTGTTCTTATCCACTGTCAATGAATCTCTGGTAAAAAGCTTACTAGTAATAGTTTAGGGCCGAAGTCTTCCTGGGGTATTTAAAAGAGAACTCAAAAATGAAAAACAAATCTTCAAGGCTCCTGATATAAAGCTATAATGACAGAATAATAGGCAGTGGGGGCAAATTTGGAGATAGAGTTTGTTTTCTTGGAATTAGTGTCATAGCATGGGTTATAAAGAGAAGTATCAATACTGCATTTGTATGCATAGAAAGCAACAGAATATTATATATGAGAGTTAATCTTACATCTCTCCTTCTATTTTCCTTCAAAAATTAAATTGCTCTGTAAGCAACAAGGATATATTATATGGCACAGGGAAATATAGCCATTATCTTGTAATAACTTTATTTTTTTTTATTATTATTATTTTTTGAGGTACGTGGGCCTCTCACTGTTGTGGCCTCTCCTGTTGTGGAGCACAGGCTCCGGACATGCAGGCTCAGCGGCCATGGCTCACGGGCCTAGCCGCTCCGTGGCATGTGGGATCCTCCCAGACTGGGGCACGAACCCGTGTCCCCTGCATCGGCAGGCGGACTCTCAACCACTGTGCCACCAGGGAAGCCCCTGTAATAACTTTAAATGGAGTATAATCTATATAAATACTGAATCAATATGTTGTACACCTGAAACTAATATAATATTGTAAATCAACTATACTTCAATTTAAAAACAAGGTTAATTTGTTCTACTACCAGGAGCCCAAGACTCAGGATAATATTCCCCCATGTTGTCCCCATCCTTGGCTTCTGGTCTCATGACTACTTCTTTAGAGAATAACTCTGTGCCTGAAGAACTTCTCTCAAATTCCAGTTAGTCTCTTAGCTTATGAGTGAATGAATGAATAAAAACTTTAAATACTATATCTATACATTTCTTGAACTTTTTTGACATTAATCTGCTTGAAGGGAGGGAACTGAACTAATTGTTTCTTTGTAGTATCTTCTAGCTCCAGGATTGCAGGATTATGTAAACAAACATGTAAAATGGATATATAGCCATGGGTCATTACTAAACTGCAGGGAGTTAAGAAACTATACAAGTTGAAAATATAAAAGAATACTTATAAGGGTTGAATCCTCAGAGGTAAACAAGAGATAAAGGGATCAGAATATAGTCCTGGGCTGTACAATACAGTAGCCACTAGCTTCACGCGGTTAAGTTAAAATTAAGATTAAATAAAATAGAGATTAAAAAAAATTAAATGAAATAAAAATTCAGTTCCTCAATCGCATCAGCCACATTTCAAGTGCTCAGTAGCCACATATGACTAGCGGCTATAGAACTGAACAGTACATAAAATATTTTAATCATTGCAAAGAGTTCTATTGACAGTACTTGTACAGACTGTAATATCCTGTCTGGGATGCTGATAAGGGGGTCTCGTCATATTAATTTTTCAAGGATTTCCTTACTGCACTTTGTCCTTACAACAAAAAAGAAAAAAAAGAGAGAAAAAAATTTAAAAGCATTCTATACTCCTGCCTTTTTCCAGCAGTATGTATCTAGAGCAAGGCTACAAAAAGCAAGAAGAGTATCTTCTTAAGAAGTCAGTCAAGTGAGAATTTAAGAGAATTGTAGCATTTTAGAGCTGGAAGAAGACATTAAAGATCACAAAGACCAGCACTTCATTTTTGTGATGAAAAGTTGAGGCCCAAAAAAGGGAGATGACATGTCCAAGGACATACAGGAGATAAATGACAGAACTAGGTTTATAAGACAGATCTCCTGATTCACTTTCAAATGCTCTTTTCACAGTGCTATAATACCATTTATTCATTCAACAAACATTTGCTGAGTTTCCCCATATACATGACAGTATACCACTTTCATTTGTTCTAGAACTGATCTGTAGGCTCTGGAAGAAGTATGTTGGGAGGATTTCCAGATTCACCTACTCCATGGTGCTCTTGAACAAAAATTCCCCTTCAAAAAGCCACAACAGAATGGATACTACAGAAATAAAAGGGCTAGAATATTTGTAAGATATGTATAGTAAGATTAAAATACATAAAGACATTTAAAGAAATGAAAATTGCTAACATCAGAAAAATGTCTTCTGTTAAGTCACTTAGTGATTTACTGAAAGAATCAGAAATAAGAAACTAAGTGTACTATACAATAGAATACTATTGAGCAATAAAAAGGAACGAATTACTTAGACACACTACAATGAATGAACTTCAAAAGCATTATGCTGAATAAAATAAACCAGACACAGAGACTACATTTTGTATGATATATGAAATGTCTATATGAAATGTCCAGAAAAGGAAAATCTATAGAGACAGGAAGTATATTAGTGGTTGCCTAGGGTAGGGTATGGAAAATGGATTAACAGTAAATGTGCATGAAGGATCTTATTGGGGCAAATAAAATATTCTGAAACTGATCTATGATGATAATTTTACAACCTGGCAAGTTTACTTTTAAAACCACTGCATTGTACACATGAAATGGGTGAACTATGTGACATGTAAGATATGTATACACAAAAAAGAATACAGATGTACTGACTCACTGACTTTGTGTTCTCCCCTCTTTTTGTAATGCTAGACAGTGCCCCAAACTCTTTGTGAACCAAAGAAGGAAAGACAGTTGCTCCCTGGATCCATCTTGTTTTCTGATTACCACACGTGAATTCCTCTGCCCTTCTTCATACCAATACCTGTTACCCACACGTACCAAAGAAATACATCAGAGCAGAACAAACACCCTCCCTTTCCAATACCTGTAACCCAAATCCCATGTTAGCTGGCTGAGCACTTTCCCTAACTGCTCTCCAAGATCTTTTTCTTTACTCTAAAAATAATGACGGATTGGCATAGAGCCAAGAAGGATTTCCCTTACTGAAAGGAACCAGGCAGGAATGGCAATACTATAAATAATATTTCCTATAATCAAATCCTGTTGGTGGTGGTGGTGACGGCAAGAGAGAAGAGAAAGTCAAGCCAACAGACCGGAAACTCCGCCAGTGCTGAGTGCTAACTGTTTGTCAAGGATGTATGGGTTTGTCTTAGCATACTGTTCATAACAATTAGCTCTGAATAAAACTTACCAGTGGAACTGTGCTCTGTCCACTCTGGTGGGGTTTCATCCTCAGCTCTTTGTACAGGTACCAGATGTAATTGACAGTGTAGAAAAATGAGGAAATGTAGAGTATCTAGATGAAAATCAAAACAGCCCATCATAACTGTCCCACTATGGCTTCCTTCAATTTTCTACATTATTTTCTGCTGTAAGAATCCTACCTACTGGTCTATTAGTAACTTACCATCTACTATCCATACCATGCAAAACAGGGCCAAGTCTGGGAAACCTACCCAGGCCTAAAATATGTCCCAGCTTTCTTATTTTATCCTTTTGAATATTCAGAAGAACCACAGCATTATCCACCTCCTCTCACCCAACTGTTCCAATTTTATGAGGATATCATAGAATCTTCTTCTACTTTATTTTTTAATTGAAAAGGACATAAGAAGGGTACAAATGACCTTGTTTACAAAACAGAAGTAGAGTCACAGATATAGAAAACAAACTTATGGTTACCAGGGGATAAGGGGTGGGGGGAGGGATAAACTGGGAGATTGGGATTGACATATACACACTACTATATATAAAATAGATAACTAATAAGGACCTACTGAATAGCACAGGGAACTCTACTCAATACTCTGTAATGGCCTATATGGGAAAAGAATCTTAAAAAAGAGTGGCTATATGTATATGTATAACTGATTCACTTTGCTGTACACCTGAAACTAATACAACATTGTAAATCAACTATACGCTAATAAAAATTTTCAAAAAAGAAAAGGCCATAAGAATTTCCATTTCTAATAATGATAGCCTAGGCTGTCTTAACCAAACTTTCCAATCAAAAGAACTAAATATGCTGAATAAAATGTTCTTTAAATCTTTAAAAGCATCAAAGAGCTGACAAGATCACAATGAACCAGCAGCACAAAATCCAAGAGAAGGAATTTCTGCTTCCACCTTTGATGAAATAACATGAATAGAACTTGTCTTTCAGCCTTAAAAACTAAAAATTGGACAAAATATATGAAAACACCCTGTTTTCAAACACTGGATAACATCATTACAGAACAGTAATCCCTGAAAGAAGAAAAACGAACAAATTGAGTTCATCAAGTTCCCCAGCTACCTGGCTAGGAAAAGTGAGTACAGTGATGGGGAATCCAAACAGAGACAAGCTGTCCTGGTGAGTTGAGGAGACATTTCAGTGTTTGGGGAGGCCAAGGCAGCTAAAATGTGTGAAGCAAATTATCAGAGAAGAGGCAGACACACAGAGACATAGTGCTCTGGAGATGTGCAGAGGTACCTTCAAGTCTTTGATTAAGTATTGATCTACACACATGGGAGAGAAAACCATGAAGAGAAGAGAAAGAAGCACCAGAAAGGAATAGGTGGAACAATCTCCAAAGGAATCCCTGAAGGAGTAGTTTGTGTTCCCATCAGCCAGTGTGGAATGACTTCCTAATCCATAGGCTGGAATGGCAGTACTGTAGAATAATAAGGTAGAATCATATGAAGAGTATTGCCTCACTATTGGGACCAAATTAGCTGTACATGAAATACTTCCCTAACTAAAGCTTGAAAGCAAGCCTTCAAAAAATAAAGGATCAAACAGACTCAGAGTTAACTATATATAAGACAAAATCCCCAAATTTAAATGGGATTTATATATGTATATAAAATTTATGCATGTATATAAAACCTAATACCCAACAATGTTAAATCTAGAATGTCTGGTGTCTACTAAAATATTGTAAGTCATGTAGATAAGCAGGAAATTATGGCCCATAACTAAGAGGAAAATTAATCATAGAAATGGACCCAGATACAACACAGATTATAAAAATTAGGAGACAAAAATATTAAAGGAACTATTGTAAATATACTCAATATGTCCAAGAAGGTAGAGGAAAGCATGAGCACAACATTGAGAAATGGAAGATATAAAAAAGATCCAAGGGCTTCCCTGGTGGCGCAGTGGTTGAGAGTCCGCCTGCCGATGCAGGGGACGCGGGTTCGTGCCCCGGTCTGGGGGGATCCCGCATGCCGCGGAGCGGCTGGGCCCGTGAGCCATGGCCGCTGGGCCTGCGCGTCCGGAGCCTGTCCTCCGCGGCGGGAGAGGCCACAACAGTGAGAGGCCCGCGTAACGCATAAAAAAAAAAAAAAAAAAAAAAAAAAAAAAAAAAAAAAAAAAAGATCCAAGTTGAAATTCTAGAGATTTTAGAAAAATTCTAGAAAAATATAATATATGGAATTTAAAATATGGAAAATTAAAAACCGCAAAAAATTAGTTAACTTGAAGACACAGAAATAGAAACTAAAATGAAACATCTAGAGAAAAAAGACTTTGAAAAAAATGAACAAAACTTCAGTGAGCTGTGGAATACAAGTGGGCTAACACACCTGGGACTGGAATTCCAGAAGGAGTAGAGAGGAAGGGAAAAACAAAGAAAATATGTTTGAGGAAATAATAACCAAAAATTTTCCAAATATGATGAAAATATTAACCACCATGTCCAAGATGCTTAACAAAACCAAACATAAGAAACATGAAGAAACCACACCAAGGCACAAGGTAATCATGAATATAGACGCAAAAATCCTCAACAAAATATTAGCAAACCAAATTCAACAACACATAAAAAGAATCATACACCATGATCAAGCTGGATTTATTCCAGGGTCACAAAGATGGTTCAGCATATGCAAATCAATCAATGTGATACACCACATCAACAAAAGGAAAGGCTAAAACCACATGATCATCTCAATAGATGCAGAAAAGAGCATTTGACAAAATTCAACATCAATTCATAATAAAAATTCTCACCAAATTGGGTATGGAGGGAAGATATCTCAACATAATAAAAGCTATTTACGACAAACCCATAACCAACGTAATACTCAATGATGAAAAGCTGAAAGCCTTCTCACTGAATTCAGAACAAGACAAGGATGCCTACTCTCACCACTTCTATTCAGCACAATATCGGAAGTCCTAGCCACAGAAATCAGACAAGAAAAAGAGATAAAACGTATACAAATTGGAGAGGAAGAGGTAAAACTGCCACTATCTGCACATGACATGATACTCTATAGAGGAACCCTGAAGTCCCACACAAAAACTGTTAGAACTAATAAATGAATTCAGCAAGGTAGCGGAACACAAGAATATACAGAAATCTGTTGCATTTCTTTGCACTAACAATGAAATATCAGAAAGAGAAGGTGAAAAAACAATCCCATTCTAAATCGTATCCAAAAAAAAAAATACCTAGAAGATGGAAGACCAAGGAGATGAAAGGTGTATACACTGAAAACTACAAAACATCGATAAAGGAAATAGACGATGATTCAAAGAAATGGAAAAATATCCCATGTGCTTGGACTGGAAGGCTTAATATTGTTAAAATGGCCATACTACCCAAAGCAATCTACAGATTTAATGCAATCCCTACTAAAATAACCATGACATTTTTCACAGAACTAGAACAAATAATCCTTAAATTTATATGGAACCACAAAAGACCCAGAATTGCCAAAGCAATTCTGAGGAAAAAGAACAAAGCTGGAGGCATAATGCTTCCAGATTTCAGACTATACTACAAAGCTACAATAATCAAAACAGTGTAGTATTGGCACAAAAACAGACATATAGTACAACGGAACAGAACAGAGAGCCCAGAAATAAACCCACGCACCTAGAGCAAAAAGACACATAACATACATAGGTCAACTAATCTATGACAAAAGAGGCAAGAATATACAATGGAGAAAAGACAGTCTCTTTAACAAGTGGTGATGGGAAAGCTGGACAGCCGCATGTAAATCAATGAAGTTAGAACATTCACTCACACCATATACAAAAACAAACTCAAAATGGTTTAAAGCCTACATATAAGACATGACACCATAAAAGTCCTAGAACAGAACATAGGCAAAACATTCTCTGACATAAATCGTAACAATGTTTTCTTAGCTCAGTCTCCCAAGGCAATAGAAATAAAAAAAAATAAACACATGGGTCCTAGTCAAACTTAAAAGCTTTTGTACAGCAAAGGAAACCATCAACAAAATGAAAAGACAACCTATGGAATAGGAGAAAATATTTGCAAATGATGCAATGAACAAGGGGTTAATATCCAAAATATACAAACAATTCACACAAATCAATATCAAAAAAAAATCAAACAACCCAATCAAAACATGGGTAGAAGACCTGAATAGACATTTCTTTAAAGAGGACATGCAGATGGCCAACAGGCACATGAAAACATGCTCAACGTCACTAATTATTAGAGAAATGCAAATCAAAACCACAGTGAGGTAACACTTCACACCAATCATAATGATTATCATCAAAAAGTCTACAAATGAAAATGCTGGACAGGGTGTGGAGAAAAGGGAACCATCCTACATTGTTGATGGGAATATAAATTGGTACAGCCACTATGGAGAACAGTATGGAGGTTCCTTAAAAAACTAAAATTAGAGTTACCATATGATCCAGCAATCCTACTCCTGGGCATATACCCAGAGAAAACTCTAATTTAAAAAGATACATGCACCCCAATGTTCACAGCAGCACTATTTACAATAGCCAAGACATGGAAGCAACCTAAGTGTCCATCGACAGATGAACGGATAAAGAAGATGTGGTTATACATACACAATGCAATATTACTCAGCCATAAAAAAGAATGAAATAATGCCATTTGCAGCAACACAGATGGACCTGGAGATTATCATACTAAGTGAAGTAAGTCAGGGAATTCCTTGGTGGTCCAGTGGTTAGGACTTGGTGCTTTCACTGTTGTGGCTTGGGTTCAAACCCTGGTTGGGGAACTAAGATCCTGCAAGCTGTTCTGTGTGGCCAAAAATGAATAAATAAGTAAGTGAAGTAAGTTAGACAATGAAAGACGAAACATTTATATACGGAATCTAAAAAAAATGATACAAATGAACTTATTTACAAAACAGAAACAGACTCATAGACATAGAAAACAAACTTATGGTTACCAAAGGGGAAAGGTGGGAGGGGGATGGATAAATTGGGAGTTTGGGATTGACATATACACACTACTGTATTTAAAACAGACAACCAACAAGGACCTACTGTATAGCACAGGGAACTCTGCTCAATATTCTGTAATAACCTAAATGGGAAAAGAATTTGCAAAAGAATAGATATATGTATATGTATAACTGAATCACTTTGCTGTACACCTGAAACTAACACAACACTAAATCAAAATAGTCCAATATAAAATGAAAACTTTTAAATAAAAATAAATTAAAAAAATAAAAATTAGGGCTTCCCTGGTAGCGCAGTGGTTGAGAGTCCACTGCCGATGCAGGGGACATGGGTTCGTGCCCCGGTCTGGGAAGATCCCACATGCCGCGGAGCGGCTAGGCCCGTGAGCCATGGCTGCTGAGCCTGCGCGTCCGGAGCCTGTGCTCTGCAACGGGAGAGGCCACAACAGTGAGGCCCACGTACTGAAAAAAAAAAAAGATGGAAAAAAATAAAAATAAAAAAAAATATTTTTAATTTTAAAAAGTTTTAAAAAAAGATGTGGTATATATACAATGTAGTATTACTCAGCCATAAAAAAGAATGAAATATTGCCAATTGCAGCAACATAGATGAACCTAGAGAATATTATCCTTAGTGAAGTAAGTCAGAGAAAGACAAATATATATGATATCACTTATATGTGCAATCTAAAAATAATACAAATGAATCTGTACACAAAACATAAACAGACTCAGATATATGAAACAAACTTATGGTTACCAAAGAGAAGAGGGAATGGGGAGGGACAAATTAGGAGTATGGGGTTAACAAATACAAACTACTATACATAAAATAGATAAGCAACAAGGATTTCCCATATAGCACAGGGAATTATAGTCAATACCTTGTAATAATCTATAATGGAAAATCTGAAAAAACATATATATAGAACTGAATCACACTGCTGTACACCTAAAATTAACACAATATTGTAACTCAACTACACTTCAATTTAGGAACTTCCCTGGCAGTCCACTGGTTAAGACTCTGCACTCCCAGTGCAGGAGGCACAGGTTCACTCCCTGGTTGGGGAACTAAGATCCCGCATGCCTCATGGTACGGCCAAATAAATTAATGAATTAAAAAATATATACTTCTAATTAAAAAAGGGGACATCATAATCAAATCACTGAAAGTCATGGGAAAACAGAAAATACCAAAAGCATCTAAAGCAAAAAGACACATTACATACATAGGAACAAAGATGAGAATGATAGCAGACACAATGCAGAAACAATCAGAAACAATGCAATCCAGAAAACATTAGGAGCAACATCTTTAAAATACTGAAAGGGAAAAAAAAATCTGTCAACCCAGAATTTTATACACAGTGAAAATACCTTCCAAACAAAGGACAAAAATAAGGACTTTTTCAGACAAACAAAAGCTGAGAGATTACACTGAAGCACACCATTACTATAAGAAATGTTAAAGGAAGTATTTCAGGGAAAAAATGTAATAACAGATAGAAATTTGGATCTACACAAAGGAATTAAGAGCATCAAAAATGTGAATCATTTGGTGCTTCCTCAAATAATTAAACATAAAATTACCGTATGATTCAACAATTCCACTCTTAGGTATATACCCAAAATAATTGGAAATAAGTATTCAATCACATGCACGTGCATGTATATAAAGGTGAAAAGATAGAAGCAGTGCAAATGTCCATAATCAGAAGAATAAATAAGCAAATTATGATTATACACACAGTGGAATATTATTCAGCCATTAAAAGGAATGAAGTACTGATACATGCTACAATGTAGACGATCCTTCAAGACATTATGCTAGGGCTTCCCTGGTGGTGCAGTGGTTAAGAAGCCACCTGCAAATGCAGGGGAAATGGGTTCAAGCCCTGGTCCAGGAAGACTCCACATGCTGCAAAGCGACTAAGCAACAACTACTGAGCCTGCACCACAACTACTGAGCTTGCACTCTAGAGCCCACGAGCCACAACTACTGAAGCCAATGCACCACAACTGCTGAAGCTCGTGTGCCTAGAGCCTGTGCTCCACAACAAGAGAAGCCACCGCAATAAGAAGCCTGCGCACTGCAATGAAGATTAGCCCCCGCTTGCTGCAACTAAAGAAAGCCCACACACAGCAACGAAGACACAATGCAGCCAAAAATAAATTTATTAAAAAAAAAATCTTCCCTGTGTAAAAAAAAAAAAAAAAAAAGACATTATGCTAAGTGAACAAAGCCAGACACAAAAGGTCACATTTTGAATGATTTTATTACTACATCAAATAATATAGAATAGATATAGCCATAGATACTAAATTCAGATTGGTGGTTCCCAAGTGTTGGGGGTAGGAAAGATGGGGAGAAACTGTTTAATGAGTAAGCTGTTTTACTTTGGAAGGACAGAAATGTTTTGGAACTAGATAGAGATGGTGGTTGCACAACACTGTGAATGTACTAAATACCACTAAACTGTTATTCACTTTAAAATGGTTAATTTCATGTTATGTGAATTTCACCTCAATAAATTATTTTTCAAAACCTTTGTGCATGAAAGGACATTATTAAGAAAGTGAAAAGACAACCTAAAGAATGGGAGAAAATATTTGCAAATGATATATCTGATATGGATCTATTATTCAGAATATATTTTAGGGCTTCCCTGGTGGCGCAGTGGTTGAGAGTCTGCCTGCCGATGCCGGGGATGCAGGTTCGTGCCCCGGTCCGGGAAGATCCCACATGCCGCAGAGCGGCTGAGCCTGTGAGCCATGGCCGCTGAGCCTGCACGTCCGGAGCCTGTGCTCCACAACGGGAGAGGTCACAACAGTGAGAGGCCCGCGTACCACAAAAAAAAAAACCAAAACCAACACCAGAATATATTTTAAAAACTCTTACAACTCAACAACCAAAAGACAAAGCTGTGGTGTCACTCTACACAGCTCACCTCCCAATACACACCAAGAGTCCACACAGGCCTCCACCAGCTCTATGGAGCAAAGAGGGCCAAGAGCAGTGGAGGCTGGGAAAGTGATTGGCTGTGAGGGACAAAGGACACCTGCATCCGAGGCTGCATCTGAGTGGAGTCGCAGGCACTTACACAGGCAGCACATCAGACCTCTATCTGCACATGAGCCCCCCTTGCTTTGGCACTCCCCTCCTCAGGGGCAAGAGACCTGGTGTGGGGAGAGCGAAAAACACACATTTAAAGGGAACAGAGCCAGCCTGAGTCCAACCCTCAGGGGTTCTGCTCCAATAACTTGGGATCAGACCCTGCCCCACATAGGGTCATGATGGCCACTGAGGAGAGGGAAAGCCCTGCCTCACACAGTGCCAGTTCGCGCCCCTCCATCTCCAGCGCCACCCCCTACTGGGGTGATAGCTGCCAGCACATCCTGTGGAAAGATGTGACTGGCATACAAGTCAAATCCAGGTCTCCCACCAAAGGCACTGGACACATGCAGTCCGTATAGGGACACTCCCTCATAAGAGTACCCCTTCAAGACTGCAATAGGTAACTATTTCACCTAAATTCATAGAGGCAGAGGAAGTTACACAAATGAAAAAGCAGAACTACTCTCAATTGAAAATCCCTGAAAAAATGAAATGGAAAGAAACAATTTACCAGATAAAGAATTCAAAACATTGGTAATGAAATTACCAATGTTAACTGAATTAGGGAAAAGAATTGATGCAAACAGCGAACATTTTAACAAGCAACTAGAAGATATAAAAAAAGACCCAATCAGAAATGAATAATTCAATAGCTGAAATAAGAAACAACACACTAGAAGGGATGAATAGCAGACTAAGTGATACAGAAGAATGCATAAGTGATCTGGATGACAGAATAATGGAAACCATCCAATCATAACAGCAGAAAGAAAAACAACTTTTTAAAAAATTAAAGCAATTAAAGAGATCTCTGGGATAACATTAAGCCCACCAACATTCACATTATAAGGGATCCCAGAAGGAGAAGAGAGAGTGAAGGGGATCTAAAATGCAATTAAGGAAATTATGGCTAAAAACTTCCCAAACCTGAAGAAGGAAATAGATATCCAGGTACAGGAAGCACAGAGGGTCCCAAACAAGATCAACTCAAACAGACTCACGACAAGACATATCATAATTAAAATGGCAAAAATTAAAGAGAATACTAAAGGCAACAAGAGAAAAACAAAAAGTCATATACAAGCGAATCCCCATAAGGCTAAGAGCTGATTTCTCTGCAGCAACTTTACAGGCCAGAAGGGAGTGGCATGATTATTCAAAGTGCTGAAAGGGAAAAACCTGCAACCGAGGATACTCTACCCAGCAAGACTATCATTTAGAAAAGAATGAGAGACAAAGAATCTCTCAGATAAGCTAAAACTAAAACAGTTCATCAATATTAAACCTACCCTAAAAGAAATGTTGAAGGGTCTTCTCTAAGTGGAAAAGAAATAAGAATCTACAGGAAAGGGGAAATCCCACTAGGAAAGGCAAATATCTATATGGTAAGGACTGGGGATCAACCATTAAATAAGCCAGTATGTAGAATAAAAGATAAAAAATTGTAAAAGTGACTATGACTAAAATAAATAGATAAGGGATAAGCACAAAAATGTAAAATATGGCATCAAAAACACAAAACGTTGGGGAGGGGAGTAAAAAATGTAAATATTTTAGAATGTATTTGAACTTAAAAATTACCAGTTTAAAACAAGTTGATATAATTATAGGTCAACGTATGAGTCCCATGGTAACCACAAATCAAAAACCTACAATAGTTACACAAAAACTAAGAAGAAAGAAACACAAGTATACTTCTAAAGAAAATCATCAACATAGGGGAAGAAACTAAAAGAAGAAATGAACAGAGAAGAACTATAAAAACAATGAGAAAACAAGCAATAAAATAGCAATAAGTACGTATCTATTAAAAATTACTTTAAATGTCAAGAGACTAAATACTCCAATCAAAAGACATAGTGTGGCTGACTGGATGAAAAAAACAAGACCCTTCAATATGCTGCCTACAAGAGACTTCACTTCAGGGCTAAAGACATACAGACTGAAAGTGACAAAATGGAAAAAGATATTTCAAGCAAATGGAAATGACAAGAAAGCAGGGGTAGCAATACTCATATCAGACTAAATAGACTTTAAAACATAGGCTATAATAAAAGACAAAGAAGGGAATTAAATAATAATAAGGGGATCAACACAGAGGAGGCTAGTACACTCATTAACATATATGCACCCAATACAGAAGCATCTAAATATATAAAGCAAATACTAACAGACATAAAGGGAGAAAGTGACAATAATAAGTAGGGGACTTTAACACCCCATTTACATCAATGGACAGATCATCTAGATGTAAAATCAATAAGGCAACAATAAACTAGTTGGACTTAGATATCAACAGGCCGTTACACCCCAAAACAGCAGAATAGACATTCTTTTCAAGGGCACATGGAATGTTCTAAAGGATAGATCACATGCTACACCACAAAACAAGACTCAACAAATTTAAGAGGATAAAAATTATATCAAGCATTTTTTCTGACCACAAAAGTATGCTAAATACATTAAAGGGATCATACACCATGATCAAGTGGGATTTATCCCAAGATGCAAAGATGGTTCAATATCAGCAAATCAATCAGTGTGATACATCACATTAACAAATTGAAGAACAAAAATCATGTGACAGGGGCTTCCCTGGTGGCACAGTGGTTAAGAATCTGCCTGCCAATGCAGGGGACATGGGTTCGAGCCCTGGTCCTGGAAGATCCCACATACCACAGAGCAACTAAGCCCGTGGCCACAATTACTGTGCTCTGGAGACTGTGAGCCACAACTACTGAGCCTGCATGCCACAACTACTGAAGCCTGCACGCCTACAGCCCGTGCTCTGCAACAAGAGAAGCCACTGCAATGAGAAGCCCGCACACCACAATGAAGAGTAGCCCCCAATTGCCACAACTACAGAAAGCCTGCACACAGCAGTGATGACCCAATGCAGCCAAAAAATAAATAAATAAAATAATAAATTTATAAAAGAAAAAAGATCATGTGACAATCTCAACATATGCAGAAAAAGCTTCTGACAAAATTCAACACTCATTTATGATAAAAAGTCTTAACAAAGTGAGTATAGAAGGAACATATCTCAACATTATAAAGACCAATTATGACAAGCCAACAGCAGCATCATACTCAACAGTGAAAAGCTGAACGCATTTCCTCTAAGATCAATAACAAGACAAGAATGCCCACTCTTGTCACTTCTATTCAACACAGTATTGGAAGTCCTAGCCACAGCAATCAGACACGAAAAAGAAATAAAAAAGGAATCCAAATTGGAAAGGAAGAAGTAAAACTGTCACTGTTTGCAGATGACATGACACTATGCATAGAAATCCTATAGACACCACCAAAAGACTATTAGAACTCATGAATCAACTCCATAAATTTTCAGGATACATAATTAATATGCAGAAATCTGTTGCGTTTCTTTACACTAACAATGAACTACTAGAAAGAGAAATTAAGAAAACAATCCCACATACAATAGCATCAAAAAGAATAAAATACCTGGTAATAACTCTAACCATGGAGGTAAAAGACCAGTATTTGGAAAACTTTGAGACATTGATGAAAGAAACTAAAGATGACACAAACAGATGGAAAAATATCCCATGTTCATGGACTGGAAGAATTAATACTGTTAAAAAGAACATAGTACCCAAGGCACTCTACAGATTCAATGCAATCCCTATCAAAATACCAATGGTATTTTTCACAGAACTAGAATAAATAATTTAAAACTTTGTATGGAAACACAAAAGACCTTTAATAGACAGAACAATCTTGAGAAAGAAGAACAAAGCAGGAAGAATCATGATCCCTGACTTCATATTACACTACAAAGCTACAGTCACCAAAACCGTATAGTACTGGCATAAAAACAGATACACAGATCAATGGAACAGGACAGAAAGCCCAGAAATAAACCCATGCACTTATGGTCAATTAATCTACAACAAAGAAGGCAAGAATATACAATGGAGAAAAGACAGTCTCTTCAATAAGTGGTGCTGGGAAAACCAGACAGCTACATGTAAATCAAATTAGAACATTCCCTAACACCATATACAAGAATACATTCAAAATGCATTAAAGACCTAAATGTAAGACCGGATAATATAAAACTAGAGGAAAACACAGGCAGAACATTCCTTGACATAAACACAGCAATATTTTTTTGGATCCTTTTCCTAAATAAAGGAAATAAAAGCAAAATAAACAACTGGAACCTAATTAAACTTAAAAGCTTTTGCACAGCAAAGGAAACCATCACAACAAAAAGACAACCTACAGAATGTGAGAAAATATTTGCGAATGATATGACTGATAAGGGATTAATATCCAACATACATAAACAGCTCACACAATTCAACATCAAAAAGCAAATAACCTGATTAAAAATGGGCAGAAGAACTGAATAGACATTTTTCCAAAGAGGAAATGCAGATGGCCAACAGAAACATGAAAAGGTGTTCAACATTGCTAATCATCAGGGAAATGCAAATCAAAACCACCATTGAGAGGAGCTTCAAGATGGCAGAAGAGTAAGACGCGGAGATCACCTTTCTTCCCACAAATACATCAGAAATACATCTACATGTGGAACAACTCCTACAGAACACCTACTGAACGCTAGCAGAAGGCCTCAGACCTCCCAAAAGGCAAGAAACTACCTACCAGGGTAGGGCAAAAGAAAAAAGGAAAAACAAGACAAAAGAATAGGGATGGGACCTGCACCAGTGGGAGGCAGCTGTGAAGGACGAAAGGTTTCCACACACTAGGAAGCCCCTTCACAGGCGGAGACTGCAGGTGGTGGAGGGGGTAAGCTTTGGAGCCATGGAGGAGAGTGCAGCAACAGGGGTGTAGAGGGCAAAGCGGAGAGATTCCCACACAAAGGATAGGTGCTGACCAGCACTCACCAGCCTGAAAGGCTTGTCTGCTCACCCGCCGGGACGGGTGGGGGCTGGGAGCCGAGACTCGGGCTTCAGTCGGATCCCAGGGAAAGGACTGGGGTTGGCTGCGTGAACACAGCCTGAAGGGGGCTAGTGTGCCACAGCTAGCCGGGAGGGAGTCAGGGAAAAAGTCTGGAGCTGCTGAAGAGACAGGAGACTTTTTCTTGCCTCTTTGTTTCCTGGTGCGCGAGGAGAGGGGATTCAGAGCACCACTTAAAGGAGCGCCGGAGACGGGCACGAGCCGCGGCTATCAGTGCGGACCTCAGAGATGGGCATGGGACGCTAGGGCTGCTGCTGCAGTCACCAAGAAGCCTGTGTACAAACACAGGTCACTCTTCACACCTCCCCTCCCGGGAGCCTGTGCAGCCCGCCCCTGCCAGAGTCCCATGATCCAGGGACAACTTCCCCGGGAGAATGCATGGCGCGCCTCAGGCTGCTGCAATGTCATGCCGGCCTCTGCCACTGCAGGCTCGCCCCACATCCGTATCCCTCCCTCCCCCCGGCCTGAGTGAGCCAGAGACCCCCAAATCAGCTGCTCCTTTAACCCCATCCTGTCTGAGCGAAGAACAGATGCTCTCAGGCGACCTACATGCTGAGGCGGGTCCAAATCCAAAGCTGAACCCCAGGAGCTGGGCGAACAAAGAAGAGAAAGGGAAACTTCTCCCAGCAGCCTCAAGAGCAGCGGATTAAATCTCCACAATCAACTTGATGTACCCTGCATCTGTGGAATAACTGAATAGACAATGAATCATCCCAAAGTGAGGAGGTGGACTTTAGGAGAAACGATATATATATATATATTTTTTTTCCCTTTTTCTCTTTTTGTGAATGTGTATGTGTATGCTTCTGTGTGTGATTTTGTCTGTATAGCTTTGCTTTTACCATTTGGCCTAGGGTTCTGTCTGTCCGGTTTGTTTTGGTTTTTTTTTACTTAAAAATATTTTTTTCTTAATAATTATTTTTTTAATAACTTTATTTTATCTTCTTTCTCTCTTTCTTTATTTTTTTTCTCCCTTTTATTCTGAGCCGTGTGGAGGACAGGCTCTTGGTGCTCCAGCCAGGCGTCAGGGCTGTGCCACTGAAGTGGGAGACCCAAGTTCAGGACACTGGTCCACAAGAGACCTCCCAGCTATACGTAATATCAAACGGCGAAAATATCCCAGAGATCCCCATCTCAATGCCAAGACCCAGCTCCACTCAACGACCAGCAAGCTACAGTGCTGGACACCCTATGCCAAACAACTAGCAAGACAGGAACACAACCCCATCCATTAGCACAGAGGCTGCCTAAATCATAATAATGCCACAGACACCCCAAAACACACCACCAGACGTGGACCTGCCCAACAGAAAGAAAAGATCCAGCCTCATCCACCAGAACACAGGCACTAGTACCCTCCACCAGGAAGCCTACACAACCCACTGAACCAACCTTAGCCACTGGGGACAGGAACTATGAACCTGCAGCCTGCGAAAAGGAGACCGCAAACACAGTAAGTTAAGCAAAATGAGAAGACAGAGAAACACACAGCAGATGAAGGAGCAAGGCAAAAAACCACCAGACCTAACAAATGAAGAGGAAATAGGCAGTCTACCTGAAAGAGAATTCAGAATAATGATAGTAAAGATGATCCAAAATCTTGGAAATAGAATGGAGAAAATTTTTAGAATGAAGAAACATTTAACAAGGACCTAGAAGAACTAAAGAGCAAACAAACAGTGATGAACAACACAATAAGTGAAATTAAATATTCTCTAGAAGGGATCAGTAGTAGAATAACTGAGGCAGAAGAATGAATAAGTGATCTGGAAGACAAAATTGTGGAAATAACTACTACAGAACAGAATAAAGAAAAAAGAATGAAAAGAATTGAGGACAGGGGCTTCCCTGGTGGCGCAGCGGTTGAGAGTCCGCCTGCCGATGCAGGGGACGCGGGTTCGTGCGCCAGTCCGGGAGGATCCCACATGCCGCAGTGCGGCTGGGCCCGTGAGCCATAGCCACTGAGCCTGCGCGTCCGGAGCCTGTGCTCCGCAACGGGAGAGGCCACAATGGTGAGAGGCCCGCGTATCGCAAAAAAAAAAAAAAAAAAAAAAAAAAAAGAATTGAGGACAGTCTCGGAGACCTCTAGGACTACATTAAACGCACCAACATTCAAATTATAGGGGTCCCAGAAGAAGAAGAGAAAAAGGAAGGGACTGAGAAAGTATTTGAAGAGATTATAGTTGAAAACTTCCCTAATATGGGAAAGGAAATAGTTAATCAAGTCCAGGAAGTACAGAGAGTCCCAACAGGATAAATCCAAGAAGAAACACGCCAAGACACATATTAATCAAACTATCAAAAACTAAATACAAAGAACAAATATTAAAAGCAGCAAGGGAAAAAAACCAAGTAACACATAAGGGAATCCCCATAAGGTTAACAGCTGATCTTTCAGCAGAAACTCTGCAACCCAGAAGGGAGTGGCAGGACATATTTAAAGTGATGAAAGAGAAAAACCTACAACCAAGATTACTCTACCCAGCAAGGATCTCATTCAGATTTGATGGAGAAATTAAAAGCTTTACAGAAAAGCAAAAGCTAAGAGAATTCAGCACCACCAAACCAGCTTTACAACAAGTGCTAAAGGAACTTCTCTAGGCAGGAAACACAAGAGAAGGAAAAGACCTACAATAACAAACCCAAAACAATTAAGAAAATGGGAATAGGAACATACATATTGATAATTACCTTAAATGTAAATGGATTAAATGCTCCAACCAAAAGACATAGACTGGCTGAATGGATACAAAAACAAGACCTGTATATATGCTGTCTACAAGAGACCCACTTCAGACCTAGGGACACATACAGACTGAAAGTGAGGGGATGGAAAAAGATATTCCATGCAAATGGAAAACAAAAGAAAGCTGGAGTAGCAATTCTCATATCAGACAAAATAGAATTTAAAACAAAGACTATTACAAGAGACAAAGAAGGACACTACATAATGATCAAGGGATCAATCCAAGAAAAAGATATAACAAGTGTAAATATTTATGCACCCAACATAGGAGCACCTCAATAAATAAGGCAAATACTAACAGCCATAAAAGGGGAAATTGATAGTAACACAATCATAGTAGGGGACTTTTAACACCCCACTTTCACCAATGGACAGCTGATCCAAAAAGAAAATAAATAAACACAAGCTTTAAAGGATACATTAAACAAGATGGACTTAATTGATATTTATAGGACATTCCATCCAAAAACAACAGAATACATATTCTTCTCAAGTGCTCATGGAACATTCTCCAGGATAGATCATATCTTGGGTCACAAATTAAGCCTCGGTAAATTTAAGAAAACTGAAGTCGTATCAAGTATCCTTTCCGACCACAACACTATGAGACTAGATATCAATTACAAGAAAAAAATCTGTAAGAAATACAAACACATGGAGGCTAAACAATACACTACTTAATAACCAAGAGATCACTGAAGAAATCAAAGAGGAAATCAAAAAATACCTAGAAACAAATGACAATGAAAACACAACGACCCAAAACCTATGGGATGCAGCAAAAGCAGTTCTAAGAGGGAACTTTATAGCAATACAATCCTGCCTTAAGAAGCAAGAAACATCTCAAATAAACAACCTAACCTTACACCTAAAGCAACCAGAGAAAGAAAAACAAAACCCCCCCAGTTAGCAGAAGGAAAGAAATCATAAAGATCAGATCAGAAATAAATGAAAAAGAAATGAAGGAAACGACAGCAAAGATCAATAAAACTAAAAGCTGGTTCTTTAAGAAGATAAACAAAATTGATAAATCATTAGCCAGACTTGTCAAGAAAAAAGAGGGAGAAGACTCAAATCAACAGAATTAGAAATGAAAAAGGAGAAGTAACAACTGACACTGAAGAAATGCAAAGGATCATGAGAGATCCTTTGAGATCCTAGATACAAGCAACTATATGCCCATAAAATGGACAATCTGGAAGAAATGGACAAATTCTTAGAAATGCACAACCTTCCGAGACTGAACCAGGAAGAAATAGAAAACATAAACAGACCAATCACAAGCACTGAAATTGAAACTGTGATTTAAAATCTTGCAACAAACAAAAGCCCAGGACCAGATGGCTTCACAGGTGAATTCTATCAAACATTTAGAGAAGAGCTAACACCTATCCTTCTCAAACTCTTCCAAAATATAGCAGAGAGAGGAACACTCCAAAACTCATTCTACGAGGCCACCATCACCCTGATACCAAAACGAAACAAAGATGTCACAAAGAAAAAAAACCACAGGCCAATATCACTGATGAATATAGATGCAAAAATCCTCAACAAAATACTAGCAAACAGAATCCAACAGCACACTAAAAGGATCATACACTATGATCAAGTGGGGTTTATCCCAGGAATGCAAGGATTCTTCAATATATGCAAACCGATCAATGTGATACACCATATTAACAAACTGAAGGAGAAAAACTATATGATCATCACAATAGATGCAGAGAAAGCTTTTGACAAAATCCAACAACCATTTATGATAAAAAACCTCCAGAACATAGGCATAGAGGGAACTTACCTCAACATAATAAAGGCCATATATGACAAACCCACAGCCAACATCATTCTCAATGGTGAAAAACTGAAAGCATTTCCACTAAGATCAGGAACAAGACAAGGTTGCCCACTCTCACCACTATTACTTAACATAGTTTTGGAAGCTTTAGCCACAGCAATCAGAGAAGAAAAAGAAATAAAAGGAATCCAAATTGGAAAAGAAGTAAAGCTGTCACTGTTTGCAGATGACATGATACTATATGTAAAGAATCCTAAAGATGCTACCTGAAGACTACTAGAGCTAATCAATGAATTTAGTAAAGTAGCAGGATACAAAATTAATGCACAGAAATCTCTTGCATTCCTATATACTAATGATGAAAAATCTGAAAGTGACATTAAGAAAACACTCACATTTACCACTGCAATAAAAAGAATAAAATATCTAGGAATAAACCTACCTAAGGAGACATAAGACCTGTATGCAGAAAATTATAAGACACTGATGAAAGAAATTAAAGATGATATAAATTGATGGAGAGATATACCATGTTCTTGGATTGGAAGAATCAACATTGTGAAAACGACTCTACTACCCTAAGCAATCTACAGATTCAATGCAATCCCTATCAAACTACCAGTGGCATTTTTCACAGAACTAGAACAAAAATTTTCACAATTTGTATGGAAATACAAAAGACCCCGAATAGCTAAAGCAATCTTGAGAAAGAAAAACGGAGCTGGAGGAATCAGGCTCCCTGACTTCAGACAACACTACAAAGCTACAGTAATCAAGACAGTATGGTACTGGTTCAGAAACAGAAATGTAGATCAATGGAACAGGATAGAAAGCCCAGAAATAAACCCACGCACATATGGTCACCTTATCTTTGATAAAGGAGGCAAGAATATAAAATGGAGAAAAGACAGTCTCTTTAATAAGTGGTGCTGGGAAAACTGGAGAGCTACATGTAAAAGAATGAAATTAGAACACTCCCTAACACCATACACAAAAATAAACTCAAAATGGATTAAAGACCTAAATATGAGGCCAGACACCATCAAACTCTTAGAGGAAAACATAGGCAGAACACTCTATGACATAAATCACAGCATGATCCTTTTTCACCTCCTAGAGAAATGGAAATAAAAACAAAAATAAACAAATGGGACCTAATGAAACTTCAAAGCTTTTGCACAGCAAAGGAAACCATAAACAAGACAAAAGGACAACCCTCAGAATGGGAGAAAATATTTGCAAACGAAGCAACTGACAAAGGAGTAATCTCCAAAATTTATAAGCAGCTCATGCAGCTTAATATCAAAAAAACAAACAACCCAGTCCAAAAATGGGCAGAAGACCTAAACAGACATTTATCCAAAGAAGATATACAGATTGCCAACAAACACATGAAAGAATGCTCAACATCATTAATCATTAGAGAAATGCAAATCAAAACTACAATGGGGTATCATCTCACACCGGTCAGAATGGCCATCATCAAAAAATCTACAAAGAATAAATGCTGGAGAGGGTGTGGAGAAAAGGGAACCCTTTTGCACTGTTGGCTGGAATGTAAACTGATACAGCCACTATGGAGAACAGTATGGAGGTTCCTTAAAAAACTAAAAATAGAACTACCATACGACCCAGCAATCCCACTACTGGGCATATACCCTGAGAAAACCATAATTCAAAAAGAGTCATGTATCAAAATGTCCACTGCAGCTCTATTTACAATAGCCAGGACATGTAAGCAACCTAAGTGTCCATCAACAGATGAATGGATAAAGAAGATGTGGCACATATATAAAATGCAATATCACTCAGCCATGAAAAGAAACGAAACTGAATTATTTGTAGTGAGGTGGATGGACCTAGAGACTGTCATTCAGAGTGAGGTAAGTCAGAAAGAGAAAAACAAATACTGTATGCTAACACATATATATGGAATCTAAAAGAAAAAAAATGGTCATGAAGAACCTAGAGGCAAGATGGGAATAAAGATGCAGACCTAGTAGAGAATGGACGTGAGGATACAGGGAGGGAGAGGGGTAAGCTGGGACAAAGTGAGAGAGTGGCATGGACATATATACACTACCAAACGTACAACAGATAGCTAGTAGGAAGCAGCTGAATAGCACAGGGAGATCAGCTCGGTGCTTTGTGACCACACAGAGGGGTGAGATAGGGAGGGTGGGAGGGAGGGAGATGCAAGAGGGAAGAGATATGGGGACATGTGTATATGTATAACTGATTCACTTTGTTATAAAGCAGAAACTAACACACCATTGTAAAGCAATTATATTTCAATAAAGATGTTAAAAAAAAACACCATTAGATTTCACCTCACACCTGTCAGATGGCTATTGACAAAAAGTCAACAAATAACAAATGTTGGCGAAGATGTGGAGAAAAGGGTACACTTGTACACTGTTGGTGGGAATGTAAATTGATGCAGCCGCTATGGAGAACAGTAGGGAGGTTTCTCAAAAAACTAAAAATGGAACTGCCATACGACCCAACAATTCCATTCCTGGGTACATGTCTGAAAAAAACAAAAACACTAATTTGAAAAGATATATGCAACGCAATGTTCATATCAGCATTATTTACAATTGCCAAGACATAGAAACAACCTCAAAGCTCATCAGCAGATGAATGGATAAAGAAGAAATAGTATCTATATACAATGGAATACTGCTCAGCCATAAAAAAGAATAAAATTTTGCCATTTGCAGCAACATGGATGGACTTGGACAGCATTATGCTAAGTGAAATAAGTCAGACAGAGAAAGACAAATACTGTAAGATATGTGAATTCTAAAAATACAACAAACTAGTGAATATAACAAAAAAGAAGCAGACTCAGATATAGAGAACAAACTAGTGTTTACTAGTGGGTGGGGGCAATATAGGGATGAAGGAGTTGGAGGTACAACTATTGGGTATAAGATAGGCTCAAGGGGCTTCCCTGGTGGAGCAGTGGTTGAGAGTCCGCCTGCCGATGCAGGGGACGCGGGTTCGTGCCCCGGTCTGGGAAGATCCCACATGCTGTGGAGCGGCTGGGCCCGTGAGCCATGGCCGCTGAGCCTGCGCGTCCGGAACCTGTGCTCCGCAACGGGAGAGGCCACTACAGTGAGAGACCCGCGTACTGCAAAAAAAAAAAAAAAAAAAAAAAAAGATAGGCTCAAGGATGTATTGTACAACACAGGGAATATAGCCAATATTTTATAATAACTGTGAATGGTAACCTTTAAAAATTGTATAAAAAATAAAATAAGTAAATTAACTACAAAGAAAAAAAGAAAGATTCTGAACATCACTGAGATCACTCAACATCACTGAACATCATCTGAGAAATACAAAATCAAACCACCATGATGTATCACCTCCCACCCATCAGAATGACTTTCCTTATCAAAATGACAACAAATAACAAGTGTTGTAGAAGATGTGGAGAAAATGAACTCTAGTGCACTGTTGGTGGGAATGTAAACTGGTGTAGCCACTATGGAAAACAGTAAGGTTCCTCAAAAAAACTAAAATTTGGGCTTCCCTGGTGGCGCAGTAGTTGAGAGTCCGCCTGCCAATGCAGGGGACATGGGTTCGTGCCCCAGTCCGGGAATATCCCACATGCCGCGGAGTGGATAGGCCCATGAGCCATGGCCACTAGGCCTGCGTGTCCGGAGCCTGTGCTCCGCAACGGGAGAGGCCACATCAGTGAGAGGCCCACATACCGCAAAAGAAAAATAATAATAAAATAAAACTAAAAATTGAACTACCTTATGATCCAGCAATTCCACTTCTGGGTATTTTTTGAATACAACAAAAACACTCGAAAATATATATACACACATATGTTCACTGCAGCATTACTTACAATAGGCAAGATATGGAAGCAACCTACATGCCTATGGATAAAGAAAACATAGTGTCTGTGTGTGTGTGTGTGTGTGTGTGTGTGTGTGTGTGTGTGTGTGATGGAATATTACTTGGCCATAAAAAAGAATGAAATCTTACCATTTGCTACAACATGGATGGACCTAGAGGGTATTATGGTAGGTGAAATAAGTCAGACAGACAAGGACAAGTACTGAATGACTTCACTTATATGTGGATTCTAAAAAAACAAAACAAATGAACAAACATAACAAAACAGAGTCACAGATACAGAGAACAAACTGGTGGTTGACAGAGTGGAGAGATGTTGGGGGATGAGTGAAATAGGTGAGGGAGATTAAGTGGTACAAACTTCCAGTTGCAAAATAAATGAATCTCGGGGTGAATTGTACAGCATGGGGAATATAGTCAATAATAATGTACTATCTTTGTACGATGACAAATGGTAACTAGACTTATCATGGTGATCATTTTGTAAAGTATAGAAATGTAGAATCACTATCTTGTGCATCAGGAACTAACATAGTGTTTGTAAGTAAATAATGCTTCAAAAAACAAAGTCATAGAAAAAGAGATCAGATTTGTGGTTACCAGAGGCGGGGGTGGGAAGAGGGGGAATTGACGAAGGTGGTCAAAAGGTACAAACTTCCAGTTATAAGATAAATAAGTACTAGAAATGTAAAGTACAACATGATAAATATAATTAAAACTGCTGTATGGGGCTTCCCTGGTGGCACAGTGGTTAAGAATCCGCCTGCCAATGCAGGGGACACGGGTTCGAGCCCTGGTCCGGGAAGATCCCACATGCTGCGGAGCAACTAAGCCCGTGCACCACAACTACTGAACCTGAGCACTAGAGCCCACAAGCCCCAACTACAGAGCCCGTGTGTCACAACTACTGAAGCCCACGTGCCTAGAGCCCGTGCTCTGCAACGAGAAGCCACCACAATAAGAAGCCTGCACACTGCAACGAAGAGTAGCCCCTGCTTGCCGCAACTAGAGAAAGCCCGTGTGCAGCAACAAAGACCTAACGCAGCCAAAAATAAATAAAAACAAACAAAAAAACTGCTGTATGTTATACATAAAAGTTGGTAAGAGTAAATCCTAAGTGTTCTCATCTCAAGGAAAACTTTTTTCCTTTTCTTTTATCTACATGTGATGATGGATGTTCACTAAACTTATTACGGTAATAAATTCCTGATTTATTTAAGTCAAATCATTATTCTGTACACCTTAAACTTACACAGTGCTATATGTCAATTATATCTCAATAAAACTGGAAGAAAAAAGTTTATCTCCTATTGACAGCAAATAGTTGGATCTCTGCCTCGATTCAATTGTTTAATCCGTTCACATTTAATATTATTATTGATATAGTTGTATTTTATCTGATATTTGCCATTTATTTTCTATTTATCTCATGTCTACGTTCTCCTTTGTTTCTCCTTTATTACCTCGTTTTTGCTTAAGTGAATATTTTCTAGTGAGCCATTTGAATTCTTTAATTTTTTTCTGTTCTTTTTTTTTTTTTGTGGTATTCAGGCCTCTCACTGTTGTGGCCTCTCCCATTGTGGAGCACAGGCTCCAGGCGCGCAGGCTCAGCGGCCCTGGCTCACGGGCCCTGCCGCTCCGTGGCATGTGGGATCTTCCCGGATTGGGGCACAAACCCATGTCCCCTGCATCGGCAGGCGGACTGTCAACCACTGTGCCACCAGGGAAGCCTAATTATTTTTTTTTTAAACATCTTTATTGGAGTATATTTGCTTTACAATGGTGTGTTAGTTCCTGCTTTATAACAAAGTGAGTCAGCTATACATATACATATATCCCCATATCTCCTCCTCTTGCGTCTCCCTCCCACCCTCCCTATCCCACCACTCTAGTTGATCACAAAGGAACGAGCTGATCTCCCTGTGCTATGTGGCTGCTTCCCACTAGCTATCTATTTTACATTTGGTAGTATATATTAGTCCATGCCAGTCTCTCACTTTAATTATTTTAAACTATATTTTTGGAGCTATTTTCTTGGTGGTTGCCCTAGGGCTTAAAATGTACATTTTAATTTATCAAAACTGACCTCAGATTTATACTAACTTAATTCCAATAGGATATACTCCTATATAATCTTTAGATAATTTAATTCCAGTAAGATTACTCCTATATAGCTCCATCTACTCTCCTTTTTATTTCTATTTTTTATTCATATTACATCTGTATATGTTAACTATACATTGTTACAATTATTGCTTTCTATAATGTCTTTTAATGAACCTAAGAGAAGAAAGGGGAGCACAAATCTATAAAGTTATATTAACCTTCTTATTTATCACTTTTGGTTCCCTTTATTTATTCATATGATTTATCATCTAATAAAATGTTCTTACTGCAATATAGCCTTATTCCCACCCTAACTTTTGTGTTGTTATTGTTAAATATATTACATTTATGTATGTTATAGGCCCAACAATATAATACAATTTTATAGATAGTTTTATGTGATTGCTTTTTAAATGTAAGTTGGGACAAAGTGAGAGAGTGGCATGGACATATATACACTACCAAATGTGAAATAGATAGCTAGTGGGAAGCAGCCACATAGCACAGGGAGATCAGCTCGGTGCTCTGTGTCCACCTAGAGGAGTGGGATAGGGAGGGTGGGAGGGAGACGCAAGAGGGAGGGGATATGGGGATATATGTATATGGATAGCTGACTCACTTTGTTATAAAGCAGAAACTAACACACCATTGTAAAGCAATTATATTTCAATAAAGATGTTAAAAGAAAAGAATTGAGGGCTTCCCTGGTGTCACAGTGGTTGACAGTCCGCCTGCCAATGCAGGGGACACGGGTTCGTGCCCCGGTCCGGGAAGATCCCACATGCTGCGGAGCGGCTAGGCCCATGAGCCATGGCCACTGAGCCTGCACGTCCGGAGCCTGTGCTCCGCAACGGGAGAGACCACAACAGTGAGAGGCCCGCGTACAGCAAAAAAAAAAAAAAAGAATTGAGAAGAAAGAAGCAGAAATATGTAATCACACTTTCACCATTACCTACATAATTATTTTTATTGGAAATCTTTATTTTTTCATGTGGATTCACATTATTGTATTGTATCACTTCCTTTCAGCCTAAGTAACTTCTTTTAATATTTGTGTTTGTTTTTTTTTTTGGCCACACTATGCAGCTTGTGGAATCTTAGTTCCCTGACCAGGGATCAAACCCAGGCCCTTCAGAAATTGAGACACAGATGTAGAGAACAAACGTATGGACACCACGGCGGGTAAGTGGCAGGGGGGGCAGGGTGGTGGTATGATGAATTGGGTGATTGGGATTGACATGTATACAATGATGGGTATAAAATTGATGACTAATAAGAACCTGCTGTATAAAAAAATACATTATATTTAAAAATTAAAAAGGAACGAATATATATATAGGAATACAAAAATATCCAGCACCCAATTAAAAATTACCAGGCATGCAAAGAAGTAGGACATTAAGGCCCATAATGAGGAAAAATATCAATCAACTGAACCTGACCCAGAAACGACACATATGATAGAATTAGCACACAAAAACAGTTATAAAAACAAAAACAAAAACCCAGGCCCTTGGCAGTGAGAGCACGGAGTCCTAACCACTGAACCACCAGGGAATTCTCTCTTTTAATATTTCTTGTCTGCTAGCAACCAATTCTCTCCATTTTTATTCATTTGGGAGTGCCTTTATTTAATCATCATTTGTAAGAAATAGTTTTGCTGGGTATAGGACTCTCTTGGTTGGCAGAATTCTTCCTTCAGCACTTTGAATAAATATTCCTCCACTTGTTACATGTCTTTAGGAAAATTCCCAGGGGCTTTAAATAGTTGTTTTTTGTTTTGTGTTGTTTATAATTTTGACAGTTAAATAGCTGCTTCACTGGGGATAGTGTCTGCCAGGCTCTTCATAGCATCTTTCCAGAAATCCGGCCTCTGTGATATTCAGATTTTTTTAAATATCTTTTAATCACCAGGTTCCCCTTCCATTTTTTGATCTTTTTTAAATTGAAGAAACAAGATTTTTTTTTTTCCTATAGTTCCCCACAGTCTGGATTTTTCTGATTGCATCCCTATTGAGACAGGCTGGGACCTGGGACCCAGGTCCCTTTGCTGCAGTGCTTGCACCTGGGTCTCCTCAAGCAACAAAATACAAAGAAGCTACACAGGACTAAAAATAACTGTGTACATGTGCAGTTGGGGCAAATTATGAACAAGATACAAAAAGACCAAAACCCCACATAGCACCACCAAGGGGACAGGCAGACCACCTAAGCCACCCCTCTGCCCCAACCCCTGGACCACCCTTACCCTCACTACCCTCAGGGAGCGAGGAGAACCTGTTACTTGTTTTTGCTCCCCCTGCTGCAGCAGGGGCCCCAATAGAGCCTTGCCTGAATTTTTTTTTCTGGCTTCTTATCAATTTCTATTGATTAGGCCAAGAACCCTGGTTGATAACACTATGGTATAGTTTATCATATTTTTCTGTCTCTGTATTTCCCATATATTAGATATATACCACCATCCCAATAGGTCAATTTCAGATTTGATAATTTTTTGCCAGTAATACTTCGTAGTTTGTGTTGTGTTCTTCCATCGGAGACACATAAATCAGATACTCTCTCTTTTTGTAATATAAGCAGCTGTCAGTGTTCAATACTTCCATCTTTTAGTTTATTGGGGGAACATTACCTTTAAAGGATGGATACTGTTCACTACTTGCATGTACCATTATTTAGTAAATCATTCCCTAACAGGGATATCTGGGTTCCAACTTTTTGCTATTATAAAATATTATGTATGAATATCCTTGCAATTCTTTGCCCAGTTGTGCAAACATTTCCTAGATTCCTAGAAGTAAAATTGCTGTAAGATATGAAAAATTATTATTTTGAGAGATGTCACCAAATTGCCTACCAAAAATTTTTTTACCAATTTATATTTCCATCAAATATGCCTGTTTTCTCACATTCTTACCAGCTGGCGTTACCTGTCTTTTAAATTTTTGCCATCTCATTATCACCTTAATTTATACTTTAATTATTAGTGGGGTTGAACATATTTTCATTTATTTGCCTTTGTACTTCTTCTGGGAGCTGCTCATTTACACATTTTGTGGGTCAAATTCCTTCACCTCTTGCAAAGTCCACCAGATTCAGCCAAACAATCAAACTCACATGACTACCATTAGCCACATTTTATACTCAGAAAGATACGGGCCAGGAGACACAGTGTAGGAGCAAGGCAGCATCAGGCATTTCTCTTCATTGAAGACTTTGTGGCACTCCAGGAACTAGTCACTGCCCCCACCCACACCAAGTGAAAGCTTAAGTATTAGGGGACACAATCACATTGTCATTATCAGGGTGTGAAAACCACCTTGGTTAATGTCTCAAATAGGAACCAATATCTCTTTTACTGCCCATGAACTTAGCTTCCAGGTTCTCTGTAAGGAACATGCCTAATTCCAAGATTCACTGTATTCAGAGAAGCCTAAAGATATCACTTCCTAACAGATATTTATATTTTATTTACAATCTTCCTGGTCTAGGTGTATTTTATCTAGCAGAGGTCATTTTTACCATAATCAATGTTGCCTGGTAACAGAACTGATGTTCCATCTTATCAGGTATCCAGGAGAAGAGAGCAGAAAATTAATTCAAGGTCACATTTGTCCACAGAGACAGAGAAAGGAGTTTTTCTTAATACTTTTCCCACACCTTTCTAAGCGTCAGTTTCAGTACAAGAATAAAAGTATCTACCTTTGTAGGGTTGCTGTAAAAATTGCATGAAATAATATATAAAAAGTACTTTTTGTAGTCCATGACACATAGTTTAAGCATTCAAAAACTAGTATGTGTCATTATTTACAGGGATTTTGCAAAGTTATATTGTGATATTTAAATAAAACTAACAGGGAAGCTGTTATTAAAAATAACAGAGAAAATAATGGATGTCAGTTGAGTCACAAAAAGATATGGGGTGTAGCAGTCTCAGTGTCAGAAAGGAAATCAGTGGCAAGAATTTGGGTGAACTACATGAGCTCGTGTACAAACAGCCTGAATGAGATCACTGGGTAAAATGCCAGGTCTCCATTTTTCAGTGGCTAACCATAAAGTCATGTACTACCTATATCTGCACTGTCCAATAAATTAGTTACTAGACACATGTTGTTATTGAAAATTAAACTAATAAAGTTGAAATATAACTTAAAATACAGTTCCTCACTCATTCTAGCCATATTTCAAGTACTCAATAGCCCAGTGTGATTACCGGTTACCATACTGGACAGCGCAGACAAAGAACATTCCTATCACCACTTATCTTGAGGCCTGATGTTACATCCTTCCTTACATTGCCTGGCTTCAGACCATTTTACTGTTCAAGTTGCTCAGGAAAATAATGAAAGAGAGGAACCTCAGATAAAATACATTTTGTTCCTAAGATGTACAGTAAGAAGAGGCTGAAACTTTTGGTTAAGTGAAACTTTTGGTTTTGTTACCCTTTCTGTGATACTTTTCTCAATTTCTCCAGTTAGAATCAATCACTTCTTTCATATTCCTAGTTTATACTTTTATTAAAGAACTGAATTTGCTTTGTGCTGTAATGATTTATATAAAGTATATATGTCCATCCTCCCATTAGGTTTTTTTTTTTTTTTTTTTTTTTTTTACGCGGGCCTCTCACTGTTGTGGCCCCTTCCGGACGTGCAGCCTCAGCGGCCATGGCTCGCGGGCCCAGCCGCTCTGCGGCATGTGGGATCTTCCCGGACTGGGGCACGAACCCGTGTCCGCTGCATCAGCAGGCGGACTCTCAACCACTGCGCCACCAGGGAAGCCCTCTCCCATTAGGTTTTAAGCTCCCTGAGGTAAGGAACCATATTTGTATCTATATTTATACCACCATACACAGAGCCAATCTCACCTTCTAGAAGCTTAGCACAGAGCTTTATATACAGCAGGCACTCAACAACATGAGATGAATTATTACTAGAACTGTAAACTCCATGAAGGTAGGAAATTTATTTATCTTTTTCATCAATGTGTGCTCCAGAGTGTAGTATAGTGACTGGCACATTGTAAACACTCAATAAATATTTATCTAATAATTCTGAGTTCCTTTATCCAAGGCCACAGGCAGGTACAAATTTAGCTTTCTGAGAAGATGTGTAGAGAAAGATCCCCCAAACTTAACCATCATTACTAAGGTAGACATGTGAGAGAAGTGATGGTCTATAATAGGAAATAATGTCCTCTAAATTACATGGCTCTCCAACACAGGCAGTAAAATTTTAAATGTGATCTGATTCCCTTGTCTTCCCCTCTCCTATTGCTTCCATGCTGAGGCTGAAGTCTTATGAAGCAATAGGTAATTTCATTTAAGCCCAGTAGAGGGAATCAGGATGTCATTATATCCGATACATTCCTCCACCCTCACACTAGACACATAAACATTCTAAATTTGACCTTTCTTGCAATTTTCAGATTTAAAAGTTTGTTAAAGCCTGAGAGGTATTCTTGCCAATAACCTTGACCATTGTGATTAATGTTAACATTCTACAATGTCAAACAGAATTGACTAATTGTAAATTTATCATCTTAACTACTTTGTATTCTTTTGAGAAACTTAAGACTCATCAAATCCATCATCTTTATTTTCCTAAAATCCCAGTGAGGCAAATAGTTATTGAATGGTTACCATGTACAAAGGAGAATCTATAATAGGGAAGACAAATAAGAACACTTCACTCAATCTTATATTTGTATGATGCTTTATAACTGAAAAGTACTGTAACATATATGCTGGCATTTATTTACCCAATTTTTGTGATGAGAAAACCAAGACTATAAGTGATTTAGTTTTTTAAAGTGACTGAAGGTCTGTTAGGTGGTGGAAAGTATTTTGCTTCTATTACTAAATTAATAAAAAACTAATGTAAAAAGTTATTTGCCCAAAATCTCTCCTACACCAGCTGGAGGCAGATCCAAGAAGGTAACTCCAGAGCCCTGGTTTTCAACCAGACTTTTTAATTGCCTGTGTCTAAATGAGACCTCAATAGCTTATTTAGTGCACTCTTTTACAAGATGAACATATCTAAAACTATCTCAAACATGTAGTTTTCTACTTCTTTGTAAAATTGTCTTGAAAAGATGGCAGCCCAACCTTGTCACAGAAAATAGAGACAGAGTACAATTAAGTACAAAAATACTCTCAGATGAGGTTTTCTGAACAATTTAATTCTGCCTCTATGCAGTCAGAAGCCATTTTCTGAGGAACAGAATAAAAGATGGGAGAGTTCCACTCTAATGTAGACTCTAGACATCCCAAAACACTTGGGATGATAGGTAAAGCTATTTCTACTACATGGACCTACGGTACAAGGGATTTTTGTTGCTGTTTTTCAGTGCTTACTCCTAACAAACGGAATTGGTCATGATACAAATCTGTTCTGCTACAGATCAGACATGGTGCCATGGCATTAATTAGATGTTGGCTAAAAGAGGTAAAAGCTAGCTCAAGGGGGCTAGGATCAGAAATATACCCATATAGAATGGCCTAGTGCCCCTCAGCATAGCATTAATCCAGGGAGGTGAGCTATGAAATAGCAAAAATTATTTGAACTCTTTTGATATTTAATCCATTAGAAGACCCTAAAAATCACAGTAAGAATGTTATGTAAACCCCCAGCCACTCCAAAATTTAAGCCTTGAAGTTAGGCAGGTTAAGTGCAAGAGGTCAGAGGGGCAGTGAGAATACATTAACTAGCAAAGATCATGAAATCTAATCCTAGATGAAAGAATCTTTTATTAGACCCAGATTTCTATTGCCAGACAGATTCAGAAAGTAACAGATAAGTAACTACGTGGAGGAAAAGAAAGGCCTGACAGTCAATTCTGTTCCTAAGGAGGTAAGCAGAGATTCTATTTTACCTCCATAAATAATTATAATTTAAAAAACAACAATAGTTTACACTAAGGGCAAGCACTTTGCATTTGTTATCTATTTAATCTAATAAAGAATATTACCATTATTCCTATTTTACATGGGGAAACTAAGACTTAGAGAAATTAACCTGCTTAAAAATCACACAGATAATCAGAGATGGGATTTGAACAAAGGTCTGTTTGACTCCAAATCCTTTGCCTTAACTCTAAGCTACAAACTTCAAGTCATTTGCAATCTAAACTGGTATCTCTAAATTACCTGACTAGCACATTCTTTCAGGAAATGAAATGGTTCATTCAGAAAAGATGACTGTTGACATTTCAACTTGTGTCAAAATAAACACTAGAATAGCCAAGAGTAAATAAGACAGGCTGGACAGTGTCTGGCGCTGTCATTTCCCCCCCATCTTGTTTCTCCATAGCAGTTACTTTTGATAAACAAAAATATAAGCACAGTAATACTTCCAGATCCTTTTGGGAAAAGCATGGAATTTTTTCCTGACCCCAAGACTGATCTGGGGGACAATCATACACAACCAAATTAATCCTCTCAGTGAAGAGCTAGTCATCTAACAGAATTTTTAAAATCTCAGTATTTTAGACTATGGATCAGATTCCATCTTTCTGAGCCTGATGCTGGAGTCTAGACAAAGTATTCTGATCCAAATACTATTCCAGTACTGTAACATCTACTTAGCTGGTTGCCTGAGCTCACAAAGAAACAGCACTTGGAAAACCCCACATCTCAACTTATTAATCAAAGACTAAAATTACTTCTGATGGTTTGGTTCTCAAACTTACTTTGCTCCTCAGGTAAGTTCCAGAACAAAAGACTGAGATTGGCTGGGACCTGGGACCCTTTACCAGAGTGCTTGTACTTGCACCAGGAGAAACATCTCCTCCAGCAACAGAATACAAAGAAACCATAAGGGACTAAAAATAACTGCACGCATATGCAGCTGGGGCAATTATGAACCAATAAGATACAAAAAGGCCACGAATCAACTGCCATTTCTGAGGTGCTGGGAGCAAAGGCAGGTACTGCGCATGATCCCTGCACACAGCATCACCAAGGGGGTGGGTAGACCACCTAAGCTGGCCTCCTGCCCAACCCACGGATCCACCCCTACCCTCACCAGCTTGCCACCCATCCCACGAGCAAGGGCACCTGTTACTTGCTTTTGCTCCTCATGCTACAGCACGAGTCCCAATAAAGCCTTGACTGAACTTCTTGTCTGCCCTCTTATCAATTTCCATTGATTAAAGAGTCCAATGATCCCAGTCTGTAACAAGAATAGCTCTTGGTAAATGGTTGATTTCTTCTGCTTCAGTTCAGTGAAGTGGCATAAGAGTGACCCAGCTATATTGAGCCAGTTCTCTCCCCAGTCAGCTCTGGGTTTCCTACAACACTCTTTTCATTATCTGAATCAGGCAGGAACACAATAACTTTATTATGTAGGCACATAATAAAGTTATAAGAAGTGAATAAGCCTGGTTCTAATTTGCACTCCACATCCACCCCAGTAGAGGAGAAAAAGCTCAAAACAGAAAAACATTCATGCGTCCTGAAGCTTTAGCATCCTAAACCTGGAAAAAACTTTGAAAGGAGATTTAGTATAATAATTTCCAAATGCTGGTTTACAAATTAGTGCTGATCCCTGACAAAACAGTCATTAGTCTAAGAAATACTGAGAAAAATATAGGCTATGTTATAAGTTTTGCATATGGCTAAATTTACTGATTTAAAGAAACCATCCTTTATTCTGAGATTATATTTTGCCCAGTTTTTAAGTATCAATTATTATGCCCACAACTAGGGTGCCTGTAGGCTGCTGGCGGAGGACTCTGACGCCCAAGGAGATGCGAGGAACCCCAGAGTGAACCAGTAGGACGTAGGGGGACTGAGGGGGGAAGGAGGAGTGGAGGCCAGACAGGATTGGCGACCCTGAGGTGAGGGAGATCAGGAGAGGCAGGTGGGAGGGACTCTCCGGGAGGAGCTAAGGGTGATGGCCTGGCCCACTCGGGGCGGGGAGCCTGCTGAGCTCCCAGGCTGGTCCCCTGCTGTCCAAGGCACCCCCTTACCCACCTGGCCACATTGGTCCTGGGGCCATAGGAGGGAGGCCAGGAAGATCAGGAGAGTCAGGCAGGAGGGGCCCTCCCAGACCCCAGACCAGAGGAGCAGGAGAGGAGAAGAAGGCGTTTGCCCTGCCCACTCGAGCCCAGGAAGACTGCTGGGCTCCCAGGTGAGGTCCGCTGCCCTCTGAAAACAGGGGTTGGTGGCATGCCTGGGCCCCTTCTGTTCCTTGAGCCTAAGCCCCACTGCCCACAGCCCACAGGGGTCCTAAGCATTGGCCCTGCCCACCACCCAAACCTCGCCCTTTTTTTTTTCTTTTATTTTCCTCCTCCTCTTTTTTACTATTGTGGTACTGATGTACCTTCCGGTTGTGATTCACCTATATTTTTATTTTTACATTCTTTCTATCATGTCTGTTAGTTTCCTAGTCTAATCTTACTTTTTTACTTTGGTATTGTTTTTTTTGCCACCCCATGTGGCTTGTGGGATCTTGGTTCATGACCCTGGGGTCGGGGGTAAGTTCCTGCACTGGGAGCTCTGAGTCCGAACCACTGGACTAACAGAGAACCTCAGAACCAGGGAATATTCATCGGAGTGAGGTCTCACAGAGGTTCTCATCTCAGCACCAAGACCCAGCTCTACCCAACAGCCTACAAACCCCAGTGCTGGAAGCCTCAGGCCAAACAACCAATAAAACAGGAACACAACGTCACTCATAAAAATAAAATGAGATGGCAAAAAAATATGTCACAGATGAAGGAGCAAAGTTAAAACCTACAAGACCAAATAAATGAAGAGAAAATAGGCAATCTACCTGAAAAAGAATGCAGAATAATAATAGTAAAGATGATCCAGAATCTCAGAAACAGAATGGAAGGATTGAGAAAATACAAGAAAAATTTAACAAACATCTAGAAGAACTAAAGAACAAACAAACAGACATGAACAACACAATAACTGAAATGAAAACTACACTAGAAGGAATCAATAACAGGATAACTGAGGCAGAAGAACAAATAACTGAGCTGGAAGACACAATGGTGGAAATAACTGCTGAGGGGCAGAATAAAGAAAAAAGAATGAAAAGAATTGAAGAAAATCTCAGAGACCTCTGGGACAACACTAAATGCACCAACATTAGAATTATAGGGGTCCCAGAAGAAGAAGAGAAAAAAAAGGGTCTGAGAAAATATTTGAAGAGATTATAGTCGAAAACTTCCCTAACATGGGAAAGGAAATAGTCACCCAAGTCCAGGAAGCACAGAGAGTCCCATGCAAGATAAACCCTAGGAAAAACACACCAAGACACGTATTAATCAAACTAACAAAAATTAAATTCAAAGAAAAAATATTAAAAGCAGCAAGGGAGGGCTTCCCTGGTGGCACCGTGGTTGGGAGTCCGCCTGCCGATGCAGGGGACGCGGGTTCATGCCCCAGTCCAGGAAGATCCCACATGCCGCAGAGCGGCTAGGCCCGTGAGCCATGGCCGCTGGGCCTGTGCGTCCGGAGCCTGTGCTCCGCAACAGGAGAGGCCACAACAGTGGGAGGTCCGCATACCGCAAAAAAAAAAAAAAAAAAAAAAACAGCAAGGGAAAAACAGAAAATAACATACAAAGGAACCCCCATATGGTTATCAGACGATTTTTCAGTGGAAACTCTGCAAGCCAGAAGGGAGTGGCATGATATACTTAAAGTGATGAAAGAGAAAAACCTATAACCAAGATTACTCTACACAGCAAAGATTTCATTCAGATCCGATGGAGATGTCAAAAGCTTTTTGACAAGCAAAAGCTAAGAGAACTCAGCACCACCAAACCAGCTTTACAACAAATGCTAAAGAAACTTCTCTAGACAGGAACCACAGGAGAAGAAAAAGACCCTCAAAAACAAACACAAAACAATTAAGAAAATGGTAACAGGAACATACATATCAATAATAACCTTGAATAAATGGATTAAATGCCCCAACCAAAAGACACAGACTGGCTGAATGGATACAAAAACAAGACCCATATATATGCTGTCTACAAGAGACCCACTTCACACCTAGGAATGCATACAGAACGAAAGTGAAGGGATGGAAAAAGATATTCCATGCAAATGTAAATCAAAAGAAAGCTGGAGCAGCAATACTCGTATCACATAAAATACACTTTAAAAAAAGACTGTTACAAGAGATAAGGAGGGACACTACATAATGATCAAAGGATCAATCCAAGAAGAAGCTATAACAATTATAAATGTTTATGCACCCAACATTGGAGCACCTCAATAAATAGGGCAAATGCTAACAACCATGAAAGGAGAAATCGACAGTAACACAATAATAGTAGGGGACTTTAATACCCCACTTACAGCAGTGGACAGATCATCCAAACAGAAAATAAATAAGGAAACACAAACTTTAAATGACACAATAGACCAGATAGTTCTAACTGATATTTATAGAACATTCCACCCAAAAGTCGCTGATACACTTCCTTCCCAAGTGCACACAGAACATTCTCCAGGATAGATCACATCTTGGGTCACAAATCAAGCCTCAGAAAATTTAAGAGAATTGAAATAGTATCAAGCATCTTTTCTGACCACAATGCTATGAGACTGGAAATCAATTACAGGAAAAAAACTGTAAAAAACAAAAATACATGGAGGATAAACAGTGCAATACTAAATAACCAAGAGATCACTGAAGAAATTAAAAAATACATAGAAACAAATGACAACAAAAACACAACGACCCAAAACCTATGGGATGCAGCAAAAGCAGTTCAAAGAGGGAAATTTATAACAATTCAATCTCACCTCAAGAAACAAGAAACATCTCAAATAAACAATCTAACCTTACACTTAAAACAACTAGAGAGGGCTTCCCTGGTGGCGCAGTGGTTAAGAATCCGCCTGCCAGTGCGGGAGACACGGGTTTGAGCCCTGGTCCGGGAAGATCCCACATGCCGTGGAGCAACTAAGCCCGTGCGCCACAACTACTGAGCCTGTGCCCTAGAGCCTTCAAGCCACAGCTACTGAAGCCCGCGCGTCTAAAGCAACAACAGAAGCCACCACAATGAGAAGCCCATGCACAGCAACGAAGACACAACGTGGCCATAAATAAGTAAATTTTTAAAAAAAACTAGAGAAAGAAGAACAAAGAAAACCCAAAGACAGTAGAAGGACAGAAGTCATAAAGATCAGAGCAGAAATAAATGAAATAAAAATGAAGAAAACAATAGCAAAGATCAATAAAACTAAAAGCTGGTTTTTTGAGAAGGTAAAGAAAACTGATAAAGCCTTAGCCAGACTCATCAAGAAAAAAAGGGAGAGGACGCAAATCAATAAAATTAGAAATGAAAAAGGAGAAATCACAACTGACACTGCAGAAATAAAAAGGATTATAAGAGACTACTACAAACAACAATATGCCAATAAAATGGACAACCACAAAGAAATGGACAAATTTTTGGAAAGGTACAATTTTCCAAGACTGAACGAGGAAGAATTAGAAAATATAAACAGACCTATCCCAGGTAATGAAATTGAAACCGTAATTTAAAATCTTCCAAAAAACAAAAGTCCAGGACCAGATGGCTTCACAGGCGAATTCTATCACACATTTAGAGAACAGCTAACACCAATCCTTCTCAAACTCTTCCAAAAAATTGCAAAGGGAGAAACACTCCAAAATTCATTTGACAAAGCCACCATCACCCTGATACCAAAACCAGAAAAAGATATCACAAAAAAGAAAATTATGGACCAATATCACTGACGAACATAGATGCAAAAATCCTGAACAAAATACTAGCAAACAGAATCCAACAGCACTTTCAAAGCATCATACACCATACCATGGTACATCATACCATCATACATCATACCATGATCAAGTGGGATTACCCCAGGATGCAAGGATTCTTCAATATACACTAATCAATCAATGTGATACACCACATTAACAAATTAAGGAATAAAACTATATGATCATATCAATAGATGCAGGAAAAGCTTTTGACAAAATTCAGCACCCATTTATGATAAAAATCTCTCCAGAAAATGGGCATAAGAGGGAAACTACCTCAACATAATAAAGGCCATATATGACAAACCCACAGCAAGCATCACACTCAATGGTGAAAAACTGAAAGCATTTCCACTAAGATCAGGAACAAGACAAGGATGTCCACTCTCACCACTCTTACTCAACATAGTTTTGGAAGTCCTAGCCATGGCAATTAGAGAAGAAAAAGAAATAAAAGGTATACAAATTGGAAAAGAAGAAGTAAAACTGTCACTGCTTGCTGATGACATGATACTGTACATAGGTAATCCTAAAGATGCCACCAGAAAACTACTAGAACTAATCAATGAATTTGGTAAGGTTGCAGAATACAAAATTAATGCACAGAAATCTCTGGAATTCCTATACACTGACAAATGAAAAATCAGAAAGAGAAATTAAGGAAACACTCCCATTTACCATTGCAACAAAAAGAATAAAATATTTAGGAATAAACCTGCCTAAGGAGGCGGAAGACTTTTACTCAGAAAACTATAAAACACTGATGAAGGAAATCGAAGACGACATAAACAGATGGAGGATTATACCATGTTCTTGGATTGGAAGAATCAATATTGTGCAAATGACTATACTACCCAAAGCAACTTACAGAGTCAATGCAATCCCTATCAAACTACGAATGGCATTCTTCACAGAATTAGAACAAAAAATTTTACAATTCATATGGAAACAAAAAAGACCCCGAGCAGCCAAAGCAATCTTGAGAAAGAAAAATGGAGTTGCAGGAATCAGGCTCCCCGACTTCAAACTATACCACAAACCTACAGTAATCAAGACAGTATGGTACTGGCACAAAAACAGAAATGTAGATCAATGGTACAGGATAGAATGCCCGGAGATAAACCCATGCACAGATGGTCACCTAATTTACGACAAGGGAGGCAAGAACATACAATGGAGAAAGGACAGCCTCTTCAATAAGTGGTGCTGGGAAAACTGGACAGCTACATGTAAAAGAATGCAATTAGAACACTACCTAACACCATACACAAAAGTAAACTCCAAATGGATTAAAGACCTAAATGTGAGACCAGACAATATAAAACTCTTAGAGGAAAACATAGGAAAAACACTCTTTGACATAAACCACAGCAAGATCTTTTTTGACCCACCTCCCTGAGTAAGAGAAATAAAAATAAACAAATGGGACTTAATTAAACTTAAAAGCTTTTTCACAGCAAAGGAGACCATAAACAAGACAAAAAGACAGCCCTCAGAATGGGAGAAAATATTTGCAAATGAAACAACAGACAAAGGATTAATCTCAAAACATACAAACAGCTCATGGAGCTCAATAACAAAAAAACAAACAATCCAGTTAAAAAATGGGCAGAAGACCTAAATAGATATTTCACCAAGGAAGACACACAGATGGCCAACACACAGATGGCCACATGCAAAGATGCTCAACATCACTAATTATTAGAGAAATGCAAATCAAAACTACAATGAGTTATCACCTCACACCAGTAAGAATGGCCATTATCAAAAAATCTAGAAACAATAAATGCTGGAAAGGGTGTGGTGAAAAGGGAAGCCTCCTGCACTGTTGGTGAGAATGTAAATTGATAGAACCACAGTGGAAAACAGTATGGAGGTTCCTTAAACAACTAAAAATAGAAGTACCATATGACCCAGCAATCCCACTACTGGGCATATACCCTGAGAAAACCATAATTCAAAAAGGGACATGTACCACAATGTTCATCACAGCACTATTTACAACAGCCAGGACATGGAACTAACCTAAATGTCCACCGACAGATGAATGGATAAAGAAGATGTGGCACATATATAAAATGCAATATCACTCAGCCATGAAAAGAAACGAACTTGAATTATTTGTAGTGAGGTGGATGGACCTAGAGTCTGTCATACAGAGTGAAGTAAGTCAGAAAGAGAAAAACAAATACTGTATTCTAATGCATATATATGGAATCTAAAAAAAAAATGGTACTGATGAACCTAGTTGCAGGGCAGGAATAAAGAAATAGACATAGAGAATGGACTTGAGGACACGGGGTGGGGGGGGAAACTGGGGCAAAGTGAGAGTAGCATCGACATATATACACTACTGAATGTAAAATAGTTAGCTAGTGGGAAGCAGGTGTTAGCACAGGGAGATCAGCTCAGTGCTTTGTGATGACCTAGAGGGGTAGGATAGTGAGGATGGGAGGGAGGCTCAAGAGCGAGGGGATATGGGGACATGTGTATGCCTATGGCTGATTCACTTTGTTGTACAACAGAAACTAACACAGTATTGTGAAGCAATTATATTCCAATAAATATCTATTAAAAAGAAAAACCTAAATGATGAAAATATTCCTTTTTTAGGGAAGTAAGTATTTCTGTCTTGATATCCAGGTTTCTAAAGAGTATTAAATTAGGTACCAGGATGCTCCAATAACATGGAAAAAGAGAAAAGAGTCAAGTTTGGGTTTGCTTTTGTGACATAATAAGAAATATAAGGGTAAGCTGGGACAAAGTGAGAAAGCGGCATGGACATATATAGACTGGCATGGACATATATACACTACCAAATGTAAAACCGATAGCTAGTGGGAAGCAGCCGCATAGCACAGGGAGATCAGCTCAGTGCTTTGTGACCACCTAGAGGGGTGGGGTAGGGAGGGTGGGAGGGAGAGAGACACAAGAGGGAAGAGATATGGGGATATATGTATATGTATAGCTGATTCACTTTGTTATAAAGCAGAAACTAACACACCATTGTAAAGAAATTATACTCCAATAAAGATGTTAAAAAAAAGATTTAAAAAAAAAGAAGAAAGAAATATACATTTGGTCTCTGTCCCTGGTTGCTGACACAGAGCTCAAAAACCCTTGGAATTTCCTGGGTGACAGGAGTGTCTTTTGTTCTAATGAGGCGATTCGTGGTAGGCTCCTGGCTAGCTTCAGGATTGGGGCTGGTCACCAAACAGATCAAGCCATAATTAGAGGCTTGGAACTTTCAGCCCTATGCCCAATCCTCCGGGGAGGGGAAAGAGATTGGAAATTGAGTTAATAATTGATCATGCCCACATGATGAAGACTCAATAAAAATCTCTATAACAGTGGAATTCGGAAAGCTTCTGGGTTGGTGAAGACATCTGTGTGCCAGGAGGGTGGCCCACCTCAACTCCATGGGGACAGAAGCTCCTGTGCTAAGGACCCTTTTGGACCTCGCCCTCTCTCTCTTTTTAAAAAAATGTATTTATTTATTAATTTATTATTTTTGGCTGCATTGGGTCTTCGTTGCTGCGCACAGGCTTTCTCTAGTTGCGGTGAGCAGGGGCTACCCTTTGTTGCAGTGGGCAGGCTTCTCATTGCAGTGGTTTCTCTTGTTGCAGAACACAGGCTCTAGGCACATGGGCTTCAGTGGTTGTGGCAAGCGGGCTCAGTAGTTGTGGCTCATGGGCTCTAGAGCGCAGGCTCAGTAGTTGTGGTACACAGGCTTAGTTGCTCTGCGGCATGTGGGATGTTCCTGGACCAGGGCTCAAACCCATGTTTCCTGCATTGGCAGGTGGATTCTTAACCACTGCACCACCAGGGAAGTCCCCGTATCTCTCTCTTCATCTGGCTATTCATCTGTGTCCTTCATTATATTCTTTATAATAAACTGGTAAATGTTAAGTATTTCCCTGAGTTCTGTGAGCCATTATAATTATATTATTAATAGCAAATTACCAAACCTTAGGATGGGGTCATGGGAACCCTGATTTGTAGCCAAGTTGGACAGAAGAGAGGGTAACCTGGGCACCCACTTCTTGCAATTGGTGTCTGAAGTGGAGACCAGTTTTGTGGGACTGAGCCCTTAACCTGTGGGATCTGTGCTAACTCCAGGTAGTTAGTGTCAGACCTGAACTGCAGGATACTCATTTGGTGTCTGGAGAATTGAGGAACTGGTTGGTTGGGAACAACACATTAGGTGTCAAAAATGTTGTGAGTAGAGAAAGTTTTCCTTTAGCTTTTTAATGTAATAATAGAACAATCAATTATATCATCTAATTCCCAGCTCAAAAGTGGAGAAAATAGAAAGTATTCTTTTTTTTTTTTTTTTTTGCGGTACGCAGGCCTCTCACTGCTGTGGCCTCTCCCGTTGCGGAGCACAGGCTCCAGACGCGCATGCTCAGCAGCCATGGCTCACGGGCTCAGCCACTCTGAGGCATGTGGGATCTTCCCGGACCGGGGCACGAACCTGCGTCCCCTGCATTGGCAGGCGGACTCTCAACCACTGCGCCACCAGGGAAGCCCTAGAAAGTATTCTTAAACAATTCTTACTGAGTAGTGTAAAGGTGAAGGTTAGGTCCTGAAGACCTACTTAAAATATTTTCATCTGAATTTGTCTAAGGAGAAATTTAGCTATAGTACCAGACTCAAGGTGATCTCTTAACTAACTAACAAGTTATGATCTCATAAGTAGTGCTAGGAAACTCTGATTCTGTAAAACTGATGCCTGGGTGTGCTCTCAAGTTAAATAGGTAAATAGTAATGGATTATCAGAAGATCCAGACTGGCTATATAAAAAAATGACTCTGAATGGAAATTTCCACTCTATAGACAGGTGAAAAGGGAAGAAACAAGGGTCTCTCAATCCACCCTTTTCCCCTGGATCCCAATCAGGAGAGGGAAGAAAAAGGCAGCTCTCCTTTCAGGGGTGGCTGTGGCTCACTGTGGGGACAAGGACACAGGTGGTAATGGGGAATATTCATTGGTATGAGCTCTCCTGAAGGCTGCCATTTTGACACCAAGACCTGGCCCCACCCAACAGCCTATAGGCTCCAGTGCTGGGATGTCTCAGGCCAAACAACCAACAGTGTGGGAATGCAGCCCCACCCATCAGCAGACAGGCTGCCTAAGTCTTCCTGAGCCCACAGCCACGTCTAGACACACCCCTTGAAATGGCCATGTCCACCAAAGAGACAAGACCCAGCTCCACCCACCAGTGGGCAAGGAGCAGTCCCTCCCACCAGGAAGTCTGCACAAGCCTCTTAGACCAGCTTCACCCACCAGAGGGCAGGCACCAAAAGCAAGAGGAACTACAATCTTGCAACCTGCAGAACAGAGGCAGCAAACACAGAAAGTCAGACAAAATGAGACAGCAGAGGAATATGTTCCAGACAAAGGAACAAGATAAAACCCCAGAAGAAAAACTAAGTGAAGCGGAGATAGGAAATCTACCTGAAAAAGAATTCAGAGTAATGACAGTAAAGATGATCCAAGATATCAGAAAAAGAATGGAGGCACAGATGGAGAAGATACAAGAAATGTTTAACAAAGAGCTACAAGATACACTGAACAAACAGAGTTGAACCATACAATAACTGAAATGAAAAATACTGTAGAAGGAATCAATAGCAGAATAAATGAGGCAAAAGAACAGGTAAGTGAGTTGGAAGACAGAATGGTGGAAACACTGACATGGAACAGACTAAAGAAAAAAGAATGAAAAGAAATGAGGACAGTTTGAGAGACCAACATTAAATACACCAACATCTGCAGTATAGGGGCCACAGAGGAGAAGACAGAGAGAAAGGGCCTGAGAAAATATTGTAAGAGATAATAGCTGAAAACTTCCCTAATGTGGGAAACAAAACACTCACTCAAGTCCAGGAAGCACAGAGAGTCCCATACAGGATAAACCCAAGGAGGAACATGCTGAGACACACAGTAATCAAACTAACCAAAAATTAAAGAAAAAGAGAAAATATTAAAAGCAACAAGGGAAAAGCAACAAATAACATACAAGGGGATCCCCATAAGGTTATAAGTTGATTTTTCAGCAGAAACTCTGCAGGCCAGAAGGGAGTGGCATGATATATTTACAGTAATGAAAAGGAAAAACCTACAACCAAGAATACTCTACCCAGCAAGGCTCTCATTCAGATTCAAGGGAGAAGTCAAAAGCTTTACAGACAAGCAAAAGCTAAGAGAATTCAGCACCACCAAAACAGCTTTACAACAAATGCTAAAGGAACTTATCTAGGTTGAAAAGAAAAAGCCACAACTAGAAATAAGAAAACTAAAAATGGGAAATCTCACCAGTAAATGGAAACATACAGTAAAGTTAGGAAATCATCCATAAACAAAGCCAGCAATCATGAGAAGAGGAGAGTACAAATGCAGGATATTGGAGATTTATTTGAAATAAAGAGACCAGCAACTTAGAACAATCTTTTATATACGTAGACTACTATATCAAAAGCTCCTAGTAAGCTCAAACCAAAAATCTACAATAGATATACACACTAAAAAGAAAGAGGAATCCAAACACAATACTAAAGATAGTCATCAAGTCACAAGAGAAGAGAACAATAGAGGAAGGGAAGGAAAAAGACCTACAAAAACAAGTCCAAAACAGTTAATGAAATAGCAATAAGAACATACATATTGGTAATTACCTTAAATGTAAATGGATTAAATGCTCCAACCAAAAGATATAGACTGGCTGAATGGATACAAAAAACAAGACCCATATACATGTTGTCTACAAGAGGCCCACTTCAGATCCAGGGACACACAGAGACAGAAAGTGAGGGGATAGAAAACGGTATTCCATGCAAATGGAAAGCAAAAGAAAGCTGGAGTAGCAATACTCATATCAGACAAAATAGACTTTAAAATAAAGACTGTTACAAGAGACAAAGAAGGACACTACATAATGATCAAGGGATCAATCCAAGAAGAAGATATAACAATTGTAAATATATATGCACCCACCAAATGAGCCAAAAAAGGAGAAATTGATAGTGAGGGACTGAAATACCCCACTTACATCAAAGAACAGATCATCCACACAGAAAATCAATAAGCTAACACAGGTCTTTAATGACACATTAGACCGGACAGACTTAAATGATATTAATAGAGCATTCCATCCGAAAGCAGCAGAATACACATTCTTTTCAACTGCACATGGAACATTCTCCAGGATAGATCACATGCTGGGCCATAAAGCAAGCCTCAGTAAATTTAAGAAAACCGAAATCATATCAAGCATCTTTTCCGACCACAATGCTATGAGATTAGAAATCAACTAGAAGAAAAAAAAAAAACTGTAGAAAACACAAACATGTAGAGGCTAAAAATATGCTACTAAACAATCAATGGATCACTGAAGAAATCAAAGAGGAAATAAAAAAAATACCTAGAGGGCTTCCCTGGTGGCGCAGTGGTTGAGAGTCCACCTGCCAATGCAGGGGATACGGGTTCGTGCCCCGGTCCGGGAAGATCCCACAGGCCGCGGAGCGGCTGGGCCCGTGAGCCATGGCCGCTGAGCCTGCGCATCCGGAGCCTGTGCTCCGCAACGGGAGAGACTACAACAGTGAGAAGCCCGCGTACCGCAAAACAAAAACAAAAACAAAAAAACCCCTAGAGATAAATGAAAATGAAAGCATGATGATCCAAAACCTATGCGATGGAGCCAGCCCTTCTCTGGCTGGAAGCAGCATTTCTCTGGGCGCCAAGGTGAGAGTGGAAGTGGTGTTGTGGAGGGAATGGGGGCCAAGGCACCATGGGTCGGCAGGCAAGGCGAGGTTCACGGTGCTGGGCTGGAGGTCAAGGATGCATTCCAAGACAGTTCTAAAAATATGTCACCAGCTCCAACCTTATAGTTGACCTAGCCATGGAAAACCTCATTGGAACCTCACGAGATCAGACCATACTGGCACTCTTAAAAATCCTTCCCATCAAAAAGTATCAGGGGGCTTCCCTGGTGGCGCAGTGTTTGAGAGTCCACCTGCTGATGCAGGGGACACGGGTTCGTGCCCCGGTCCGGGAGGATCCCCTGGGCCCGTGAGCCATGGCTGCTGGGCCTGCGCGTCCGGAGCCTGTGCTCCACAGTGGGAGGGGCCACAACAGTGAGAGGCCCGCAAACTGCAAAAAAAAAAAAAAAAAAAGTATCAGGAATGAAAATCAGGAATGATATATACCTACGACTTAAAGAAAGTTCCTGTATCAGCTAACAGTTTAGCAGATCAGCTAGTTTCTTTGATCATCAAGCAGACAGTCAACCCAGTAACACAAAAGAGGAAAACGTCTCTATATCAGTGTTTTTCACATTATGCATGTGACCCATTTAGTAGGTCATGAAATCAATTTTGTGAGTCACAACGAACATTTTTAAAAACAAAATAAAATATCAGAGTGCTTTGCATGAATCCTTTGCCAGAATTTTACACCTTGCAAGGAATACTAAGGTCAGTTTCAATATGTGGAAAGATATTTGATGGAGGGGATATGAGGAATAGAATGTACATTGATTGCCTAAGAAATGTTTTTTCAATCATTTGTCTGCTGATGTCTATTTGGTTTTCATAATAACAGGTTGATGTGCAATCTAGTTTATATATTACCATGACTTGCAACTGGATATAAAGTCTGAGATGTTCCACTGAGATTCAGCTGCAAACTTCATTTTTTGGAAAGATGTTATCTAGGCTATAAAAATATATATATATAAATATATATATATACATGAATGGCAATTATAGTTAATGGCAAATATTATAACTGCCTCTTTTCAAAATTGCTTTTAAAATGGATCATTTCTTTTTTAAAAGAAAGAGGAATAATGAAGTGAAATATGCAGAAACATGTTCAAGTCCTATTGCTGGATCTCGAAGTATGAATAGTGACAATATAGAGAAAAATGTTGATTCTAATCTGCAAACATCAACTTCATTTGAGCCACATTTCAAAAAGAAAAACATAACTGCAAGACATTATAATGAAGATTATTTAAAATATGGTTTTATCAAATGTGAAAAACCCTTTGAAAATGACAGTCCTCAGTGTGTTATTTGTAATATTCTTGCAAATGAAAGCTTAAAACCTTCAAAATTAAAAAGGTACTTATAAACACAGCATGCTGAACTTATTGATAAGCCTCTTGAATACTTTCAAAGAAAGAAAATAGATGTAAAGTCATCAACACAATTTCTTAGTTGCTCTACTACTGTTAGTGAGAAAACATTATTATCATCATATTTAGTTGCATATCGTGTGGCAAAAGAGAACATGGCTCACACAGATGCTGAAAAAATTATTCTTCCAGCATGTCTGGATATGGTGCATACAATTTTTTATGATAAATCTGCTGATAAATTAAAAACTATTCCTAGTGATAACACAGTATCTCTTCAAATTTGTACGGTTGCAGAACATTTAGAGGTAATGCTTATTACTCAGTTACAGTCGGCAATAGACTTTGCAATCCAGCTTGATGAAATCACGGATACTGGAAGCTGCACAGCACTTTTAGTCTATGTCAGATATGCGTGGCAAGGCGATTTTATGGAGGATTTTTTGTGTTGTTTAAACTTAACCTCACACCTAAGTGGATTAGATATTTTCACAGAATTAGAAAGGTGCATTGTTGGTCAGTATAAATTAAACTGGAAAAACTGCAAAGGAATTACAAGTGATGGAACAGCAAACATAACTGGAAAATAGAGCAGAGTAATTAAAAAGTTGCTACAAGTTACTAGTGCTGCGTGGAGTCACTGTTTTTACATCGTGAAGCGTTAGCATCCAGAGAGATTCCACAGAAGCTCATGGAAGTACTGAAAAATGCAGTGAAAGTTGTTAACTTTATTAAAGGAAGCTCACTAAATAGCCGAATTCTTGAAACATTTTATTCGGAGATTGGAGCTAATTATACCCACTTACTGTATCATACCAAAGTTCGTTGGTTGTCACAAGGGAAAATACTAAGCAGTGTTTACGAACTCAGGAATGAGATCCACGTTTTTCACATTGAAAAGAAATCTCATTTGGCAACTATTTTTGAGGATGATATTTGGGTAACGAAACTGCCATATTTAACTGATATTTTTGGAATCCTTAATGAACTACGTTTAAAGCTACAGGGGAAAAACAGTGATATATTCCAACATGCCGAACGTATCCAAGGACTCCAGAAGGCATTATTGTTGTGGCAAGTGAGGCTTAAAAGCAACCGTCCTAGCTACTACATGTTTCCAAGGTTTTTGCAGCACATTGAAGAGAATGTTGTTAATGAAAACATTTTGGAAGAAATAAAACTAGAGATATTGTTGCATCTCACTTCTCTATGTCAAACTTTTAACCATTTATTCCCAGAAGAGAAATTTGAAACATTAAGACAGAATTGTTGCAGAAAAGATCCGTTTGTTTTTTGAAACCCAGAATCAATAACTGAGTTAAACTTGGTGCCTGAAGAAGAAAATGAATTATTGCAGCTCAGTTCTTCATATACATTGAAGAATGATTATAAAACACTAAGTTTATCAGCATTTTGGATTAAGATAAAGGAAGACTTCCCTTTGATAAGTCGAAAGAGTATCCTGCTATTATTACCATTCACAACAACTAGTTTGTGTGAACTAGGATTTTCAGTCTTAACCCAGTTAAAAATAAAGGAAAGGGGCTTCCCTGGTGGCGCAGTGGTTGAGAGTCCGCCTGCCAATGCAGGGGACGCGGGTTCGTGCCCCGGTCCGGGAAGATCCCACATGCCGCGGAGCGGCTGGGCCCGTGAGCCATGGCCGCTGGGCCTGCGCGTCCGGAGCCTGTGCTCCGCGGCGGGAGAGGCCACAGCATTGAGAGGCCCGCGTAACGCAAAAAAAAAAACAAACAAACAAACAAAAAAAAAAATAAAGGAAAGGAATGGATTAAATGGTGCAGCAGATATGCTAGTAGCATTATTCTCCTGTGTTCCAGACTGGAATGAACTTATGAACAGGCAAGCACGCCTACCACGTTAAATAAATCTTTTTTTTTAATTGGAGTATAGTTCCTTTATAGTGTTGTGTAAATAAATCTTACCTGGGTTTTTTTTTTTTTTTGCAAAAAAAAAAAGCCTATGTGACACATCAAAAGCAGCTCTAAGATGGAAGTTTATAGCAATACAATCTTACCTCAGTAAACAAGAAAAATCTCAAATAAACAAGTTAACTTACACCTAAAGCAACTAGAGGAAGAAGAACAAAGAAAACCCAAAGTTAGTAGAAGGAAAAAATCCTAAAGAGCAGAGCAGAAATAAATGAAATAGAGATGAAGAAAACAATGCAAAAGATCAATGAAACTGAAAGCTTGTTCTTTGAAAAGATAAACAAAATTGATAAACTGTTAGCCATACTCATTAAGAAAAAAAGGGAGAGGGCTCAAATTTATAAAATTAGACATGAGAAAGGAGAAGTTACAATGGACGCCACAGAAATGATCCTTTGATCATAAGAGACTACTACAAGCAACTCTATGCCAATAAAATAGACAACCTAGAAGAAATGGACAAATTCTTAGAAAGGTACAATCTCCCAAGACTCAACAGGAAGGTACAGAAAATATGAACAGACCAATCACAAGTACTGAAATTAAAACTGTGATTTAAATACTCCCAACAAACAAAAGTCCAGGACTAGATGGTCTCACAGGTGAAACATTTAGAGAACAGTTAACACGTATCCTTCTGAAACTATTTTTTAAAATTGCAGAGGAAGGAACACCCCCAAACTCATTCTATGAGGCCACTATCACCCTGATACCAAAACCATACAAAGATACCACAAAAAAAGAAAATCGTAGACCAATATCACTGATGAACATAGATGTAAAAATCGTCAACTAAGTACTAGCAATCTGAATCCAACAATACAATAAAAGGATCATACACCATGATCAAGTGGGATTTATCCCAGGGATGCAAGGATTTTTCAGTATTCTCAAATCAATCAATGTGATACACCACATTAACAAGCTGAAGAATAAAAAACATATGATCATCTCAATAGATGTAGGAAAAGCTTTTGACAAAATTCAACATCAATTTATGATAAAAACTCTCCAGAAAGTGGGCATAGAGGGAGCATAACTCAACATAACAAAGCCCATATGTGACAAACCCAGAGCTAACATCATACACAACAGTGAAAAGCTGAAAGCATTTCCTCTAAGATCAGGAACAAGACAAGGATGTCCACTCTCGCCACTTTTATTCAACATAGTTTTGTAAGTCCTAGTCATGGCAATCAGAGAAGAAAAAGAAAGAAAAGGAATCCAAGTTGGAAAAGAAGAAGTAAAACTGTCACTATTTGCAGATGACATGATACTATACATAGAAAATCCTAAAGATGCTACGAGAAAACTACTAGAGCTCATCAATGAATTCAATAAAGTTGCAGGATACAAAATTAACACACAGAAATCTGTTGCATTTCTATACACTAACAGTGAAAGGTCAGAAAGATAAATTAAGGAAACAATCCCATTTACCATCAAATCAAAAAGAATAAAATACCTAGGAATAAACCTACTAAGGAGGCAAAAGACCTGTCTCTGAAAACTATAAGATGCTGATGAAAGAAATCAATGATGACACAAACAGATGGAAAGATATACCATGCTCTTGGACTGGAAGAATCAATATTGTGAAAATGACTATACTACCCAAAGCAATCTACAGATTCAATGCAATCCCTATCAAATTACCAATGGCATGTTTTGCAGATCTAGAACAAAAAAATCTTAAAATTTGTATGGAAACACAAAAGACCCTAAGGAGCCAAAGCAATCTTGAGAAAGAAAAATGGAGCTGGAGGAATCAGGTTCCCTGACTTCAGACTATACTATAAAGCTACAGTAACCAAAATAGTATGGTACTGCACAAAGACAGACTTATAGATCAATGGAACAGAATAGAAAGCCTGGAAATAAACCCACATGCCTATGGTCAATTAATCTATGACAAAGGAGGCAAGAATATACAATGGAGGAAAGATAGTCTCTTCAATAAGTGGTGCTGGGAAAACTGGACAGCTACTGTAAGGGAATGAAATTAGAACATTTTCTAACACCATACACAAAAATAAACTCAAAATGGTTTAAAGACCTAAAGGTAAGACCAGATACTATAAAACTCCTAGAGGAAAACATAGGCAGCACACTTTTTGACATAAATTGCAGCAAAATCTTTTTCAATTCGTCTCCTAGAGTAACGGAAATAAAAACAAAAATAAACAAATGGGGCCTAATTAAACTTAAAATCCTTTCCACAGCAAAGGAAATCATAAAACGAAAAGGCAACACAAAGAATGGGAGAAAATATTTGCAAATGAAGTGACTGACAAGAGATTAACCTCCAAAAGATGTATGCATCTCTATGTTCACTGCAGCACTATTTACAGTAGCCAAGACACGGAAGCAACCTAAATGTCCATTGACAGAGGAATGGATAAAGAAGATGTGGTACATATATAAAATGGAATATTACTCAGCCATAAAAAGAATGAAATAATGCCATTTGCAGCAACGTGGATGGACCTGGAGATTATCACACTAAGTGAAATAAGCCAGACAGAGAAAGACAAATATATGATATCAGTTATATGTGGAATGTAAAAAAAAAATGATACAAATGAACTTATTTGCAAAATGGAAACAGACTCAGAGACTTAGAAAATAAACTTATGATTACCAAAGGGGAAAGATGGGAGGAGAGAAAAATTAGGAGGTTAGGATTAACATATACACACTACTATATATAAAGGGAACTCTACTCAATACTCTGTAACAACCTATATGGGAAAATATTTTTTTTAATTGGGGTATAGCTGTTTTATAATGTTGTCTTAGTTTCTGCTGTACAACGAAGTAAATCAGCTATATGTATACATATATCCCCTCCCACTTGGACCTCCCTCTCACCCACCCCTATGCCACCCATCTAGGTCTCCACAAGGCACCAAGCTGAGCTCCCTGTGTTATAGAGCAGGTTCCCACTAGCTATCTATTTTACACATGGTAGTGTATAAACATCAATCCCAATCTCCCAATTCATCCCAGCCCCATTCCCACCTGCCGTGTCTACACATCCTCTCTCTACATCCGTCTCTATTCCTGCCCTGCAAATAGGTTCATCTGTACCATTCTTCTAGATTCCACATATATGCATTAACATATGATATTTGTTTTTCTCTTTCTGACTTACTTCACTCTGTATGACAGACAGGAAAAGAATCTGAAAAGAATAGATATGTGTATATGTATAACTGAATCACTTTGCTGTATACCTGAAACTAACATGACATTGTAAATCACTTATACTCCAATATAAAATTAAAATTTAAAAAAAAGAAAAGAAAATGGCTCTGCCTGTTTACCTAGGGCTGGTGGAAAACTATACTTAAGCCAGACTTGGAAAGTTTCAGGCTTCAGTGCTATTCAGTTTAAAAAGAGACTTCAGAGACAAGAGAGGTCTCACTGGGTGGTTAGAACCTTAACTCTTAGAAGAGGTGTTGAGGGAGTTCTCTGGTGTCCTAGCGGTTAGGATTCCTGGCTTTCACTGCTGTGGCCCGGATTCAATCCCTGGTCAGGGAACTGAGATCCCGCAAGCCGTGTGGCACGGCAAAAAAAAAAAAAAAAAAAGAGGTGTTGAACTATATACAATGCAGTTCTGGTTTGATATTGACCAAGATTTCCTAATCTCTGATTCAGTGTACTTTCTACTATTTCTTTTCTAATGGATTGTACAGTTGGAGCATATTTTATCTTCTCATCGGCTCTCCTGGGCCTGTTAGCTTTTGGTAAATGATTGATTTCTTCTGTTCCAGTTCAGTGAAGTGGCATAAGGGTGCTGTGGCTGTATTGAGTTAATTCTCTCTGACCAGCTCTGGCTTTCCTATAACTAGCCAAACATCTGAAACAGAACATCTAGGCAATTTCTGACCAATTTTGGGAGGAGGCACTAATGCCTCGACAGATCAGCACAGTCAACCTATCTTGTCAAGAGAAGTTTCTGCCTTATCAAACATATTTATCCATAGGAAAGTATCAAAAATGAGGTTCTGAAACCTTGCCAAGTGGAGAGATAAACTGAATCCACTTTCAGGACTAGGAAGAAGCAACTCTTGGTAAAGGATACAAGATTAACATACAGAAATCTGTTGCATTTCTTTACACTAACAATGAAGTATCGGGAATTCCCTGGCAGTCCAGTGGTTAGGACTCTGCACTTTCATTGCTGAGGGCCTGGGTTCAATCCCTGGTCAGGGAACTAAGATGCCAGAAGAAACACGTGGACATAAATAAATAAATAAATAAATAAATAAATAAATAAAGTGTTCATCTGTTTAAAAAAAAAGCAATGACGTATCAGAAAGAGAAAGTAAGAAAACAATCCCGTTTAAAGTCACATCAAAAAAAAATAATAAAATACTTAGGAATAAACCTGACCAAGGAGGTGAAAGACCTATATACTGAGAATTATAACACACTGATAAAGGAAATTGAAAATGATTCACAGAAATAGAAAGATATCACATGTGCTTCAATTGGAAGAACTAATATTGTTCAAATGGCCATACTACCCAAAGCAATCTACAGATTTAATGCAATCCCTATCAAATTACCCATGACATTTTTTACAGAACCACAACAAATAATCCTAAAATTTCTATAGAACCACAGGAGACCCAGAATTGCCAAAGGAATCCTGAGGAAAAAGAACAAAGCTGGAGGCATAACCCTTCCAGACTTCAGAAAATACTACAAAGCTATAGCAAACAAACAGTGTGGTACTAGCACAAAAACAGATGTATGGATCAATGGAACAGAATAGAGAGCCCAGAAATAAACCAACACACCTACAGTCAATTAATCTTCAACAAAGGAGGCAAGAATATACAATGCAGGGTATAATTCAGCCAGTGGTGTTGGGAAAGCTAGACAGCCCACATGTAAATCAGTGAAGTCAGAACACTCCCTTACCCCCTACACAAAAATAAACTCAAAATGTCTTAAAGACTGAAATATCAGATATGACACCATAAAACTCCTGGAAGAGAACATAGGCAAAACATTCTCTGACATAAATCCTAACAATGTTTTCTTAGGTCAGTCTCCCAAGGCAAAAAAAAATAAAAACAAAAAGTAAACAAATGGGACCTAATCAAACTTAAAACCTTTTGCACAGCAAAGGAAACCATAAACATAATGAAAATACAACCCACAGAATGGGAGAAAATATTTGCAAATGATGCGACTGACAAGGGATTAATCCAAAATATACAAACAGCTCACAGAACTCAACAGCAAAATACCAAATAACTCATTCAAAAAATGGGCAGAAGACCTAAATAGACATTTCCCCAAAGAAGACACACAGATGGCCAACAGGCACATGGAAATGTGCTCAACACTGCTAATTATTAGAGAAAAGCAAATCAAAACTACAATGAGGTACCACCTCACACAGATCAGAATGGCCATCATTAAAAAGTCAACAAATAACAAATACTGGAGAGGGTACGGAGAAAAGTGAACCCTCCTACACTGTTGACGGGAATATACACTGGTGCAGCCGCTATGGAAAACAGTATGGTGGTTCCTTAAAAAACTAAAAACAGAGTTGCCATATCATCCAGCAATCCCACTCCTGGGCATATATCTGGACAAAACTCTAATTTAAAAATATACATGCAGGGCTTCCCTGGTGGCACAGTGGTTGAGAGTCCACCTGCCAATGCAGGGGACACAAGTTCGTGCCCCGGTCCAGGAAGATCCCACATGCCACGGAGCAGCTGGGCCCGTGAGCCATGGCCGCTGAGCCTGCACATCCGGAGCCTGTGCTCCACAATGGGAGAGGCCACAACAGTGAGAGGCCCACGTACCGCAAAAAAAAAAAAAAAAAAAAAAAAAAAAAAAAAATATATATATATATATATATATATATATATACATGCACCCAAATGTTCACAGCAACACTATTTACAATAGCCAAGACATGGAAGCAACCTAAATGTCCATTGACAGATGAATGGATAAAGAAGATGTGGTATATATACACAATGGAATACTACTCAGTCATAAAAAAGAATAAAATAATGCCATTGGCAGCAACGTGGATAGACGTAGAGATTATCTTACTAAATGAAGTAAGTCAGAAGGAGAAAAACAAATACCATATGATACCAAATATGTGTGGAATCTAAAATGACACAAATGAACTTATTTATGAAAGAGAAATAGACTCATACACATAGAAAACAAACTTATGGCTACCAAAGGGGAAAGGGGGTGGGGGAGGGATAAATTAGGAGTTTGGGAATAGCAGATACAAACTACTGTATATAAAATAGATAAACAACAAGGCCCTACTATATAGCACAGGGAAGTATATTCAATATCCTGTAATAAACCATAATGGAAAAGAATATGAAAAAGAATAGGTATATACATGTATAACTGAATCACTTTGCTGTACAGCAGAAATTAACACAACACTGTCAATCAACTATACTTCAATTTTTAAAAAAAAGAGAACATTGGACAACAACAACAAAAAAGAAAAGAGCCACGTAAAATAGTATTTTTTTTTTTTTTTTTTTTTTTTTTTTGCTGTACGCGGGCCTGTCACTGTTGTGGCCTCTCCCGTTGTGGAGCACAGGCTCCGGACGCGCAGGCTCAGCGGCCATGGCTCACGGGCCCAGCCGCTCTGCGGCATGTGGGATCTTCCCGGACCGGGGCACGAACCCGCGTCCCCTGCATCGGCAGGCGGACTCTCAACCACTGCGCCACCGGGGAAGCCCAAAATAGTATTTTTTTTCCCTCCAAACTGGCAGAATTTATCAGGAGGAAATGCAACGGGGAATATTAAAAGTTTTACTTTAATCTGGAAGAACCTGGACATTTTTTCTTTTCTAAAGAATAATTTAGACATTCACTAAGAATTATTTATATAGTATATTCTCCTGAATCTGCCAAGTTAACCCTGAATATCAAAAGGCTGAAGTTTTTTAGCATAATCTCAGTCCCTGAGCTTTATTTATGACATCTGTACCAAGCACCTGTGATTTAAAAAACACTTGATATTACAATAATAACACAATGAATCCTGGCCTAATAAACATCACATAGGTGGTTAAAAAATACACTTTATAGGGTTTCCCTGGTGGCGCAGTGGTTGAGAGTCCGCCTGCTGATGCAGGGGACACGGGTTCATGCCCTGGTCTGGGAAGATCCCACATGCCACGGAGCGGCTGGGCCCGTGAGCCATGGCCACTGAGCCTGCATACCACAACTACTGAAGCCCGTGCGCCTAGAGCCTGTCTCCGCAACAAGAGAAGCCATAGCAATGAGAAGCCTGCACACTGCAACGAAGAGTAGCCCCCACTCGACACAGCTAGAGAAATCTTGCGCGCAGCAACGAAGATCCAATGCCAAAATAAATAAATAAATAATTTTTAAAAACCCACACACGGGGGCTTCCCTGGTGGCGCAGTGGTTGAGAATCTGCCTGCCAATGCAGGAGAAACAGGTTCGAGCCCTGGTCTGGGAAGATCCCACATGCCGCGGAGCAACTAGGCCCGTGAGCCACAACTACTGAGCCTGCGCGTCTGGAGCTTGTGCTCCGCAACAAGAAAGGTCATGACAGTGAGAGGCCCACACACCACAATGAAGAGTGGCCCCCGCTCGTTGCAACTAGAGAAAGCCCATGCACAGAAGCAAAGACCCAACACAGCCAAAAAAAAAAAAAAAACACACACACGTGTTTAAAAAAATAAATAAATTTATATAAGATAGGTAACATATTAGTACATGGATTTCATACCACTAACTACATATTAGTATTTTCCTACTACATTGAAACAAATTTCCCCTCTAGTAACAAATCCCAGAGGAAGCATCCAGCAGTGAGTACAGACTGCATATTAACCTCTACTTTTTTCACATCCCAAGTCTCAGAAACATTATATACTGATGGTACTATGTGGGTGAATCCATTGATAAAATCTATGAAAGATATATAACTCATATATAATCATATGTAGTATTTCCAAAAGTTAATGTTTATTAATGTATTAAAAAACATGCAATAATCTCAAAAGATGTAGAAATATATTCCATTACATGGAAATATGGTCACACTATGTTGAATAATAAAAGCAGGTTACCAAAAGTATTAATGTGTTATTTGTTCTAAAATGCATATACCTAAAGAGAAGAAGACTGGAAATATATAATATACATAAAATATTAAAGAATGATTATATCTGGGTGATTTTAATTATTTTTCTGCTTCTCTGAATTTCCCAAATTTTCTGTAATAAATAAGTAGTTTTTTAATGGGGAAAAACAATAAAAGCTATTGTTTCAAAGTGTAACAATAAACAAAAGGGTCCTACTTCCCAGGATGGATTATCTTTGCTTCTTATTTAAATAAGCGTGTGCCTTTCGTACAAGGTACTATCACAATCTAGTAGCACTCACCTGTCCAACTGCTTGCAAGTTATAGCAGACGATGTCCTTATTGGCTGCTGAAGTTCCATAGAGAAGTGCCTCAATGAGCCAGTATATCCCCAGGAGGAGGTCAGAGAAGCTCAGATAAACGAGTGGCCTTATCTGTAAAGGAATAAAATTCATAATTTCAAAAATGATATAGATAGGAGAATGTAACAATTAATTACTTTTATGTTTTACCCTTCTAGAAGAAATCTGGACATAATTTTTCTGGGGCCTCTGCTATTGGTTGACTGGGGAATATAAAGGAATACTCCAGGTAGGAAGTAACCTGTAATCACAACTATCCCAACTGTTCTGGAACCAGACTATTCATGGAAGTATTAGCATTGGAAATTCTTCCTCAAGGAAAGAGTGAAAAGATGAGAAATTCTGTGATGGAGACATACCACAAATGGGAAATTTTAAGTGCTCTAGCTGCACAGTCAACATCTTCTAACAATAAGAAATGAGGGGCTTCCCCAGTGGCGCAGTGGTTGAGAGTCCACATGCCGATGCAGGGGACACGGGTTCGTGCCCCGGTCCGGGAAGATCCCACATGCCGTGGAGCAGCTAGGCCCGTGAGCCATGGCCGCTGAGCCTGCGCATCCGGAGCCTGTGCTCTGCAGTGGGAGAGGCCACAACAGTGAGAGGCCCGCGTACCGCAAAAAAAAAAAAAGAAAAGCAATGAGATTATCACCTGAGTGTTTTAGGATATGGTTGAGAACTCAAAGAAAATGAAAACAGGTTTTTTTAAAATCTTCATGAGTTTAATTTGCATTTTTCTTTATTGAAGTATAATTGGTAAATAAAACTGCAAGATAAAGTATATGTGATGATTTGATGTACATATACATTGTGAAAGGATTTCCCTCAAGTTAATGAACACATCCATCACCTCACATATTTACCTTTTTGCATATGTGTGTGAGAACATGTACGTTCTATTCTCTGAGCAAATTTCAATTGTACAATAGTGTTATCAACTATTATCAACTATTATTATCAACAATAATATCAACTATTATCTAGTACATAACATGGTGATGTTATGTACTAGATCCTAAGACCTTATTCATTTTACAGGTTTTCATATCAATGAAAGTCAAGGTGGAGAAAAATATCAGCATGAATTGTATATGTTGTCTTTCAATTTCTATCTACATTGCTGAAGTCTGTCTTTCTCATTTTCTAATATCCTTCTCCTTTTGGCCTCCCCAATCCCACTTTCCTGATAATAGTTTTGGCCCCTCTGTAGAGAAAATTATAATATGTTTATTGAAAGATACCAAAGATCTAAGGTAAAGAAATATACCATGCTCATGGACTGTAAGATCCAATGTTATGAAAATGTCAGTTCTCCTTAAAGTGATACACAGATTAAATGCAATCTCAATTATGTATCAACATATCTTCTTGTGGAATTTGACAAAGTTGGCTCTAAATCTGATACTGAAATACAAAATATCAAGTTAATTATGACACTCGAAGAAAAAGGAGAAGGAGGACTTGTCCTACACATACCAAAACAATATAAAGCTGGACACGATATAAAGCAGATGCAGTGGTACTAGCCCAGAGATGGACAAATAGACCAATGGAACAGAATAGAGAGCCCAAAACAAGCCTAAGCATATATAAATAAATGTTTTTTTAAAAATAAGTTTATTTATTTTTGGCTGCACATGGGCTTTCTCTAGTTGCAGCAAGTAGGGGTTACTCTTCATCACAGTACGTGTGCTTCTCATGTGGTGGCTTTTCTTGTTGCGGAGCATGGGCTCTAGGTGGGTGGGCTTCAGTGGCTGTGGCACGTGGGCTCAGTAGTTGTGGCTCACGGGCTCTAGAGCGCAGGCTCAGTAGTTGTGGCGAACAGGCTTAGTTGCTCCGTAGCATATGGGATCTTCCCAGACCAGGGTTCAAACCCATGTCCCCTGCATTGGGAGGTGGATTCTTAACCACTGCGCCACCAAGGAAGCCCCTAGAAACTATTGATATATGATAGAGGTGGCTTTTTAGATGAATGGAGAAAGAACAGTCTTTTCAAAATGTGATACTAGAACAACTGGGTATCCATATGGATAAAAATTAAATTGGGCCCCTACTTTCTACCTCACACGCTCAAAAATCGGCCCCAAGTAGTTTAAAGGCCTAAACGTGAAAGACAACATTTATAAAGGTTTTTTTAAGATAATATAGGACAATGTCTTTAATTACTGGTTAGGGCAAGTTTTTCCTAAGCAAAACACAAAAAGATCTAAAAGAAATAGTTGAAAAATTTGCCCACATTCAAATGAAAAATGTCTGTGTCAAAAGACACCATAGAGAAAGTGAAAAGACATGCCACAAGTGGGAGAAGATATTTGTTAACACATATGACTAACAAAGGACCAGTATCCAAACAATATTAAAAACAAAGCACGGACTTCCCTGGTGGTCCAGTGGTTAAGAATCCGCCTGTCAATGCAGGGGACATGGGTTTGAGCCCTGTTCTGGGAAGATCCCACACGCCGCAGAGCAACTAAGCCCGTGTGCCACAACTACTGAGCCTGTGCTCTAGAGTCCATAAGCCACAACTACTGAGCCCACGTGCCACAACTACTGAAGCCCGCACACCTAGAGTTTACGCTCCGCAACAAGAGAAGCCACTGCAATGAGAAGCACGTGCACCACAGTGAAGAGTAGCCCCCGCTCGCCGCAACTAGAGAAAGCCCGCGGGCAGCAACAAAGACCCAGCGTAGCCAAAAATAAATAAATAAATAAATATTACTTTTAAAAAACAAAGCAAACAAAAACTCTTACAAAGCAATAAGAAAAACCAATAGAAAAAAAATGGACAAAAGATTTGAACAGGTACTTAAGAAATCCAAATGGCTGTAAAAATGTGAAAATATGCCTGACCCCATTAGTAATCAAGGAAATTAAAAAATTAAAACTATAAGGAGACCACAAGTCAATAAATCAATCAATCTACAATGGGATGAAAATTACACACCCATGGCAAAAATTTTTAAAGTCTGACAATATCAAATATTAACAGGAACATGAAGCAATAGGACATTTCATACACTGCTGGCACAATTATTTGGAAAAAGTCTGGCACTATCTAGGGGATATGAATATCCTATATTCTGTTATTAGGTAAAATCACTAGAGAAATTTTTGCATGTGTGCATCAGAAGACATGTAAAAAGACTGTTTATAGCAGCACAGATAGATATATTGTGGTATGTTCATAATATAGAATGCTAAGCATCAGTGAAAAAGAAATGAACCAGAGCTGTACACAACGCCATGGACAAATCTCAGAAGTGATACTGAGGGAAAAAAGCAAATCACAAAGCAATACATACCAAAAAATAGTATTATCCCATTTATGTCAAGTTCAAAAATGCAAAACTAAATTGTTTAGGGATATATACATTACTGGTAAAACTATACATAAAAGCCAAGAAATGATTAAGCAAAAATCCGGATAGTGGTTACTGCTAGAGGTGAGGTTGTGATTGGGAAGGAGCACAGTAGGAATGTTTGGGGATATGAGCGATTCCTATTTCTTGTCCCAGGTTTTGTTTATAGCCATCCATTATATAGCACACTTGAGTTTTATGCCTTCTAAACCATGGCTGGTATATCTCACAGTAAAAAAGTAAAGTTAAAAATTTTTGGTGCCCCCACCACTGGGTCCACAGGCTGGCCCGGTCCCTGGGATGTGCCCCCCCTGCAAAAAAATTACTAAGTTATCAACAGATACTACCTAATATAAGAACTAATCTCCTCAACTGTACAAAAGGGAATTTTTCTCATACTTTTCTTCCAAATGAGAGGAAAGTTAAGATGCTAATACCTTGCTAATAGGGGTAAATGGTCAAGCTGCTTTGGCTAACACAAACAAAAACAAGTGAAATAATATTTTAAACTGTATTTACTAAATATCAGATACAATTATTTTAACAACATATATTCTTTGCTACAAGGAAGCCTGTTAAGGTTCCAGCCAGGTGGCATATTCATAGATTTTACTGGTCTATGACCTATCACAAGTTTATAACTGTTAATGGGTAAAAAATTAAAACTGAATACAAAATAAACTCTGGAGCAGAAAGGCGGCCAAGCAGCTTTTGTGAGCAAGAACATAAGTATGGTCATTGAGTCAATAAATAGCCTTATATATAGGGAACTGTTGGCCATTAAAACACACCTAAGGTCTTTGGCACAGAAATAAAGGATAAAAAGAGGTTTATATACTTTCACTCATGGTTGGAAAATCATGAGCTCTAGTAACAGGAGATAAAATCAATCAATTAAACAACAAAACTTAACTGAGCACCCAGTATTGAAATTAAAAAAGATTCACCCCTTCTATGTTTAACAAGATATTGTGTCAAAGGTAATACAGAGAAATGTATGATACAGGTCATGCTTTAAGAAAAATACAAACAATCAAAAATTTTTAAAAAGGGACTTCCCTGGCAGTCTAGTGGTTAAGACTCCGTGCTTCCACTGCAGGGGGCACAGGTTTGATCCCTGGCTGGGGAACTAAGATCCCACATGCTGTGCAGCGCAGCCAAAAATTCTTTTAATAAAAAAATCAGGGCTTCCCTGGGGGCGCAGTGGTTGGGAGTCCGCCTGCCGAGGCACGGGACGCGGGTTTGTGCCCCGGTCCGGGAAGATCCCACGTGCCGTGGAGCGGCTGGGCCCGTGAGCCATGGCCGCTGAGCCTGCGCGTCCAGAGCCTGTGCCCCGCAACGGGAGAGGCCACAACAGTGAGAGGCCCGCATATCGCAAAAAAAATAAATAAATAAAATTTTAAAAATTAAAAAAAAAATTAAATTAAAATAAACAAAAATACAATCAGCATAGTGCATGGTAATAAGAAGAAAAAGCTTAAGACATGATCCTAAATATGAAAGCAAAAACTTTAAATATATTTGTACTTGTCTCATTTAAATCAAGAGCAAAGTAAGGTGCAGGGACGGAATGCATTGTGTGAAAGGCTTTCCCTAAGGAGGTTCTGGGTCCAGGTCTAACCTGGTAAGGTAAAACACCTAAAGCAACTCATATTTATACTCTTCCAAAACCCTGCTTCCTGATATTTCTAGTGAAATCAAGTTACAAAGAATATCAAAAGTGACCTTCACAAGGAAATGAAGTGCACTTCACACAAGTGCAGCAAAGTATATCTGCCCCGTGTTTTTTTTTTTTTAACACTGGCTGGCCCGGGTTACTTTCTTCTCTCTTAACGTTGCCTCTCTGAGTTACTCTGAGTTACTGTCTAATCAGCTAGTCCCCTCAAAGATTTCCCATGAATTTCTCCAATTTACTATAATCATTAATTTAATAATTTTTGTCTTTTTCAGATTATGCCTTCCATGTGTTTATGCTGTTAAAAATGTTATTTGATGAAGAAATAAAGGAAAACGGTGGAGCATGGCTGACATTTTTAAGCTGGAAAAATTGGAATCTTCCCTACGCCAAAAAAGCAGAATGTGTAGGAACCACTGAATTAATGATTACTAAGGTCCTTCAGGCTCTGGTTATGTGAAAGGTATGAGAACCGAAGCCAGAGAAATTAAAGGTCACATCCCAGGCCAAACCAGACCCTACATCTTTATAAAGCTCTAACCCACTGTTATGGCAGAGGTCACCCTAGAGCAGTGGTTTTCAACCAGGAGTGACTGCCTCTCTCAGAAGACATTTGGCAGTATTTGAAGATATTTTTGGTTCTCACAACTGGGTGAGGAAGGTTGCTGCTACATCTATTGGGTAAAGTCTGCTAAATATCCTAAGATGCAGGACAGCCACCCATAACAAATAACCATCTAGCCCAAAAGGTCAGTAGTACTGAGAATCTCTGCTTACCTCTCTCCACAACGTAACTTATACTTTATTAACTTAACCACATCTGAACTCAAATTTCAACAAACATTCAGGAAAGAAACATTAGGGAAATCCACATCACAGAAAGATGTGTGGCCTAAGATTACTTTGGCAGGCAATTGGCAATACAGTATCAAGACTTCTACTTTCTAGTTTTACTTACATAGTCACATTCTACCTCTGAAATTCAAAATTCTCTTTTCATTAGACATTATATTTCAGTGGTTTAAAAGTGTATGTGAGAAGAAGCTTTGGAACAAGACAAGTCTGCCTCAACTTCTAGCTCTAACACTTACTAGCTATGAGACCTTAGCCATAGCTAAGCTAAATGTGTCATTTTCCACTTTACAAAAGCTCTCTCATACATGTCCTAAACTACATTTTGCTTAATTTTGTGCCACTTGGCCTGATTAGAAAAACAGTTTTGTTACATTTTTCTTAAAATCTTTTTTTTTGAGGGGGAGCACACCATGCAGCTTGTGGGACCAGGGATTGAACCTGGGCCACAGCAGTGAAAGCCCAGAATCCTAACCACTAGGTCACCAGAGAACTCCCTGATTGATTTTTTTTTTTAATACCTTAAGTATATACTATTTTTATTTGTCAATTATACCTCAATAAAAGGAAGCTTTTTGATTTGACTTTTTTGGTATGAATAGTTTTACATAGGATGTATTTTTGTTCTATTTTCACCATTAAATTGTAATTGCCTAGAAAGCCAGAACAGCAAAATAAATACCTTTTGTATAGCAGTGTTTGAACTACTTCCAGCCCCACCAGCAATTTTACCAAGATATGAACATCAGAAAACTCACCTCTAGGCAGGACCCTACCATGCTTAGAATGAATATAGGCTTCAAACAATACTCTGTTTCTTTGACTTTAATAATTAATGCATACCCCCAAAAAATCTACATTTATCCACTAATCCACATTTAGTCAATTCCTGAGTATTAAAAATTATAATTAAAATAACTACCTAAAAGAAAAGGGAGACCTTTGGGGCAATGTCTAAAATATCTCAATGTATTATATCAAAATGACAAATTTACAAGCAATTCATAGCATTATTCCATCATTTATAGGGGACCCCTTTCTTTTTTATTTCAAAGGCTAAGTCACAAAAAGTTCAAATCCAACACAGAAAGAGACTGCTCACCTCTGGAGATTTCTGTATGTTCTGGAATACAGCATAGGCAATAAGTGAACTTGAACCTATAACACTGGCAGAGATAAAAGACTATCATTAAACAGGACAATTGGGGCTCCTTTGTTTTTGCTACTTTTCTTTACAGCTTTATTGACATATAATTGATGTAAAATAAACTGCACAAATGTTTTAAAAGTATGGAATGCTTCACGAATTTGTGTGTCATCCTTAAGCAGAGGCTAAGCTAATCTTCTCTGTATCATTACAATTTTTAGTATACGTGCTACCAAAGTGAGCACTTCACAACTGATTTTGCAAATCAATCCTGTTGACCAAATTGTCCTTTGATTTTCAGATGTTACCCTTCAATCTGGTTTTTTTTTGTTATTATTGTTGTTGATGTTATTACATTTTATTAATCAGATAATGTCAACATGGTAAAGAACAGCATTTCTAACTAATGAGTAAAAGCAAATCCCCAGGGAAAAAAAATATATATAGACACTTCAGAATTCTCCAGTTTTGCTTGTCTCCAGTTTTGCTAGTTGTACTAGTTCAAACAGTCACATTACATGAGGTTAAATAAACTTACCTCAGAGTAGCCATAACAAACTGTATCCACTGTATTGCAGGAAATAACTAAATAAAAAGAGAAAGTAAGAATAAAATTAAGCCTTTTAAATTTAATATTCAACCTTTCTCTAATTTCACTGTTTGTTAACTATCTGTGCAAAGCACAGACTCTTCAGTGCCTAATCAAAACACACTACAAGACTGAGAATGAGTAAAAAGGGTGAATAGACCCCTGGAAAGCCAGGGTGGCTCCTTTATTCCTCCCTTATTGCTACATTGCTGGGAAACCGTAAGATAAAAAGAACAGACAGGTGGATAGAAAATGACTGAAGGAAAAAAAGAGAGTTGGATGAGAAAATTAATAAAGGGAAGAATAAAATGGAAAAGAGGTAGAAAAAGTTAAATTTTAAGAGAGAACAGACAGATATGTGGAAAGAATGGGTAACAGTAAAGGCAAACAAATACTAAATAAAGTTAACTGACAGAGAGCTAGACAGACAGAAAAAACAGAATAGTAAGCAACAGGGGAAAAGGAAGAAGAAAAGTTAGTATGGAAAGAGATGCTGTGAGTGAAAAATACAGAACAGGGAGGAAGGAAGGGGGATCGAAAAACGAAGAAAGGGGCTGCTTCTAGTCTCACCAAGTTCCAATTATCCTCCAAAATGCTAGCCTCCAGTAGGCAGGCCATACGGACTTCAGCCTCAGCTAAATTCAAGCAGCCTGATCCTTCCTGGTCAGGTTCTGAATCCCAAGCAGTAAACAGGTAGCTCCACCCTTAACCCAGCTGGGCTCCTCCCTACCCAATCCTGCCCCGTATCTTGAGGGCAAGGAGAGAAAGTAGCGACAAGTGGAGGAGAAAGCCAAGCAGAAAGAACAAAAATAGAAAGAGCAGGTGACAAGGAAACAAAGTTCTAAAAAGCATTAGGAATTGTAAAAAGGGGCAAGATGTAGGACTAATAAAAAGTACAGAGAATGAGTTACCATGAAAAGGTAAATAGAGCTGCAAGAGAGAAATAGAATAGAAAAAAGGGAGAGAAAAATAGGGAAGAAGGGAGGTCTGTTTGAAACCTGTCCTGTTTAGGGACAGAAGCCTGTGTTGGGGAAGACAGACTATATATTTACTCAATCAGTAAGTTTTTAGTAATATCTGGAAAAGGCGTGAAGAGAAAGCGTTATTAATATCTCATAATACGAATGTTTTCTTAAATATTCTGTACCAAAATTCCCACCATAAATATAATAAATGTAATATTATATAATATTTGTAATATTATATTTGTAGTAATATTACATTTATAAATGTAAATATATTACTAAATTATACAATTCATTGAATATGCTTATGTTTATATATCAACTTTGTGTAAAATGCTGTGTTATGGAAAATATAAAGACAAAAAGGATCAGACCCAGACTTCCAGGAGCTTATAATATAGTAGGAAAAATAGCTTGAATACCAAATCTCAAATAATCTGTACACAAAAATAATATACACTGATTGGCATTTGAACATTATTTGGAAGAACTGATAAAATTTGGACAAAAACTGGGGGAAGGAGAAAGCAGAAGGAAGAACATTTCATTTACATAACCATTTATCTTTCATCTAACCATACACTCATACATTTTACAAATATTTATTGATAACATAAATTAGATCATTTGCATGGCTTGAGTAATTTAAATATATTATTCATTTATTCATATGAAATTAAGAATATCATGTGCAGTGGAATACAGGACATTGTTAAGTAGAGGTAGGCTCTAATCACTTTGCTTACATTATTAGATAAACAAATTAAAATACCAGTATATTTCTGGATCAGAAATCCCTACCATAAAATCTTAGGGAGTCTTTTGAGGCCTCTAATCATATGTCTATCTAATAAGGGTGAGGGGACTAATGACAGTCTCACCAAGTGATAAGAGAATGCTTTTGGACAAAGGACTCTTGTCTCAGTCAAGAACAAATCTCAGATTGTTCAGAGAACAACCATGGCAAATCAGTCTGCTGCTCTTGACAAGAGAACTTTTCTCTTTTGGCATCTATTCTAAAATGTCTTATGCCACCAACCAACATTTGGGGGTTTACTTTTCTATTTTTCTCTCTAAATTAAGCCCCTCCCTTCTGTATATTTAGCACTGTTCCCCCTTGAAGTGTCTTTGGAATCATAATTCTCCCATTTCTTTTTCTACAAGGGCTAACCCAAGCCCAAATGATGAACTGGGTGATATTTATTTTCAGTTTTGTCTTTTCTTTTTACTTAGCTCCTTAGCAAGCTCAAACACATCTCAGTTCTCAATGTAATGGGCTACTACTATATATTACATATCAATTTCAGTTAACAGATATTCATTAAATTTCTACCATGAGCGAGTTACTGCAGTGGATACAAAGTCAAGAAAAACACCTATGTAGTAAAGTATTTTAATTTAAGTAAAAATAGTACTTAAAGAAAATTTCTAGTAATAATAGCTACCAATCATCAAGTGCTTTCTCTGTAAGCATTTTAATCCTCAACACAACCTTTGAGGTAAGAAGTATTATTCTTATTTAACAGATGAAGAAACTGAGGCTTAAAGAAGTTGTGTCACTTTCCCTCTGGTTACAGAATTATCAAGTGGTAACACCAACATTCAAACTCAGTCAGTCTGATCATAGTTCTCACTCTTAACACATACAGTACTCTTAACAGGAAACTGGTTAATGGGAAAACAGGTTAAGGTAATTTAAAAAATTAATGGGACATCAAAAGAATTATTAGGCAATTGCTTCTTAGATATGACAACAAAAGCACAAACAACAAAAGAAAAAAATAGATAAATTGGTCTTCAAAATTAGAAACTTTACTGCTTCAAAGGATACCATCAAGAAAGTAAAAAAGAAAACCCGCAGAATAGGAGAAAGTATTTGTAAACCATATATCTAATAAGGGACTTTTATGTAGAATATATAAAGAATTCCTACAACTCAATAACACAACCCAATTTAAAAATGGGCAAAGGTTTGTTTTTTCGTTTTTTGTTTTTTTGGCTGCACCTCACGTCTTGTGGGATCTTAGCTCCCCGACCAGAGATCGAACCCGGGCCCTGGCAGGAAAGCATTAAACCCTAACCACTGGACCGCAAGGGAATTCCCAGGCAAAGGTTTTAAATTAGAGATTTCTCCCCAAAATAATACGAATAACTAATACACATGAAAAGATGATCAACATCATAAGCCACCAGGGAAATACAAATTAAAATCACGAGATGACATTTCACACCTACTAGGATGGCTATAATAAAAATACAATAGCAAGTGAATGTTGAGAAATAGGAAACCTCATACACTGCTGTGGAAATATAACATATTGCAGCCACTGGTCAGGGAACTAAGATCCCACATGCCGCGGGGCAACTAAGTCCATGCGCCACAACTACTGAGCTTGTGCGCCTCAACTACAGAGCCCACGTGCTCTGGAGCCTGCGCCACAACTAGAGAAGAGAAAACCCGCACACCACAACTCGAGAGAAGCCAGCATGCCACAACAAACAGCTCACGTCGCAATGTGCGCCACAACGAAAGACCCCACGTGCTGCAAGGACGATCCCAGGTACCGCAACAAAGATCCAACGCAGCCAAATAAATTAATTATTTTTAAAAATGTCCCAAACAGGCAAATTTACAGTGACAGAAAGTAGATTAGTGTTGCCTAGAGCTAGAAAGGTAGTTTGGGAGGGAATGGGGAGTGACTGCTAATGGGCACAGGCTTTCTTTTTAGGATGATAAAAATATTCTAAAATTAGATAATGGTGCTGGTTGTACAATTCTATGAATATACTGGAAACCACTGAATTGTACACTTTAAAAGGATGAATTGTATGGTACGTAAATTATATCTTAATAAAGCTGTTATCCAAAAAAATGACGTTTGGGACAAAAGCAAGGAAGGATATATCCCATTGCTGAAACTCATGGTATAGTGATTAATGGATAACATGTTTCTCTCTCCTACTGAAAAGAATAATATTTAGAATAAAAAGTGTAAAACATTGTAAGAGGAAACTGAAGATAAAGATTGTAAGAGAGCATCTGACTGCTCTAAATGAATACAGCACTCCTGGCCTGAACAAATTACACTCCAGGGCTTTGGTAAAACTTGCAGGTTAACCCAATAAACCATTGAATGAAATCTGAGAGTTCATGTAAAACTGGAAAAATTGCTAGAAATTGCAGAAATTGCTACAAGTTGTAGAAAGCTGTTGATAACTAAACACTTTTTATAAGGAGAAAGGATAGGAGAATCTGCAAAGATCTTAGTATTTATCTCAGACAAGATTCTAGAATGAACTATCCAAAAGATGTGTTTTTATCAATTTATTTATATTTGGCTACATTGGGCCTTTGTTGTTGGGTCTTACTTGATGCACACGGGCTTTCTCTAGTTGTGGCAAGTGGGGGCTACTCTTCGATGCAGTGCACAGGTTTCTTATTGCAGTGGCTTCTCTTGTTGCAGAGCTTGGGCTCTAGGCGCGCGGGCTTCAGAAGTTGTGGCACGTGGGCTCGGTAGTTGTGGCTCGCGGGCTCTAGAGCACAGGCTCAACAGTTGTGGCACACGGGCTTAGCTGCTCCACAGCATTTCAGATCTTCCTGGACCAGGGCTCAAACCCGTGTCCCCTGCATTGGCAGGCAGATTCTTAACCACTGTGCCACCAGGGAAGTCCCAAGATGTGTCTTTAAAGAATTAGAAAAAAGTAACCATTAATTCAACATGGATTTATAAAAAAAAATCATGCCAGACTAACCCCATTCTCTTTTTGGACAGAATTACTAGACACAGTGTATATGGTATTTTGACAAAACATTTTGTGAGAAATTTCATGATATAAAAATAAGAAAATATATTGGGAATTCCCTGGTGGTCCAGTGGTTGGGACTCCGCACTTTCACTACTGGGGCCCGGATTCGATTCCTGGTCGGGGAACTAGGATCCCATAGGCCGAGCAGTGTGGCCAAAAGAAAATAGAAAGAAAGAAAAGAAAAGAAAATGTAGACCAAGTAGAAGCACAATTAAGGGCATTTCTAAATAAACCTAAGGTAGTGCTAACTAATTGATAAATATCAACTTAAAAATGGCTTCTAAAAAAAAAAATGGCTTCTAGTGGAGTGAACCAGAATTCTGACTTGACACTGTTCTGTAAAACATTTTCATCAATAACTTGAAAGAAAATACAGTGAGCATATTTATCAAATATGTGTGTTACTTATCTATTGCATCATAACAAATGTCCACAAATTTAGCAGCTTAAAACACACGTATTATCTCACAGCATCTGTGAGTTAAGAGTTCACGAATAGCTTAGTTGGGTCTTCTGCTTCAGTGTCTCTCACAAGGTTATGACCAAGATGTTGACCAGGGCTGGGTCTCGTCTGAAGGCTCAAATGGAGAAGGATCTGCTTCCAAGTTCATACAGTTGTTGGCCTAATTCCGTTCCTTGAGGGTTGTGGGCCTGAGGGCCTCAGTTCCTAACTAACTCTTGGTGCAAGGCTACACTCAGTTCTTTGCCATGTGGATTTCTGCAAGATGACCTCCTAGCGACATGGAAGTCTCAATCTTATGTAAGCAAACGACTGAAGTGACATCCCATCACCTTTCCTGTATTCTACTCATCATAGATCTTGTCAACACTCAAGTGGAGAGGATTACACAACAGTGTGAATACCAAGAGGCAGGCATCATTGGGGGCTATCTTAGTGTCTGCCCACCACTGTGTGTTTATCCAACATGTCAAATACTTTTCCAATTCAGATAATTTGCAATAGCTCTTCCCTCTCTGGAATGCTCTTCCCCCAGATAATCACATGACTAGCTCCTTCTCATCCTTCAAGCATCAGGTCAAATGTCATCACCTCAGAGATGTAACATTTATTTAAATTCCAAAATATCTTGTTTGTTTGTGTGCCTATTTCTCCTTACTAGACTGTAACTTCCTTGGGGCCAGGCAACTTATCTGTCTCATTAACCTCAATATCTCTAGTGCCTAAAAGTGACTAAAATAGGCATTCAGTATTTATTGAATGAATGTACCAAAGTTGTGAGGGATAGATCTTATACTTTAGAATAATGAGTTTTATTTTATAATAATATAAAAGTTAATAGAAATAAATGCAAGTATACTGCACTTGGGTCTAAAATATCAACTGGACAGAGATTAGGATGAAATGGTAACCCAATCCCATTTACCATCACATCAGAAAGAATAAAATACCTAGGAATAAACCTATCTAAGGAGGCAAATGACTTGTACTCTGAAAACTAAAAGACAATGATGAAAGAAATCGAAGATGACACAAACAGATGGAAAGTTGTACCGTGTTCTTGGATTGCAGGAATCAGTACTGTTAAAATAAGCATACTACCCAAGGCAATCTACAGATTCAGTGCAATCCCTATCAAATTACCAATGGCATTTTTCACAGAACTAGAACAAATTTTTTTTAATTTGTATGGAAATACAAAAGACCCCGAATAGCCAAAACAATCTTGAGAAAGAAAAACTAAGCTGGAGGAATCATGCTCCCTGACTTCAGACTATATTACAAAGCTACCATCATCAAAACAATATGGAACAAAAAAGACACACTGATCAATGGAACAGGACACAAAGACCAGAAATAAACGCATGCACTTATGGTCAATTAATCTATGACAAAGGAGGCAAGAATATACAATGGAGAAAAGACAGTTTCTTCAATAAGTGGTATTGGGAAAACTGGACAACTACATGTAAATCAATGAAATTAGAACATTCTCTAACACCATACACAAAAGTAAATTCAAAATGGATTAAAGACCTAAATGTAAGACTAGATAAACTGGACAGCTACATGTAAATCAATGAAATTAGAACTTTCTCTAACGCCATATACAAAAGTAAATTCAAAATGGATTAAAGACCTAAATGTAAGACTAGATACTACAAATGCTGGAGACAGTGTGGAGGAAAAGGAATCTTCCTACACTGTTGGTGGGAATGTAAATTGGTGCAGCTACTATGGGGAACAGTACGGAGGTTCCTTAAAAAACTAAAAATAGAGTTACCATATGATCTAGGAATTCCACTCCTGGACACATATCCAGAGAAAACTCTAATTCGAAAAGATACATGTACCACAATGTTCATAGCAGTGCTGTCTACAATAGTCAAGACATGGAAGCAACCTAAATGTTCATCGAGGGATGAATGGATAAAGAAGATGTGGTATATGTATACAATGGAGTATTAGCCATAAAAAAGAATGAAATAATGCCATTTGCAGCAACATAGATGGACCTAGAGACTATCACACTAAGTGAAGTCAGACAAAGACAAATATATGATACCACTTATATATGAAATCTCAAAAAATGATACAGGGACTTCCCTGGCGGTCCAGTGGTTAAGACTCTATGCATCCACTGCAGGGGGAATGGGTTTAATCCCTGGTTGGGGACTAAGATCCCACATGACGTGACGTGCAGCCAAAAAAAAAAAAAAAAAAAGATACAAATGAACTTATTTACGAAACAAAATTACACAGGCATAGAAAACAAATTTATGGTTACCAAAGTAGAGAGAGGGGAGAGGGATAAATTAGGAGTTTGGGATTAACATATACACACTACTATATATAAAATAGGTAAACAACAAGGTCCTACTGTATAGCACAGGGAACTATATTTAATATCCTGTAATAATCTATAATGGGAAAGAATCTGAAAAAGAATCACTTTGTTGTACACCTGAAACTAACACAACATTGTAAATCAACTATACTTCAATAAGAAGAGAGCAAAATTTTTTTAGAAAAGAAAAAGTTAGCAACATTTTACTTTAAAAATCTAGTCATTCTATCCAATTAATATGTAATGTGAGCCATATATGTAACTTAAAAGTTTCTAAAAAACTTTTAAAAAAGTAAAAAGAAACAGGTAAAATTAATTTTAATAATATATTTTATTAACCCAAATATTTAAAATTTTGTCATTTCAACATACAATCAATATAAAAATCACTGCAATATTTCACTTTCTTAATTTTGTACTTTGTAATTCAGGGTGTATTTTACACTTATGTCTCAATTCTGGTTAGCCACATTTCAAGAGCTCAGTAGCTACATGTAAATTTATTTATTTATTTATTTCTGCATTGGGTCTTCGTTTCTGTGCACAGGCCTCCTCTAGTTGTGGCAAGCGGGGGCTACTCTTCATTGCGGTGCACAAGCTTCTCATTGTGGTGGCTCCTTTTGTGGCAGACCACAGGCTCTAGGCCCGTGGGCTCAGTAGTTGTGGCTCACAGGCTCTAGAGCACAGGCTCAGTAGTGGCACATGGGCTTAGCTGCTCCACGGCAGCTAAGATCCTGGGAAGATCCGGGGATCTTCCTGGACCACGGCTTGACCCATGTCCACTGCATTGGCAGGCAGGTTCTTAACCACTGTGCCACCAGGAAAGTCCTACATGTAATATTATAAGTGGCATTTTTATTTACAACTAGATTGTAGAGGCTCTTGCATTTGAATTTTATCCTGCAGAGGTGCCATTATAAACTTCTGAGCAAATAAATGACATGACATAATTACCATATAACTCGTCCTTAGTGAGTATGTAGTATATGCCAGGCCCTATTCTAAATGCTTCCTATACATTAATTTAATCCATTCACAATCCTATGAAGCAAGTATTATTATTATCCTTTTACATGATACTATCATGAGTAACATGTTGGCAGTGTGCAGGATAGATTAAAAAGGGAAGAGACTGGCAAGAATTAGGTTATTTTTATTTACTTATTTACATCCCACTTTGACCTAGACAGTATTTCAGGTGGCTTATGACAGTGCATAAGATAAGACAAAACAACATGAATTGAACATGGGACAAAAGAAGAAAGAAAAACATCTCTGCTGAAATGGTCTGATCCCTGGATGTTAAAATCTCTATGCATTTTTTTAATGTTACTTTATTGAAAAAACAATATTGAAATAAGAGAAATCTAAAGTAAAAAGTTTGCTGCAATCTCATCTAGTCAAAATGAGTTTTATTTTTGTTACTTTAAGTCTTTGTCCTTATGCATATTCGATTTTTACATGTTTGTAGTAATTCTATAGCTAGTATTTTATATTCTACATTTTTGCTCAACATTATTCCATAATAACCTTTTTTCCTTTTGTTAGAGTATTATTTTCTTTCTCTCCACTCCCCTGAACTGTAACCAATGCAAAAAGCCTGGTATATTTCTCTACATCATTCTCTATTCTCATTAAAACATATCCAAATATATATATATATATATATATATATATATATATATGTGCTTCTATATACACACACACACACACACATATACAGAGGTTGTTGCAGTGGTATGGTAGGTTTTTTAAAATGGGATCATATATTTCTGTATACATTACTGTTCTCACCTGTTATTTCATGGATATCTCTCCACTTTAATATAAATAGTTCTAATCAATTTTGATAGCTGTATAGTATTCCACATAAGATAATTTATCCAGCAATTCCTCTCGTGATGGACATGTAGGCTTTTTTCAGGTTTTGTTTTTAATTTCCTTTATTTTTCGTTCTGCAAACAATTCTGTGGTAAACATCCCTACATCCCCGCATACATAATGTCCTTCTTTGCTGATGTTTTTATTACTAAAAGACAGATTCCAGAATGGAATTCTTTTTGTTCCTCAAATATTTCAAGCTTTTTCATTCTGTATTATTTTATTGGTCACACCATGCAGCTTGGGGAATCTTAGTTCCCCCACTACAGATCGAATCCAGGCCCCCAGCAGTGGAACCACAGAGTCCTAACCACTGGACCGCCAGGGAACTCCCTCTTTCTCATTCTAGAACCTTTGCACATACTAGGGTTTTTTCCTAAAATGCTTCCTAACACATAGTAATGTGTAATTTAAATTTATTTATATAATTATTTAATGTTTGTTTCATCAATCAAGGGTAAGTTCCTTGAGAGCTGAATCCCATTCATGCTTTAGGTCTTATATCAGCTCAAATATAATTGTTTGTAGAGGTCTTCCATGCACCTCAATGCAAATTTATTCCCCCTATCATATTCTTTCATAAGCCCTCAACTTTTCTTTCTTAGAAATCATCACAATTTGTAATTATATATTTATTTGTATACTTATTTAATGTTGGTCTCTCCTCTAGGACTGCAGGGAGCACAACTATTTTGTTCACCAGTGTAACCCTTGCCTCCAGAAGAGTGTGTGGCGTGTAAAATATGTTCAGTAAATAGTTATTAAACATTGAAAGCTTCTTGGGACTTCCCTGGTGGTCCAGTGGTTAAGAATCTGCCTTCCAATGCAGGGGACACAAGTTCGATCTGTGCTTGGGGAACTAAGATCCCACATGCCATGGGGCAACTAAGCCCGCTCACCGCAACTACTGAGCCCGCGTGCTCTAGAGCCCGCACGCCACAACCAGAGAGCCTGAGCGCTCTGAAGCCCACATGCTGGAACTAGAGAGAAGCCCACAGGCGGCGATGAAGAGCCCGCATGCTGCAACAAAAGACCCCACGTGCCACAACTGAGACCCAATGCAGCCAAATAAATAAATAAAATATATTTTTTAATTGGTATGATGTGAATAATCCTGCTATTAAAAAATATTGAAAGCTTCTTAAAGGAGGATGGGGCTTGGAGAAAATCATACTGTGGAGTAAATTTTCCTTCTATAACACTTTTTTAATGTGAAATCTGCTTTAAGTGTTCATTAAGACATCTATGTCAAAAAAACTAGTGTTAATATCACTAAAACCTTGCAGGGGAAAAGCAATTAGCTCTAAGGGATGGGATAGCTCCAAAGTACAATATGTGATCTAAGAAGGGAATGCAGAAAGGACCAATGGAATTTTGAGAGACAGCTATGGAATAGTTCCTCTTCCATTGACTTGACTCATTTATTCACTGCACAAGAATGTACTGAGCATCTACCATGTGCCAGACACTGTTCTAGGTGCTGGGGATGTAACAGTGAACCAAAAAGACAAAACAAAAATAAAAACAAAAACAAACCCATCCCTCACGGGAAACAGATACTTAGAAAAATAAGCAGGGACTTCCTTAAGTGGTCCAGTGGTTAAGAATCCGCCTTCCAATGCAGGGGACGCAGGTTCAATTCCTGGTCGGGGAACTAAGATCCCACATGCCGTGGGGCAACTAAGCCCATGCGCTCTGGAGCCCGTGCACCACAACTAGAGAGCCCATGCGCCAAAACTACTGACCCGCATGCCCTGGAGCCCACAGTCCACAACTAGAGAGAAGCCCGCATGCCACAACGAAGAACCCACGTACCGTCACAAAAGATCCCGTGTGCCACAACTAAGACCCAATGCAGCCAAATTAATTAATTAATTTTTAAAAAGAAAATAAGCAAATTATACAGTATGTTAAGCTGAAGAGTGCTATGGAGAAAATAATAACAGAGAGAAGGGAGATGGAAAGCAGGAAGGTATCAGGGAGGAGCGATTTTTTTTTTAAGTATGGTCAGGGTAGATCTTAGGAAGCTGACATTGGGTCAAAGACTTGAAGGAAATGAAAGAGCTGGCCATATGAATACCTTGAAGAAAAGTGTTCTAGAGGGACAAAGCCAGCACAAAGGCTCTGAGGCAGGAACATGCCTTGTGTATATGAGAAATAAAAGATGTCAGTGCGACTGGGGGCTCACCAGCTGGATGATGTTAGAAAAAAAGATGGGAGAATTTATGTATTAGTTGTCTTAGCAGACCATGCCATTTTCCTTCTCCCTTACTCCAGCTGCTACACCGAGTCATATGCACATTCAAGTAACATACCTTGCCACCTCCTCCTTCCTACCTCACCCAGGTGAGACTTTTGATTTTCCACAACAGAGTCAACTGCGGGATTTTATGACTTCCTAAATATGGAGAGTTTTACTTGGCTTATTTGTGTAGATTGTTGTTGTCAAGGTCCTGAAGCCAAGAATCTAATTATACCATGAGGTAACTGACTGGGACCAGGGCACTATTAAAAGGCAGCATTAAGACAATTACTGCACTTTTGCAATTCATAACAAAAGTACCAATATTTCCCTTCCCTCTCCAACCAATCCACTTCTTGCACTTTTCTCAAAACCTACTTCTAAACTAATCATGATTAAAAAGTCACTCCTGATCAATCATAGTAACTACAGTAGATGTGCTCAATGCATTTATATACTCAGAAGCGGATAATAGCTCCTTATTGACTACAGGACAAAATAGCAATTTCCTAATTTGATTTTCAAGATTCTCCCCTACCTGGGCTTAAAACTGTCTTACTATCTACTGTTTTGAGAACTCCCTCAAGCAAGCCGGTCATTCCCCAAAACATCATGCTCTTTTCCACTTCTGCTCTTTTTTCACTTGTTCTCCACCTAAAATGTTCTCCGTTTCCACCTCCTACATGAAGCTTTCTTTAACCACCTTAGCTCACAGTAATTACCCCTTCTTCTAACTTCTATTCATTTGTCTATGTGGTGCATTTTCTTTAATAATTTATTAGGGCAAACTCAAAATAAATTTTTCTGAACCTTCCCAACACACACACACACTGGACTCTCAAAATTTCTATCTAAACTGGCTGCCCAAGATTGGCTATTATCTTTGATGACTACTTTATACATACATACATACCTACACACACATTTATTGGACACATGCAATGGTTAACTTGGTGCTAAGCCCCTTATAATGCATTATATAATTTATTCTCTTACCAGCATATCCATTTGTTCAAGTCTTGTGAATTCTACCGTATAAAAGTTTCTCAATCCCAACCTCACCTTTTCATCTTTTTTTTTTTTTTTTTGCGATACGCGGGCCTCTCACTGTTGTGGCCTCTCCCGTTGCGGAGCACAGGCTCTGGACATGCAGGCTCAGCGGCCATGGCTCACGGGCCCAGGTGCTCCGCGGCATGTGGGATCTTCCTGGACCGGGGCACAAACCCGCGTCCCCTGCATCGGCAGGCGGACTCTCAACCACTGCGCCACCAGGGAAGCCCTCATCTTTCTATTAGGTCCTATTACAGGACCTTAATCTCTCCCACCAAGACTATTGCAGTGAACCTCCCTGACCTCAGCTTTCTCCATTCCAATGCATCCCCTTTATTCCCGAGTGACAGCAAATCTAACATCACTCTCCTAGCTACAGCCTCTGGTGGCTCCAAACCCTTTAGCTTGATAAGACCCTTTACAACGTGCCCATTTACCTTTACAGATTCATCATGCTTTCCCCCTTGCTAGAGATATCCTTTGGTGTTTGCCCTGCAAACACCTCCTCTTCTTCCAAGATCCAGTTCAAAAGTCATCTCCCGTCTATAACTTTCCCTGACATTCCTGAGCAGGGCTGACTGAATCTCCATTTGTGCTTTCACGAGACTGTAATATAGTCTTATTTTCTACCGATTACACTGTAATGATTATATTGCTATTCCCACGTCTCCTTCCACCACTGAGTTTGTTCAGTACACTGCTATCTCTTTCCTCTTGATTCTGTATTACCGCAGGCAAAAACCAGGATCTGGTGTAAACTATCCTGAACAAACACCTGTTGAAGAGAATTACTAGGATTTAAAAAATATATATCTTCAGGGCTTCCCTGGTGGCGCAGTGGTTGGGAGTCTGCCTGCCGATGCTGGGGACGCGGGCTCGTGCCCCGACCCGGGAGGATCCCACGTGCCGCGGGACGGCTGGGCCCGTGAGCTATGGCCGCTGGGCCTGCGCGTCCGGAGCCTGTGCTCCGCGGCGGGAGAGGCCGCAGCGGGGAGAGGCCCGCGTACTGCAAAAAAAAAAAAAAAAAAAAAATCTTCAGAGAGCCCAGGACACAGCTCGACGGGTACTCAGCTTTCAGGGAAGCCTGTTTTTATAGGAGCCTGGAGCCTCCCTGGTGAGGCACTCACCACAGCGTAGGCCTCATATCGGACTGGGAAGCGGCAGGAGTGGCCCTGACTACAATACTGACGAATAGCTGAGTCTCACTTACCAACTCGGGTCGTGGCTAAGGGAGGGAGAGGAGTATGACTGAGGGATAGTACCACAGTCAGACTGACAGACTAACCGAAGGTAGCAACAGGTCCCAACCGACTGCCTGACGGACCAAAGGCAGGAAGAAATGACGGCTGGCCTCGTCATCTTCTTAAAAGAGGACAGCCATCGAAGAACTGCAAGGACGCCGAGCACGCGCTTCCCGCCGCGGCTCACGCGGAGAAGGACGGGAAAAGAGCAGGCTAGTAGCAAGCCTCGCTGAGTGCGCGTGCGCGGCAGTCTCTCGTTCCTCCTCTTCTTCCTCCCCTCCCCCAGCCTCCCCGGCACTGCCGTCCAACCCCCACACTGCCACGCGGCCAGGCCCGCTCTCCCTAGGCCTGCTGGGGCTTCGCCGAGTGCGCACGCGCGGCAGCTCCATTTCCCCGCCCCTCACGTGGCTCCTCCCTCTCGCCACGCCGGCCTGGCTGTACACGTGAGCGCACCCGTGCCCGCCTTCCTAGCCACGTGACTCCCGGCTCCGCGCTTGCTCCACTACAGCCTTCCGATCTCTTACTGCCAGAATCCGGCGTTATGGCTGCCGCTGTTCCCCGCGCCGCTTCTCTCTCCCAATTGTTTCCCCTTCTCCTGTTCCTCCTGCTCCTCTCTGCTCCGCAAGGCGGCAGCGGCCTGCACACCAAGGGCGCCCTTCCCCTGGATACAATCACTTTCTACAAGGTAACGGGGCGGGGGACATCGCGCACAGGTGCAGCCAGACTGCCCAGGGGAGCGCGCACCCGTGGGGGACACAGGGGACAGAGAGCTGGCAGGAGGTGGTCTGTAGCGACAATCCCGTGACTTCCCACCGTCCTGTAGGACTGGTGGAATCTGGGCCGAGGCCGTATCATGACCATGGAGCGTACGTGTTCCAGGGTCCTCGCGCACCTTTGCAGTATTTGCACTTGCTTCCTCTTTTGCAAGAGAACTGCAGAGGTGCAGCCGAGGGCGCCGGGTGCCTTCTTCCCGTCGCTTATGGGAAGAGGGCGGTGCCGGGCGAGATCCAATCCTCAAATCCCAAGTAGGAGACTCGGAGGGCGGTGCTAGGCGGACGCCACCCGTCTGTGGTGGGGCAAGGTTGGAAACGCGGCTTGTTAGCCTGCGTTTCAGCGCCCCTCTCCCTTTGGCTTGGCTTGGATTGCAGCCACTGTCCAGATATTCTGCGTCTCCTTAAAAAGTGCTAGGGTTAAAAATAAGCTTCGGTTCAACCACCCTTCAGTGAGTGTCTTGGGCCTGGTGACAAATCAAATCGGGTCGAGACATGGAAGGAAGGATTCGCCTCTACCCCCGCCTTCATATTTACAGAATTGAGGTCTTGGCCTCGGTAAATGGACGTTGGAAATATTGAAGGCTGAATGCAGTCCCAATCCCTTAATTTTACACCCACTGGCACCTTTTTAACTTCGCCTATGAGATGGGCAAGCTAAGTGTTGAGATTTATTAAGTTATTTTCTTAATTTGTACCCACTGCTGGGAAGTGAACCAAGAAGTGAAACCAAGAAGTGGAGCTCTAAATCTCTAAATCTATCTCAAGTGGTTTAACTCTTCGTATTTTCAAAAGGGTTCCTTGTGGAGTTGGCACCTGTGGCTCATGGAATGCAAAGTTTCAAGAATTTAAAACTTTGCTGGTTGTCAGGCACACACCCCACAGCACCCTTTGCTTTAGGGGGCTTTCCTGGCAAAGGGACACCCCTACCACCCAACATGGATATGGGGTAACATCACAGACCACATGTGACTTAGAGGGAAACTGCATTGTAACAGTAGTAGTATTTCCTAATCAATTGGTGTGCTTCCATCTTTACAGCTACCACCCTAGTCTAGGCTATGGTTATATAGCCTCCTCACTAGTCTCCCTGTTTTCACTCTGGAGCCTCTCAGTCCAGTAGCCTAAGACCTACCTGATCTGACCCTTGCTTCCCTCTCCTCTCATCTCCTAATCATTCTCTTCTTTGTGCCCTCTGTCCTTTGGCTGTTACTAGCTCAGTACTGCCTTTAGGCCCTTTGTACTGGCAGTTCTTTGTGACTAGAACATTCTTTGCCCAATCTTTGAAAGGCTGGTTGCTCAGGCTTGGGGTTAAATGTTACCTTCTCAGATTTACCCCTCCCCCAGTCTAAAGTGCCAGTCACATTACCCTGTTTGATTTCTCTGTAGAGCACTCATCACTGATCTTTTTTCTTGTCTAGTGTATTGTGTCCCACACTAGGATGTTATATGCTTGTGAAGAACTACCTTGTGTATCTTGTTCACTGATCATCTGCACAACCTGTTACATAGAAGATGCTCAATAATTATTTGTCGAATGAATGAACAAATGTTTTCTCCAGTCCCTTTCTAAATCTCACTCTCTTCCTTCACTATTGAACAAAAAGGGAGCTTCCTAGGGTTACCATATCCAGGAGACTTGTTCCGTGCTTTGCCTTTCAGAGATTTCCAGTGTCTTTTTTTTTTCTTGCCCTTTACCATCACTAAAAATGAGAAACCCTGTCTGTTTTCTTTACTGCTGTGTTCACTTAGAACAGTGCCTGGCACACATGTTAGGTCCTCACTACCTTTTTATTGAATGAATGAATGAATGATGAATTCATCTATACATTGAAGAAGCAAGTCAACTAAATGTAGTTTATGGTGGAGCTGATTCCTCAAGGATGAAGAAAGGAGAGACTTCTATTTCTTTCTCTTTTTTTTGGCCACGCTGTGCCACATGTGGGATCTTAGTTCCCTGACCAGGGATCGAACCCGTGCCCGCTACATTGGAAGCACGGAGTCTTAACCACTGGATCACCAGGAAAGTCCCGAGAGAGATTTCTAAAGCAGTTAAGGGGTACAGGTTGAGTAAAAGAACAAGAAAAAATTAGCTGTGCAAATGTTTGCCATTCAAAACCATTCTGCTGATGGCTAAGAATGGTGAAAATAAAAGATGAAGGCCTCTCAATTCTATTTCAGTGTTACACCACTGTATGATTATTAATATTATTCCATAATATAAATGTAGGCCCCTTGAAGTTAGGTTTTCATGTGTTCTTTTATAAAATTTTCTCCCTGGACATGTAGCATCTGCTATCAAAGCCTGCCCTGGTTTTGTTCATTTATCAGATATTTTCAGAGCATCTGCCACATGCCAGGGCACTGCTGGGCACTAGCGATAATACAGCAGAAAACAGGTCAGAGACGGTCCTTATTCTCATAAATTATATTTTAGTGGAGAGGACCGACAATAAGCAGATAAGGATTTCAGAGAGTGGTTAATGCAGTGAAGAAAGTCGAGGGCAGTAGCTTGCTAGAATATGATGGAAATGAAGCAGAATTAGATGGTATGAGTGGGGGAGGCCTCTCCGTTAGGAGACGACATTTGAACTGAGCTTTGACAACCATGGAAAGAACCAGGGAAAGGGCACTCTAGCCAGCAGAGACAGCAAATGAAAAGGCCCTGAGTGGGAATGTTTGGTGTGTTGAACTGAAATAAGGCCAAATGGGCCAGAGGGATGTGATCTGATTTATATTTTTAAGTCTTCCCTGCTCTTAGACTCCAGAACTCAGAATTTTTGGGGTCAGTGACCACTTAAGGATTACCTGTTCTGGTCCCTTCTCCCTCTTCCCTTGTGTCCTCTGGTACTGTTAAATATTTTTGAAAACCTAAAACGAAATGGACAGCAACCCACAGTAAGAAACAAGGACTAACAAAAACTGGACTGATGTCAGCTTGACTTAATTATGGCAGGATTGCCTGTGATGAAAAATTAACCCGTAGTGATGACTTTGATTAGAAAAATTAAAAGTTGTAGGAGGAGGGGAGGCAGTACTACCAACCAGAGGCGGCTTATTAGATAAAATCTATGCATTAGGGGCTTCCCTGGTGGTGCAGTGGTTGAGAGCCCGCCTGCCGATGCAGGGGACACGGGTTCATGCCCTGGTCCGGGAATATCCCACATGCCGCAGAGTGGCTGGGCCCGTGAGCCATGGTCTCTGAGCCTGCGCGTCCGGAGCCTGTGTTCCGCATCGGGAGAAACCGCGACAGTGAGAGGCCCACGTACTGCAAAAAAAAAAAAAAGAGTAGAGCAACTGAAAATCTATGCATTGGGTGAAACCATCAAAATGAAGTTTTAGAATTCCTCAATAAGTTAAATATAGAATTGCTATATGACCCTGCAGTTCCACTCCTAGATATATTCCCAAAAGAGATGAAAACAGGTGTTCAAATAAAAACTTGTACACAAATGTTTATAACAGCACTATTCACAAATAACCAAAAGGTGGAAACAACCCAAATGTCCACCTACTGGTGAATGGGTAAACAAAGTATGATATATCCATACAGTGGAATATTTGGCCATAAAAAGGAATGAAATACTGATGCATGCTACAACATGAATGAATCTTGAAAACATTATGCTAAGTGAAAGAAACTAGACACAAAAGGTCACTTATTGTATGAGTCCATCAGAATAGACAAATCCATACAGACAGAAAGCAGATTAGTGGTTGCCGGCAGCTGGGGGAAGGAGGATTGGGGAATGACTGCTTAATGGATACGTGATTCCTTTTCGGGTGATGAAAATGTTCTGTAACTAGATGTTAGTGATGGTTGTGCAACACAGTTAATGTAATAAATCCCTGTGATGTAAATTTTACCATAATTGAAATAGAAGTCTGGACCGTGACAGTTTAGGTCTTAGAGATCTAGCTTCAAGGAAACTGTAGTTTAGGGAGGGGACATTGTCCCAAGCCTGGCCTCTCAGCAACTTCCTATGAGCCCTGAAATTGCAGAGTGCAAACTCTGGACTCCCTAGCCAGAGCATCCTCCGTGGTGCCAACTCCTTTATAGACGGTTGTTTGGTTTGGGTCAGATTTCTGGTTCATTGCCAGAGAAAGGCCCCTGGGATGATGGGCACGACAGGGGCCAACGTAAAGTGGCTAAGGATGCGTTTCCTTAGCCTTACCAAAAGGGCCACTGGAGGAGAAGGCCTTAGTACATCTATAGCATTGTTTGTTCCAGACAGTTTGATTAGTGTGAGCAACTACTTAATGGGGTACTCAGTAGTAGACACCGTCAAATTGTTAAGTGAATCAATGGGTGAATGAATGAATGAAGGTTAGTATATGAGAGCTTGTCTCCCTTGTGGGCTTGTTTTCCACTGTTTCTTAAACAGGGGTCCCTTGGGAAAGGGAATTAGCCCCAGAGGTCCTTGGGAACCCCCACTTGCTCAGCTGTGTATGCCCTCAGGTCATTCCCAAAAGCAAGTTCGTCTTGGTGAAGTTTGACACCCAGTACCCGTACGGTGAGAAGCAGGATGAGTTCAAGCGTCTGGCTGAAAACTCGGCTTCCAGCGATGATCTCTTGGTGGCAGAGGTGGGGATCTCAGGTATGGATAAGTCTGGGATGACTGAAGAGGGCAGAGAGGGAGGAAACTAGGAATTATTTCCCTACTTATAGGGGGAATACCCAGTGCCTTTCTGTCTGAGCCACACACGAGGAGTATAAATGGGGTCATGTCCTCTCAAGGAGTCTGGTACCCACAGTAAGCTTAGCTTGAGCAGATTCTGTGACCACAGAACCTCAGCTCAGCCTTGCAGGTGCCTGAGGGGAGGGAATTCACCATCCTTCACCCTTCACCCACACTGACATCAAACTTATTGTGAGAGCTTGGAGCTCTCCTTGCAGGGGACTGTAGTCAGAAGGGGTGCCTTGCCTCCCGGGGGACAGCGTAGTCAGTTTTTCCATCTTCATTTCAGCTCTTTTGTACCAAAACTATTGGGTTTGGGCTTTAGCTCAAATCCACCAGAGCTGCCACTAAACCAAGGGTAGCTCTGAATGATAGGGACAAGTTTAATACATAGTTGCCAACATTTAGTGGTTTTTCAGTCTGTAAAGATGTAAACAGACATTGCATTTTTAATCTTTACTTGAACCTCGCCTGAGAAGCGAGATGCATTATCTCCTTTTTATACTTGAGGAAAACTGAAGCTCAAGGAGCTTAAATGATTTGTCTCAGGCTGTGGGGTAGCAAGGGGCTCATTCAGAACTCCTCCTAAGTGTGTATTCTTAGGAGGAATGCAGTAGGTTCTTCCCTCTCTGCTTCCTCCCAGCTGAGATGCCACAGTTCCCTAGTGAGCTCTTGAGTCTGGTCTTGGATAGAGGTAGCTGTCACACTTCTTCAGGGCAGTTGATCAAGTCTAACTCAACTGTGAGTCCACTCCTTTGGGGCTTTAATAATATTAACAATAGCTAACATTTCTGAAATGTTTATTATGTGCCAGGCCACTGTGCTAAGTGTTTTACATGTATGTCATCCTGTGGCAACTCTGTGAAGGAAGTTTTATGACTCCCCAAATGAAGAAACAGATGCTTAGAGTAACTTGCTCAAGATTATAAAAGCGCCAGAACTAGGATTGGAACCCCACACTTCCTATACTACTACCCAGTAATAGGTGGTCTTGGCCATTTCTTCCTGGCCAGGTGTAAGAAACCAGTTGTAGCCCTTGGGGCTGCTGCTGCCTTTTGGGAAAGACATAGCAAATACTAACAGCTACCACATATTAAACACTTAACTCTGCCGGGTTAAGTGCACATATCCCCTCATTGGGTCCTCCCAACAGCCCTCAAGTGATAGGGACTGAGTTCGTTACCTACCACATATTCACTAAGCTCCAGCCAGACTACACTTTGTAATCCTTAAATATACCCAGCTCATTCCTGCCTCAGAGCTTTTGCACTTGCAGTCGTTTCTGCCTGAGACACTCTTCCCACAAATTGACGTGTCTGCTGTTGATGTGTCTGATATGTCTCCTACATATTCAGGTCCCTCAGTTCATGTCATCTTCACAGGGAGGCCTTCCATGACCGACCAAAGTGGGCCTTCTCACCCAGTCACTGTGTCATATCACCATTTTATTTTCGTCATAGCACTAATCACTTTGGTTCATTTTATTATCTCTCTTCTCACTTTTTGAAGAGTATGAGCTCTTTGAGGTCAGAGAGCTTGATACTCTTAATCACTCTAAATCACAACTAAGTCCCCAGCACTTAGAACAGTCCCTGGCACATAGTGGGCATATAATAAATATGCAGAATTCCCCTTTTTCAGATGAGGAAAATGAAGTTCAGAGAGATTAAAGGATTTGACTAATGCCACATGGCTAGGAAGTAGCAGAGGAGGGAATTCAAACAGCCGAGATTCTTCTTCCCTTCAGCTCAGATAGGCTTCACAGCAGCCTCCTGCCATACCTTCCTCATGTTTTATTCCTCATTTCTGGTTTCTACTCACAGATTATGGTGACAAGCTGAATATGGAGCTGAGTGAGAAATACAAGCTGGACAAGGAGAACTACCCAGTCTTCTACCTCTTCCGGGATGGGGACTTTGAGAACCCAGTCCTATATAGTGGGGCAGTTAAGGTTGGAGCCATCCAGCGCTGGCTAAAGGGACATGGGGTTTACCTAGGTATGCCTGGTTGCCTGCCTGCGTATGACACCCTTGCTGGAGAGTTCATCAGGGCCTCTGGTATGGAGGCCCGCCAGGCCCTCTTGAAGCAGGGGCAGGACAACCTTGCAAGTGTGAAGGAGGCTGAGAAGAAGTGGGCTGAGCAATACCTTAAGATCATGGGAAAGATCTTAGACCAAGGTGAGGACTTCCCAGCCTCAGAGATGACCCGGATCACCAAGCTGATTGAGAAGAACAAGATGAGCGATGGGAAGAAGGAAGAGCTCCAGAAGAGCCTAAACATTTTGACTGCCTTCCAGAAGAAGGGGGCCGAGAAGCAGGAGCTATGAAAAGGCACTCCAGGGTTTTCAAGGGTTTGGTGGGGTGGGGAGGGGTAAGCTACCTGTTGGCTGTGAGACCCTCCTGGGATGTAAGGGAGTGGTAGGAAAAGTGGCACTAAACCAGAAATCTGAGTATGCCCAGATATTGATGCTGGTGTGACAATGCTTGGAACATCGCTGTAACCAGTCTGGTACAGCCGGTACATTTACTCAGATGGCTTGTGAAATTCCCCCTCAGAAGGAACTGGTGCTATAAAGAAGAGTGTACTGCCCAGGTTTTTGATAGATACAATTCTGATTCAATTAAAGTTTCTGTGTTTTGGTTAAAAGGACCTGAAGCCATTCAGTTTTCTTTTACAAATTATACTTTGGCCTATGACCTGCTTTCTCCTTTGAATTTATTTTTTAATCTAAGGTGGTGTGGACTCTGCTCTACCAGGGTAACAGACTACCAATAACTGCTATTCTCATATGGAAAATAGTACATTACCTGGGGCCCACTTTTACTAAGATATATGGAAGCGGAGGTTGCAAAACTGTTCCCCAAGCATAAACTACTATAGGCACCCCACAAATAATTTTTATAAGCATTTGGCTCATGGTTGCTTAGCCTCCACTTGTTAATATGAAACACATGTCTGCGTCGAGGCAGTGACAGCATCTCAAAAACGGAACATGAAGAAGTATAAACTGAGCCCACCTTTTGGGGAAAGTCAAAAATGGCAGTGAGGTATATCCAAGTACCCACTTTTTGTTAAAGGAAAAAGAGAATGTTGGGGTGGAGTTAATTCATAACTGAAGAAGCAGGCAAGAACTTTTTCAGGGCTCAAATAAGGGCATTTAGTATCATAGGACAGAAAGGAAACTAGGAGGAAAAACAAACAGCTCCTCTTTCTGCTGTGTGTGTGTCTGAATAAATGATCTCAGCCTGTGGGTTCATATACCCTTGGATAAATCATGTCATCCGCCTGCCTGAAATCCTCCAGTAACTTCCCACTAAATTTAGAAATCTCATTTCTTCCCCTGGCTACAAAATCCTGATTGCTCTAATCCCCACTCCACCTTCTATCTCCATCTGTACCCCTTTTCCGCTCCTTTCATTAAGTCCCAGGCACTTGAGCCTTTTTTTTACAGTCACTGGAACACGCTCAGCAGTTTCCTGCCTTGGGGCCTTTGACTTGTATTCACTTTTCAATGGCTGACTCTTCATCATTCAGGTCAGATGGGACCACTCAAGAGGTCCTCTTGTGACCCCACGTATCACATACCCTGACATATTTTATTAATCAGGACTTAATTACAAACTAATATTTTTATTGTCTCTTCCCCCACTTCAGCCACTAACTAGGATATAGAGTTCATCTACCATTATATCAGCAGAGCCTAACACGGAATCTGGCACGTAGTAAATAAGTGCTCAACACATAAATGTTGAATTAATGAATGCGAGCACGCAAGGTACTTTAAACAAAATAACTAGTGGCCTTGGAATAATTTTAAATTCACAAACATTACCATCTTGCTGAGGAATATAACAATACAAAATTGAGATGACTTACACCATTTAAAAAGTTGTGGCTTCTAGGAATCTGAACAAAAATGAACCAGGCAGAAATGCCAACTTAAGATGAAAGTGTTTAAATAAATTAACCCATCCATTTTAAATAGATTTGCTATGCTTCACTTAATTCTGAAGGAAGAATATATACTTCCCATATTAATAAATCACAGCAAAAAAGTAGGAAGAGTTTCAATAACAAGGCTGTAGATACATTGAAACCCCTTTTTATATTAAAAGTTAGAATGAAAGACAAATCCAGATTGAACATAGTGATTGCAAAATATAATGCAATTTTAAACAATTAAAATTATGAAAATATACAAAATTGATGGGCAACACAGCTAGGCATTTGTACATTTTCCATTATGTGGAGAACACTAAAAAGTTCTCTACCTTTTATCCACATCAGATAAATGATTTAAACCAAATGTTTGCTTTGGAGAGTCTTAGGATCTCAGTAGTATAAAAAGCAGTAATTTTTCAGTCTGTAAACAGTAGTCGTGTTTTTTCTCCTTTTCTTTTTTTTAAATATCAGTTTTCCACACAAAAACAAAATAAAACAAAAAACCCACATAAACTAAAAACAGCAGCAGCAGCAATGAGTTATTTGGGAATTCTCTTCAAATACCAATTACATACAATTGCTGGAGAGGGTGCTTTTTACTCATGTAAGAATATATGTGTATATATATATATATATTTTTAACTGTACACAATTTATAGTGCATGACAATTTCCAAAAGAACAGATCAATAAAAGATATTGGCCATTTCTGCATAATTTCATTCTTTTTACAATTATCTCAAAATGTAAGAGGTTGGATGTAATTGAAATGCTACATTTAGTAGGGAAATCAACATGTAACAAAGGAAGCATAACCCCAACATAACATTATCTGTCACTAAAACCAGTAGAGGACCCAGATGCCCCTAGACAAGAGACTAGGTAGGTAGACCACTGGAGTCACACACTGTCCCTGAGGACCAAGGCCAGCCCACTGAGCACACATATGCTAGAACGATCACTGTCAGTTAATAGACTTGTTTCAAAGAACATTTCTGTTTCTACGTATAGTATTTTTGGATATTCAAAGAAACATCATTTCAAGAACACATGCCATACACATACCCCCAACCCCATACACAAAGTTCCATCTAAATAGACCATAGTTTTATGAAATTATGTTATTAAGTTAGATTCAGAATCAATCAGAATTTTTAATTCATCTTGTTCAAGGCAGTTCTTTTCTTTTGGGATGGGGTATGACAGTTGTGGCTACCAATTAACATCAAAACTGGTTTTTTTAAATTACTGGATAGACTAGGATTTCCAACAAGTCTTATTTTGACCATGTAATTCAGTAATTTTCAAAAAAGTTTCCCTACACGTTGAGACAGTTATTAATCACCCTACCAAATTGTGAATCTAAGAAAGTCAAAATGATAGGGACAAAATGCAATTGCTTTGCATACAGAGATTTTCCAAGCTCTTTTTTGGTTGCTTTTAAAAGAAAAAAGTATCACATTTCACTGGAGAAGTGAGTTGGAAAGGACCTTAAAGGTCTTCAAGACCAATCCTCCATCAGATATTTGAATCTCATCAAATTCATTTCTTTGCTTTTCAGAATTATTAACTTTAACGGTATTTGGGTAACACAGACCAAAAACAGAGGCACAGATTCAAACACAAAAAAGTTACCAAAGCAGTTGTATAAAATGTGTAACATTTTCAAGAGCAATGTTTATCTTTTCTGTCAAACCAACCTCTGAAGCCATAGTCTTGGGGAGCTCCAGATGAACAACGTAAACACCATCCTGGTAATAATTCTCAAGTTTGAAAAAGGTAAACTGAACCTCAAGCCCAATTGATAACATTTCTTTTGCCAGCCTAAATCTTAAAACCTAGGTCAAATCCATATTAATATACATTCCTTCCTTTCTTCCTTCTCAAACCTCCCACTTAAAAAACACTAAAGTATTAAATCTTTACTTTCAAGCATATATGCATGTATATACATTTACATATACATGTATATACGGTTGAAAATATACGTATATATGTAAAAGCATATACATATATATATAGCTCACAAAACCAATGACACTGTTATTAGACTTGCCTGCATAAATTATGTACACCTCTCTTCTTTAAAACAGTGATTCCCATCTTTCCCAAGTAGACAAAAGACAGCAAGCTAGTCCTCAGCAGGCTTATAAGTGGTCTACACTACTTTCCCCTCCAAACAGCTGTAAGGTAACAGAAGGCTACTTCTGATTTAACTCTCACAGGAGCTAGGATGGGGATGTCTTGGCCAAGACATCGGCCATTAAGCTGAAAACCGACAGCCTGTGGGCATCAGAGTGATGTCCTTCAGTGGCAGGTGCTTATGCCAAATTTCATCTGAGGTCCTTTGGGTACCTGCCTTGGGTTCTGTGGGAGCCAAGCATTTGAGGAAGCCTCAAAACTAAACTGCTAATGTGGAAAGAGGGCCTGCTCCCAATCATGGTCCCCCTCTTCTGCTTTCTGCTTCCTAAGGCTCAAGGACCAGACCAAAACACACACTGCTATAATGGTAGGGCCATTCAGCTGCTCTGAGGTCAATGCTTTATGCTTAATTTCTATTGCTGCTTTCCCCCCACCCCACCAGATGTTTCTGGTGATAGAAGGGAAGAAGAGTGGGGTTCTCTTGTGGCTGCCATATGCATATGAACATGTATAAAAAGTGGTCAAACCCAGATGAGGGTCCTGCTTCTGGTTTATATACAATAATTTAATCAGTTGTACACATTTAATACCTAAAAAATTAATTCACGATCAAAGTCCTTCATGCATTTTATGAGGAAGTTCTGGATTAAAATGATGGTCAATCAGATGTAGCTTTTGCCTGGGAAGATGATGTCATTTTCTGTTGTAGAGTCATCAGTGCTTGTGGTTCACACTAACTTAAATTTTTAGTTTCTTTGTAGTCTCAAGTCTTTTTTTCAGCAGCTCCCCAATTTCCAGAAGTGAGTGCAGGTAACTGCTCTGCACCTTCCCTTGTACAGTCTTTGAAAATTTTCTCTCTTCCTACAAAGGAAATAAGAATTAGTGGTCTTGCTCAGAAAGCATTCCCCCAGATTAGAGATCCTCAGGTATAAATTAAAATTACCACTACCTCTGGTCTCACTGCAAGCTCCATCAGAATAGAGTGGGTCATTTTCAATTTCATTAAATGCAAAGATGGCTAAACTCATCACAGATGTATATTTTTCCATGTGACTTTTCACTGAGACCCCTGTTGCTTTAGCATTACCAATCTTTCAAGTAACCTTTGTTATAAATTATATCAAGTCGGAAAAGCGAGATTTCTGATTTCTAGTTTTCATCAAGAGAAAAAGTTAGGGGCTTCCCTGGTGGCGCAGTGGTTGAGAATCTGCCTGCCAATGAAGGGGACACGGGTTCGAGCCCTGGTCTGGGAAGATCCCACATGCCGCGGAGCAACTGGGCCCGTGAGCCACAACTACTGAGCCTGCGCGTCTGGAGCCTGTGCTCTGCAACAAGAGAGGCCGTGACAGTGAGAGGCCCGCGCACCGCGATGAAGAGTGGCTCCCGCTTGCCACTTCTAGAGAAAGCCCTCGCACAGAAACGAAGACCCAACACAGCCATAAGTAAATAAATATATAATAAATACTTTTTTAGAAAAAGAAAATAAGTTAGAAAATTATTACTAAGTACTTTAGCCATAAAATCACTACTATTTTGTTATGAGCTGTACAAAGTGGAAAAATTGAGATTTCTTATTATTAGTTTCATCGGAAAAAAAGTAGAAATTTATTATTCATTTAGACTTATCACAGCCACTTTTTAAGGGCATCAAATTTACCAGTATCATCTTTTCTAGTTACAATATTGACAGGCCTCCCTCCATATTGACAAAGTCCACGATCGTGTTCCAGAGGCCAAACAGCTAAAAAAGACCAGTTTTCCTAAGGCTGCTCAAATATGTGAGTTAAATATTTGCTGCACGTTTGACCTGTGGTAGAAAGCACAAAAAATAAAGGGGATGGAGTGTTCAAACACAGAAAGAAGGTTGGCTGAAAACTGGTTAGCTTTACATGAAGTTGGCAGTACTTTAAAGCCCAAAAGAAACCAGATAAGCACATTTTATGACCCAACAAGTGCATAAAAAGGTATGTACACAAATACATTTCATTCAGTACTATATGTAAAAGCAAATGTACAGAAACAACCTAAAATATGTCCAATGGAAGTGGTACATTCATATTTTGAACACTGTACAGTTGTTTAAAAGAACAAGATTGATCTAGATGCAGCAGCCTGAACAGAACTCTTGAATATTGGTTGAGTGAAAAACTCATTGGTTGAGTTTATGCTTCTGAATAAAATAAAGTGTATATAATTTACTTTAAAAAAACCTAACAGATGTTAGAGTACATTATAAAGTTACATTAAGACCAGATGGATTTTTAAAAAAGGGTGGGGAGGAGGACACTTCCCTGGTGGTCCAGTGGGTAAGACTCCACGCTCCCAATGCAGGTGGCCCAGGTTCGATCCCTAGTTGGGAACTAGATCCCACATGCATGCCACAACTAAGAGTTCGAATGCCATAACTATGAGCCCACATGCTGCAACTAAAAGATCCCACATGCTGCAACAAAGACCTGGTGCAACCAAAATAAATAAATATTTTAAAAAGGAGGGGAGGGGTGTCTTGGCATACAACCAGTTTCAGTGGATACTGCTAGGGAAGAGGAAAGGGGACCAGGACTAGAGGTAGTACTCCAGAGGCCTTGTTCATAGTGTTTCAAGTTTAGAAAGAAAGGAAGGAAAGAAAAAAGTGAACCTAATGTAAATGGAACTGAAGTTGTTTTTTTTTCTTTTTTCTTTTTTAACCCAAAAGAAAGTACTGAGCACTACATGGATCCAATATTTGGTGGCCCGTGCTGCTCAGTATGTTATATGTATCATGACTTTAACAAAATAAGGCAATATGCAGCCATTATTGTTTTGTTTAATCTTCACTATAACCCTATGAAGTAGGTATTATTTTATCTGAGCAGGACACTATGGGGCCTTCCTGGGACAGGCCTTCCCCCATATCCTCTGCTTTAGCTCTTCTCTGAAGTACCTAGATAATAGTATTTGATGCAAATTTCCTGAGTTGTTTTGCAGATGTGAAATCAATCCCCCCACCAAATGGAAGATGTTAACTACTTGATGACCATGAGCACATAAGCCCCAGGCCTCCTGGAGCCTAAGGACTGATAAAGTTAACCCCTGTGACACCACCCTGTTCCCCCATCATCAGCCAATCAGAGAACTGTGCACGATCTGATCACACACCCTGCGACCCTCCTCCTTCACCTGGCTTTTAAAAATGCTTTGCTGAAACCCTTCAGGGAGTTCTGGGCTTTTAGGGCATGAGCCACCCGTCTCCTTGCATGGTCTTGCAATAAACCTTTCTCTGCTCCAAACTCCAATGTTTCAGTTTGTTTGGGCTCACTGTGCACTGGGCATGCGAGCTTGCATTAACATTATTATGATTTCCATTTTCCAAATAAAGAAATTGAGGCCCAAAGAGGTTAAGCGACTTTCCCAAGGTCAAAAGATGAAGACAGAACCAGGGCTTGGAAAATCTAGCAAGTAGCCCAGAGTTAAGGATAACCTCTAGAATAATCAAAATGAGAAATCTTATTCCTCATTTCAGGAGGCAGATAGATCTTTCAACAAGAACAACCACTCAATCCTCTTGACAACAGCAGGGCTACTATGCCTGTCACCTTTGTATCCAACAGTCCTTCCCACATACCACTGAGGCAGGAGATAGATGGGCTCCAGGCTAGGCATTTACAACTGGCCTCCTGTTCACACCTCATGGGATGAGGAGAAGATAAGCTCCAGGCTGGACATTCATTACCAGTCCCTATTTACATTTCCTGAAGCAAGAGACAAACGGGCTCCAGGACTACATGTTTATGACTGGACTCCTGTCTATATTTCGAGATGTGCACCTCAATATAAAAACCAGCAACAGGGGCTTCCCTGGTGGCGCAGTGGTTGAGAGTCCGCCTGCGGATGCAGGGGATACGGGTTCGTGCCTCGGTCCGGGAAGATCCCACACACCGTGGAGCGGGTGGGCCCTTGAACCATGGCCGCTGAGCCTGCGCGTCCGGAGCCTATGTTGCGCAACGGGAGGGGCTACAGCAGTGAGAGGCCCGCGTACCGCAAAAAAAAAAAAACAAAAAAAAACCCAGCAACAGGAACAGGGTAAATAACCGGACACTGGGCATTTTTATGGCAGGGACAGACTGGGACTAAACCCTATTAAATGATCCAGAGGTCACACACCTCCCATCCTTGGGGCAAGGGAAACACTACGCATGTGCAAAAGCCTACACAGCGTCAAAAAGGCAGGAGACGCCAGACCATAGTAAGTCCTGCCATCTCCTCCCAGAGGCCTTTGCAGTGGGATCCATCTTAACTTAGAGGTGCGTGCGCACCCAGGGGAGGGTCCAGAATTAGCCCTGGGGTCAAACAATACAACTGGCCAAAAAGAAAATGAAGACCCGAAGACTGACACCTTATAAAGGATTTAAACTTCCCAAAGGCGCTACTCTCTGAGTTCGCCCATGCATCTTTCCACATGTACTTTGCTTTTCCAATAAACTTCTTACTTTTCTTTACCTTCTGCCTCCTTGCCTGAATTCTTTCTTGCCAAGACATGTAAGGACTAGGGACCCAGGCCCTAGCTGCTGGGCCCTGTGGTCCAGTGGTTAGGACTCCCAGTCTGGGAACTAAGATCTTGCTTCCTACTACTGCTCACTGCTGCTTGATGCAAGCTGCCGCTTACTACTGCCTGCGTCCGAAATCACCATGGGCTCTGGCTCTGCCAAATGACTCATGGTGCACCACACAATTCACTTTCCTGCCTCTGTGCTGTTGTCTGTGCCTCCTCCTGCTTGGGATTCCTTTCCTCCATTCCTGTCTGCCTGGTGAAAATTTATTAATTCTCAAATGTCCCCTTTCCAGTGAGACTCTTTTTGACTCACTCAGATTTCTGTGCCTATATCATATCTCCAATTTAGTAATTTGTATGCATCGCTCTACAGCCAGACTCTACAGTAGGTCTTTGATCATTATATTTCTACAAGCTTTAAGCCCAACAATAGTGAGCTCAATAAATTTATATCTACTTATTGAAAATCTCAAAGATGTCCGGCAAAGCCCAACCACATGAAGCAATGTGACATCTGTCCAAGTGTGCAATCCTTAAGATTTTAAAAAATAGGTACTATAATTTCGAGTTCTTACTTTTCTATACTATTCACAAAAGGGGATGGGAGTTTAGAGCACAGAATGAGTTTGCATTTAATCTAAAAAGTCAAAAGTTAAACAGCTCCAAATTACTACTATGAATTACCAGATCTCTTTATAGGTAAAAGGGGTCCAAAAGGACTAGCAAAGACCTTTTGGCATGCACGTGGGGGCGGAAGGCAGATTCCTGCCTGGGATGTACCTGTTTCACAAGGATTTAATTACTAGGCCTTTACTGGGTAACCAAGTACCTGGAAGTCATAAAGGCTAATGGCAGACACAAATGTGTTTAAAGGGGATAGAGAAGAGGGAGAGGTGGAGGTGGTTCTGGATGGTGGGACTGGGAGGTGCTACTCTCTATTTTCTAATTCTCTTGTAACAAGCATACATTTTTGTCTGTAAAGAAACAGTGAAACACTACAGAGCAGTTAAAAGGAACAAGGTAGATAAGTTACTTATATGTAACGATCTCCTAAAGACTAAACACAAAAACAAGAGACTAAACAATATGTATAATACGCTATCATTTGTGTTTAAAGGCAAGATGTGGGGGGGAGGGGCACGGTCATAACGTACTTGTAAATGGGTTCTCTAACTCAGGAAGATTACACAAGAAATCATTGATAACAGCAGTTCCCTCTAAAAAGGGAACTAGGGAATGGGTTAGAATGGAAAGGAGGCAATTCACTGGATATTCTTTCTTTACTCTGAATTTTTTTTTTTACCATGTACATATTTTACTTTTTAAAACAATGTAAGGCTTAAAAAAAGGAAGACAAAAATACTAAAGAATTAATAATCCATCAATCAGTACCTCTAATTACCACTGAAGTCTATATTCATTCTAGTGTACATAAGAAAGCAGTTGAATATATAGCTTAACTGGCTAAAACCAAACTTCTAGCCAACACTTGTCTGCTTTCTTTAATCAGTCTTTGGAAATGTTAAATGCTCTGAGCCCTTTCCCACAGTAAGCCCTTTTTTCAAAGCTCTAACATGTTGACATTTTACAAAAGAGGGGCTTACAACCTTTTAAAGCTGGTGTGCCAAGCAAGATTCCATTCACTCCCTTCCCTAGAAGGGCCTGGGTGGAGGTCTTAGGCTAGGATGATGCCTGCCCTCAGATTGCTGGATGAGCTTCCTCATCAGCAGAGGCTTAGGTCAGACAAAATACTCAAGGAAAGCGTTTCCTCATGATCGGAGTTTCATCACTGGAACAACTAGCCAGAATCAGGTGGCTCCACCATTGCTCTTCTGGCTCCTATCAAAATCCTAAACCTACTCCAAGCTGGTGCATGTTAACTCACCTGACACCATTTGTTTGTCTTATTTAATTAACTTTTTTAAAAGAATCCACATTTTTTTTTTTTTGGTACGTGGGCCTCTCACTGTTGTAGCCTCTCCGGTTGCGGAGCACAGGCTCTGGACGCGCAGGCTCGGCGGCCATGGCTCACGGGCTTAGTCACTCCGCGGCATGTGGGATCCTCCCAGACCAGGGCATGAACCCGCGTCCCCTGCATTGGCAGGCAGACCCTCAACCACTGCACCACCAGGGAAGCCCAAGAATCCACATTTTTTAAAGTGAGACTTTATCAGGGATTTTGCTAGCAGAATTTTAAGAAACCAGCCTAAAATAATGATCAGGAGAAAACTGACTAGTACCTTTGATTCCATACTTGTTTCCATTCCTTTTTGGCTGGCTTGCTCTGGCCTCATTATTACTGACATAATTAGTTCTGATGTCCAGCATCTTTCCTTTTCCATGTGATAATAGCTGGGCTGGCAAAGAAACCAGCCAATCCAACAGCAGGTAAGTTCTCAGTCAAGGAGATTGTCCCTGAATCTCAAAAGTATGGCTGGTTTCCTATGGTGCTCAAAACAGGGACAATGCTAATTCTACTCTTCAACAATTCATCAGTTGTTTTCATAATAAAAGAACACCCCCAAAAATGTATTCAAAGGTGGAAAGCGGGAGGGGGGATGAAGGGGGAGGAGACACCACCACCACCAAGACCACAGCAAAAAACCAGTGCCAGGCACCTTCTAATCACAAGTCCCATAAGGAGAGAATAATGAATTAAAAATTAACTTGTCCCTGTGATAACAATAAGAACACTTGAATATCTATATATAAATTATTGCTGATCAACTATAGTCTCTTACCATACAGTCTCTTACCAGTGAGAGGGAAGTGTCTTCTAAAATAAGTTCTTCAAGTTTAAGTGCAATTAGATGTGTTTCAAGTCCTTTAATATGATCCACAACATTTGAAATTAAAGTCTGAAGCCCAGTAACATAGTCTTGGAAACTGGTAAAGACAGGTGGCTGGAAAAAAAGATTTTTAAAAAGTTGAAAGATTATCAAACATATTTCTCCCATGCTATATCACATAAGATATACTAATTTCATGCTATAGCATTACTTAATTCTATTAATAGTAACAGGATGGGACTTCCCTGGAGATCCAGTGGTGAAGAGTCTGCACTTCCACAGCAGGGGGCGTGGGGGTTCAATCCCTGGTTGGGGAAATAAGATCCCACATGGTGTGTGGTGTAGTCCCCACAAAAAAAAATAGTAACAAGGATAGATACAGTTTTGGATATTAAGAGAGTCTCTCAAACCAAGGTAAATTTAATAGCCACCAAATGCTAACTCAGTAATGATGACTTTTTTTCAGTGTGGTTTTATTTCACTCTGGGGAAGTAGAGGTGAAAAAACAAATAAAAAATCTTAGTTGGTCATTATTCAACTTCAGGTTGGGAATCTCCTAGACCACTAAAGGAGATGAGAAGAACCAAGTCTTCATTTCTTCTCTTTATGTCTTTGAGATTTCCTCTAATGTTAATAACAGAAACAGAAATTCTAAATTCTAATGGAAAAAATGATGGGTGACAACAATCAAGAAAATTCTGAAAAAGAGCCGTTATGGGGAACTTGCCCTAATAGATATTAGAGTATATTATAAAGTTACATCAAATCCCAATGGGACTGGCATATAAGTAAATTGACAAAGACTGAAAGAACACAAATCCCAAGATAGAGCAAAGAATATAAAGGAATTTAAATGGTGACCTTTCAAAACAGTGGTTTTCAAGTGGATGAATGGTACTGAATAGCTAGCTAGACATATTGTGAAATATAAAATAAATAAAATAATAAATAACAAAATAAATTCCAGACAGATTTAAATACTTAAATTTTTTTAAAAAATCCATCGACGCACCAGAAGAGGATTTAGGTAGTGGCTTTTGCGATCATAAATTGAAAAGGTCTTTCTAAACATAATACTAACCTAAGAACAGTTTAAAAAAAATCTTGGGGGAGGGGCAATAGGTGGGTAGGGGAGTGGGAGGTACAAACTACTGGGTTAAGATAGGCTCAATGACGTATTGTACAACATGGGGCATATAGCCAATATTTTGTAATATCTGTAAATGGAAAGTAACCTTTAAAAATTATACAAGAACTAAAAAAGATTTTTTAATCACCATACATTTGGAAATTATTGAATAGCACCTAAACAATGGTCAAAGAATAAATCACAAGAAGTATTAGAAAAAAATGTTTGCTGTGTCAGATGAAGATATGAAGTACCAAATTTGTGGGATAAACATAAAGTGGTGATTAGCAGCAAATTTGGAGTCCAAATCCCATTAGAAAAAGGATAAAACCATAAAACCAATGATCTAAGCATTAATTCAAAGGAGTTAGGCATGACAAAAAATCTTATTTTTTAAAAACTACTATATTGACAAAAAAATCACTCAAGTTAAAAGACATGTCAAACTGAAAAAAACTGCATCATATATGAAAAAGGATTGTGTTAACACTATGTTAAGAGTATCTAATAGCTCAAAATATATCAATGGAAAAAATACTACCACCACAATAGGAAACTTGGGCAAAGACAGAAACAGAAAATATATCAAAGAAATCCCAGCAGTGATACAATTTAAAAAACAGATAAACACAAGAAACCTAGCCAATCAACTAGTTAAGGCCAGCTTTTCACTCAAGAAGTCTTCTTTGAAGGTGCAACATCAATAGAATTTTTTTAACGCAAATTGGAAAAAGGAGAGTACCAATGTTTGCCTATCTAATGGGTAAGGATACAGACACACCACACCACTGGGGAATGTAAAAACAGGTATCTCCAGCTTTTTGAAAGTTCGCTTCACGCCACTTAGCTTTCACGAAAGACCTACATTAGTACCTGTTTTGGCTAACCAAAAGAAATCCAAAGAGGATTTTCGCTTTTACAGTTAAAAGGTGGCAAAAAGTGTTTGCAGCAAGCTGCTACAGAAGCAGCGCACACCGTTAGCAGCAAGAGTGGCACCGGAAGTGCCACTCAACATCAAGCCGCCACAGCGGTGAACTATGTCTGTAAGCATCTGTGCTTTATCTCAATTTACTTTGTGCATCCATCGTCCTAAGGTAATTGCTTCTTCCCTTTATGCCACCTGGGCTTACGAAAGGTTTCAAAGGAACGCTATACTTCTGGATAGCAGGGGAAACCTGTATACATAGTAATGTCAGATCTAAGAGATAGCCTAAGGAAATCATATTATAAATTCATCTTGTGCTTGTCCTTTTTTTTTTTTTAGTACGCGGGCCTCTCACTGCTGTGGCCTCTCCCGCTGCAGAGCACAGGCTCTGGACGCGCAGGCTCAGCAGCCATGGCTCACGGGCCCAGCCACTCCGCGGCACGTGGGATCCCCACGGACTGGGGCACAAACCCGCCCCCCCTGCATCGGCAGGCGGACTCTCAACCACTGCGCCACCAGGGAAGCCCTGTCCATGTTTTAATAGCAGCACTATTTATAATATTAAAAGAAAATCAGAACTAAACATTCAACAATGGGAATAAGTTATGATATATTAATATAACAGGATAGTACATAACCATTAAAAGTAATGATACATCTATATTTGCTGAAATGAAGAGATGTCTAAGATACCCTATTAAGTGAAAACAAAAACAAATAGCAAAGTTGCAGAACTTTCTATAGAGCATGATTCTGGTTTGTATGCAGTGGCTATCTCTGTTTGCTGGGAAAACGGGTGATCTTCACTTTATTCATATATTTAGGTTACACTGACAATCAGAAAAATAGGCGGCTATTCTCATTTTTGGAAATTAGAAAAGCAGTAACTACAAAAACTCTCACAAAATTCAAATACCAAAAGCTATCTGACAAGTACTAGGAGTGTAGGTTTTCATTAGAAGAGAAAGTAATCACACAACTCTGATCAATTCTTTCAAACTGCACTCATGGTCTGTTAAATTATCTTGAACAAAGTGAAGGAGAGAAATGAATGAATGGCAACACCCAGGACAAGTGTCAAATCTAAAATTGTTACTGAATTGTGCAGGAAGTTAATATTACTAATAAATCCATCAACATTTTCAAACGACAATGTTACTATATTCCTACAGTGAACAAAAGTCTTCCATTAATAATAAGATAAATTCGAACATTAACAAAATAGCATGCCATTAGAGAATAAATCCTAAACATCTTTCCTTATGAAAAGGATATAAATTATGTTAATGTTTTACACATGCAAAAATTAAATCAATTAAGATGGGAGGAAACTCCAAAATTGAATACAAACAGAAATAGATGAATCTTATTTACATCACACTAATATAATCTGAGTTTATAATTCCAGTGCTTTTACAGAGTACCTCAACTGTCTACATTCACTGGAACATATTTTAAGGACAAAAAAGAAATGCAAAAATTTGAACTTTATTTAGTGGGTTTGTTATTGGAACTGGTAGTGGAACCAATGTACTAATTCCAAAACTATTTAGTATTTATTGTAAAACAGCAAATGAATAAATATATTGATGCTGTTGGGAACCATGGTTCTTACTCTGAAAAGAAAACTACAAATATGGAATGAGGGAAGGAATGGAAGGAAGAACACTGATATTGGATTAAAACTGGAGGTATCAGTAAGAATTAATTATTTAAAACTGTGTGTGTGTGTGTGTGTGTGTGTGTGTGTGTGTGTAAATAAATTTCCTGTCTCTCTTCATGGCCATTAACTAGAAACAGTAAAACTCTAATAGCAATTAGTATACCTAACAACTAGATCTTGGTATTTTGAATACCATTCCCCATAAAGGAACCAGGGCTCATTGAAAAAAATGACTGATTTCAGTTCAGTGGGCGAGTACAAAGTGCTTGGAGCATTTTTGTTGTTTCAAACAGTAAGGGCTCAAAGACCAATGATGTTCAAGGACGGGAACCAGCTTAAAGTGGCTCCCATTAGCCAAATCTGTGCATCCAAAAGAAAATGATGATAATGGTTTACAAGGTAAATTTAAAAAAGAATGAGTCCACAGTGATACTAAAATAGTGATATTAAAAATATACAGCTCTATTTTTACAGAATGCCAGTTAATAAATGATAAATGATTGGTAGAATTTTTTTAAATCACCATTGTGGAACCACCAAAGAAATAAATGATTCATGCAAGTTAGACTAACAATGGATGTTAAAACCAGTGGGTGAAAGGCTGGTGGGGAACAGGATATTCAGAGTCTCAAAGCATCATCTCACAGATTAATTACACGGGGAGGAAAGACACTCTTACAATAAAGAAATCCAGCAGATACTTCCTTTATCAAATAATTAAATCTGAAATTATCAATAATGGGACATAACAACATTAGTGCCTCCTAATTTAATTGCTAAAAAGGATACAGCATCTATGTTTAACCTAAATCTATGGAAACAATTAGCCAAATCCAGACTGTGGGATACTCTACCAAAAACCTTGCTAGACTTTTCAATAATAAAGACAAACAAAAGCTAAGGAAGTACGCTTGATGAAAGAAAGGTACAGAGAAATGACAACTAAAAGCTGTGTCAGATCCTTAGTAGGATTCTAGTATTTTGAAAAAGACTATACAGGATGTAACTGGGATAACAGGGAAAAGGTTAATATGGACATTATAATATTATTGTATCAATATTAAATATCTTGAGTATGAAAATATCTTGAGTATTATGGCTTTGTAGGAGACTGCCCCTGTTCTACCCTGGTGTGTTAAGTATCACAGTCTGTACTTTTCTTTCAAATGGTTCAACAAATGGGGGTGGGGGGGGTAGAGAATGAGAGAGAGAGGTGGGGGGGAGAGAGAGAGAGAGAGAGAGAAGAGAGAGGGAGAGAGGGAGAGGGAGGGAGGGAGAGAAGGAGAGAGAGAGAGAAGGAGAGGGAGAGGGTGAGGGAGAGGGAGAGGGAGGGAGGGGGAGGGAGGGAGGGAGGGAGAGAGAGAGAGAGAGAGATAAAGCCAATGTGGCAAATTGTTAACAAGTGGTAAATCTAGGTAAGGATGTCTGGGTGTCATTATACTAGTCTTTCAGCTTTTCTGCAGGTGTATATTTTTTTTTAAAAGCTGGGGAGAAAAAATGAATGCATATTGGGTACTATGATCTCTTACAAAATGCAGGAAAACAGTGAAAAGAAAAGGCAGCATGCAGCCAGATTGTTACTTGTGTTTTCTCTGTTATTACCATGATGATGCTGGTTTCTTTTTTCTTCTTCTTCTTTTTCTGTAAATTTAATTTGTATGGTCGCAGGACACTCTCACAGTAACTGGACACCCAAAGGATAATAGAAATAGTCTGAAAGAGGAAAAATTGCAAATTCATCAATAAGGATTACACTCAAGATATCTATCAAGAACAAAGATTATGAACTATACAAATTCTATGCAAACAGCTCTTCTATGCAAATCTCTTCAAGTTCTCTTGTAACTCTCCACTCTCTAATTTCTACAATCACCACACTGATCCAGGTCTTCTTCATCTCCCACTCAGAATACTGTCTTTATTCTTTCTTCTGGCTCTCCCAGCTCTAAACTCATCCTCTACTCCAGTGGTCCCCACCCTTTTTGGCACCAGGGACTGGTTTCGTGGAAGACAATTTTTCCATGGACGGGGGGATGGTTTGGCGATGATTCAGGCTCATTACGTTTACTGTGCACTTTATTTCTATTATAATTACACTGTAATATATAATGAAATAATTATACAACTCACCATAATGCAGAATCAGTGGGAGCCCTGAGCTTGTTTGTTCACTTGATAGGGTTTTGATATGAGTCTGCAAGCAACTGATTTATTATGGTCTCTGTGCAGTCAAACCTCTCTGCTCATGATAATCTGTATTTGCAGCCACTCCCCAGTGCTAGTATCACTGCCTCAGCTCCAACTCAGATCATCAGGCATTTAGATTCTCATGAGGAGCACGCAACCTGGATCCCTCGCATGCACAGTTCACAGTAGGGTTCGCGCTCCTATGAGAATCTAATGCCGCTGCTGATCTGACAGGAGGCAGAGCTCAGGCGGTAATGCAAGTGATGGGGAGCAGTTGTAAACACAGACGAAGCTTCGCTCACCTGCTGCTCACCTCCAGCTGTACGGCCCAGTTCCTAACAGTCTGTTAACAGACTGGTTAACAGTCCGTGGCCCGGGGGTTCAGGACACCTGCTCTACTCAGTCCAATTTTCTTTCACTTCCTTGCAGGAGATGGGGATCCACTAAAATCCTTTTCACTGAAGTGAAAAGTCCAAATTCCTAGGTATGGAATCCAAAAGTTCTGTAAAATATGCCTCTCCCCACCCACCTCTCCATCCAGGTAAGATACTGCCTCACCTGCAAACCTTAAATTGTGTATGAAGAAATCTCCCCAGTTGGTCAGCACATATTCTCCTTTGAATTAAGTTAGGTGTTTTCACGTCTTCACCTATGCTACAGTGTATTCATGTACATATATACATGCAATTATTTCTCATTCACTCATTAAGTATCTCTTAGGCACTTAAAATGTCACCAAAACAGAGAATATTGCCTTCAGGAAGCTTACAGACTAGTAGAAAAAGAAAGTAAATAAACATGTGACAAAATAAACGGAAAAAAGATAATGGATTATGAGTGTTTGTGATCCTTCTCTCTCTCTCTGGCTAAAAGAAAAGAAGTGTTTTGCTACATCAGCTCCTGGATCCTCTTTCATAATGCAGAATCTCAGCAATTAGTGAACAGCAGCAACAAATTTAGAAAGCTGGCAGAATTAACTTAAACTACATAACAGTTGAGTCAAAAAGGAAAATGAACAGAAGAGAGCTAGATTTGCAGTGAATCTGAGGAATCTTTAGAGATTTGTAAAGCAAATTTCAAGAAGTTTTACCCTAACATTATGAATGAAATTCTCCTGATACCCTTGGAAGGAATTAGTTCAGAAAATTGAAATTGCTTTTCAATTAACAAAAGGTGGGAGTGAACGGTTAAATTACAGGCATAAGGTGCCTATTACCTGTTCATTTTTGAAAAATTAATCCTGCATACAATTAAGGAAAACTGAGTTTTTCACAAAGAGAACAAAAACATACCTCAACCAAGAAGACTAGATTTTCTAAAAGAGTAGGATGTGTTTTCAAGTTACCATCTTTAACTTCTAAGAGATCACCTTTACATTTACTAAAGACATCTGAAAACAGAAAAACAGTTTACGGTTTTAGTCAGCTTTTGTTTCAATGTTATTTTTAGGAACACAATGCACAATCTAATAAAGAATAAGCAAATAAAAAGACTTAATCCAGAAAGCTCCCCCACCCCAATGAAACAAACACCAAAGAATATCTGTTTTAAGCTCTTTATTTTTTTTAAGTTTATTTTATTTTATTTATTTATTGTTTTTGGCTGCATTGGGTCTTTGTTGCTGCCCTCAGGCTTTCTCTAGTTGTGGCGAGCGGGGACTACTCTTCATTGCGGTACGCAGGCTTCTCATTGCAGTGGCTTCTCTTGTAGTGGAGCACAGGCTCTAGGCGCGTGGGTTTCAGTAGTTGTGGCACGTGGGCTCAGTAGTTGTGGCTCGTGGGCCCTAGAGCGCAGGCTCAGCAGTTGTGGCTCATGGACTTAGCTGCTCCGCAGCATGTGGGATCTTCCTGGACCAGGGCTTGAACCCGTGTCCCCTGCATTGGCAGGCAGACTCCCAACCACTGTGCTACCAGGGAAGCCCTATTTTAAGCTCTTTAAAAAGCCACATGACTACTGCTCTATTGTCTTCAAAACATAAAAGGCAGACTTATAAATTATATATTCTAGGGTCTAAACACCAGCTACGGGGACTTCCCTGGTGGTCCAGTGGTTAAGACTCCACACTTCCAGTGCAGGTGGCCTGGGTTAATCCATGGTCAGGGAACTAGATCCCACATGCACACCACAATTAATAGTTCACATGTCACAACTAAGGAAGCCCACGTGCTGCAACTAAGGAGCCTGTGAGCCGCAACTAAGGAGGCTGCCTGCCGCAACTAAGACCCAGCGCAACCAAATAAATAAATAATTTTTAAAAAATAAATAAAATAAAATATGGGATAACTGTTTAAAAAATAAATAAACACCAGCTACACCTTTCCAGAGATAGGCCACTGGCACAATAAAAATAAGACTTCAAGTGGATGGTTTAAAAGAACTTGTGCCATTATAGACTAAAAGACCAATGTGCATGGTAGAAATGCACCTTCATAACAAATACCAGGTTTTATTCTCATAATCCTGATCATCTTTTAATTCTCAGTCTTCATTTGAGCAACAAAATAAAAGACTTTTTAGGCTCCTAAAAAGAAAGACCCTTATAGATTTAAAATGCACAATAATCTATAATGGAAAAGAATCTGAAGGTGTATACCTGAAACTAACACAGTATTGTAAATCAACTATAGTTAAATAAAATAATAATAATTTTTTTAAGTATTTGAGAGAGTTAAAAGAAAATGCATATGTATATTCTTTACCAAATAATTTCATTGCTAGGAATTTAACCCCAAGGAAATACTCAAATAAGTACCCAAACAATTGTGTCCCAAATATTTATGTCATCATTGTTATGCGTAATATATTATGTACTCAGAGCATATAAATAAATCTGGTACACTGATACAATACTGTGGAATATTATGCAGCCCTTAAAACAAATGGGGTGTGTATATAACTGACATGGTAAAATGTCCAAGATAACAAATAATTAAAGCCAGAAAAGCATGTATTATACCTTTTCATATATTTTTTTTAAAAAATCACTACTATGTATTTCCATACACACATATATGACTGTTTAGGTGGTATGTAGAAATACAGACTGCAAAGTGCCAACAGCACATACCTACTTACTTCTGCAGGAATGGGGCTGGGAGAGGGGAAAAGACCATACCCACTTGTGTACTGTTTTACAATAGGTGTCTACTACTTTTGTAATCAAAACTTTTTAAAGTTAGAAACAAAGTCTTTAAAAATACCAAAAACGTGTGTATTATTATTTTTCAAAACCTCTTGCAAGTTTCTATGGAAAAATGAGCTATTGTCAGACAATCAGATACAATATGGGAATCCACAGTAAGACCACTTACCTTTTAACTGTTCTAGTAAAGACTTAAGACTATTCTCTACTCGCTCCTGGATCTCCATTGTATCCTCTAAAATTGAAACACAATGAAAAACTTTCAATTCAATTTTTAGTAAGATAAAGAAGTAAGACCAATACCTGGAAGCATAGGCAAGGACATTTTGTTTTCTCTTAAGACCCACAGGCCTCTAAATTCCATTACTGAGAGAAAGATGAAGGACAGGAAAAGGAGAAAAGGAAAGAGAAAGGGAAAGAAAAAAGGCAAAGAAAGGTATTAATTACTGTTCTGCCAAAAGCACTACCTAAGATTCTCTAGGAGGACCAGAAATCTATGTGTTTCAAATACTCTAAATGACAGGATCCACAAGCCTTATGACTTGTGAAAAACAAAACACAAATAAAAAAACATGACCTATATGGTATTTGTGACTCTCGCTGGGTTGACAGCTTAGAAAAAAATCTTTTTCTCTACAAAGTTTAGGCCTTCTTCTTTCTTTTTTTAAATATTTATTTATTTATTTTGGCCGCACCAGGTCTCTGTTGTGGCATGAGGGATCTTTAGTTGCAGCATGCAGACTTCTTAGTTGTGGCATGCAAACTCTTAGTTGCGGCATGCATGCGGGATCTAGTTCCCCAACCAGGGATCAAACCCCGGCCCCCTGCATTGGGAGCACAGAGCCTTACTCACTGGACCACCAGGGAAGTCCCTAGGCCTTCATTTTTAAGTAAAGAATTTAATCTGATGCAAATGAAGTTATTTATAAAACAGAAACAGACTCATAGACATAGAAAACAAATTTATGGTTATCAAAGGGGAATGAGGGAGGGATAAATTAGGAGTTTGGGATTAGCAGATACAAACTACTAGACATAAAACAGATAAACAACAAGGTCCTACTGCATAGCACAGGGAACTATATTCAGTATCCTATCATAAACCAGAATGGAAAAGGATATGAAAATACATGTATATATATACAGGTATAACTGAATCACTTTGCTGTACAACAGAAACTAACATAACATTGTAAATCAACTATACTTCAATTTAAAAAAAATTTTTAAATGAATGAATGAAAAGAATTCAACTTGAAATCCAACAATATTTCAACAAATCAAGGATTTCTTCAACTTTTGGCCCTAAAAAATGATTTTAAATATGGAACAGACTTAAAACAAAAGTGGGAAAATGAGGGAAAGGGAGTGAGCAGCATTTAGAGGTGCGGGGGTGGGGGGGCGCAGCACGGTGGATTAAAAAAAAATATGGAATGGACTTAAGCTTCTAAACATTATTTTGTAAACTGTTTAATGGACTTTCTTGTATAGCAAACCAGAGATTCCAGAACAGCTTCCACCTCCCATCTCCTCCAAATTTTTCCAAATATGTGAGGTTATAGATATTTTGTTGCATTTACTAAGTTTTCAGTGACAAAGACCCTGTAAACATACTCATGCAAGTATACACTTACCTAAACCATTGATGTCCAGCTCATAAATATCACTAACAAGATAAAAAGAGCTGGTCTGACACTGAGAACAGCCAGAATTAAAGAATCCAGCCATTCTGGTAGGTACAGGACCAAGGAAAGGATACTGGAAAGGAAAAAAAGTTCTTTAAATGTTCTTTAAATCCACTGAAATTTAAATTCATAAAATACAAAATGAGAAAACAAGGAACTGGATAAAAATCTATCTCCATGATTAAGTTACAAAGCACTGATCAGCAAGCTAATAATAACCAAATCATTATGGTGAAAACAGAAACGCTGTATTAATTTGTTGACAGGTATTAAGAAGTTTACCATCACAAAAAAGCTATTTTGCTTTTCCTCACTATCCAATTTGGATACTGAGGAAGCATCTGCAATTCCCCAAGTTTAAAAAGTTTGTTTTTCCTGTAGATGCCATAAAGTGGGACAAAATGCTGTTCTTTACTACTCACCCATCCCCAATTCCTATTTTCAAAAAGACAGTCACATATTATTGCAGCTTTGATTGTAAATACGCACTGATGATACCTGAATGTCCTTCTCAATAAATCGCTTTCCCGTCTCCAGGGCCACCTCCAGCTGTTGAAGGAGCAAACGGAAAATATCAATCCGGGAGGATACTCCATTCTCAGTGGTCTTCTCTGAGTTCTCTGGCCCAACAGAATGGTTAAGACTTGGAAGTCCACTGATCAGCCTCAAGGTTAAGGAACGGATTCTTAACCACATTGTCTCCTCCTCCAAGGAAAGTTTCTTATGTTCTTCAGAAACATCCCTTAAAAAGAAACATCCGCAAACCATCCATTTTATTCATGTTAACTTTAAAGCTTTCAAAGTTCACTTTCATCAGTCAAGACGCCTTTGAATGGTCTCAGCTTTCATTTAATAGCTGAATGATCTTGGACAAACCAAAACAGTCCAAGTCCCCATTTCGGTATCCATTAAATGGGAAAGATAACCTACCTAACAGGTCGTTTTCCCCTTACATGAGATTCATTTTTCTGATGATAAAATACATAATATAAAAAATTCAAATGACAGAAAAGTAAAAAAAGTAAAAGGAAAACGGGACCTGATAACCAAGAACCCACAATATATATATATTTTTTAACCACCAAAATGGTTTTATTTTTGACTGCCAACATGCACAACAATGCATTACTTTGGTTTCCTTAAACATTACTTAAGTACGCATTAGAAATATATGTTTACATTTAAGAAATATAACACATTAAAAAACTCCTCCATAAACAAATTCTTTCTCAATATATTTTCCTGCTTTGTTTCACACATAAATAACATAATCTACACAAAGTAATAAATAAAACTATTAACTCTTATGACCTAAAAGTATATACAAATTTTGGAACCTGACAAGAATGTCTTTTATCTGATTTTACATAAATAACAACATGCAGTATTTGCAATGTTTTTTAATTAAATGAATGACTTACAATCAAAACTTTTATTTTCTTCCAACCAGTTCTCCCTATAATAGACCTTCAGTGTACTTGGTAAAGATGTCATGTATTTAAAAAGTCAAAGTGGTCAAAAGACTAGATTTTTAAAATAGAACAGAAGGTTGCCATTAAATATTATTAAGCCTTATTAAAATCACTTCTGTTTGTCTGAAGAACAAAAAATGCTCCCAAAGAATATATGCTTGTACTATCTTTTTTTTCCTTCTTTTTTTAAAATTTTTGGCTGTACCCCGCAGCATGTGGGATCTTAGTTCCCTCACCAGGGATCAAACCCGCACCCCCTGCATTGGAAAGTGGAGTCTTAACCATTGGACCTGATTTCCAGGTAAGTCCCTATACTATCATTTAAATGGAAGCTAACAAAGTCTTAAAAAAATCAGATTAAATTTGTATTAGTCTTGGGAAAAATATTCCACTGAGATTCTGTTATAGGAACAGAATCAATGCTATCCTAAGTTTTCTAAAATTTATTTTGAACCATCACTTCAATTAGTTAAAACTTTCAGGGTAAAAATGACACATAAAAAGGATCTTAGAAAGGCATATTTAGAATTCCTGATACAGAACACTTGATTATTTAGTTTTTGTTTAATGACTGGAAATCTTTATTCCTTCAGAAAATAATAACATTATTTGTTGAGTGATACCATCTATTTAGTGATTTACTAGATAACCTCTCAAGGTATATTAAGTAAGCACTCAAATTATTTTTATGTAACAAAAGTAAAAAACACTTTTCATGTTGGAATTGTTTCATTATGCATTATTATTTTTAAGGCCGTGATTTACAGAGTATAAAAATTAGAAAGAAAAACATTCTCAATTAATATTCTCACTAAATTTAGATGATTCAAATGATAAATAATAGTAAGCTAAGCACTGTCACTAGATTTTAAATTAGATTTTAAAATCTAAGTTTCTAAGTTTCATTTTTTAATCAATACAAATATGATCTGCTTCACACTATTAACTGCCAGTCAAACTTTATGTTTAAAAAAACTAAATATTCTTTGTTAAAGACCAGTTTACAACAAATGTTTTTCCATGCTCTTATAAAAAAAAGATTCTGATATGCATAATGAATCTAAGTCAAAATCCACAAATGGTAGCCAAAATTGTCAACTTTCAGCCTAACACAACATAAATCCAGTTATTCTGCATAAACAATTCAAAATTAAAGTTTATAACGGAGGGCTTCCCTGGTGGCGCAGTGGTTGAGAGTCCGCCTGCCGATGCAGGGGACACGGGTTCGTGCCCCGGTCCGGGAAGATCCCACATGCCGCGGAGCGGCTGGGCCCGTAAGCCATGGCCGCTGAGCCTGCTCGTCTGGAGCCTGTGCTCCGCAACGGGAGAGGCCACAACAGTGAGAGGCCCATGTACCGCAAAAAAAAAAAAAAAAAAAAAAAAAAAGTTTATAACGGAAATGTCAACAAGTCATAACTACAACATTACTACTGATGGAGAACCCCCAATATTAACATGCTTGGTATAGAGCCTTTCAGACTTTTGCAATACGATGTACAAAAATGAACTACAAATATTTATGTAATATACTTTAAACAGATAAAATGGGTTCACAGTGTTTATACTATTTTGCAAACTGCATCTTTTTATGACAGTGTGTACAGAAAACAGTTAACATAGGGCTTGCCTGGTGGTGCAGTGGTTAAGAATCTGCCTGCCAATGCAGGGGACATGGGTTTGATCCCTGGCCCGGGAAGATCCCACATGCCACGGAGCAACTAAGCCTGTGCACCACAACTACTGAACCTGTGCTCTAGAGTCCATGAGCCACAACTACTGAGCCTACGTGCCACAACTACTGAAGCCTGCGTGCCTAAAGCCCGTGCTCCACAACAAGAGAAGCCACGACAGTGAGAAGCCTACTCACTGCAACAAAGAGTAGCCCCCACTCACCGCAACTAGAGAAAGCCCACACACAGCAACGAAGACCCAACACAGTCAAAAATAAAACAAACAAATAAATAAATAAATAATCCCCCCACCAAATATTCTTTAAAAAAAAAAAAGGTTAACATAGCAACCGTGAAGCTATTATCTTCAGAAGGGCCTACTTGCAAGGTTGGCCCTTGCCTGATGTCTGGGAACCTAGCAGGCCAACCATTCCCTAAATGACAAGAGTGGCTCACCTGCCTAGATTGTTCGTACAAATTATGTGGTTAAGGGTGAACAGTGCTTTCCTTCTGGGAGTCTGAAATGTTGGTACATGCTAGATAGACTGAGGGTGCCTATATCACCAGCTGATGAAAACCTTGGGCACCAAATCTTTAATGGGCTTCTCTGGGTAGAAATATTGCACAGAAATACCGCATTTTTTGCTGCTGGAAAAAGGAGCACACGCTCAGTATATTCCTTCATAGGAGGGAGAGAACACTGGAAGTCTGTGCATGGAGTTTTCTGAACTCCACCTGTATGTCTTTCCCTTTGCTGATCCTGTCATGTATCCTTTTGTTATAAAACAACTTAGTTGTGAGTCCAACTGCATGTAGAATCCCATGAGTCCTGGCAAATCACTGAATGTAGTCTTGGCAGCCCCTAAATTACAGCATATTCAGAACTACCTTCTATACATGTCTCTACATACTTGTGCACTTATTCCTTAGTTTCCACTTTCCTAGAAGTGGTTCTCCTGAATTAAATGGTACACAGCCTTTTCAATCTTGATACATATAACTAAAATTCCCTATAGAAAGGTTATATAAAGTTTTACTGCCATATAAACTCACAACAACCACTTTCCCGTAACCTAGCTGAGAACAAGGATTAATCTTTTTTTATGGGATAGGTTAAATCTTCGTCTGATAGATTAAAATCAAATCTTTATTGCTGTAAAGTACATTTCTTTAATTTCCTATTAAACCCTTTGCCCCATTTGTTTTTCATTTATCTTCTTCTTATTGATTTATTGAGTTCTCTGTATATGTGAAGGATATTAATATATATGAAGAAATTTACCAATTTACCAGATACCTCTAGAACTTGTTAACAAACTTACTTCTATATAGAAGACTAATATTTAGAGGTCAAATCCTTTGTTTCCAGATCTGATGTAATGCTGAGAAAGACTATCCCAACCATTTAAAAATATTTTTTATATTTTCTTCTAAGTTTTAACATATATAATCTTTAATCCATCTGGAATCCGTTTTCATGTATGCTGTGAAGGAGGAATTAACTTTTAGATTAACCAGTAATCTCAACATAGGGGTGAGGTTTTCTTTTCTTCCTTTGGCTTAACTATAGTTTCTGATCCCTACAATAAAAATGTTATTATATATACATAATATATAATATAATATATAAAACTCTTAAATTCATCTTGATTCTTTAAAAATAAATTGCTTGGGGTTAAATTCAAGTTACCTGTCTTTTGGATCCCAGCTAAAGAAAACATTTAAGTCTCTGTTGTCTCGCAAGGCTTCCCATGGAATGTCATCTTCTTCTGGCCGAAGATTCATTGACTTTATACTTTCTGCTAAGCTGGTTGATCTGTGATAATGAAAATTTATTTCAGTATTATTCAATAATAAAATAGTCATGAAAACATGTTAGCCAGGACTTTGTTTTACTAGAAAGAGAGAAAAGGAAAGAGTGAAGGAAGAAAGGAAGGCTTTAATATTAGGAAGTAAAAGCTCATATAACGTGAAATAGAACCAAGCACTGGTTCTGGCCTGCTACACAGCAAAAGAAAGGCATCTGGAGGCCCAACCAAAATAAAGTTCATCAGCATTAATTCCTGAAATCCCATGTTTGCAGGGTATGGGGAAGCTTGTAAACATAATATGGGCCAGGGATGATGACCATGGTCTAGCTGGTTTCTGTATGGAACCTGGGATGGTGCTGGCAGTACCCTATCATTCCCCGTGACAGGCACCTTCCCCTTTCTTCCCTGTTCCCTCCTACATATTTTTTTTCTCATTTTTCTTTAGCTTAAGCCCGCTAATGACACCCATGAGGCCCATTAATGGCTCTCAGCATCTGATCTAATCTCTTAGTTCCTTATTAGCTCTTGTGCAATACTTACACATTTGCTTCAAGTAGAAGGTCTAACAACATCCGTTCAGTACGGACTTGTGCAAAATGAAGAGAATTATTCAGCCTGTTCCTAAAAGCGATAAACTCTGGGATCTTCTCAAATGCACCATATTTGTAAGCTTGAATAATATATTCTGAGGTCTGGGAAGGAAAGACATCACCTTGGTATAAACATTTCACATGTCAGGTAACAAAGACATACCTTGCCAGACAAAACAAAACAACACTCAAACTAAAATCAAGATGTTGAATCTAATCTTTAAAGTTCTTGGTCACCAAACAGAATATCAGCTTTTAAAAATGACATTTTTCTTCTATCCTATACTGGAGTCAAATGTCTTCTTCACTAATATTACTACTAATAATATTTAGCTGCTGCTACCACCATGTAGACTTTCTCCTAGCAGTTATGTTCATTTCAACAGGACTGAAGGTTTTGTTATACTACATCAATCAAGGTTTTGGTTAGTGCCATTGTGGAAGGGATATTACTCCATGTTTTTCTGCATCTAAGATAAACTTTGTTTTATACAAAGGTTCCCAAAATACCAGAATAATATAACCATCCCACCACCACCACAAATAAAAATTACTGTCCTTCAGAAAAAAGACAGGCTGCTCCTTGGTTTTGTTTACTTCTGAATAATATATCACAAACATAGGAATATGTGTATTGCATCAAGATAGAAGACACCAAACAAAAGACCTATAAAAATTCATGTCATCATCCATTCTGAGGACAGAAAATGCAAAAACCAGGTTACCTGTCCATCCAAACTACTATGCTAGAAAATCCCATAACATACACCACATGTGCGTTAATTAGATTAATACATATATACAGATGAAACATGAACAGAGGCAAGATAAAGAATCCTAAACAGAAATTCTGGCACAACAGAAGAAAATCTCAGGGAAGAACATTTCATGGGTGTGGGCCTACGCCATCAGGATCGGAAGTCAGAAGGGCACCCTTTTGGGCTAAGTACTAAACTCAAAGTTGATGTCTGCCCCCAAAGATCCTTTCTAGAAAAGACAGTCTTTTTGCACAGCCTCAGTCAGCTCTGCCCCCATCTCCATCATGACCGAATAATTTGCCCAATAGGAAAATAGGCCAATAGTCAACAACATACCCTCTGATACACAGCCTCGCAGGGTTCATTTCAGGCCGCGGGATTGCGCCACGGGCGCTAATTCAACTGCATTCGATGCGGCTTTTAAACCCCCATGGGACACCTCGGCGAGCTGTTTGCCTGCAGTATCTGGAGAAATTAAAGACGGACGGACACAAGAAAATTAAAAAGATTACTTGTGATCCTGCAGGTTTAAAGAAGGACTATCTGAAAAAGCTCAAGTGTACCTTCTAGCTTGATTAAAGGACAGTGATACGCTCAGTCAAGAAGAGGCCAGGATACCCTAAACACATATGCCTATCCAATGGCCTCTTGGTTTGGAAAACATAGCAAGGTTTACCAACAGCCCTTGCAACAGGACCTTACAGTTTGAAAAAAACGGCTGGTTAGGAACATATGATCCAGCAACTAATCAGGATAAAAATTTGACTTTGGTGATTCCAATCAAATTTATTAATTACAGCTCCAAAATACACTATGGTTAAAGGAAAGAACTCAGCCTTACCAAGTGTAGAGGAAGTTTTAACTTCTGAGTGGTCTATGGAATACCACTTTAGAAAAAAGGCAAGAGAAAAATAAGGGGCCACAAAAAAGGAATGCAGTCCTTTAACAAACTAAGAAGGCAACTATAGTTCTCTGGCTTCTTTTTTTAAGATAGTCCTCCTTTAATACTGCAGTAAAGTATCACTGCAGAGCTAGAAAAGGGCCTGGGCAGCTACCAATAGGACAGACTGAGGAAGCACCATGATTTGAAGAAACAACGACCTATTGGAACTGCAGGCAAAACTGGAAGCCATGGGTACTTTAAAGACTTCTGAATATCAGAGAATGTTGTCTGTACCCATTTCTACTCATTTATGCACCAATGAGGCTATTGAGATCCCATATGGATTCCTGAAATGAACCCTGGTCACTGTAAAAATTAGCGAAATACATGGACATCAAACCCTTGAATAATGATCTTCATGAATACCTAAAATGCAGACTTGTAAAGGCAAATTTTTTTTTAAGTACGAACATGGAAGTTACTTTTGGAGATATGTAAATCTAAACTCTAGTTTTATATTATAAAACTCTATTCCAAATAAGATGACAGCAGACAACGACCTTTCCAAAAAGAAAACCCCTATATCGACCTTCCAAATACAACTTTCAATCCCACAGCACAAAGCCTTACAAAGCAGATTTCCATTTAAGGAGTAGATGTTCTTTCAAAGAGCTAGTTGGTAATTGAAATACATCAGTCACTCAAGGAAAAACCATCTGGGGGTGCCAAAAACTACCAAGAATAAAAGATGTAGAGCATAGAGCTTTAGCTTTCCAGAGATGTATTTCTAATACTATCAGAAGGTTTAACACATACAGTATAACACTACAATCGTGATCTTTCTTAGCTTCAAACTCCTGTAGGAAACAGTCCACACCACAGTCTCCATTTTCCTATTCTGGAACTTGGGCTGGGCATTACGGTTTAAGGTATGTTTTCCTTGCTGTACTGTGTTTTGCTTTTATCTCCAGGACCTAGCCCCCTCCATGCTCTCTCCCCAGTTATCTACTTTAATGTGATTAAATAGCTGTTTTCTTAGTTAGTAGTAATAAAAATAAATTTCAAGCAGAGAGTCCTAGTCCCAGATTAATAAAATGCTTTACTTTTATCAGCTTCAGCATCACATACATTCAGATGAATTAGTCACTCCTGTCACACACAACCATCAGCAAAATATCAAACAAAGATACAAAAAGCCACTGAGGACAACATGCCCTCTCATATCACTCCTGGGGATCTCCTTTCCCTATTATAATACTTTCGGTTGGGTGTGTGTGTGTGTGTGTGTGTGTGTGTTGTTTTCAAAACACTTCTTCAGACACAGTATTTGTGGGAAGAAAAATTAGAGCTTGATTTTTATTAGTGTAAAATAATGTGCCTTTATTGACCAATTCATGAACAATATAGTTCTTCTAGGATACTGGATGACTGAAAATTGGAGTAAAACCAAACACCAGGCTTGGATTAATCCCTTATTTACACCCCACATCCACATCAAGCTATTTGAGAAACAAAAGTTTGAAAAGGATTCTTCACTATATCAAATGTTTACTTAACCTCTTCCTTAGAAACACAGTAATCAGAGCCAGAATAATGAGATTTGAAATACACTTTTCTTTTGATTTTTTTCCTCAGTTAGTGAAACTTCTTGAAAACAGAGAAGGGCAAGCATGGATACTTTTTTTTTTTTTAATTTTTATTGGAGCATAGTTGCTTTACAATGTTGTGTTAGTTTCTACTGTACAGCTAGGTGAATCGGCTATATGTATACATATATCCCCTCTCTTTTGGATTTCCTTCCCACTTAGGTCACCACGGAGCACTGAGTAAAGTTCCCTGTGCTATACAGTAGGTTGTCATTAGTTATCTATTTTATATATAGCATCAATAGCGTAGATATGTCAATCCCAATCTCCCAATTCATCCCACGCTCCCCCATTCCCCCTTGGTATCCATGTCTATGTCTCTATATCTGCTTTGGAAACAAGATCGTCTATACCAATTTTTTCAGATTCAACATACATGCATTAATATACGATATTTGTTTTTCTCAAGCACAGATACTTGAATATACAGTGAAAACTCACAGATTTATAACTCAACTGCCCACTTATGCTAAGAGATTTTAGAGCCAAGGTCCTAGAGATGCCCTTCTGACAGTGAAGCCAGGCTAGCAGCTTCTGAGCAATATGTTTAAACGCTGATGCCCACTTCTGTCTCTCCCTGATCAGAAGCTAGGGCACAAAATGAGGTTTGAACAGAGATACAATCACTGTTGGGAAGTGGAGCCATGGGTGGAAAGGGATAGAGCTCAAAAGCCAACTGATGATGCAAAGATCACAACCCCGTGCTACACCAGCCCTCTAGGCCATGACCTGAAGTGTGTCAGAATATAATCATTGCAAGATAAGAACAATAAACCTATATTCTATTGGTCAGAAATGCTTTTGCCCTGTCCCAGCTTTCTATTTAACACAAGCTTAAAGAATTAGATGGAAGATAAATTAGGTATAGCAATCATATTTACAAAAGGGTTTTTAAAAAAATCCTCATGAGTGCTTTGCCAAGAAGAACCTCAGAAACCAGCTTCTTTGCCAAGTTTCTTAGCTGCTGTCAGACCATGAAAAATGGAACACTATGGGCAGATACCTGGCATGGCGAAATTCCAGGTGATGAGTCTTAGAAGCACGTGAGAAGCAAGCAGGTAGTGTGACCACTGTAGAGAGGTACCTTATCTCCACATATGTTCCTGGGTGGTTTTACATACCTCGACTGAGTAGAGACCATATAGTTTTTCCACAATAACTTCTGCTTAACTGACAAGTGGAGATCACATCTGCTTGCAGTGAAAAATATGGTGCAAATCCCATCCTTTCATTATGGCACATAAAAGCTCTATCTTATTTATTGTTACTTTAAAAAACATACTACTGACCTAAGTTTCTTAAAGTGTCCTGAATTGGTCAATTTTATAATTGTAAAAAAAGATAAGTATACTCTGTTGATAAAGAACATGGTGGTTATCAACTTCAGAAAGCAATAAAAGTAAGCGAGAACTGCTATTGCAAAATCATATATGGCATCCCAGGCTATACACTCTTATGGGCTATTTCTTATACCCTTAGAAAGTCTCTTAGAGATTAAAACACAGACCTAAGAGGCACTTCATATTCTGCTAATACCCAGTTTTAAATGCACCTTCTCATGGATTCTATTAAACATACCCTTACGAACAACCACAAAAACTCCTTACCTCTACCTAACAGCCTTGGCCAGTAAGCTATAGACTAAGGGCACATGTGAGTACAGCGTGGTGCACCTTAATATGTGTACTTGTGACCCGAGGGAAGACGCTCTCTGAATCATGTTCTTTCAGCAGGCCAAGACCATATTAAAAAATAAAATTTTTTTTCACTTACATCTTTCTGGTTGGAGTGGAAAAACCTGAGCGCGAAGTTACAGGACTGGGATGCAGCAGCATACTGACCTAGGGATTCGGCGTATCGGGTCAAAAGGTAACTAGGTCGGAAGGAAAGAAAAAAAAAGATTATACCTACCCACCTCTAGTATCAAATACTACACTTCAAATTACTATGGTAGAAAAACAGCTAAGCATACGAAAAGTTAAAACATGCGGCCATAGAAATGATCTATTTCACAGAATCAAATTTTAAAAAACAGCAAAGTTAATTCAGTTTTGTGGGAGACCTAAAGCTCTATGCCATGCTTTCTTACACTCAGATGATTAATGGAACACAAGTTGTTAGAGAACAGAATATTGTCTTCCTAAAACAGCTCTACAGGACACAGAGAAAATACCCTTGATTCATCACAAAGAACAGTCAAAATACAAATTCAAAGGATCTCTGGGGCAACATACAAGTGTCAACCTCAACTGCAAGGCAGAAGTAAAGACTTGAAAACAATGTGTGCTAAGAAAAAGAGTTCAAAGTATATAACTGTTACCTGTATCTGGGGAAAACTTTTTTTTTAACCATTTCTAAATTATACACATTTGAAATTACCACAAAATGCTGAGAAAGATAAAACTCTTTCTGCTTTGCAATGGGTCATAACAGGTGATTAATCTACAAAGCTTAATACTGGGAACAACTTTTCTGCTAAAATCAAAATGTTAAGAATTCCATATATGAGGACCCCACACTGCTGTAGCTGGCTGCTCATTATTCAGAGTATATACTACCAACCCAATGGTGTCATGCTGGATATGCTTAGCATCAAGGCTGGAATACAGATCCACCACCGGTTCAAATGCCCCCAGCATACAGTAGATTCGAACAAGCAGCAATTTGAATTGAGCATTGGAAGGGCTGTGAGTTAGTCCCTCTTCCAGCAAAGTCAGGGCCTGCCACACAGCGGTCTCATCACCTAGAACCAAAATATAACAGCATTATCCACAGACCTTGACAGCAAATGGGGGTTTCTCAAAATTAAAAAATAAAAACTAACTGACACCATCACCTCCCCTAAGTATTCTAAGGATGTGGTTGGGTGGCAGAGAACAAATTTTAGATACACACCTGTAACCAAAATAGGGAATTTCCCTGAAAAGACAGTCCCTCAATAGTTACCTCAGTTCTTAAACCTGCATCTGCAAAAATGATGCAAACTTTGAGCTGCCAGGTCTTAAAAGAGAAGTCTGGAATCTCACAGGATCCTAGATTCTGAGAAGAGATGGACTTTGAAGGAGAAGTAGAATCCACCAACTTTCCCAGTACAGGATTTTCTCTACAAGACCCCAGACAGATGCTTTCTCTTGACATCATTTTTCTTCCACATGTAACTCTACTAACAGATGTCAACTAATATTTGAAAAAAGAACTGCTCATTAATAACCAAACTAAAATGATACACATTTTTGGCCTACTAAAATTCAAAACGTTACATGCATCAATATTCTTAAAGAAAAATAATTTCTCTTTTATGAAATTATCTGAAGAAAATAATATGAAATGCAGATAAAGCTTTATATACAAAAACATTCACTGTACTAATAATGGGGGGATGATTAAGTAAACTGTAGTTACACCCACACAGGGAAACACCATACAGCCATTTAACGTTAACAAGGAGTTTTTAACAGCAAGGGAAAATAATTATGCAATAATGATCAGTAAAACGAATTCAAACTAGTATGAAGAGTTCATCTCAAGTATTTAAAACATTCACAGAGAAAGAGAGAAGGAAATATGCAAAAATGTTAGTCTTTTGGAAGTTGGAAAAGTGAGATTAAAATAAACCATTTGCCAAATTTTTACGAGCTACTTTTACAGTTAGAAAAAACAGCTAAAATAAAAAGCTCCCCCCCCCAAAAAAAAGCTCCATGCACTGAGCTTTTAAAATTATATTCTATATGCTTTTTTCCAAAAGAAACAAGACATAACCAAAAATTGGGGATTTAGATAAATATCATCCATAATCCTACCCAAACTACGTAAACCACCCATGATCTACTCAAACTACCATTGTGATTAATGTACTGCTTTTGAACTATCAATTATGTATACATAACATTACTATGTAATGTATCAATTATAGCTCAATATAACGAGAGGAGAAAAAAATGACATCCTTCACTCCCTCTTTTATTTTTGCAGCACAATTTTACACAGTAGTAATCATGGCATACACCCGATTTTGTGTTTTCCCATGTTGCTCCCTGGTCTTCACAATCATAATTTTATTTAATTCAACACTCAGTGACCTAAACTCTGCAGTAACACTAGATATAACACCCAAAGATAAGAGTCATAGGTGGTTCCAGGCCTCAAGAGGTTCAGAATTGAGTAGAAGAGATAGTTGGACAATTATAGATAATAGATAATTTTTTTAAGTCCTACTTATTCAAGGATAACCAATATCAGAATTTTTTTTAAAAAGTTCTTGAAGATCTCTTTTAAATGGAAACAAAATTTCAAAGTAAATATTTTTTAAAAAAAGGTTTAATTTACACTTCTGAACTATTAAACCCAACATTATGATGACATTTATCATCTTATTTTATTTTGCAAAATTTAGAATATAACTACAACTCTATGCCAAATCAAAGAGCATCAAGGGTTGATGAGGATTTGGGGGACAAAATTTTTTAAATCAAATTTTATAATACAACAAAATGATATAATAAAAAGATATAAGGTAAATAAATTCTGGGGATATAATGTACAGCATGGTGACTACAGTTAACCACACTGTACTGTGTATTTGAAAGTCGCTAAGAGAGTAGATGTTAATATTTCTCATCACAAGGGAAAAAAAAGTAGCTATGTGAGGTAATGGACTTTAACTAAACTTATTGTGGTAATCATTTTGCGATATATCACTATATTGTATACCTTAAACTAATACCATGTATCACTATATTGTATACCTTAAACTAATACAATGTAATGTATCAATTATAGCTCAATAAAACTAGAGGAGAAAAAATGGCATCCTTCACTCCCCATTTTATTTTTGTAGCACAATCATAAAGAAATGCTTTTTTGCAAAAAATATTTGAGAGCATCATCAATTTAATCTTAAAATGCTCTTCTTAATCCTGTCACATTCAAATCAGTCTCTTTCAACATCCTCACCAATTTTCTATACATTTCTAATTTTTGTCATATCCACCTTGAACAATGACTATTGTTCCAGCCTACAACTGGAACATTCAACATCACTTTCACTGACTTCAAGAAAACTTGCATCTATATATATATAATATCTAGAACTTCCCATGTATTTGCACTGTATGATTTTGGACAACCCACCTAACTGCTTTCTCTCTGCCCTGTATTTCCCACATCTGTAAAACTGTAACGATCTTAACTGTATTGTTACAAGGTTTAAAATTAGCTAATTCATATAAAGCACTTTCAAGTGCCTGATGATCCACAACTGTTAACTGTTATTACTATTATATGGTCAGATATCTTGCTCCAAAACCAAGAGATTAGCAAAGCCACAGTCACTAAGAGCAAGAATAGATGCCAGGAATAAGTGGGGAAGGGTATGAGTAGGGGCCAAATTACTAAGTAGTCAGTTCATTAATGGTTTTACATTAAGATGACTTTTACAGCCCTATGCAACCTCCTGAATGTGGGGTTCCAGATACCAAGTACTCTGATGAAAAGGATTTCATCCCCATCCCCGGTACAATACAGTATAACAAGTACTATCATATGGATATACACAACGTCCTACAAAAGTTCAGAAGGGGCATAAAATCTGCAATGAGGAAGGGGGTGAAATCAAGACAGGCTTGTCAGAGGCACTGTTTGAGTAAAAGTGAGATGAAGGAGGTAAGAAAGTTATTTCAAAGAGAGGTAACATGATGTTCAGTGATAGTAGCAAAAAAAAAAAAAAAAAAAGTAGATTCAGGGCCTTAAGTACTAAGAATCTGGAGATGTAGACAGACACTAGATTATAGAGAGCATTGTAAACCATCCTAATAAGGCTGATCTTTATCCTCAGGAAAATAGGGCATATCTGAAGGATTTTAAGCATGAGGAAGATAGTATCAATATTGAGTGCTTGGTTAAATGACCCATGAGGGCAGGGTGGTGTCTGTCTTGCACAGCACTGTCTCCCAGCCCTGTTTCTTCTGCAGTTTATTCTCATGAATAATATGCAATAAGTAGCTAAAGTTATTTTTTCTCAAAAACTGCTAATAAGAGAAAATGTCAGAAAGTGAGACCTAAAGAAAAGGCAATCTCAGTACCCTCTGCTGAATCATCCTTCTCTTGCTTAATGACTCATGATGCTTCCTTTACCATGTAGTATATATTTGTCTTAAATGGGCTAATCTGAACTATATTCCAAAAAAAGTGTATTTTCCTATATAAACTGAAGTGAACAAAAATGGCTATTTCATTCCATGGACCCATACATCTATATCTGAATCAGTTTCTCTGTATTTTAATTATTGTAACTTTGTAATAGGTTGTTTACTCACTATGCAGAAATATTTTAAAACAGAACAGATATCCACTGATTTAAGATTATCCTAATTACAGAGAGGAGGATACTTGGAGACTTTGGTTCTTCTAGAAGCACCCTGGAGAAGGGCAAGGAAGAAAAACCTAAAAGCATAAATCAAATTCTTGGATTATATACTTAGTCTAAGGATTTATAGTCAACAAAAACAAAGAGTAAAGTTAAACTGAAATCACTGCTCTTTACCTGTTTCTCTCCATATATCAATAAGCACATGGACAGCAAGGAGACAGTAATAGTCTGAAAATTGCAATTCGGTTTTCAAACAGGATTTCCCTATAGGGAAAAAAAAAATCATATCTGTATTTTAAGATTTGTTCAATTATTACTGCCCCAAAGGAGTTTTTTTAAAGCAAGAAAGTGACAGGAGGAAGAAGAGAAAAAGAGGAAAAGAAACTAATAAGAATGGAGTAAATACCAGAAGAAAAATATAAGCCATGAATCAAAAGAGTCAAAAGAAGGTGAGACCACACTCAGCTGGAGCAGAAGGAAGGGTTCCAGAATAGAGGTGGTATTCCAAATGGTCCCAAAAGGAGAGCAGCAAGATTTGGAAGGAGGTTTTAGGTGAAGAAAAGAACAGAATCCAAGAGCCATGTACAACTAATGTAATATTATGCTCATTACTTCACCTAATTTTTTAGAATACAGTTAGAGAAATACTAATATCATCTAGTCAGATAATTTATATTTTATCACACATATCTAAGCAATCTGAAGATCATCTACTTCTAAACTAAATATTTATCTCACAATTTACAATTCTTTTTGGTCATTTACACAGTCTATATATTTAGAATATTAAGGCCTATAAGCAGAAAATATGACAATTATCATAAACTCTGCAATTCATCTGAGCCCCACTGTGATAAAGAGTTGGCTGGCCAGATCAGGAAGAATATGGATATCTGGGAGCCAATTATAATTTTTAAAACTCCAAGCTTAAGAAAGGGTTTGCATTTTATTACCTGGATAGTGTTCCCACTTGACAAAATATTTTCCTTGCCAAAAGCATTACAACAGCATGCTATGAGAGATAAAAAACTAACTTCTAAATCTTAGCAGATCAGGGAACTACTGCACATTTTGAAAGGCTGCTCACCAAATTCTAGTCCATGCTGGTACCTTAACATCAATTCTCTGACCACACTCAATTTCTGATTTTTATCCATCATGTGGTACAAGCCAAGTAACCTCGTCAGCTGCACCACACACAAATGTTGCTGCAGAGCTCTGATGTCAGCAGGCAGTGCCAGCTTATCCTCTGTTGGTGTTGACAAAGGAACAACTCCAAGTAACTGATTAATAAACTGCAAAGTTGAAAGAAAAAAAGAAGTACAGGTCTCAAAACAGAACTAGTCTTTAGTAGGCCACAATTAACAAATACTGAAATGGTCTAGAAAAAGGTATCAAGAAAAAATACAAATTAAAACCCCTTTAGTATACCACTTTCTATCTACCAAAATTGCCAAAACAAAAACACTTCTAACAGCACACAGTGCTGGTAAAACTCCAGTGAAACTGGCACACTCATTCATTGCTGGCCAAAAGTATTATGTTAATACCATGTAGTATATGCACTAAAAGATTAAAAGAACTGTGAAAATGTTTCCTAAATTACAATACATTGACATAATATGTAACGTAGCAATGAAAAAGTTTAATTAGGAAGACTGTAAAAAGAACAATTACCCCAAAACAAACCTATCATACTGATATACTACAAATAAATTCTTAAAGGAAACATTATACATTGAAAGGAATGGTTGTCCTGTCAATAGCCTTAAATTGTTTTTTTGATTAAAGCTTTAATTTTGAGATAATTATAGATTTGCATGCAATTGTAAGAAATAACACAGTTCCTGTGTACCCTTCACCCAGTTTTTCCTAATGGTAACATTTTTCTTTTTCCTGTGGCCGTACCGCACGGCATGCGGGATCTTAGTTCCCTGACCAGGTATTGAACCCATGCCCCCTGCAGTGGAAGCATGAAGCCCTAACCACTGGACTGCCAGGAAATTCCACCCCAATGGTAACATCTTGCAATAAAATGTTTTTAATTCTCTAAATTCGGTATAAATTTTTAAGAACACCAGTTCCACAACCAATACAGTTGCAATATTGGCAGAAGTGAGAAGGGACCCCTGCATCACATACAGGGTGTCTGTTTAAACTTCCCACATGGTCGTATACTATACTCTTCAGCTGTTAGGATGTGAGAAAATGCTTGGGCAGCACGAGTCTGGGGTTCTAAAAGGTGTTTATGGACAGGAAGTGCAGCCAAGGGGTCACAGGCATCACCCTTGTGTCTTCCCTATATTTTGTGATCCAAAACTAATAAATTATTTTTAAAGCAAAAAAACCCAGTTCCATTTACACATGTATTAAACACAGGCTATTTTCACTCCCTTCCAAGATCCTATTAGGATGACAGTAAAGAACAAAAAAGGAATCAACCCCAAAGGATCAAGAACATGTGAAGAGATGACAGCAAATAATAAACATTAACAAGATTTCAAAAGATAAAAAGCAGAAGGGCAGGTGGTAAGTAATAACCAATGTACAGGGCCAAGAAAGCTGGAATCCAACAGTATGAATGGGGAGACCACCAATAAGCGGCAAGCCTCTTCCAGCCACAGAACCTTGGAAGACTCAGAAATTAAGGGCAAGAGGTACGTCTGAAAGCTAAAGTGCTGGTGGGACTGAAACAGAAGAATTTGCTAAATTCTAAGAAATTAGACCCCTCCCCAAGCTCACTGACTGACTTCCTAAACCCAGCAGAAGCCACGGGTTTTCTTTACCCCCAGGAGATACTGAACCAGAGACACTGTAGACTCAAGGGGAGAATGGAACAGATCTATTACCTCATGTTTCAGAATACACTAAGAGGAGTTTTAAACTTTTATGGTTCTGTCAGATTGATTGGGGTGAACTGAACAAAAAAATATTAACTCCAAGAAAGAAAGTTAAGAAAGGTAATCTCCACATACAAAGTGGCTTAGCTGTGAATATTTAGTCATTAAAATATAAATACTGCATAATTACTAAACTATACTGGGGGAAAAGTAGGTAAGGGGAGAAGTGGGATGTTATGAACGAAATTATTGCCTTCCACAGTAAGATACCAATAGATGAAGACTATAACTGTAAAAATAAACAAATAGCTAAATAAGCCTATAATTTAGAAATATGGAGTTAAATAACAGAAGAAGCAGTTAAGGGTTCAAAGTGATTTGCCTGTACAGAGCCAGAATCAGGGCTAGAGAAGGCAAAGAGCTGCAATTGTTTTTCAATATAAGCCTTGTAGCACTATTTGACTTTTTCAATTTTATACATGTAATTTTTGGAAACAAAAATTAAATTAAAATAAAAATCCTACTCAACATGCAGTTTCACATCTGTAATGATTTTACTTCAATTTTCTACAATTGTGTGAATTTTAATTATTATGATCAGATAATCACATTTGTAACAAAGAAACTGTGGCACTAGTTTCATGTTTTTGATTAAGTACCTATATAATTTCTATTGCCAGCTCTTCCATTCTTGTAAGCCATTTTATATACTAGTTATGTTTATTATTAAGGCCTTCTTTATTGAATGCTAAAGAATCTTCCAAACAGGTTTTGTCATGAAACAATACGTTCATTTGCTATTCTAGTCTGTACAGTTTCACTGCTACACAAAAAGCTTCTTTAAAAACTGGAATTATTTTATTGTTAGCTTAAAACCCCAAGGCAAAGGAAACAAAATATAAAAACGTCTCTATGGGTGAGCCTCTTCAGGATAACTGGACTCAATGGCCTCCTCTTAGGGGCCAGTCCCATTTTAGAATGCGTCTCCTAATTCATTGGGACAACAGTTCTCAGTCTGAACCTTACTTGGACAGTTTGCAATCCTCTGACAAACATACTGCTGAGTGGCAGGATTTTTAGCTATTGAAGTCATCCTACATTTAAAAAGTTGTGGCAGCAAAATTACCCCTCTCAATTAAAAATTTACACAGGACTACAAAACTCACTGCAACAGCTTTAAATCCTTTGTCTCACTGAACAATGACCACTTCATCACTGCTAGTATTTCACTATTTCTAGAGGGTTCCTCCCAGTAGATTATTAGTATATGCAGTCACAGAGGTGATCTAAGATTTTCAAACATGCCAATAAAGTAGAGCTTCTGGTACTAAAATTTATGCTAGCAAACCTATATGAATCTCAGCTAAATATGATATAAGCATTCCTCTAATGCTTTCCCATCATTTGATGCTTTAACTTACAAGACAGTAAGCACTATAAAACATGATCAATCATTCCTTACCTTAGCACTTAGCACATAATATGTGCGACAAACACTTAGTGAATGAATCTCTCCCACGTGGTTTTATTTTCTGCTTAAATCCCTCCAGTAACATGAAACTCCCACACTGTGTTTTTTAGAGAATTGTGACTATAAAAAAGATCTTTCTCTCACTGAGCCAAATTCTTAATTCCCTGCAACAACTTCTTGCTGGCCCTGTTCTCTTCCCTCTTTTACAGGACAGCTTTTCAAATTATGAGAAATAAAGTACTCTGTCATCACCATACCAAACCTATCTCTTCCACTCAACCATTTCTCTCTCATAGGCTTTCAAGTCTTTCTATAACCCAGAACCCTCTTTTCTGGATATGTTACAATTTATCTAGAAAACTTCTAAAGTTTAGCCTGTGCCCTATAAGCACAGCAACCCAAGAACAACTTTTTCTAAACCAAAGTGAACAATGGTAGTCATTTCAGAACCCAGTAGAGACCACTGGCTCCTTAACAGTTTGGGAATGCACTGCTCCATCTGCCCTAGATGTGTAACCTCAAGACTGCCAAAGTATCAAGTGCTGGTGAGCTAAGGATATGGTCACGAAACAAATACTGTAGTCATTGCCACTGTGTTCCCATTGAGTTTCACTCATTCCATATGGGGATGATAGTCTTTCTGGAAAAACAGGTTGTGGTAGCCCTGTGATAGCAAGACTTCCAACATTCACTAATTAGAGTTTTTTATGAGTAAAGCTGACCAAAGTCACAGACTCTCTTGATACATACCAGTATTTCTTTACATGATGTTGATATACATATAATTGATTTTCATTGATTCTATCACATCAAAAACTCCCAATAGATGACAATTAACTACAATATGGTACCCAGGCTTAGATCCCAGAAAAGAAAAAGGACATTAATGGAAGAGCTACAGAAATATAAATAAAGTCTAGAGGCCAGTTAACAGTAATGTACCAAAGTTAGTTTCTTAGTTTTGACAAATATACCACTGTAATTTAAGATGTTAATGTTGGGGAAAGCTGGGCGAAGGGTAGAGTATAACCTTCTTTACTATCTTTACAACTTTCCTGTAAATGTAAAGTTATTCCAAAATTAAAGGGTTTTTTTTCTTTAATTTTATTGAAGTATAGTTGAGTTACAATATTGTATTAGTTGCAGGTATACAGAAAAGTGATTTAGCTATGTATTTTTTTCAGATTCTTTTCCATTATAGGTTATTACAAGATATTGAATATAGTTCCCTGTGCTATACAGTAAATTCTTTTTATATATTTTGCTATAGTAGTCTGTATCTGTTAATCCCATACTCCTAATTTATCCCTTCCCCTTTGGCAACCATAAGTTTGTTTTCTACATCTGTGAGTCTGTTTCTATTTTGTAAATAAGTTCATTTGTATTATTTTTTAGATTCCACATATAAGTGATATCATATATTTGTCTTTCTCTGTCTGACTTACTTCATTTAGTATGATAATCTCTAGGTCCAACCATGGTGCTGCAAATGGCAATATTTCATTATTTTTTATGGCTGAGTAATATTTCACTGTGTATATATATACCACATCTTCTTTATACACTCATATGTTGATGAACACTTAGGTTGCTTCCATGTCTTCACTACTGTAAACAGTGCTGCTATGAACACTGAGGTGTGTGTATCTTTTCGAATTAGAGTTTTCATCTTTTCTGGATATATGCCCAGAAGTGGGATTGCTGGATCATATGGTAGTTCTATTTTCAATTATTTAAGGAACTTCCTACTGTTTTCCATAGTGGCTGTACCAATTTACATTCCTACCAACAGTGTAGGAGGGTTCTCTCCACACCCTCTCCAGCATTTATTATTTGCAGACTTTTTGATGAAGGCCATTCTGACTGGTATGAGGTGATACCTCATTGTAGTTCTGATTTGCATTTCTCTAATTATTAGTGATGTTGCACATCTTTTCATGTGCCTGCTGGTCATCTGTATGTCTTCTTTGGAGAAATGTCTATTTAGGTCTTCAAGTTTATTTTTTTTTAATCCCTTAGATTTAAGAGTCTCAGACTGCTTCAGCAAGAATGAATCATGATTTGACATAATCAGCAATTAACTGCTACAGTTTTGAGCAAATCAGAGACAAGATATTAAAAGGAAAGTCCACTGGACTTCATCAAACTTTAAAACTTTGCTCTGAGAATTCCCTGGCGGTCCAGTGGTTAGGACTCAGTGCTTTCACTGCCGGGGCCTGGGTTAGATCCCTGGACGAGGAACTAAGATACCGCAAGTTGCATGGCATGGCAAAAAACAAACAAACAAAAAAAAAAAAACTTTGCTCTGCAAATGATCTTGTTAAGAGGATGAAAAGACAAGCTACAGACTGGGAGAAAATATTTGAAACCACATATCTGACAAAGGACTTGTATCTAGAATATCTAAAGAACTCTCAAAACTCAACAGTAAAAAAACAAATCAACTAGAAAATGAGCAAAAGACACTTCACTGAGGAGAAAATACAGATGGCAAATTAGCACAGGAAAAAATGTTCAAAAGCATTAACCATTAGGGAAATGTACATTAAAACCATAATGAAACATCACTACACACTTACTAGAATGGCTAAAATAAAAAATAGTGACAACACCTAATGTTGATGAGGATGCAGAGAAACCAGATGACTCATACATTGCTAAAGGAAATTTAAAAGATATCGAGTCACTGTGGAAAAGTCTGGCCATTTCTTTAAAAAACTAAATGTGCAGCTACCATAAGACCCCACAACTGAACTACTGGGCATTTTTCTCAGAGAAATGAAGACTTAGGTTCCCATAACAAAAACCTGTATACAAATGTTCACAGCATCTGTATTTGTAATAGCCAAAAACTGGACATACCCACATGTTCTTCAACACGTTAAAGGAATCATGGTACATCCATACCATGGAATATTATTCAGCAATAAAAAGGAATGGACATGGTACATGTAACAACATGATGAATCTCCAGGGAATTACGCTGAGTAAAGAAAGTCAATCTCTAAAGGTTATAAATAATATGATTCCATTATATAACATTCTTAAAATGACAAAATTATAGGAATAGAAAATATCAGTAGTTGCTGAGGGAGAGGGATGGGGAAAGGAGGAGATACAGGGAGGTGGCTGTAGGTAAAAAAATGTAGGGAGCACATGGAGGGACCCTGGTGGTGAAACTACTATGCATCTTGTCTAGGTGGTGGTCACATGAATCCATACACTATATACGGCACTAAATATACACACACAAACACACCACACGTATACACACAAATGAATGCATGTAAAATTGATGAAATCTGAATAAGGTCAGTGGATTTTATCAATGTCAGCTTCCTAATTATGACATTATACTCTAATTATGCTAGATCTTACCATTGGGACAAAGTGGGTGAAGGGTATACAGATCTCTCTGTATTATTTCTCTTACAACTGCATGTATATCTACAATTATCTCAAAAAATATATATATATATACACATACATACATACATACATACACATACACACACACACACACACACACACACACACACACACAACAGAAGAATTATCTACCAGGGGCTTATTCTCATTGCGGCTCAACTTTACAAGAAATCATGCCTTTAATCTGATAGCACCTAGACTACTTGGCTTGATAGCACAATATCTTGATATCTCATGTTCACCACTTTCACCCATTTTAGAAAGGAAACCCAAACACTTAACCTAGTTGCAATAAATACAGGTACCCAACAGAACTCTGCTTACTTTTGTACACTGTGTAGCAGGCAAGAGGTCAACAAACACCTTGAGGTCTGTGAAACAACAAGGTTTATCCCCAAACTTTTTAAAATACTGGAACATTAATTCTTCTGGATCACCTAAGAGAGAGGGGGGGGGAAATATCACTAAATTATTCATGGACTGAAGCAATCTCTAATTTAAGTGAGAAGTCTGACTTGAAAAACATTTATTTCAATTAAATGAAAATTTTGCTTGAATGAGAATGAGGATGACAATGAGGGCCGGAAGATAGCTTGCCAGTTTAAAAATAAATACTAAAAAGGAGTTGAATCTTGCGAACTCAGTTTACCTGTTATTACACTGAGGAAATGTGAAGTTTTTCATTCAATTAAAGTTTAAATAGTTTAAAAGTTTTCATTAAAGTTTAAAGACAAGTTTATATGCAAACATTAAACAAACATGCTTTTCTCCACAACAGTTCCTGAACTACTTAACAAATATTAAATATATGTTAACTAAATGAAAGGTAGTGTTTGTTAACAGGCACACCAACAGAAGAGAAAATAAATGGGAGAGCCAAGGGCCAATAACTCCAAAGTCACTCACTATGGAAAATTTAAACCTGGATATGCAGAAAGCTACCAATTCATTTTATTTTTCCTCAAATTAAAAATAAAAATAATAAAAGTAAAATACTCTCAAATTGGACTAGATTTAGGAAGGAGAGATTTTTAACAAGGTCTCTGTAAGATTTTAGGTCTGGGTTCCTGCTCACACATTTCTGGGAACAGAGATTTCATGGCTTTAATCAGATTCTCACATGCCTCTGTGATCCAAAAGAGACTAAGAATCACTCACTGGTCTGGTAAAAAAACAAAAAGAAAAAAATTTTTTTGTGTGTGGAGACAAATTTGTAAGATTCACCAATTTGTAAGATTCAGGCTGGTGAGAGAGAAGAGAAAGACAAGGGATGAATATAGGAAGTGTGAAAACAGATCCAAGTAGTTTTATATCCAGCTTTGGAAAGAAAGCAACTCTTTTTTATTTTTGGCCACATCAGGCGGCTTGTGGGATCCTAGTTCCCCGACCAAGGATCGAACCCAGGTCCCCTGCAGTGGAAGCACGGTGTCCTAACCACTGGACCATCAGGGAAATCTGAAGAAAGCAATTCTTTGCAATATACTTTAACAATATTTTGCTGAAGGTCACATAAAAATTTTCATTTGCGATTCTAAAACAAACACCAACTAAAGTAATTGAGGTAGACCCAAAGAAAGAAGTCAACATGGAATTCAAAATTGGTTATGAATAATCTACATAGGAAATGACAGAGAGATAGCCACAGTTAATTTTAGAATGAGCTGCAAAGAACATTAATTACATGATTAAAATGGACAAAGATGTTCTAGGATAGGTTTTAGGTATTGAGAAGTGCTCATCATCTCAGGACAACTGGTCCCTAAAGAAACCTTCTTAAAGTTATTCAAGTTTTAATGAGAACTAAATTTCTATAATGACGAGTGGGAAAAAAAGTTTTCTTTGGAGCTTTATCTTAAAAAAATGAAACTAAAAAAATTTTTAAAGTTTATTCTCCTAAACTTAAAAAATTTAGGGTAAAATTAAAACTAAAGCTAATTCTTAGTATGAGCAAAGAATTACTGATTTTGGGGGGAGTGGTGCTTTTTCCCCCCACAAAACTGTGAATTAGTACAATATGACAACATTTACTTCTTATGTAGTATGCTCAAAAAGAACCATTTTACAAAAACCTCTAAGGGTTTCATCAAATTTCCTGAAGGCCTCTCTTAATGCTTTACTATCCAAATCATACTTTTCTCCCATCTTGTCATTGTCCTAATAAATTTTCTCAACTGTTAACTGCTCTTTAACTGCTCTAACTCTGCCAGATGTTATTTCGTCAATGGTTTTGTGAGTGCTTAGGGTAGATTTTCAAGAAACCTTTCATTCACTTCTTGAAATCCTGAAACTTTTATAAAACTGGCTATTTACTTTGAAATTGATTTTGACATTATTGCTGGGTCAGCAAAAGAATGCCTGACAGACTCTGATGGAATAGGGAGAGATGCTAAAGTTAAGCTGAGTTGCATGTGTGATTGAGGGTTAATTTTATAAGTGATCCATTCATTAGTTAATATTTTCAGGTTATGAAGACATTTGCTTCTCAAACACAACTTTATCACTGTAGGCTTCAGAGAATAGATACTGCACTTGGGTACTGAGGGCATCCCTGTATCTTCTCCAGGGTTCCCAAATATCATTACAGCTTCTTACCCAGTTTGTACTCATCATTAAAACCTTGACGTCGCAAACGTCTAATCAGCTCCAGTTTAGCCAGATGTGGTCCTCGGAGATGGCGAGAACTTTTAGATTCTTCTGTTATCCGATCTTCTATAAATCTCACAGCCTCTTCTGCAGAATAATGTACTTCTCCTTCTAAAGAACTAGGTATAAACACATGAAAAAGGTATTTTGTGCCTCTATCAAGCCAAATTGATTTTAAGAAACAAATTAAAAATAACAGAAAGTACTGTGATAATTATAAAACAGCACAAATTAGAATAAAAGAGAAATATGAGCATATTCTGACAGTTAACATGGCATATGATTCCTCTCAATTTTGTCATTTGATTATTGCAGAGTGACTAACCACCTCTACCTCTTTCTTAAAAAAAAGAATGAATAATTTTGCATATATAAAATATTACCTAATTAAAAACATAAGTAAATTTTATTGCTAGAAAAATGAGGCTGAGAAAAATTAGATGACTTACTTAATATTATAAAGTAAGCCTCAGTTCATATTTGGTATCATAAACCCTATTTTGTTATTCACTTTTTTAAAAGAGCTCATTATATTTATTGTGGTATTGTCTGTAATAGCCCCCAAAACAGGAAGCAGCAACAATAATGGTATCTATCAACAGCAGACAGATTAAATGAATTTGGTACATTTCTAAAATGGAGTTCTCTTAAGTCATTAAAAAGAATATACAGATCTGTATGCACCATATATGGAAAGATGCCCAAGATACACTTTAGGGGGTGAAATACTAAGTTGTAAACCATTACATCTAACATAATTGCATTCTTATGTTAAATAAGAATAATTATATTAGTATATGCATAATATAAATAAATCTGGAAGAAAAGACACCAAACTGTCTTTTCCAAATAAATCTGGAAGACACCAAACTGTTATCAAGAGTTATTTCTGTGTCAATTACATCTCAATAAAACTGGAAAAAGAAAAAAATCATCCTGGGATGATAGGAAAACTAGGAACTAACACTTTCCACACCATACATTTCTGTACTAATTTAAGATTTTTGCAATGAACACATATTTATTTTAAAATTTAAAAATGGAAAAATGTCTTGCTTTGAAAGGGATACATTATTGAGACAGAAAAAGAGAATTCAATTAGGCTTACAATGAAATCATTTTGCTACACCATACTAAAAAGTGTTGTAATTCAGGAAAGAAGACAACTTACTGTTCACCTTCAGCAGGAGGAGTCCAGGCTTCTTCAATCAGTCGAAAGACAGAATCGAAATAAGTCAGATAGAACTGCCAGTCATCTGAGCTAAAATCAGATTGAATGGTGCACACAGGATTAAACCCAAGTTGTGACAAATCTGCCTGAGGAACCATGTTATTCAACTTATTTTCTAAGTTATATTTTAGTCTTTACTAGGAGAAGCCCAACCTTCCCTCTGGGTTTCTTCTACAGCCCTAAAAGGGCAACAACTCCAGAGGCATTTTCAAAGTCAAACATTTTCAAGAAACTACTCTTTCCTTCAATAAAATGACCAGGTCTAAAAAACTAATATTCTCAGGACTTCCCTGGTGGCCCAGTGGATGAGACTCCGCACTCCCAATGCAGGGGGCCCGGTTCAATCCCTAGTCGGGAAACTAGATCCCGCATGCATGACGCAACTAAGAAGTCTACCTGCCACAACAAAGATCCCGCGTGCCACAAGTAAGACCCAGAGCAGCCAAAATAAATTAAAAAAAAAAAAAAAAACAGCTCATGCAGCCCTTAATAAAAAACTAATATTCTTAACAGAAAACTCCCCACATTAGTGCTTTCTAGGGGGGCTAAGGGGAGGGTCTCTCTTTTAGACCAATATTGAGTTTGACAAATTAATGACTTTTCAGCATTCATTCTGAATACTTAGCACCCTGGTGGCTTAAGTTCCATTACACCTCTTTATTGAAAGATGAAGGCTTGGGCTTCCCTGGTGGCGCAGTGGTTGAGGGTCCGCCTGCCGATGCAGGGGACATGGGTTCGCGCCCCGGTCCGGGAAGATCCCACATGACGCGGAGCGGCTGGGCCCGTGGGCCATGGCCGCTGAGCCTGCACGTCCGGAGCCTGTGCTCCGCAACGGGAGAGGCCACAACAGTGAGAGGCCCGCGTACCGCAAAAAAAAAAAAAAAAAAAGATGAAGGCTCATTAAAAACTTTTAAAAAAATATCCAGAACACACAACTAAAAGATTTCACTTTATGCCCAGAAATCTCAAAATATATAGACCAAAAAAATCAATGGTGAGACCTGAAAGCCCCACTCCAGTCTCATAGTCCAAAAAGAAGCATCTACTTACTTTTTCAGTAAGAGGCGCCGAGAAAGGGCATTGCACTCTGGCCACCTGCTCAGCTTCTTGTACATAGCCATGCATTTATTTTCCCGACTCTGAATCTCACTTGTTAACTTCTCTACAATTAAAAGTTATAAAAGTTGGTAAGCTGGTTTCATTTCTGCTCAGAAACCAGAACAAAATCCATATACAAGAAGGAAACTGTCACATTTTCTTATTCACTCTTAGAAAATGGGACCACTATTAGATACAAACTACTATCTCACTAAAGATTACTTTCCTGAAAGGAAAAATCGTATATTTCTGATACTAAACTTTTTAATCCTTTTCTTCTACAAAATACAAGGATCCAGAATGTCTTGAGTTGAGGATCTAGTGTGTGGGATACACATAAAATCCCAACAGCGTCTAAGGACTGGTATATTTAGACCTGATATATTTAGACCATAGACAGACCATCCATACATTTCCAAAACATTGAATAAGCTTGGACTGGAATGAGATGAGAAAGGGGAGATGTTATGAGGAAGATAAAAAAAGAAAAGAGATGAATCAAACTCTTCCAACAGTTGAGAACAAAAAAACTAGGACTATATTTCTGACCAAATTAGATATGCCCTGTCCTTTTAGAATGGTTTAGCAGATTAAGGATGCCAACAATTACATTATGAATTTTCTATAGAGAATCTAAAGTGTAACTATCCATACAACTACAACCTAACTGAATAAAAACAAAGTTGACTTGTACCCACCTGCAAGGAGGCTAAAGTTAGAGAGTAACATTAAAAACAAAAACAAAACTCTTTCTACATTTTATATAATTAAAGTACTTAACTCAGTTACTATTACAGTTTTGTGATAGCACAAAGTCTAGTAAAGGATATACATACTTGTAAAAAACAAAGTCTTTTTAATGGCTGGACCTAATGAGAGTTCTGAGGCTACTCATCTACAGTTAGTTACTCCCAATAACCATAAAGGCACAATTAAAAAACCAGGGTTGTCAAAATGATAACTGCATTCCCACGAATTTCTCCTAAGGAAATCAAAGATGTGTAAATATTTAGGAACCAAAATCCCCTATGTGTCCAAAAATAAGGGAATAGTTAATGCTATCTATGAAGTTCATACAAATCAGTTTTCCAACAACAAAGGAGGAAGTATTTTCACAACAATGGAAAAGAGCTAACTTCTTTAACATGTAAAGTACTCTTGCAAATCAATAAGCAGATTAACCAAATTTTTAGAAATAGGAAAAGGATAAGAAAAAGCAGCTCAGAGGAAAAAAATATATTAATGGCTTTTAAACAAATGGAGAAATAATTATCCTCCCTCATAACTAAATAAAAACTGTAAGGTATGTTTTACCTATCTCATTGAAAAACATAAAAGGTTTGATATGGGACTTCTCTGGTGGGCCAGTGGCTGACTCCACGCTCCCAATGCAAGGGGACCGGGTTTGAACCCTGGTCAGGAAACTAGATCCCACGTGACACAACTAAGAGTTCACATGCCACAACTAAAGATCCCGCATGCGGCAAGGAAGATCCAGCATATGGTAGCAAAGACATGGCCTAGCCAAATAAATAAATAAATATTTTTTTAAAAGTTTGATCTAAAATTTTGATAATATAAGTGGGTAAATATGCAAAGAAACAGGCCCTCTTACAATCTAATAGCAAATACAGCTGGTGGAAATGCACACTGTAGCCTCTTAGAGGGCAATTTGGTTTATAGCAAAGATGTTCCTTGCAAATAGCCTAAATACCCTTCAAAGATGAGCTATGTAGTAAACTGTCTACGTTTATACTATGGAACACTGGGCACCATTAAAGAGAATGAGGTAGTGAGGTATATCTCTAAGACACACTGTTTAGGTAAAAAAACAATGGGTCTAAGAGTATGGAGAGAAAAGGTCACAAACTCAAATGCCTTCATAGGACAGACACAATAAACATTTTAAAATTTTAAAGAAAAAAAATATTTACTAAGAACATTGTGCAGAGTAAGATTACTCTTAGGGTCAAGGTACAGTATATTCTCAATTGTGGTTTAAAAAAGTGGGGGGCCCCTTTCTGCCTCCGCTGCCACCATGGCGCCTGGTAGAAAGTTTGTGGCAAAGGGGGGGCAAAAAAAAAGAAGCAGGTCCTGGGGCCTCCCTGGTGGCGCAGTGGTTGAGAGTCCGCCTGCCGACGCAGGGGACACGGGCTCGTGCCCCGGTCCGGGAGGTTCCCACGTGCTGCGGAGCGGCTGGGCCCATGAGCCATGGCCACTGAGCCTGCGCGTCGGGAGCCTGTGCTCTGCAACAGGAGAGGCCACAAAAGTGAGAGGCCCGCGTACTGCAAAAAAAAAATAATAAAATCAAATTTAAAAAAAAAAAAAAAAGCAGGTCCTGAAGTTTACTCTTGACTGTACCCATCCTGTAGAAGACAGAATCATGGATGCTGCCAATTTTGAGCAGTTTTTTCAGGAGAGAATCAAAGTGAATGGAAAAGCTGAGAATCTTGGTGGAGGTGTTGTAACAAACGAAAGAAGCAAAAGCAAGATTACTGTAACTTCTGAGGTAGCTTTCTCCAAAAGGTATTTGAAATATCTCACCATAAAATATTTGAAGAAGAAAAACCTATGTGATCGTGATCGGTTACGCGTAGTTGCTAACAGCAAAGAAAGTTACGAACTGCATTACTTTCAGACTACTCAAGGTGCAGAAGAGGGGCTTCCCTGGTGGCGCAGTAGTTAAGAATCCGCCTGCCAATGCAGAGGACACGGGTTTGAGCCCTGGTCCGGGAAGATCCCACATGCCACGGAGCAACTAAGCCATGCACAACTACTGAGCCTGCACTCTAGAGCCCGCAAGCAACAACTACTGAAGCCCACGTGCCACAACAACTGAAGCCTGCACGCCTAGAGCCCATGCTCCACAACAAGAGAAGCCACTGCAATGAGAAGCCCACACACTGCAACGAAGAGGAGCCCCTACTCGCTGCAACTAGAGAAAGCCTGCGTGCAGCAATGAGAACCCAAAGCAGCCAAAAATAAATAAATTTCTTTTAAAAAAAAAAAAAGATGAAGAAGAGGAGGAAGATGAGGATTAAAACTCAATTATCTGGGGACCTCCCTGGCAGTCCAGTAGTTAAGACTTCACCTTCCAATGCAGGGGGTGCAGGTTTGATCCCAGGTCAGGGAACTAAGATCCCACATGCATCATGGCCAAAAAACCAAAACATAAAGCAGAAGCAATGTTGTAACAAATTCAATAAAGACTTTAAAAAAAAATGGTCCACATCAAAAAAAAACAAAACAAAACTCAATTATCTGGAATATTTTGTATGAGTTCTTAAATAAAACTTAGGACCCCAAAAACAAAAAAAAGGGAAGGGGGAGGGGCAAGATACTACTTTAGAAGGATATACAGAACAGGTAACTGGAGAAGGATGTAGAGGGCAGAGGGTTGGAGATCTGGGGTAAAATCATACTCCCTGAATTTTCTGAATCCATGAATTATTTTCATTCATTCATTCATTCATTCGGCTATGCCAGGTCTTAGATGCAGCACATGGGATCTTCGTTGCCACGTGTGGGATCTTCCGTGTAGCATGCGGGATCTTTAGCTGCGGCATGCGGGATCTCAATTGTGGCATGTAGGATCTAATTCTCTGACCAGGGATCGAACCCAGGCCCCCTGCATCGTAAACGCGAAGTCTTAACCACTGGACCACCAGGGAAGTCCCCATGAATTATTTCCAACTAAAAATTATTTTAAAAAAATAAATACAGAAAAACCTGAAAGAATCTAAAATGATCGCAAGTGATTTTTTTAAAGTCTTTATATCTTTGTTTCTGTATGTGGAAGAAATTTTCCACAATAAAATGTCATGTTTAAATAGGAAAACAAAACAAAAAAAACTTTAAGAAAACTCTAAAAATTACCTCCTAATTTTCCTCTGATGACATCCAAGGCTTCCTGGTACTTTCCCAAACGTTCTAGGATCATATAATAAAGTTCAACCTTACAAAACAAACAAACAAGAAGTGCAACCATTGAAACTTTTCAATAATAAAAAGATAAGTCATTTGTATGTTTTTAAAAAGCTATCTAACAGAAAAGAACACTATATCTTCAAATAAGATGAAATTAACAGTGAGAATCAGACCATAGTATCTCTCCTATCTATATCTCAGCAGGGTACTTTCTAGAAACATGCTAGAACCTCACTCTTTATACCTAGGCTGGGGAGTTCCAAAGCTTCACATTTACACAAAAGGCAAGAGTGAGGACCCAGTTCTCTAAATGGAATAAAGCAACAGTTCATAATATTGTAACAACATCAAAAACATGCAAATACAAAGTGGGGCTTAAATTACTCACTTCAGCCTCTGCTTCTATCTTGTCCTCTTTTACCATTTTTTCTACCATTCTCTCAGCAAGGGGCAGAAACATCGTTTTTGAGAGGTTTTCATCCTGTGCTGATATAGACTGAAGGAGAAAAGAAAAATGTTTGCACTATTTATATTATTACCCTGCAGACCATTATTGTGACTCTGGCACAAAATTATCAACCCACTATGTCAAATATCAGACCTAATTTGAACTTGAGAGTGGTTTGCTTTATAGGAGATTTCTTTACTAAAGATTCTTATCGTATGCATTCTTGAAATACATAGTTTCCACAATATGACCTAACTTTTAAATATTAGACCATTCATACATTTTTTTCTAGAAATATGTTAAGAGGGGATACGTTTATACTATTTAGTATATATAAGGGTACCAGGTATTTGAAGAGTCAAAAACCTTTGAGATGTCTTCTTGAGACCTTCACATATTAGAAGGAAAATGCCAATTCCTTCTATTTATAGTATGGCTTACTATTAGCTACAGTTACCTTAACATGATATTAATCATTTTAACATTGCCAAAGATTCTGCTCAGAGCTCATTTACCCCCTGAAAACAACCTTTCAGGGTAGCTATTATGCTTATTTTATAGTTAAACTAAGGTTAAAAGATTCCCCAACAGCTCAAGAGACATGGTGAAGCCAATGTTTGAAAGCAGACCTGTCTGAACCCAGAGCCTCTCTGTTCTTAACCTACATTTTAACTCCAGAGCCTCTCTGTTCTTAACTGCTACATTTTAACTCTTTTCTCCCCATCCTCTCATACACAGTGTCTTATCTTGGTACTTATAGCTGCTCTGGGAGATGAGCATCTCCATTCTGCAAAAGAGCAGACTGAGGCTCAGAAAGCAGAAGTGATGAAACAAGGTCACCCAGTTCAATGATCCGTTCAACAACCAACAATAGTGCCTTAAAGACAAACCTCAAGTTAAAATATCAAACATTTCGAGGCTCATACTTGATCAAGTAACCCAGTAATGGATCTAAGATTCAGAGGAAATACACTCTGTGCTACACACAAATAAACCAATATATCAACTCAAAAAGAATACTAAAACTCCTCAACTCAAAAAAATCAACTGACAATATGTCACATCCCTATTTGACACATGCTGCAACACATTACCCAAGATGTTCAGAGGACACATTAAGGACAATTACTATATACAAAAATAAAAACAAATCTCAATCCCATTGAATGCCATACTCACTTGCATTATTAAGCTCATCACAGACCAAAAGTAGTAAGGGTTTTTGGGGACAATCTTATATAGAGCCATGCCAGCCTGAAAGACAGAGAGCCATAAATACTTAACTTAGAAAACATCATACAGAGGGTAATTAATGACCTAGACATGTGGCAAGAAGTTTCCTAGGAAAATAGCAACATGTTTACATATGCTGGTTACTGTAAGTGCCTAGTAACTTGATGGATGTTCTCTACAGCATAACAATAGAGGTAATCCCAATATCAAGAATGATATTTCACCTTTTGAATCAGATTTTCTTAAACTGAAGACCCAGTGTTCCTAGAGAATACTGCAATCCAATATAGTTCTGGTAGACTACCAAGCAAAAACAAAAGTTGGGTTATGAATGTATATCAATAAACTTTACTGAAGCCATTGCACTAATCAGTTATAGTAAAACAAAGAAATCCACACAGTATATTTAAACTTCAAAATCAGACAAAATTACTCTGACACAATTCAAAAAATAGTTCTTAGGTTAGGAAAATATTCAGGTTCTTTCAATATACCATTAATTAGAACTGAAGCCTCTCATTGTGAAATGTATAATATGCAAATACTTAGAAGTAGGAACATGGCACAAAGGAGTAAAGTAGATCTATTCACGTAAAACTGAGAATCTGTCCATAATTGCCAACTAGTAGTCAATGCTAAGAACTCTGTCAGCTAATTATCACAGTTACTATTTTATTTTTTAATCTTTTGCCTATCTTCAATCCACTTGAAAAAAATACATGGAGCCCCTATTAAGTGGAAGGAAATGTCTATTCCTGCCAAGGATACAAAGATTGAGTCCCGATCCCCAAGGCACTTAAAAGCAAGGGAAAGAGATAAGACAAATATTCAAACGACTAAAATATTCTTGGCAATAAAAATAAACATCTTATACAGGGAATTCCCTGGCGGTCCAGTGGTTAGGACTCGGCACTTCCACCGCCAGGGCCGGATTCGATCCCTGGTCAGGGAACTAACAATATCTCACAAGCAAAGCGGCACAGCCAAAGAAAAAAAAGGAAAACAAAAACACCCTATACAAAAACACCACACTAGGGTGTTTCCAAGGAAGGCAAGGTTAGTATGTTTGTTTATTCCTTTCTTTTTCTTTTTTTAAGGAAAAGTAGGGAAGAGCATTCTCCAAAGTAGCAGTCTTTCAGATGGACCTTGAAGGTGAAACAGAATATCTATAGGCAAAGATGGGGGGTAAGAATACATATACAAATAATACAATTATTTGGGGTGAATGGATAAGTGAATGAATCAATTCGAAGTAGGAGCAAAATGAGTAATTAAACAAAAACATTAAAGAAAGAAAAGATATATGTTGACAAGAACAAGTAGGACATCTAGCTGAAACAAAAAATTAAGAGCAGGAGAAGGGAAAAGGGCTAAAAGGTAGACAGAGGTACCTTTGTTATAAGGCATTCCAAAAGGAGTCTATACAGAGTAAGCGAGTGATATGTATAAATCTATACTCTTCTAGGAAGAGTATTTTAGCAGTACTGTGAAGAAAGAAAATAGGGATAAATAAGAGGTGAGGCAATGAAGAACTAAACCAGGATGAGGTAGATCAAAAAGAAAAAGAGACCTCAGGGAATTTCCTGGCAGTCCAGTGATTAGGACTCCGAGCTCCCACTGATGAGGGCATCGGTTTGATCCCTGATCCAGGAACTAAGATCCAGAAAGCCCCGTGGCCAAAAAAAAAAGAGAGAGAGAAAGAGAGAGAGAGACCTCAAAGACACTGTGGAGGTAGAATCAAGATGATCTGGAGACAAAATGGACATAGAAGATGAGAAGGAGAGTCTAGAATGGCTTGAGGTCCCTGCTCTTAACACCAAACCAGAGAAATGAAATAGAAAGTGTTAGAAAACCAATTTTATTTGATAACTTGGGGAAAGAAAACATTTTTATAATGACACACAGAAATAAAAAGGAATAGAATATTAAATTAACATGAACTTTTAACATAAAAGAGAAATTTCATGCCCACACCCTACTATCTTATAGGTGATAGCATTCTGCTGCTACAGAAAACTTTTGACCAGACAGAAATTTGAAAAACGTGGCTGCAAACTGGTGACTCAGAGAATAGGAATGTCACTTACAGAAAAAGGAAAGTCTAGTCACCATATGAATGACTAGCAACTCTTTATTCAAGGTGGTTTTTTTTTTTTTTTTTTTTGCGGTACGCGGGCCTCTCACTGCTGTGGCCTCTCCCGTTGTGGAGCGCAGGCTCGGGATGCACAGGCTCAGCGGCCGTGGCTCACGGGCCCAGCCGCTCCGCGGCATGTGGGATCTTCCCGGACCGGGGCACGAACCCGTGTTCCCTGCATCGGCAGGCGGACTCTCAACCACTGCGCCACCAGGGAAGCCCCTCAAGGTGGTTTTAAATTTACCTGCCAGAGATGATCTGTGGGGCAGAAGTCCTTAAATCTTGTGATTCCCTGGCTTCCCTCCCTCCTACCTCCACCAGTTTATGCAAATCACTCATTTATTTAACAAACATTTATCATGAAGTGAGGATTCAGCAGTGAACAAAACAAAAGCCCTTATGAAACATAACATGTAATTTATAAAATACCTATTACCCCAGACTGACATTCCCCTTTCAAAATAAGCATACATATAAGCTAAGAACTGTAACTACCTTAAGCAGCAACAAAGACAGAATAAAAATCAGACGTTCCATTCTAAGACATTTAACACTAGAGGACTCCATTCTTCCAACATATTAGACTAAAATAATGCAAAAGCAGGCTATGGTTAAAACATATTAAGAAACCATAACTACTAAGCCACATCAAAGCTATGTCTCCAAAAAGCAAGATGCAAAATTGTATATATCTCTGGCAACATGTAAAGTTAAACCATACAAAAATATAATCTGTTCAAGTGGTAGATTATTTTTTTCCCTTTTTCAAAATTTACCTTAATATTGCTATTGCATGAACTTGTACTTTTTGTTATTTTATAAATGTGTGTATAATACATATTTCAAAAATATATTTCGTGGGATCATAAAATTAACACATGCTTAAAAAAAAAAAAAGAAAGAACAGAAATTAAGATGGAAAGTATCCACAGCCCTATATCCTGGCAACATTTCGGTACATATACTTAATAAGGAAGGGTGGAGGGGAAGGGAGTGAGAGAAGGCCATTTTACAACCTGCTCTTCTCACTTAACATATATTGGGAATATCTTTCTATGTCAACAAATAAAGACACACAGTACCATTTGGGGGGGGGGGGCGGGGTGTTGCATTATTTTCTACCACATAGGTGAACTATAATTTCTTTCACTCTGTCTGTATTAATGTACATTTAATATACTTTACTTAAAACATATTCCTAGGGGCTTCCCTGGTGGCACAGTGGTTAAGAATCTGCCTGCCAATGCAGGGGACATGGGTTTGAGCCCTGGTCCAGGAAGATCCCACATGCCACGGAGCAACTAAGCCTGTGCACCACAACTACTGAAGCCTGCGTGCCTAGAGCCCATGCTCCACAACAAGAGAAGGCACCTCAGTGAGAAGCCCGTGCACCGCAACGGAGACCCAACGCAGCTAAAAATAAATAAAATAAATTAAAAAAAAAAAAACATATTCCTAGAAGTAAAAATGATACTAAGGATTTATATGTATATATGGTTAGTGCTGCCAATTTAAAAAATATATACCCATTTTACAATAAAAGAAAAATTATAATCTGTGAATATTTTTCCTGAGAACATATCAATACTCCAATGATAAATAAAATAATGATAAAATTTCTTCAAAGAATTATATTTGGGCCAAAAAATCTCTTCCAATTTAAAAACTTACATAAGCAAATACAAAAACTGATTTGAAAGAGAAAGGGTTTATCTTAATATAGTATCTTCCACCCTCCCTGGTCTACCTACCTATTGTTATAGTTTGATATTTCAAGTAAACAAGACAAAATAAAAATCCAAGTAGGAAAGCTCTGCCTTCCAAACACATTATACCCCCAAACAAAGCATTTCTTTAAAAATTCTAGCTTGACATCATAACCCTTTATGAGCTTAAGAGTGCAAATTTCATTTCTCTGGGATGCCAGCTTTATGCACCTATTAGTCCAAATGTATCCAAATAAGGCTCCTTCACATGTGTAAAGGAACACCTAAAACGTGCTAACTGGCAGATAAGCTGCATCCAGAAAAAAAAAAAAAAAAAAAAAAAACAAGCATCCCAAGCAATAGAGGTTTTCCCGCCATGGATTTAAAAATCTTAGCAGGCTATATAAACAGTTAAATTTACAAAATAGATGTAAACTTTTACAGTTAATCTTTCTATAGTCTGTTCATTTTTTGCTCTAGGATTTCTGCCCATTTTCTGAAAATATAACAGCAATCTGATGCAGTGAGACAATCTGAAGCCAACTTACCAGAACCAAACAAAACATACCATCAGGCCACAAAGGAACAATCACATTTCCCAAAGAAAACATTTAAAGAACCTGAATAATTGTTCATCTTTAAAACACACACACAAAATAACTGGCTGATCTCCACACACAAATACATAGATTCACTTCTACACATATATGCAAACACACACATGCAGACACACATACCACTGCAGTTAAACCACATTAATAGAAAATCCTGCAGCCCAGGAGGTTTGGGCATCAAGTTACCTGTTGCATTTTCTTGTATTCGCCCACTCTGGCATAGGCCATGAAGAGGTGAGAGTGATATTCCTCACTATTGGGAACTTTCTTCACAGCTGCCTCATAAAGTTTTGTGACTAACTCCGCTAAAACAAAGAGAAAGAGAATTTTCTTTAATTACTGAAGTATAACAAATCTTAACAGCATTTAATTTTTTTCCTATTTGGAGGAAATAGATGTCTCCTATCATTAAGGAAGGAGAAAGTATTTGCTTTGCCTCATCTGCTCATTACTCTTACCTTGCTTAGGTGTTTTCCGATGAAGCATGGAATAGGTCAGGCCTCCCCATGATGTTTACAATGTACAAGACCCTCCAGGATCTATCTAGCCTTTCTATCTTCTTCCAAACTCTTCCCTCCTGCACTTTATGCTCTAGCTACATCAAACTACTTGTAGTTCCACTAGATTCTCTGTGCTGTATCAGACCTGCATGACTTTAACACTGTTCCTTCTGCTTGGATTCCCTTTTCCTCTCTTTTCTACTGAGTGAACATCATCCAAGACCCAGTTCAAATGTAATCCTTCCCTGAACACGATCTCTGCTCCTCCATCCCAGTTTGTACACTGCTTCCTTCTGCCACCTTTAAATCTTTTAAATAACGCTCTTATACAATTTATTAATACATAATGCAACATACTATCTATTGATCTATGTTTCCTCATAGACTATGAGTAACATGAAAGCAAAGAATACCTTTCATCTTTGACTCTGATACAATATTTTTCATAGAAAAACATTCAACCAATACTTGTAGGACAGATAATTTTTTTTTTGAAATGCTGGGAGAGAATCCATATCCCTAAATCAACATAATCCCTAAATAATCAGATATAATACCTCAATTCTTAAGTTTTATCTTTCATAAGAATGAAACACAAAATTGAACTATAAAATAACATTTTCTGCCTGCTAGGTTGGCAAAAAATTTATTTTATTTTTTTCAGTTTTACTGAGAAACAATTGACAAAAGCTGTATATTTTTAGGAGTACAACATGATGGCTTGATGGCAAAATTTTTTAAGTCTAAGAATACCAATGACGGGACTTCCCTGGCGGCGCAGTTGTTAAGACTCCAAGCTCCCAATGCAGGGGGCCCAGGTTCAATCCCCAGTCAGGGAACTAAATCGCACAGGCATGCTGCAACTAAGAGCTCACATACCACAACTAAGGATCCCATGTGCCGCAACTAAGAAGCCAGTGAGCTGCAACTATGGAGGGCACCTGCTGCAACTAAGACCCAGAGCAAATAAATAAATATCACATTAATTTTAAAAAAAAAGAATACCAATGACAGGCATGTGGAACTCTGATACACTGCTAGTGGGAAGGTAAATTTAGAAGATAAGTTGACACCATGTTTATCTTTAAGCTGAACCTACCCTATGACCTAGCACCTCCACTCTAGATTCTAGTGTAGTCAACCAGTGAAGTATACTGTGGCAGTAAACATGAATTAACTACAACCACTTGGAAATTATATGAAAAGTGCAAGTCACAGAAAACGTACAGCATGAATCCATTTATGTTAAGTCCAAAATAAGTGAAACTAATAATGTATTACTTAGAAAAACAAATGTGATAAAGATTTAAAGACAAGCAAGAGAATAAAAAATATTCAAGATAGCAAATCCCTCTTAGGAAGTTAAAGGGGAAATGAGATTGATGAAGGACACACAGGAAGTCTTCTTAGTACAGACATACCTCATTTTATTGTACTTCCCTTTACTGTGCTTTGCAGATATTGTGTTTTACAGATTGAAGGTTTGTGGCTACCTAGCAACTAAGCAAGTCATTAGCACCATTTTTCCAACAGCATTTGCTCACTTTGTGTCTCTGTGTTACATTTTGGTAATTCTCACGATATTTCAAACTTTTTCATTATTATTGTATTTGTTATGGTGATCTATGACCAGTGATCTTTGAAGTTACTACTGTAATTGCTTGGGGGCACCACAAATCACAACCATATAAGACCCTGAACTTAATCAACAAATATGTGTGTGTCCTGACTGCTCCACTATCTGGCCGTTCCCATCTATCTCCCTCTCCTCAGGCCTCCCTATTTTTTGAGACACAACACTGAAATTAGGCCAATTAATAACCCTACAATGGCCTCAAGTGAAAGGAAGAGTGCCACATGTCTGGCACTTTAAATCAAAAGCTAGATATGATTAAGTGTAGTGAGGAAGGCATGTCGAAAGCCAAGAAAGGCTGAAAGCTAGGCCTCTTGTGCCAGTTATCCAAGTTGTAAATTCAAAGGAAAAGTTCTTGAAGGAAATTAAAAGTACTACTCCAGGGAATTCCCTAGAGGTCCAGTGGTTAGGACTCCGAACTTCCACTGCAGGGAACACAGGTTCAACACCTGTTCAGGGAACTAGATCTCACAAGCCGTGAGGCACAGCCAAAAAAAACAAGTACTACTCCAGTGAACACATAAATGATAAAAAAGTGAAACGGAGAAAGTTTTAGTGGTCTGGATAGAAGATCAAACTAGCCACAATATTCCCTTTAGCCAAAGCCTGACCCAGAGCAAGACCCTGACTCTCTTTAATTCTATGAAGGCTGAGAGAACCGGGAAACCAAAAAATTCATATGACTCACTTTACTGCAATATTTGCTTTAATGTGAAACCAAACGCACGATACCTCCAAGGTATGCCTGTACTGATAATGCTCTATTTCTTAAATTGGGTGGTAGGTTTATGAATGTTCATTTATTCCACATCAAATGTTCTAGTGCTACATAAAACATATTCTTCTATAATATGTATTACTAAAGATATGTATTTCATAATAAAATATTTAAGAAATCAACAATGAAAAACTTTATTTATAGATGAAACTAGGCAGACTACCTAGGATATGCTTAGAAATAATCTGGCAGGCAGAGGGGTATACATAAAATTGATCATGTCTCAATAACTGCTGAAGGTGAGAAATGGACACAAAGGGATTTATTATGCTATTCTCTGTTTCTGTGTTTGAAGTTTTCCATATTAAAAAGTGGAAAAAAAAAGCAACTCTTTCATTTAGCAAATCAAAATGTCATAAATGAAATTCAAGTCCTCATTCCAATCCAAGGATCCTAATACATGTAAAATATCCACTCTGCCTACAGCCTTTGCAAGCCATGGTTAATGCATTTTTTACCTGTTGCTATCCATCAAATCATGAGTGATAAGTAAATCGGACAAACAGAGAACTCAGAAATACCCAAAAAATTAAGCACAGTTTTAAAGACAATGAAAAGAAAGAAACATACGTCGATGCATCTCCCGGTAAAGAATGGTCAGTGCCTGCAGCGAGTTGTCGTCTGTGGGTTCAAGGGCTGCCACCTCCTGCGCCAAGGTGAAGGCTTCCTCTTGCTTTCCAGTTCTCTGTAAACCAATTGCTTTTAAAACCTGATAGAAAGAAAACACAAATCAGTTTTAAAAGGACAGAAAAGGAAATATGAACCAAAGAAAGACAATTTGAAATCACAAAATAAGTTATAAGGTATGCCTAGGTTGTGAATCAACTATTTTACTAAAAATATCAGCAAATAAAGATTATTGCCAGGGCTTCCCTGGTGGCTCAGTGGTTGAGAGTCCGCCTGCCAATGCAGGGGACACAGGTTTGAGCGCTGGTCCGGGCGGATGCCACATGCCACGGAACAACTAAGCTCATGCACCACAACTACTAAGCCTGCGCTCTAGAGCCCGCGAGCCTAACTACTGAAGCCAGCGCCTAGAGCCCGTGCTCCGCAACAAGAGACACCACCGCAATGAGAAACTTGAGCACCACAACAGAGTGGCCCCCACTCGCCGCAACTAAAGAAAGCCCATGCAGCAATGAGGACCCAACACAACCAAAAGTAAATAAATAAATAAAAATAAAGTTCCCTTAAAAAAAAAAAGATTATTTCCTATTTCAGTCATATTAAGAATGCACAAAACAAAAAGAATGCACAACATTGCTTAAAAGGACTTTGTGGGGTGGGGGGGGAAGGACTTTGTGAAAATAAAATAATTAAATTAGATAAGTCATGTCCAAAAAAACAAGCAGCTAGCTTTTAATTAAATACTCTTTATGGCATTTCATTTAAGTGATCAGGCAAATAAATGGCCTAAAAAATACTCTGAAAAACAGTCACTAAAGAGATTAAACACCTCTTCCCTTTAAAGATTACAGTACATAACCCACCAAATATAAGTAACTCAAGGGCAAATGAACTTACCTTAGCACAATGAAGATCCTTATGCTTTTTCAACAATTTATCTGCTTGCTGAATTGCCATTTTATTATTACCATTATCAAGATAATCTATGAAAACAGAAATTATGAGTTATTATATTCCTTCAAAAACAAATATGAAAAATGCATAGGCTAGTATCAGCTGTTTCAGAAAGTATCCTAACTCGGTATTAAAAACATCTTGGAGCTGATTTTAACTCTAAATGGCTAGGATGGTCCAGAACACAATCTTAAATTTCTATAGTCATCTCTCATCCAAGAGCAATATAATCCAGTTATACTAATCCTTAATGAAGATTCAAGACCAAATATATTTAGATGATAGATGACGCTAATATTTTTACCTATGGAAAACAAATGGGTTTACTTGCACAAAAATTAAAATATCTAAAAAAAAAAACCTTTATTACATTCAAGCTTCAAATCTACCAAATGGACCATGTTACCTCAATAAAATGTTCAGTGAATCTTACTATGCCACAGAGTTAAGAATAATTCTTCGAAGAAAAGAATAAGAACAGTGAGTGGGGGAGTAAATCCAGCAGTATCAGGAGTAGGCAAGGATGTAGAGAGAGCAGCACTTTCATACACTCTGGTTGAAATAGAAACTAGCACTGACTTTGAAGAAACATTGACTTCTAGGTTCCCTAAGCTATGCGTCCATTCCAAAATTCAAGGCATATAGAGACCTGCTATAAAATTGTGTTAAGGAAGAAAAGCAATCAATTATTATTCAAAAGTCTAACAAAAGCAAAGATTAATTTTCAGATGAGAGGATCTGAAAGAAAATGATTAGTGTTTTAGATGGGAAACGGTGGTAGCTGTCAATTCTATATATAGAAAGATGACTAAACACAGGCCAGTCCACAACCTACTACTACTACCAAGTCCCTCTTTGCTCATCAAGGTCCCAAATCAGCATAGGGACAGACAAAACATAAACAACTCAAATTAATCTGTGGACCAAATGCTGGTGAGGACATGGAGCAAAAGCAGCTCTCATTCACTGTTAGTGGGAATGTAAAATGGCACAGCCACCTTGGAAGACTGTTTGGCAGTTTCTTAAAAAATTAAACATACTCTAACCATATAATCCAGCTCCTTGTTATCTACCCAAATGAGCTGAAAACTTACTTTCACACAAAAATCTACACGCAAATGTTTATAGCAGCTTTATACAAAATTGCCAAAACCTGGAAGGAACCAAGATGTTCTTCAACAGGCAAATGGATAAACAAACCGTGGTATATCCATCCATACAATGATATATTATTCAGTGATAAAAAGAAATGAGCCCATGCGCCACAACTACTGAGCCTGTGCTCTAGAGCCTGTGAGCCACAACTACTGAGCCCACGTGCCACAACTACTGAATCCCACGGGCCTAGAGCCTGTGCTCCACAACAAGAGAAGCCGCCACAATGAGAAGCCTGCACACCACAACAAAGAGTAGCCCCCACTCGCCACAACTAGAGAAAGCCTGCATGCAGCAACAAAGACCCAACACAGCCAAAAATAAATAAATAAATTTATTTAAAAAAAAAAAGAAATGAGCTAGCAAGCCACAAAAAAATATGGGGGACTCTTAAATACATATTGCTAAGTGAAAGAAGCCAACATGACAAAGCTACATACTATATGATTCCAAGTGTATGACATTCTGGAAAAAGCAAAATTATAGGCAGAGTAGAACAATCAGTGGTTGCCAGGAGCTGGGGGAGGGATGAATAGGTGGAGAACGGGATTTTTCAGGGCAGTGAAACTATTCTGTATGATACTGTAATGAAGGATACATGTCATCATACCTTTGCAAAATGCATAGAATGTGCAACACACAGAATGAACCTTAATGTAAACTAGTAAACTATGGACTTTAGTTAGCAATAACATATCGTATTGGCTCAGCAACTGTAGCAAATGCACCACACTAATGCAAGTGTTAATAACATGGGAAACTGGGGGAGAAGAGAGGTGTGTGGGGGTGAATAGGAAGGAACTCTGTACTCTCCACTCCTTTTCTGTAAACTTAACCTAAAACTGCTCTAAAAAATAAAGTCAATTAATTAAAAATATATATCTAATAAAAGCAAAAATTCATTTCTAGAAAAGGAACGTGAGAGTGTTATAAATGGGAAATAGGGTGGTAGATGTAGATTTGAAATACAGAAAGATGACTGAACTCAAGCTAGTTCACAATCTACTACTACTATTGGTCCCTCTTTGCTCATCAAGGTCCCAAGTCAGCAACAGGGACAGAGGAGGCACAGACAACTCAAGATCATCTATGGCCCTGGTGGCCCAGGGCCAAATAACAGAAATACACTATCATTTTACCTAACGGTTTCAATTTTTCTCCTATGAATACTTTACCACAACCTTTAACAGACAGCTACGTGAACACATGAGTTTCATCTCTTTAGTTTTTCTTCAATGCACCTAATGTTGATGAGCACCAATAACGCTAGGTAAAAAGATTAAGAAGCCTTACTCTGGAGGGAATCACAGTCTAGAAAAGATCAAAGACTTAACACTCAGGTAGAGAGATTAGAGAATCAGAAATCACAATCTTGGCCTGAATACCCAAATATCTAATACCAGTTTTCTTAAGTCCTCATCTCAGCCGATAGGCCACCATTTGTCCTTACAGAATATCTGACAGAGACATTTCAGCTCAATAAATGATAACTTCTCTTCCTAATAACTTGGTGCTGATCTCATGCTGAGTGAGCTCTAAGTCACGTCTGACTCAGTCTTCTTGCAAGACTCCAGGTTCACAAAACGTATCTTGAAGTCTTCTCAAAGAGCAGGTATCTTTGATGAAACCCCAGCTGAGGGTCTGCCCATAGATGGATCAGACCAGAGGTTAGGACTACAAGGATATTGAACTTTTCCCTCTGTTGTTGACAAGGCCCTGATATATAAATACACTGCACCCATGCCCTCTTCTGTGGGCATGGTTTCCACAGACTGCTGAAGGGGTAGAATTGGATAAGCATGTCTAGATCATGCAACTGAAGTCTAATGGAGTGGACATTTGACCCAAACTGGGTAAATCAAGTTTCTTCCTGGTAATTTGTAATTACAACACTGAAATCTGGAATCAGAAAGCTATGGACAGACTTCCCTGGTGGCACAGTGGATAAGGCTCCACGCTCCCAATGCAGGGGGCCCGGGTTCGATTCCTGGTCAGGGAACTAGATCCCACATGCATGCTGCAACTAGGAGTTCGCATGCCACAACTAAGAAGCCCACGTGCCACAACTAAGGAGCTGGCAAGCCACAACTAAGGAGCCCACGTGCTACAACTAAGGAGCCCACGTGCCACAACTAAGACCCAATGCAACCAAATAAATAAATAAATATTAAAAAAAGAAAAGAAAAGAAAGCTATGGAGAACCCCATTTGGAAGGCAATAAATATTTCCAGTTTGAGATTACTAGTGGCAGCTCCAGAATCTCCATTTGGAAGGAGCCTTGGGAGATCCAAGTTAGTTAATGGGGAGTGAAAAAAAGGAGTTATCTCTTGACTCTTCATTCATATAACATTTATAAAAGAATAAAGAACGTCAATTATCTTTATCCAAAAATTGGGGGAGGGGCAGTGCTGATGAAGCTTGTGGGGGGAGGCTAATGACCTCTCCTTACTCTATTCTCAGCTTGGTGTGGCCACAAAGCCAACATGTTGGGCCCCAGGTAAACTGATGAGTAAGCAGAAAAAACAGTCTGAAGAACCTAGCAGAGAAAAGAAGAGCCACAAACAGATAAGAGCAGAGATGAGCATCTGAGAAAGAAGCTTCAGATCCTGACAGCTTTCCAGTTTCCATCAGGCTCTAGAACACTGCATTCCTGCCCTAAGCTCCCACAAGGGTTTATAAACAACCTCCCTCTACTTGAGCTTGTGTCAAAGGGTTTCTGTTCCTTGCACCCAGAAGAGTTTTAATTTTAACTAAGACACCCCACCACATTTAGACTGCTGTCAAGGTCCCCCTTCCTGGACACCTAGGTGATTGCTGATTAATTGGTTGCTGAGGCTTTTGGGAAAGTTTACTTCCATTTTACATTGCTGACTTTGTAATATAAATTATGTAGTCAGGGCTTCCCTGATGGCGCAGTGGTTAAGAATCTGCCTGCCCATGCAGGGGACACGGTTCTGGGAAGATCCCACATGCCGTGGAGCAACTAAGCCCGTGCACCACAACTACTGAGACTGCGCTCTAGAGCCCACAAGCCACAACTTTTGAAGCCCGCACGCCTACAGCCCGTGCTCCGCAACAAGAGAAGCCACTGCAATGAGAAGCCCACACACCACAACGAAGAGTAGCCCCCACTCTCAGCAACTGGAGAAAACCCGAGTGCAGCAAAAGACCCAATGCAGCCAAAAAATTAAATAAATGAATAAGTAAATTTATTTTTAAAATAAATAAAATAAATTATGTAGCCCTTGGAGAAAACAGGCCAATAAAAATGATACCCTAAGTCTGTTTTTTAGCCTTTTTAAAACTTACTCAAGGGTAACTGTGGCTTGACCATGAGGACTGGTATTGTTCCCTTAATATGAGGAGTAAGCCAAGTCAGCCGTCCACAAATCAGGCATAGGAAATAATAAGATGATGATGTATCAGTTAAAGCAGTGTTTTTCAAAGCATGGTTATTACTCCAACTAAAATGTTTTTAAGTGGTCCTTGCAGGCAGCACTAGATAACACGGATAGTGAGAAAACTGACCTTTTGTAATATTTCCCTTATATTAAGGAGATAGTCTCATTTTGGTATCAGCCTGTCATTTCTTTAACACTTGCTGATGCCTTTTTTTTTTAATGGAAAAGGAACAGGTCTCAGATTTAGAGTTTCTCAACTATCAGAAACTAGTTAAGACCTTAATAACATTGTTTTGTTTTCACTGTGTGTACTTAATTTTATGGTTTTGTTTTCTCAGGGCAAGTGACAGGTATTCCACTGATGGTAATGATACATATTATTTCTATTTTTAATTTTAAAAATTTATTTATTTTTGGCCACGCAGAATGTGGAATCTTAGTTCCCTGACCACGGACTGAACCCATGCCCCCTGCAATGGAAGCGAGAGTCCTAACCACTGGACAGCCAGGGAATCCCTCCCACTGTCTCTAAAACAAACTTCAAAATCCTTAAAATGGCTTACAAAGTTGAGTCCCTCTACCTCTGTAGCCTCATCTCACCCTTCTCTACATTCCAACCACACAAGTCTTTTCTTAGGTCATCAAGTACATACTCTATCTTTCTTACACACTCTGTCCATCACTCCTTTCCATCTGATCACCTGACTAACCTCTGCTCTTTTTTCTTTTCCAAAGTAAAATGTCACTTCCACAGAGAACCTTTTCTTGAAATGTTCCCAACAGTCGAGATGCCATAGTGTGTGCTCTCACGGTAACCAGTACTTTTCCTTCAAAGTCCTTAACACAAATGTAATGATTATGTATACTATTGTATAAAAAACCTCTTGAGACTACAAGCTCCCTGAAAGCAGAAATCGTGTCTGTGCTGTCTGGTACTCTCTCATTCCCTGAATCTACATTGTGCCTAACACATATTAGGCTCTCAATAAATAAGCTGAATGAAGAAAGGAATACATAAATGAACAAACTGTATAGGAAAAAAAATCTTCTAGAAATTGAGTAGTCCATCAGGGGAGTGAGAGATATATACATACAAAGTGACCACAACAGGATGTTCTAAGAACCAATTATTAGTGATGGCTTCCTGCTATTAAGTTAGATTTTTTAGTCTTTTCAATTAATTTCTTAGGGGACTCCCCTGGTGATGCAGTGGTTAAAAAATCCGCCTGCCAATTCAGGGGACATGGGTTCAATACCTGGTCCAGGAAGATCCCATGTGCTGCGGAGCAACTAAGTCCATATGCCACAACTACTGAGCCTGCACTCTAGAGCCTGCGAGCCACAACTACTGAGCCCGAGTGCGGCAACTACTAAAGCCTGCATGCCTAGAGCCCGTGCTCCACAACAAGAGAAGCCACCGCAATAAGAAGCCCGCGCACCGCAACAAAGAGTAGCCCCCACCTGCCACAACTAGAGGAAGCCGGTGTGCAGCAACGAAGACCCAACACAGCCAAAAATTAATTAATTAATTAAGAAAAAAAACCCAGACATTTAAGAGTGAAGACAGAGGGAACACAAATTTATTGGGTGTCTACTCAAAACCCAGCAAGGTACCGTTAGCAACTCCATATTACAGAAGAGGCTCAGGGAGGTAGGTTAATTGACAAAATCATAGCAGAGAGTGAAACCCAGTTCAGTCTGGCTCCGAAGGTCTGCACCCTTCATTGCCTCAATTTCTCTAGAGAGAACTCTTAGAGCAAGAAACTATATAAGTACAGATAGCTCATTGATCCTAAGGAGACGAAGAACAAATTTGAAATTTATTTTTCTTTTCTTTACTACCTTGCCACAATCCAATCACTTCAGTGAACACACAAAAAACATATCCCAAATGGCCAACTGGTTTCTCCTAATTCTCAAGAAGATACTAAGTGCAGTATTTTTAATTAAAGTATTAATCACATGCTCTGACAGAAGAGCATGAACAAAAGAATGAAAAGGAAGTATGCACCTTTAAAACCCGATTTACACCCACCATCAGGCGTGCACTGGGGTAGTTCCAGCACTGACTGCCTCAACACCACCAGGCTAAGCCTGCTGCATTTGGTCTTGGTAAATCATCCCAAACCAAATGTGTTCCCTGGCCACGTGCCCTGCTGAGAAGGCTGTGCGCCAGTCATCACTGTTTATTAGGGGGAAAGAACATGGACAAGAATATTCTGACTTCAGGGAAATGTTTCAAACACTCGGTTTACATCTGAGCAATTTTTTAGTAAGAGCTGGACTTCGGTGCCAGAAAGGCAACAAGAAGCCCACGCACCACAACGAAGAGTAGCCCCACCCCCCCCAACCCCCGGCTCAGAGCAGCTAGAGAAAAGCCCGTGCGCAACAACGAAGACCCAACACGGCCAAAAATAAATAAATAATTTTTTAAAATAATAAATAAATTTATATAAAAAAGAACGTTATCTGAATGAAACCATACAGTATCTGATCTTTAAAAAAAGTAATGTCTTAAATAATAAAAATAATACATGTCATAGTAAAAAAAAAATCCAATAGTTCATACAAGTATAACATGAAAAGAATTATCAGTCTCTTAATCTTGCCCTATGCTCACACTACCCTCTACTCTATGCATTCTTCCAGGAATGTTCTGTGCATTAACATCTGTCTTTTTAAGTTTAAAATGTTTTTAGAATTTAAACGTCTAAGAGCTTTTTAAACGGTCATAATTTCAGAACAGGAGAAAACAGGTTGTGCCAAGTGACTTTTCTACAGAAAGGCAAGATAATATTCACTCACCAAGATGCCCTGCCCCGGCCGGGCAAAGGACAAGACTCACTGAGCTAACACGGCCCAACAGAAGGCTCAGAATACATACAACATCTGACCGAAGACCTGGGAAATTTTAATAACGAACTATAACAGAATAATTACCTGGAGTCTGGCCACACATGGGAAGGGAAATGTCCTAACACAGCAAAGAAGTGACTATCATTCAGGAAACACAGCTGGGAAATATGTTACACCTGATTCAGGCTAGAGCAAGACTGCAAGTCAGGAACCATCAAGGACCTACTGTATAGCACAGCAAACTCTACTCAATATCCTGTGATAATTTATATGAAAAAAGAATCTAAAAAAGAGTGAGTATATGTATATGTGTAACTGAATCTCTTTGTTGTACACCTGAAACTAACACAATGTTGTAAATCAACGATACTCCAATAAAATTTAAAAAATAAGTATTAAAAAAAAAAAAGACTGCAAGTCAGTAACACAGATTAGAACAAAGGATCTTGTGCCATAAAAGTAAATGTGTGTGTGTGTGTATTCTAAAGACTATGGAACTTTGAAGCCTCTATTTTTATTTTACAATTCCTGCATCCTATAAAAAAATTTTTAATAAATAAATTTTCTATACTTTTTTATACAGAAATTCTTATTTATCTATCTATCTATCTATTTATTTATGGCTGTGCTGGGGCTGTGCGCAGGCTTTCTCTAGTTGCGGTGAGTGGAGGCTACTCTTCGTTGCGGTGTGCGGGCTTCTCATTGCGGTGGCTTCTCTTGCTGCGGAGCACGGGCTCTAGGTGCGCAGGCTTTAGTAGTTGTGGCTCGCAGGTTCAGTAGTTGTGGCTCGCGGGCTCTACAGTGCAGGCTCAGTAGTTGTGGCGCACGGGCTTAGCTGCTCTGTAGCATGTGGGATCTTCCCAGACCAGGGATTGAACCCGTGTCCCCTGCATTGGCAGGCGGATTCTTAACCTCTGCGCTACCAGGGAAGTCCCCTATAAAATTTATTAAGTGCCATACCTGACCATCTTCCAACTCTACCCATCCCCTAACCACTATAAACATTTTAAAACAATAATGGTAGAAGAAAGCACTAGGGCTCACCAAGTCACATGAGGATACAACATCTGTTCAGAACCACATAGCACAAGAGAATAATTTTAGCAAAAGAAGAAAGAATAATAAAGTAGGTGTTCTGGAAGGTCAAGGTGGTTTTCAAAAACCAAAAATGCACTACCCAAACTTACCAATTTATGAGTAAAGAGAAGCACTCTGAAGATGTTCAACTAATCAACTAGCTATTTCATACCTAGACACCAAAAATAGAATTTCAACCCACCATAATTTCACAATTAATGACCCTGTCCACTTCTATCCTCAACAGTATCAGCAAGAGCTGAGGTCATAGGCAAAGTTTCTAACAGCTGTAAAATCCTAAACCTTGGCAATATAAATAATGCTGCATAAAGATCGTGATGCTGTGGGATCTGAACTCAGTGAAAGGCTGAGCTCTCCAGTGGGAATGCTTGTGTTCAAATCCCAGCTCTACAGTTTACTAGCTGCAATTCTGAGCAAGTTAATGTCTGGCATTCAGTTTACTACTATGCTCACAATAATCTTATCTACCTAATAGGACAGTTAGCACACAAATAAGCACTCAGTCAACACTGAGTGTTGGTGAACTTTTGGCTGGTGGGCAAGCACCACCATGCATAAGCATGTTCATCTGTCAGCTAATGAAGGTCTAAATTCAAGAACGACAGTGGTTTAGGGATACTAATATATTTAAACACAAAAGCAGAGGCTGTCCCAAAGTCTAGAGGTCAAAAGTCAAAAGTGCTGAAGTCAAGGTCAGTCTTTCTTTTCCTATTTCTGTCAGTTTATAATTGCCTTGGAATTCCTAAAGAAAGTATTTTCTTATCTTCTTCCCATGTAACTATAACAAAAGCTACATAATTCTGGCTTCAGTTTTGAGAATATGACCTATCACATCTGTTTAACATATTCTGATGTTTACCAGCATGAAACGGACTAGAGGTTTTCCTTATTGGATAGTTTCAAAACATTATTATTTCTAAGTGACTTATGGGACCCCAAAGGCATTTTCTTTGGTCCTCAAGAATAATTTTAGAAATCCAATTTTTCCTAAAAGTTAAAAAAGAAAAAAATCTGCAGGCAGCTGCTGCAGAGAGCTGTAACCAGCCACCAATTGTGAACCCTGGATTCAGTTCTTACTCTCAAGCACCCTTACATATGTCATCTCTGCCCTTTAAAATGTATACTGGAGGGCATGAGAATATGTAGCCCTGGGAAAATGGAAATCCACCACTCTCCACCTACATGACCTTTGGCAAGTCAGTGTCTCCAGCTCTAAGTGAGGTGATTTCTAGCACAGTGGTTAAAAGAGTAAGCCTGGGACATTCCACAGGGGTTAAGATCCTAGCTTCATGTTAGCTGAGTGACCTTAGACAAATTACACATCAGTAAAGCCCCAGTTTTCTCATCTGTGGAAAGGAAAGGGGGAGAGAGAGGGAAGTGGGACTGGGGGAAAGTAGCCACCTCCGAAGAATGTGTGAAGATTAAATACTTAAGACCAAGGACAGTGACTGACATAATTAGCAGTCTATACATACACATTAGCTATTATTATTATTTCTCACCTCACAAGGTTGTTGTTGAAATGAGATGCAAGAGCAAAGCATCATGTAAATTACAAAAAGCACTACCAATTGTACCAGAAACATAGTTATTACCTCCTTCCAAAAAAGTTAAATGATCTCAGCTATTGCAAAGAAGCCCCCATTTAGTAACATCCACACTACAAACAAGAGATCTAATTCTGCAAAAACCACTGAACTTGAAGCCTTCCTCACCATGAACTGAGCTAGACCAAGACCACACAACCATCTAAGAGGAAAGGAAATACAAAAGGGACCACTATCAAATTATTGAACAACTTGGTTACTGAAGAGGTATTTCTCCCTGACTCAAATGTGTGATTTTTCACAACCGGGATAGCAGAATGCCATCAAGGTCTTAAAGCCTGAGGGTTGAGGTCAACGTTATGGAAGGGGATCCACTTAGCACGCGGAAGACAAGCTGCAGAGAAAAACCAGAGAAGCTTCAAAAAAGAAAAGCCCTGCATGCCCCTCGACACGGGCTATTACAGTCGCTTCACCGCTATTTTGGGCCCAAGCCAACCCCCCCCCCCGCCTCGCCCCACCCCGCCCCCGCCTCCCACGTGTGCCCAGAGCAGCTGTTCCTCCGCCAAAGAGCTCTGGATTGGGATCCTCAAATCCGGGCCTGCTCCAGACTCGATCTGGGTGACCTTGCGTCAGCCCCTTCCCCTCCCGGGACCTCTGTTTCTCCATGTGCACCAAGTACAGTTAGTCAGACAACACTTTAGGCCCCGTTCCCATAGGTAAAAAGTCATGAGCGGGTAATTTTCCCTCAAGTAGGGTATCCCACCCTCACGTCGGAGCCAGCTTCCACCTGCGGGCAGACCTCGGGTCTCCCTTGGCGTGGCCCCGACAACGTAGCCTGCGTGTAGCGCAGGTCTCTACGAGAGGAAGTGTCTCACAGGGCTCGCCTGTCAGGCCAGCTCTGCCGACCTGCCGCTGCCCTGACCGCGCCGCTGCCACCTCAGGGCTCAAGAAAGCCAGGCCGGCGCTTACGCGAGGCCCGTGGCTGCGGCCTAGAGGCCCGCGCGGCCCGCCCCCTGTGCCCGCCAGCCCTGCTCCCGGCCCCTCAGCGCCCCTCCTGGGCCTTTGCCCCGGGCTCCGCAGCCCTCGGCGCCTCTGGCTGGCTACCAGACTGGCCCCAGGTACTCACCGTAAATGGGCCGGAGGCGCCTGTCGTTAGGGTCCTGCACATGGCCCCGCGTCGCCATGATGACAAGCGCAGAACCGCAGTGCGCACGCGCGGGGCAGGCCCCCGAGAAGGGGCTGTTAAAGGGCCAGCTCCGATCTCTCTCTGTCGCAATGGTCGCGGGGTTGTGACAGAACGCGCCGGCGCGGAAAGGGACGACACCCACACCGCAAACTCCCCCCCCCCCCAGTTGTCACTTAAATGGATCCTTTTCCTCCCCTTTGCTAGTAGAATCAACCTAGCTGGTAGAAGCGGCCGTTGCTATTAAAATCCCTTCCGAGTCACATACTGGAGAGTGAGGAAAGGAGGGGAGAAAGTCTTGGTCAAAGTTAGGGCTCTGCTGCTCCTGCTTATCCTGTTTCTCCTCTGTGCTGTAGGACCAGTTAGACTTGTCTTTGTTTAATTGTTGAGGACCCGGGAACTCCTCTGGGAAGGTGACCCAGGGGACAGCAGGGGACAGAGGTGCTGATCAACAGTAGAAATCTGCCAGAAAAGTTCAAGATCCCTTCACCCCTATCCCGGTGCTCAACCAACTAAGAAGAACCTTAGATCTATAGTAATCCAGTCAATTTATTTATCAATTATATCTCAATAAAACTGGAGGGGAAAAGTAATTCAGTCAGTATATGCCTAGACACTGTGCTGCAAGCTCCAAATGTATTATCTCATTAATATTCGTAACAACCCTAGTATCTCCCTAGGAGGTAGATTTTTTTAAATTTAATTTAATTTATTTATTTTTGGCTGAGTTGGGTCTTCGTTGCTGCGCGCGGGCTTTCTCTAGTTGCGGCGAGTGGGGGCTGCTGCTCTTCCTTGCAGTGCGCGGGCTTCTCCTTGCGGTGGCTTCTCTTGTGGAGCACAGGCTCTAGGCGCACGCGCTTCAGCAGTTGTGGCTTGTGGGCTCAGTAGTTGCCACGCGAGGGCTCTAGAGCACAGGCTCAGTAGTTGTGGCGCACGGGCTTAGCTGCTCGGAGGCATGTGGGATCTTCCCAGCCAGGGCTCGAACCCGTGTCCCCTGCATTGGCAGGCGGATTCTTAACCACCGCGCCACCAGGGGAGCCCCAATTTATTTATTTATTTATTTTAGTATTTATTTGGCTGCACAGGGTCTTAGTTGCAGCACACGGAATCTTTAGTTGCGGCATGCGGGATCTAGTTCCTTGACCAGGGATGAAACCCGGCCCCCCTGCATTAGGAGCTCGGAGTCTTAACCGCTAGACCACCAGGGAAGTCCGGGGAGGCAATTTTATATAGATAGTGTGGTCAAGGATAGCCTAGCTGAAAAAGTGACGATTGTCAAAGACTTAAAGAAAGTGGGAGAGAGAGGGAGCCAGGCAGGTGTGCCAGGCTCTGTGGGGTCATGACCTAAGGCCACACTAGTAACTGTGATTCAAACCTAGGCCCTTCTAGGGGCTTCCCTGATGGCGCAGTGGTTTAGAATCCGCCTGCCAGTACAGGAGACACGGCTTCGAGCCCTGGTCCGGGAAGATCCCACATGCTGCGGAGCAACTAAGCCCGTGCACCACAACTATTGAGCCTGCACTCTAGAGCTTGCGAGCCACAACTACTGAGCCCGTGTGCCACAACTACTGAAGCTCACGCGCCTAGAGCCCGTGCTCCGCAGCAAGAGAAGCCACCGCAATGAGAAGTCTGCGCACCGCAACGAAGAGTAGCCCCTGCTCGTCGAAACTAGAGAAAGCCCACGCGCAGCAACGAAGACCTAACACAGCCATAGATAAATAGATAAATAAATAAATAAATAAACAAACCTAGGTCCTTCTAGTACAGAACCAGAGTTAACCCCTCCACTATGCTGTCTCAAACCCAGTAAATATCCCCAGTGTCAGCCTTGACCAGCTGGGGTTGACCCCTTTTATTGGTGTTCCATCCCTCTCCCTTTCTGTGTCTTTTAGGGTGTAAGAAAATGATTCTCCAACTTTAGTGAACACCTTGGGAAACTTGATAAACATGAGTTTCCTGGGTTCTACCCCCAGAGGTTCTAATTCGATCCGAGGACCCCTCTTTGAAAAGTAACTAACTAATGGATCTAAATGAAATGATTTTAGAATCCACCAGAAGAGCAAGTTAGAAATTGCTATTCAAATTTTAAATATACATCCCCAGGGGGGAAAAAAAAACTGTAATGTTAATAGTAGCAATAATGATAGTGTGTGTTTATTGAGCTCTTATTATGTGCCAGAAACTGTACTAAGCTCTTTTACATACATCATCTTATTTCATTCTCACAAACTGGTGGGATAGGTCCTATTGTGATCCTCATTTTAAAATGAGAATTTTGAAGCATAGACATATTAGGTCATTTGCCCAAGATCACACAGTATTCTCTGGTGAAATTTGTGGTGGTCTCACTCCAAAATCCACACTCTTAGCAGTTAACACCAAAAGTATTACAGTGGTTACCTCTTAGGAGAGCAGATGTTTTCTCCTCTTACTTCATGCATAGCTGCACTGTATAATGAGCGTTATTACATTTTTAATTTCTAAAAGGACTTTAAATTTCTGTTTACAAAAATCACACACACACAAAAAGGTAAACAATGTCAAGCCTTTTGAGCCAAAATAAAATCCTTTTATTCCAAGGAGATAGATTAGCAGACCACAGAAAAATATAAAATAGAGATTGTTTCCTAACAATCCTAAGGTCCTAACTATCCATCAAGAGGGACTGATGAAATAAATTATGATACACCATGACATGGAAAAAGGCAGCCATTAAAATTAATGAAGTAGGGCTTCATTTATAGATATGGAAAGATGCCCATGACATGTTGAGTTTATAAAGCAGGTTGTAGAAGAGTATGGATGGCATGAAAAAAAATTATGTGGACAGATAGCTATCTAGCTAACATAGACTAGATTTCCATGGTGGTCCAGTGGTTAAGAATCTGCCTGCCAATACAGGGCACACAGGTTCGAGCCCTGGTCTGGGAAGATCCCGCATGCCACGGAGCAACTAAGCCCGTGCGCCACAACTACTGAGCCTGTGCTCTAGAGCCCACGAGCCACAACTACTGAGCCCACGTGCTGCAACTACTGAAGCTCGCGTGCCTAGAGCCCATGCTCTGCAGCAAAAGAAGCCACCACAAGGAGAAGCCTGCACACCTCAACGAAGAGCAGCCCCCGCTCGCCACAACTAGAGAAAGCCTGCGCCCAGCGATGAAAACCCAGCACAGCCATAAATAAATAAGTAAATAAATAAATAAAAATTTAAAAAAATAAAATATTTATTTAAAAAAGACAGATGTCATATATATCTAGAGAGAGATCTAAAAGGACATTTACAAATGTCAAGCTTCCTCCTCTCTTAATGATGGAATTTAGGAGGCTATTAACTTAATTTTTTAAAACTTTTCCTTACTGTTTGAATTGTTTATAATTTTTTTTAATTTTAGTAGCAATGAGCACACCTAACATCAAGATTTTGGTTTCTAATACCACTCTCCAATGAAAGAAAACAGGGCTCCTTGGGGAAATGACTGATTCAAGGGCCGGGGCAGGAATATACCAGATAAGCTTGAAGCATTTTGTATTGACAGAAAGAAGGGAAGTGCTCAAAATATAAAAGGATGGAGGGGGGACATGTCAAAGGGATACAGGAGTCAACCTGAAAGTACTCCCAAGAGCCAAAACTAGAACTATTTGAACAAGAAAATAAATAACACAGTATTGGGTTATAACCTAAAGTGTAAAATATGTAAACATACTAAGCCCATGCTGATATAAATGTTATCAAATAAATAAATGGAGAAGAGATTCATTGTCCTTATAGAATTCCAAGCAATGTGTGTAGATACTCCTTGCTCCAGAAAGTGAAGCTTAACTTTTCCCTTCCCTCCTGAGTGTGGGCTCTAATTATTGACCAGTTTCCAAAGAGTTGAGTATAGAAAAGGAAAAGTAATAACTTCACAGCTAAGAAACCTGATAAGCACTACCTTAACTAAGGGATCAAAGTTAACATTACCAGTGAAAATTCATGTTGATATCATGGACCCCAATTTGAGGTGATGATAAAGGAACTTCACTTTTGTAGTATTTTTTCTGGAAAACCCATAAACCCAGACTAGTCATAAGGAAAACATCAAAAAAATCAAATTGAGTGACATTCTGACCAGTACCCTTCAAGACTGTCAAGGTCATGAAAAATAAACAATGAGAAACTGTTACAGACCAAGGATGTCTAAGGAGACATGACAACTAAATGTAATGTGATATCTTGGTTGGTATCCTGGGACAGAAAAAAGGGCATCAGTGGAAAAACAGTTGAAATTCAAATAAAGTCTAGAGTTTAGTTAATAATATTGTGCTAATGTTGGTTTCTTACTTTGATGACTGTACCATGGTAATATAAGATGTTAACGTTAAGGGAAACTGGTTGAGGAGTATATGAAAACTTTCTCTACCCTCTTTTCAACTTTTCTGTAAGACTAAAATTATTCCAAAATAAAAGATTTTTAAATGCATTTTTTAATAACCTGGGGGGGAGGCTTTTTTTTTTTTTTTAAACCAGATGCACCGGAAATTCTCATCCCAATTCTGTCCTGAGGCTAGCTGAAAGAGAAAATCCTGGAAGCAAAGTGCACAGAGAAATTCTTATCGAGAATGGGGATGGTTGGGGGATGGGGGGGTCCCTCCAATGAATCTATAATCTGTGATCATCATGGAAAATCCTTCCTAAGGCTGAGGTTTTAAAATACCCCAGATAAAGAGCTTGGCATTGGGGGAAGTTCCTTCCCAGATCAGTGGTTCTCAAGACACGGTCCCTGATCAGCAACATCAGCATCACCTGGGGACTTGGTAGAACCACAGATCATTAGGCACTACCCCAGACCTACTGAATCAAACACTCTGGGAGTGGGGCCCAGCAATCTGTGTCTTTACAAATCCTCCTGTGATCTGAATTCAGACAAAAGTTTCATTCTTCTGCTTTAGGTCAGAAGTGGGCAAATTATGATCCACAGGCCAAATCTAGCTTACTACTGTTTTTGTACAGCCCGTGAGCCCAGAATGATTTTTACATTATTAAATGGTTGGGGAAAAATAATCAAAAGAAGAATAATATTTCACAGCACGTGAAAGTTACATAAAGTTCAGAGGTCAGTGTCCATAAGTAAAACTTTATAGAACACAACTATGCCCATTCATTTATGCATTGTGTGTGTTTGCTTTGGTGCTGCAGCTGCAGAACTGAGTAGCTGCAACAGAGACCATATTGCCCAGAAGGTTAAAATATTTACTACCTGACCCTTTACAGAAAAATTTTGCCAACCCCTGCTCTAGAATAATGGAAGCCGTCTAAATACTCCCAGGGTAATTGGGATTGACACATGTACACTATTGATACTATGTATAGAATAGATAACTAATGAGACCCTACTGTATAGCACAGGAAACTCTATTCAGTGCTCTGTGGTGACCTAAATGGGACGGAAATCCAAAAAAGAGGGGATATATGTATACGTACAGCTGATTCACTTTGCTGTACAGTAGAAACTAACACAACATTGTAAAGCAACAATACTCCAATAAAAATTAAATAAATAAATAAATACTCCCAGGGTGATAAATAAATAAATACCCACAGGGTAGAGTCGTCAGATAAAATATGATGCAATATTTGGGGCATACTTACACTAAAACGATATTCACTCTTTATCTGAAAAAAATCACATTTAACCAGGTGTCCTATATTTTTTAAATTGAGGCATGGTTGATTTACAATATTATACTAGATTCAGGTGCTCAGGTGTTCTGTATATTTATTTGCTAAATCTGGAAACCCTATCCCAGGGAGAACACCATGCTCCCAAAATCATGCTAACCAAAAAGAATGAAAGTCAGCAATGTAGCCAAAAATAAATTAAAAAAAAAAAAAAGTCAACCTCCTCCCAAGGCTGTGTATACTGATCAAGTCTAAAGTGCCACCCCCAGTCCACCCCACCTCCCCACCCCCGTCACTGTATCCCATTATCCTGTAGTATGTTCTTCATTACACTTATTATATAAATGTATCTTACATATCTTAAAAAAAAAAAGAATGAAGGTCAGGAGCCTCCAGTAAGCTGACCCCAGGCTTGCTCTGAGGTGATGTGGCCAGGTAGGACCGGGCTGAGGTTGGGCTTGGAAAGGGGAGAGGTGGGAGGAGACATGGGGTTCATCTATGGTACAAGCGAAAGAGCCGATGAGTTACCTGAGTTTCAAGAATTTCCAAGAATGGAAAAATACAGCACCTTAAAGGGGGCACATACGAGGCTCCTGGCCAGGACTGTGGTTACTTAGCTATGTTCTTAGGTTACCTTTGATGGCCTGGCCCCAGAGGAATGCTGACACTTTTCACCCTGTTCCTGAACTTGGCAGGGCCAGAGCCTTATGGACCTACCTAACAGAGACCTCTAGATCCTTGAGTCACCGTTCTGGGTGGAGTATGTTTCCCTCCACCGTGAAAGCCTGTTTGGCATTCAAGCAAAATGAATGGGCCTTTCTCTTTTCTTATTCTTACCCCTTGTCCTCAGAAACTAAGGCTGAAGCAGTCACTTGGCTCTGGGCCTGTCCTTACCTGCTCCCTGGGAGGCAGCTTCCACACCCTTTGGCCTGAATCATTTCAGGTAACAAATGAGAGGACCCCCCAAAGAAGCCAAGAACCTATCCTTCTTACTGTACATTAGAGCTGACATTATGGAAAAATGCTTGGTATACAACAGATGTTCATTATATAGTGGTTTCCATTTCATTGACTTAGAACAGGGGACCAAGCCCTTCATTCTTGTCCTATGTGGTGGCAGATTTGCTCTGGTGAGAAACTCTCTTGCTCACGAGCATCTTAGGCACACAGGTGCATTGTGCCAGTAGCTGGGGGACACAGGGCAGGGGATTGCATTACTTGGATATGGTGGTTATGGGTATCTCCACTAGATGACTTTTCCAGTTTTTCTTTTTTCTTTTCCACCTTGATCCAATACCTAACCCTCCACAGAATAAACAGAACAGTGACATATTTCATAGTTTTCATGGTTGATTTCCTGCACTTGTGTGTGTGTGTGTGTGTGCGGAACTTACCTGACCAGGGATGGAACCGTGCCCCCTGCAGCGGAAGTGCCGAGTCTTAGCCACTAGACCACCAGGGAAGTCCAGATTTCCTGCACTTTTGACAATAGAATAAACAGCAACTCTGGATTTGAAATCAAACAGACTTCGGTCCAAATCTGGGCTCTGACATTTATCAGCTGTGTGATCCTAAGCAAGTGACTGAACATCTCTGAGCCTCAGTTTCTGCATTTGTAAAATTATGATAATAAAAGGACCTACTTCATAGGGTTGAGGGGAAGAATAAATGTCCATGCAAAGAAACAGGCAGAAAGAAAGTATTCAACAACAGTTATGTACTATTATTATCTTTAATATTAGTATTATTACTCCCTTCTGTTAAAACTGCAGAAATCACCTCCTGATACTTCAGAACACCAAGGAAGGAATTTTATCCAAGTCTGTCCACCAGGTGGCATATGAGTGCTAAATTGCCTAGGCCACTTTTGTACCAGAAGGATCTCATTTTAATTGTTTTTTTAAAAATAAAACGTAACAAATATTTTTGTAAGCAATATTATATATGTGCGTGTATATATTTACTTATTTATTTATTTTTTGGGCTGCGCGGCTTGTGGGATCTTAGTTCCGCGACCTGGGATTGAACCTCCTCGCCCCAACAGTGAAGCTCGGGGTCCTAACCACTGGACCGCCAGGGAATTCCCTATATCTTTATAATCTTTATACTCAACTTTATTGAAGTGTTATTTACATACCATAAAATTCACTCGTTTCAAGTGCACAATTCAATGATACTTTACTACATTTTGACCAAGTTGTGCAACCATTGTAATAGTTTAATTTTGGAACATTTACATCACCCTAATATCCCTCTATATGCTATATTTCCTAACTTAAAAAATTATGAAATGTTTGGGAACTTCCCTGGTGGTCCAGTGGTTAAGAATCTGCCTTCCAGGGCTTCCCTGGTGGCGCAGTGGTTGAGAGTCCGCCTGCCGATGCAGGGGACACGGGTTCGTGCTCCGGTCTGGGAAGATCCCACATGCCGCGGAGCGGCTGGGCCCGTGAGCCATGGCCGCTGAGCCTGCGCGTCCGGAGCCTGTGCTCCGTCCGCAACGGGAGAGGCCACAACAGTGAGAGGCCCGCGTACCGCAAAAGAAAGAAAAAAAAAAAAAAAAAGAATCTGCCTTCCAATGCAGGTGACTCAGGTTCGATCCCTGGTTGGGGAACTAAGATCCCACGTGCCGCGGGGCAACTAAACCTGCATGCTGCAACTAGAGAAAAGCCCGCGTGCCTCAACTACTGAGCCCGTGCACTCTGGAGCCCAAGAGCCACAACTAGAGAAGCCCGCAACAAACAGCCTGCACGCCACAATGAAGACCCAGCACAACCAAAAAAAAAAAGTACAATAAAAAATTATGCAATGTTTCAAAATCTGTAAAAGTAAATAGAATGATAACCATGTGTGCATATCACACAGGTCTAACAAATGTTACATTTTATAAGCATAGACTTGATACTGCAGGTACATTTCTGCATCTCCTCACCTCCCTGCCTCTCCAGAAATAGCTAGTATTCTGCTATTAGCCAGTGTCTTTCCTTCTATGTTTTAATATTTTTATTGCATGTGTATGTATCCATAAACAATATATGATAGTTTTGTTTCCTTTAATATTTCCATAAATGTTATCATATTATTTATAGAAAAGTTGTTTTTTTTAACCTAATATTGGGTAAATATTCTCTAATTTCACCTCACAAAGGTTGTATCAATTTGCATTCTCACAACCAGTGTGTGAAAACTCCAGTTTCCCTTGCCAACACAGTGTGCTCTCAAAGTTTTATCTTTTATCTTTGACAATCTCATAGTGAAAAATGACATCTCAGTATAATTCTAATTCATGTTTCTCAGGTTATGAATGATGCCTAGCATATTTTAATCTATTAAAGATCAATTTGTAATTCATTTACTTTTATCAATCTGGTCATGTCCTTTGGCCTTTTTTTTTCAGTTTGTCAGACTTTTCTTATTAATTTATAGTCACCCTTTATATACTAAGGAAATTAACCTTATGCCATAAATAGGTGTTTCAAATATTTTTTTCCAGTGTATTGTTTGCCTTTTGACTTTTGGGATACAGGGGCAGGGTTTGCAATGAGAAAATGTTTTATTTTTTTCAGGCTTTTCCTACCCCAATATTATTTTTAAATTACTTTACGAATTCTAGTATTTCTTTTATTATTTTTTAATTTATTTATTGGCTGCATTGGGTCTTCATTGCTGCGTGCAGGCTTTCTCTAGTTGTGTCAAGCAGGGGCTACTCTACGTTGCGGTGCGCGGGCTTCTCATTGCCGTGGCTTCTCTTGTTGTAGAGCACAGGCTCTAGTCATGTGGGCTTCAGTAGTTGTGGCACATGGGCTCAGTTGTTGTGGCTCGTGGGCTCTAGAGCACAGGCTCAGTAGCTGTGGAGCATGGGCCTAGTTGCTCCACGGCATGTGGGATCCTCCCGGACCAGGGATCGAACCCGTGCTCCTGAATTGGCAGGCAGATTCTTAACCACTGCACCACCAGGGAAGTCCCCAAATTCTAGTATTTTTGTGGTTTCATTTTTAACATTTATATCTTTTATCTGTTTGGAATTTTATTCAGTGTGAATAATGAGGTAGGGTTCCAATTTTACCTTTTCCCGTTGCTTCAAACCATATTTATTGAATAATCCATCTTTTTCACAAAGCATACAATGCCATCTTTATCATATAATAAATTCCATATGCATTTCTGTCTAGTCATGGAACAGTTTGCAGGCTCCTTTCAAGGGCAGGTCAAAGCTGGAGGCCACAAATAAAGAATCTGCAGAGCTGGCTGGAGTCTGTGTTCTGAGTCAAATTTCTCTATACAGCCTCTGAGTTGCTGAACTCTGGGGAGAGCCTTGTCGGCTGCATTTGGCTGCTGGATGCCAAGAAGGTGGTCTTTGATTTAGAAAGATGGAGTTCTCTGGTTAAGATAAAGCATAAAAGGTAAGAGATTAAAACTCACAAACTGATTCTAAAATTTATATGCAAATGACCTATAATAGTCAAGATAAATCTCAAAAAAAGAGGAACAGAGTAGGAGGACTTACATTACCAGATTTCAAGACGTACCATAAAGCCGCAGTCATTAAGACAGTGTGGTATTGGCCTAAGATAGACAAATAGATTAGTAGGACAGAGAGTCCAGATACAGCCTCCTACATATCCTTGGATTTATGACAAAGGCCCAAGTGCAATTCAATGGAAGAAAGAAATCCCCCTCTCCCCCGCTCCCCAGTAAATGGAGCAACAGGATATCTCTTAAAAAACAAAAAACCCGGGACTTCCCTGGTGGTCCAGTGGTTGAGACTCCACATTTCCACCGCAGGGAGCATGGGTTCGATTCCTGGTCATCGACTAAGATCTCACATGCCCAGGTGTGGCAAAAAACAGAAAAACAAAAACAAAAAACCCTTTACCCCTTCCTCAGACCATACACAAATATTAACTCAAGATGGGTCATAGAATTAAATGTAAAAAAGTAAAACAATAAGGCTTCTAGAAGAAGACATAGAATATCTTTGTGACCATGGGGTAGGCAAGGATTTCTTAAATGGGCACAAAAAGCACAAATTATAATAGATAATTCTTCTCTTTATTCAAAATTTGTTGAGTGCCTACTGGGTGCCGTTCTATGCTAGGTACCAGACATGCCTTAGAGGAGCTGGTTCAGTTTAATGGGACAGACAGGCACCTCCTCAGGCAACAATACTGTAGCTTTCTAGGGGCTCTGATTAGGTAATCACAGTAGGCAGTGGTGGCAAGAGGAGGGGAACCTTAACCAGAGTTCTTAGAAGGCTTCTTGGAATATGTGAAATCAAAGCCAAGCCTTAAAGGATGAGGGAAGTCTGACAGGTTGTAGCAGAAAGAAACAGTGTTTTTGAAGTGCTGGCAGGGCCGGAGTTGGTGGGTAGAACTGCAAGATATTCACTTTGTGGAGAGCAGGTGGTTGGGACTGGATATAGTTTCAAGAATGTATGTATGTTGTTAATTTTCCTTTAATTGATCACTTAAGCCAGAGGGTTCTCCAAGATCACTGAGCACAAAAATCACCCACAAACTTCTAAAATGAACATTCTGGGACGCTGCCACAGAAATATTTACCCATTTATCCAGTATGTGTGAAGTGGGCCTGAAAATCTGCATTTTAACAAGCAGATTTTCCCCCTCTCCCCCAATGACGCTAATTCTGCCAGCCATCAAACCACTCTTTGAAAAGCAGTGATGATGCATTAAGGTTCTTCCCCCTGGGAAATTGAAAGTACTTTCTTAGGCAGCATGGGGTAAGAGAGCTGAGAGCTTTTCTGGATAATCAGACTATGATGCAAGTAAGCCTAGTAAGTTTCCTCTGGAACCAGAAGGGCCCTGTGCAAGCATCTGAGGGATGAGGAAGCAAGGAGGCAAGAGCAGCAGCTCCTGGGAATTCTGCCTAGTAACCAGGAGGTCTAGAAAATTTCCCAGCATGCTCTGGGGACTCAGGTCCAATCTCCATTCTCCTTATGAATATGTATGAGCCCCCAGAAGTCAGCTGGTTTCCTAGCCTCCTGCTTCAGAATTGACAAAATAATGTAAACATTACAGAGCCTGAGGACATACACATAGCATGTTTCAGGGCCTGGCACCTCGATTAGGAAACTGTTTTCTAGCAGTGGTTTCACAAGTATTTCTCCAGTAATAGATGAATATACTTGTGACTATGTGCAAAATATCAAACAAAATGGATTTTTTAAGGACTGCCCTGAAAGTTCTACCTCTATCAACAGGGTTAGTGTGTATGATTAGTGCCTTTCCTATAGCAGACACTGGGTTGACAACCTAATAGCAACCTCCTGGGAATTCCCTGGTGGTCCAGTGGTTAGGACTCCGGACTTTTACTGACAAGGGCTGGGGGTTCAAGCCCTGGATGGGGAACTAAGATCCCACAAGCTGCACAGCACAGCCAAAAGAAAAAAAAAACAAAGTCATTGCTAATAGCAACCTCTCCTTTACTCCCTGGCAGAGGCCTTATATCCCCTTCCTAGCTTGTCAATTGTCTAAGCCCATCTGGGTCATCATAAGAGGACCAGCTAATGGATCAACCCCTGGGGTCATTGAGAAATAGAAGATAGAACCCAAAACTCACAGGTGGAAATTAATAGGCTAGTGGGGAAAAAAAAAAGCAAAGGCTAACTATTAAATACTTGAGAATCACCAACTCATGAGAGCTGGAGATATTTATGAATACATGGATGGCTGGAACTTTTAATAACCAAAAACTAAATAAATGCATACCCTACAGCCCTGCCCAGCAATTCCACTCTTGGGGGTATATCTAACAGAAATAAATGTCATATCTAACCAAGAACTAGAATATTCATTCTTGGGTGGAACAGAAACAAACCAAATGTTCATCACTGTAGAATGAGTTAATAAATTGTGATATGCTCACAATTTATTTGGAATACTATACAGAAATGAAAATGAACAAAGTAAGGCTATATGCAAGAACATGAGTGAATATAAGAATCAAATATTGCATGAAATAAGTCAGATACAAAAGACTATATAATGTATTATTCTGGTTTTTGTTTGTTTGGTTTTTTTTTTGGCTGCGTCATGTGGCATGTGGGATCTCAGTTCCCTGACCAGGGATGACCAGGGATTGAACCCATGGTCCCTGCATTGAGAGCTCAGAGTCTTAACCACTGGACCGCCAGGGAAGTCCCCATAATGTATTATTCTATTTACAGGATGTTCAGGAACAGGCAAAACGTATTCTTATTTATTTATTTGTTTATTTGAGATATAATTGACATAAATTATTGTGTAAATTTAAGGTGTACAACATGTTGATTTGATTTGATACATTCATATATTGCAATATGATTACTACCTCAGCATTAGCTAACACTTCTATCACCTCACACAATTATTTCCTTTCTGCGGTGAGAACACACAACTTATTCTTAAATGATAGAAGTCAGAAGACTGGTTATCTTGTAGGAATAGGGAATAGGGTCATACAGGGAAGGAGCCTAAAAGAACTTACTGGTGCTGGAAATATTCTATTTCTTCATCTGGGTGGTGGTCACATGCATGTATACATATGTAAAAATTCATTGTGCAAACTCCCATCCTAGGTGGAATTTCTCCTAGCAAAATGAGAACATATGTCTACACAAAAACCTGCATACAAATGTTCGTAGCAGCATTAATCATAGTAGCCAAAAGGTGGAAACAACACTTTATTAGTTTGCTATGGCTGCTATAAAAAAGTACCACAGACTAGGTGCCTTAAAAAATAGAAATTTATTTTCTCACAATTCTGGAGGCTAGAAGTCAGAGATACAAAGTGTCAACAGAGTTGGTTTCTTCTGAGGCTTCTCTCATTGGCCTTTCTCACTGGCTTGTATCTTAACATAGTCTTCTCTCTGTGCGTCTGTGTCCTAATTTCCTCTTGTTCGAAGGAAACCAGTCATATCGGATTAGAGCCCAATATGACTCATTTTACTTAATTACCTCTTTAAAGACCCTGTCTCCAAATACATCACATTCTTAGGTACTTGGAATCAGGACTTCAACATATAAATTAAAAAAAAATTTTATTGAAACATAGATGACTTACAATGTTGTGTTAATTTCAGGTGTATAGCAAAGTGATTCAGTTATATATATATATATGTATTCTTTTTTAGATTCTTTTCAATTATACGTTATTACAAGATATTGAGTATAGTTTCCTGTGCTTTCAACACATGAATTTTTGAAGGACACATTTCAGCTCATAACAAGCCCAAATGTCCATCAACTGATGACTGGAAAAACAGAATGTGGTATATCCATTATAAAAGAATATCATTTGGCAGTAAAAAAGAAATGAAGTATTGATCCATGCTACAACATGAATAAACCTTAAAAACATCATGCTAAGTGAAAGAAGCCAGTCACAAAAATGTACATGTTGGACTTCCCTGGTGGTCCAGTGACTTAAGACTCTGCGCTCCCAATGCAGGGGTCCAGGGTTCGAACCCTGGTCAGGGAACTAGATCCCACATGCCACAACGAAGACCCAATGCAGCCAAATAAGAAAATAAATAAATATATATATTTTTTTTAAAGTACATATTGTCTGACTCCATTCATATGAATGTCCATCATGGGTAAATCCATGGCGACAGAGAGTAGAATAGTGGTTGCCAGGCCCAGAGTGGAGATGAGGGAGAAATGGGGAGTGACTACTCATGAGCTCAAAGGTTCTTTTTGGGGTGGCAAAAATATCCTAAAATTAGAGTGTTGCACAACTCTGAATATACTAAGCACCACCAAAATGTTTAACTGGGTGAACTGTATGATACGTGAATTATATCTCAAGAAAGCTGTTATGAAAAATTCATTGCCCTATACCCTTAAGATTTCTGCACTTTATTGTGTGTCATATACCCCAATACAAACTAAAACAAATCAAAACTATATGAGTCCCAGGGCTTCCCTGGTGGCTCAGTGGTTAAGAATCCCCAGCCCTGGTCTGGGAAGATCCCACATGCCGCAGAGCAACTAAGCCCACGTGCCACAACTACTGAGCCTGTGCTCTAGAGCTCACAAGCCACAACTACTGAGCCTGCGTTGCCACAACTACTGAAGCCCACGCTCCTAGAGCCCGTGCTCCACAAGAAGAGACGCCACTGCTCGTCGCAACTAGAGAAAGCCTGTGCACAGCAACGAAGACTCAATGCAGCTAAAAAAAAAAAACCTCTATTAGTCCCATAAACAACAAGGTCCTACTATATAGCACAGGGGACGATATCCAATCTCATGGAAGGGAACTGAGATCCTGCATACCATGCGGTGCGGCCAAAAAAAAAAAAGTATATATATATGTGTATAACTGAGTCATTTTGCTGTACAGCAGAGATTGGCACAACATTATAAATCAACTAGACTCCAATTAAAAAATAAAACTATATTAGTCCCTTCCTCCAGAGGTATTCAAGAAGATGGGTGGAGAGGAAGAAGGTATATGCTCACTGCCAGAGTTGCCCTTCACTGTATCTGAAAAAGTGCCAGAAAGATTAAGCATGCAGGCAAGTGGGACCAGGGACCTGAAAATGGGTGGAGCTGGGGAAGAACTGAGGGAAGTAAAATAGGATGCCTGAGAATAAAACGGAATTCAATTCAATGAAAACAAATTTGATTTTGGCCAAACGAAAACAAACCTACCTTTTAATATTTTCATATGAAGCAGTCCATAAAGAAAACCATCAACCACTACAAAACAGAGATGACCGTCAGGAACACCTTGATGCAATTCTGCAAGTATGAATTGAGTGCCTCCTATGTGTCAGAGTCTATGCGAGGCACCAGGCCAGGAACATGTGACTCCAGACAGCTGTTGGGAAGTACACGGGGGAGGAAGGGAAGAGAGATGGTGTTGGCTAGAGACACAAGGGAAAAGCCTCATTCAGTTAGGCAAACCCCTAACCTTGAGCAGGGGCTGAGGCTGAGAGGAGCAGAGGATGGGGGCATGTTTGTGTGTGAACTGGGGCTTCAGGGAAGTGTTGGGGAGGAGGAAGTCCATTCTGGCTTCTCAGACTGGGTAGTGACAGCTTTAGCTAGAAGAGAGGGATCGCCCTCCCCATCCGGGCTGGGACTTGAGTTTGGCAGAGCAGGGAAGAGTAAGGCAACACCTATCCTGAGGGCTTTATCAAAATTCCACTCCAGTCAATGCTGAATCTGCCTGAGCCAAGAAGGGAAAAGTTCAGGCCATGCTCCCCCAAGTTCAGATTCTGTAAATCCAGGTTGTGTTTGCAGGTATGAGAGATGAGGGGTAGTCTGGGATCAGACATTTAAATTTTTTAACAAGCCCTCAAATGATTCTGGTGCAAGTGGGTGGGAGGTAGGGGGATGTTTCTTAAACTATAGTTGGAGAAACACTGCCTAAGGGGAACTGCATCTAATCCTCTTCTACAGATTTGTCTCCTAGTAAAAAGTCTCACCTAAATCCTTTCTGCTGCTGCTGTAATCACCACACACTTGCCTGCCTCTTTTCGTCAGAAATAAAATGTTTGATAAACTTTTTAAAATTTCTGCTGCTGGGTACAGGCCAGTAAAAGCAAGGCAACCCAGGGAGTTAAGTGAACTTTTGAGCTTGTCATTATTTCTAATTTATTCTTTGCTACCGTGGATGATGCCTCCCACCGTAAATTCTGAATTCAGAGGAACTTCTGGGTCATCCATGCAGGGGAAGAAAGCTAGTTATTCCCAGGAGATAGGAGCGCTATTCTTTTGTTTATTTATTCAAAATATATTTATACCAAGTTGGCATGTATGTGGAACAACTGAAACTCTCATACACTGCCGGTGGGAATCTTAAATGGTACAATCACTTTGGGAAAAACAGTTTGGCAGTTTCTTATAAAATTAAAACACAGGCTTACCAAAAAAAAAAACAAAAAACAAAAAAACACAGGCTTACCATGTGGTCCAGTAATCCCACTCCTAAGTGTTAATCCAAGAGAAATAAAAACATATGTCCTCCCAAAAGGCTTGTACAGAATGTTCACTGTAGTTTTATCTGTATTAGTTAAAAACAGGAATCAATTCTATCAACACAAATTGTGGTATATCCATATGCTGGAAAGCTACTAGACAATAAAATGGAATATTTTATTAATATGATCGATAGCATAGGTGAACTTCAAAAACGTTATGCTGGGACTTCCCTGGTGGCCCAGTGGTTAATAATCCACCTGCCAACGCAGGGGACACAGGTTTGAGCCCTAGTCTGGGAAGATCCCACATGCCGCAGAGCAACTAAGCCTGTGTACCACAACTGCTGAGCCTGTGTGCTGCAACTACTGAAGCCTGGGCTCCTAGAGCCTGTGCTCCACAAAAACAGAAGCCACCGCAGTGAGAAGCCCCTGCATCGCAACGAAGAGTAGCCCCCGCTCACCACAACTAGAGAAAGCCTGCGCTCAGCAACGAAGCCAAAAGTAAATTAAAAACAAACAAACAAACAAAAAACAATTCAAAACATTATGCTGAGTGAAAGAAGCCGGACACAGAAGTGGACATACTGTATGATTCCACTTATATGAAATTTCACTCTGCAGTATATAAAGCATAATATGGGCTGCCAGGTGTTGGGTGAGGGTGTGGATTGAGAAAAGAATGATTGAAACTCTCTGTATCTTGATTGTGGTCATAATTACAGATGTCAAAATTGTACTGTGCACTTAAAAGAGCTGTTTTGTTTGTAAATTATGCTTCAATAAAATAAAAAAATAGGGTAAAAAATAAAAAATATATTATGCTATAGATCACTCAACTAATAAGGCATACAAAGCCTTCTGCAAGTATAAAAATCTATGATTCATCAGTACATTGTGTGCAGGTCAGGAGCAGAGGGAGAAATATGGATTCTTTTTTTTTTTCTTTCTGATTACAAAAATAATCCACTTGTAAGAAGTAATTCTAAGTCCTTATAAACCCAACATTTCAGAGGCCACCACTGGACATGGATTATTCCTCCAGTTTATTTCTAAGCCTATTCTAACGTATATTATTAGAGAATCCTATTAAACATATTTTGCTTCTCAACTTTCTTCTTCATAAAACAATGTATTTCCCGTATCTTTTCATACTTCTTTTTACTTTTTGTATAGTTCCATTGAAGTATAATTGAACTGGTCTCCTTTAGAGACCATTTGTTGCTATCTTTATTCTTTTCTTTTTTTTTTTTTTTTTTTTTGCTCAGCGCAGCATGCGCGATTTTATTTCCCCAACCAAGAATCAAACCATGCCCCCTACCGTGAAAGCACAAAGCCTTAACCACTGGACCGCCAGGGAAGCCCATCCTTTTTTCATTCCTGAAAACAGTTATAGCTATCCTTGTAATTACACAGCATGAAGATTCCTATATGTAAGTTGGTTTCCTAGAAGTTTGTTGGTCAAGTTGCTTGGTTAAAAAGAACTAGTTTTGGGCTTCCCTGGTGGCGCCGTGGTTGAGAGTCCGCCTGCCGATGCAGGGAACACGGGTTCGTGCCCCGGTCTGGGAAGATCCCGAAAGATCCCACATACTGCGGAGCGGCTGGGGCCGTGAGCCATGGCCGCTGAGCCTGCGCGTCCGGAGCCTGTGCTCCGCAACGCGAGAGGCCACAACAGTGAGAGGCCCGCGTACCGCAAAAAAAAAAATTAAATAAATAAATAAAAAAATAACAGTTTCAAGGAGGGGAAAAATGATTCCTTTTCTGTTGCTGTGGCTGCAGGACCTCTATGGGGCGGAGCTGGGGAGGAAAGGAGATACACGTTCTCAGAATGCTTTCTGTATCAGACAAGATTATTAATTACAAGGCAAAAACCCAACTCTGGCTGATTAGTGAAAATGGATTTTTGTTGAAAGGATTCTATTTAGTTCACAGAATTGGGGGAAACTTTTGTTATAAACTGAATAACATTTTGTGGATCAGTTTGAGACTGGAACCACCACTGTAACACTGCTGCTATGGGGAAATCTGTTTCAAAGTTCAGAAACCTGTTTACAAATAACCTGAATTCACTGCAGTCGGAGACCACACCTAATTAATTGCTGTGATCCAAAAAGACTCTGTGGACTCTCACCGTGGTGGTTGGGTGGTCTTACACCTTAACTGTTCTGTTTCACCCCCAGCTGGCTGTACTTATTCAATTCTGATGCTAACCGTCTGGAGTTAGCACCTGACTCCAAACGTGTATGGGCTCAGTCCCTGCGATATGGCGATATAACAAGAAATAAATGTTTGGACTTGTCCTAGTTCCTGGCCTAAGAGCTTCTAAAACCCTTGGAAAATTCCCTGAGCATTAGTGGTGAGAAGAGTTTTTTGTTACTCATTATAAGCTCCTTTCAACCATGCTTGAGTTTATACTAATGAGGTGACTTTTGGTGGATTCCTAGATAGCTTGAGGGTGAGGGCTGGTTACCAGATGAATCAACCATGTGATTAGAGCTTTGGAAGTTTTAGTCTTACCTTACGCCCACCTCCCAAAGGGAGAGGGGCTGGAGATTGAGTTAACCACAAACGGCCACAATGATTTAATCAACCATGCTTGTGTAATGGAACCTCCATAAAACCCCCTGAACTATGGCCTTCAGAGAGCTTCCATGTGTCAGGAGGGTGCCGCACTTCAAGTCCACTGGGACAGACACTCCTGTGCTTGGGACACAGCCAGACCTTGCCCTATGTACCTCTTAGTCTGGCTGATCAACTGTACCCTTTATGATAAACTGATAAACGTAAGTAAAGCGTTTCCCTGAGTGCTGTGTGCCAATATAGCAAATTATCAAATACGAGGAGGGGGTTGTGGAAACCTTCAATTTATAGCCGGTTGGTCAGAAGCATGGTGACAAACTGGGCTTGTGACTGGCACCTGAAGTGGAGGAAGGGGGAGCAGTGTTGTGGGACTGAGCCTTTAACTTGTGGGATCTGTTGTTAACTCCTCAGGTAGTTAGTGTGAGAACTGAATTAAATTGTAGGATACCCAGCTGAAGATATTTGTTGTCAGATGTTAATTGCTGTGAATGAAAAACATCTTACTAGTCCTCAACAAGATGGCCCTCATGTCAACTGCTAGTCACATTTGGGGGTCCCCAGATCAACCATACTTCTGACCAACTGGCTACAAATTCAGGGTTTCCCATGACTCCCTTAGGTTTGGTAATTCACTAGAAGGACCCACAGAACTTGGGAAAGCACTAAACTTACAATTACAGCTCTGTCAGAAAGCATAGAGATCAGGAACGGCCAAATGAAGAGACACATAGGATGTAGCCTTTAGGGGCAACACAGAGCTTTGGTGCCTTCTCCCTGTGGAGTGAGGGTGAGTCATACTCTGGGCACACAATAGGTACACCAACCAGGAAGCTCCCGCCAGCCTAAGTGCCCACAGTTTTTACTGAGGTTTCGTCACCAAAGGCACAATAAATGAAATCACTGGTCATGTGACTGAACTCAGTCTCCAGACCTCTCCCCTCCCTGGAGGTGGAAAAGTCCAATCCTCTAATCATGTGATTGGTCTTTCTGGTGACCAGCCCACTATTCTGAAGCTATCTAGGGGCTCAATTTGAGTCACCTTATTAGCATAACATAGACACTTCTGTTGCTCAGGAAATTCCAAGGTTTTTCTGTGCCAGGAACCAGGGACAAAAATCAGAGACATTATATTCTTTATTATACCACAGCAGTATCACACTCATTGTCATTACCATTGTGCCTGTCTCCTTGGTAAGCTTCTGGGAAGGCAGGGAGCTTGACCTTTGTTTGCCACATATGGTGCCCTCTTTAAATTTGCTGAGGAAATCAATGAGGCTGGTGCTGATGTGGTTCTGGACTTCAGGTATTGGTTATGCTGTATTCAAAAACAGCACCTTGTAGCCAAAATGTCTATCAACAGGGAACTAGTTGAATAAATCACGGCACATCATACAATGGAATCACTACTGAAGATGTACAAAGATGCTCTAGATAGATGTGCTAATAATTAATAGATTTCTAAGGCAGAATGTGTAGTACTACAAAAAAAAAGTCAAGGTGCAGAACAATATAGAATGGTATGTTCTCTTTCACATACAATGAAGAGTGTTTAAATCCTAACTGTACAGCCTAGTGACCATTTACTAATTAATACATCCATGTTTACCACTTTGCAGATCAAATTATAGAACATTTCCAGGACTTGGAAATCTTTCTCATATTTCCTTGCAGACCATACTCTCCAAATGGGAACCATTATTCTAACTTCTCTCACCTTAGATTAACTTTGCCTGATTTTGAACTTTATATCTTTGGAATCAGAGAATATAGTGCCTATTTAAACTAAGCATTCTATCCTGTTATAAATAAATAATGCTTTGTGACCTGCTTCTCCTGCTTACCACTATGTCACGAATGTCTTGCATTTATAATCTGCAAAAAGATGATGAGTTTAAATTGTTGCATTGTAAATAATATTAGAACTGCAATAAATATAGCAGTTCTCTGCTATATTTAACTATCCTATTTTTTTTTTTTTTAATTCATGAGGGAGGAGTTCAGAGAATCCATACAGGCAGTAAGTGGAGAAACTAGAACCCAGGCCTGCGTGTCAGGCACTCACTTTTCCACTGCAAAAAGCAAAGTGCTCAAATATGGGCAGTCTTGCAGATGTCTCGCACGAGGGCATTATAATAGCAACAAGAATGACTAATAAGTATTAATGGCTCATGACAAGAGAACAAATAACATTAATTATCTTAATATATAAGGCATGTTAGTAATGTGTGTACAGAATTATTCATGCAAATATGATTAGCCTGTGTCAGGAGCAGTTGCTGGGCGCAGACCTGAGCTCACAGCTCCGGTCTCCGCCGCTCCTTCCAGATGTGCATGGGTTGGGACTTCCAGGGACACGCCCCCGTGGAGCTCTGAGGAGCCAATCGGAGCGTGGAAGGCGGGGCTCTTGGAGCGACAATGGTGCTATCCAATGGGCAGAGAGCCTGGGCCGCCCCTGGCCAATGGGCGCGCTCCTCCAAGACGGTCGGAAGTGGTGAGGCGGCTCCGGGGGCCGTTGTTCAGCGCGAGGGCCGACTGAAGAGGCTCAGTGTCTTGGCTGGCTGGTCGGTTCGGCGTCCTTCTTTTCGTCCCAGGTGAGAGAAGCGGTGGCCAGCCCTTGGGGAGCCTCCTGCGGCCTCCAGTTCGGGAGGAGGCCGGCGTCCCGAGGGCGGGGTGTGTGGGCGAGGGTCTTCTGGGCCCGGGGGTCGCGGGGGTTTCTCGTAAGGAGAAAGATGCCCGCGCCGCGGCGTCTTCCCTGGCCAGTATGGGAGGCCGTACTTTCTTCTCTGAAACCGTAGCCTCGACAGCCCCTGGCGGCACCGCCCCTTCCAGGCCTTGGCCGCGGGGGCTGGGAGGCGGCCGTCGTTCCGAGCGCCGCCGTGGGCACCGCGCCCCGGGCGGGGCTGGGCCCGAGTCCCGAGCTGCCAGCCTCAGGGGTCGTGGATGGCCTCCTGCGGACTTTAGGCCGACGGGCCTGTGTTCGAGTCACCACTCGGAACAACTGTGCGACGGCTGTCTCCCTGGACTTCCTCTTTCGCGGTCTCTGAAATGGGGATGATGGCTTTCACCTCGTAGGGTTGTGGTCTGGATTAAAAGACTGTCCGTGTGAAGCGTTTAGCAATCAGTGAACACACAGTAAGTGGCAACTATTATTTGTGAAGCTGGTGCCCTCTCCACTCCCCATCTCGGACGACCCTTGGGAGGGGGCAGTTGGAAACCGCCGCCTCCTGGGTGTGGACCCTGCGGTGGTGTCTCCACCGCCTTGGGCACAGGAAATCCCGGGGGTGCTGGCTGACCCCTAAAAGGGGCGCCTTCTAAGGTTTGAAGGAAACTTATTCTACCAAAGCGCTTCCATGCATTCGCTCATTTACTCCTCCCAGTGACTCTTTAAAATATTGTCAGTTGTCTGCGTGAGGAATCTGAGGCTCAGGGAGGTTAAATCACACATCTGCTGAGTGGCAGAACCAGAATTGGCCCTCAGAGGGTCCGACTCCGAGCCCTGCGCGTCACCCCAACTCCCTTGTTGCTAGAAAACCGGGCACTTCCCTCGTCCGAGGCTCTTACCTTGCCTTAGTGGGCTGGAATAATCTAAAGCAAATACAGGTATTAAAGTTGCAAGGGCTTTGCTTCCTGTATTGACATCTTGTTGAGAAAGAAGGAAAAATTTTCAGTGGTGAAACCTGGCAGACACGATCTCAACTAAATGAAAAAAGTTAGCATCATCCGTAATAATAAGACTGTTAACATCATGTGCTTTCTGGTATAATGCACTGAGATGAGCACAACATCACTTCTATGGTATTTCTGTCCAAAATGTATTAATCATGAGAAAACATCAAATGAACCCAAACTGAAGTATATTCTACAGAATAACTAGCCAGCTCATTTAACAAGGTTATGCAAGATGAAAGACTGAAGGAATTCCCTGGTGGTCCAGTGGTTAGGGCTCAGTGCTTCCACTACAGGGGGCACAGGTTCGATCCCTGGTCAGGGAACTAAGATCCTTCATGCCTCGAGACCAAAAAACAAAAAAAAAAAAAAGAAAGACTGAAGAAATTTCCCAGATCAAAGAAGATTAAGGAGAAATAACAGCTAAATGCAATATGTGACTCTGGATTGCATCCTGAACCAGAGAAAGGGCATTAATGGCATGATTTGTGAAATTAACTAATTTTAGATTAGTTATTAGTATTGTATTAGTGTTAGTTTCCTGCACTTGGTCATTTTACTATGGTTATTTATGATGTACTGGGTGAGAGGTATGTGGGAAGTCTTTGTGCTGTTTTTGCAAGTCAAATTATCTTAAAATGAAAATTAAAAAATCAAAAGGTAAAACCCTAGTGTGTTGGGTATTAAATGAAATGCACTGGTTTTGGTGACATTTTCTGTGCACTGTTTTTTTTTGTTTTGTTTTTGTGTTTTGCATGTCATTCTTAAAGCAGAAATGAAATTGAAAGATCATACTTCTTACTTTGTTGTTTTCAGGAACAGCTAAAGATGGCTGAATTTCTGGATGGCCAGGACACTCGACTGTGTGACAACTGGTAAGGAATCTAAGAAATGTTCTTGGAATGAGGACAGTTCTTTTAAGAGTTGGTTTATTTATTGGCAGGTTAAAATTGGAGCCATATAATACATTGTGCAAATATGTGGGACTAAAGCTTTTTTAACAGTTTTGGATAAAATTGCCCGTTCTAGAAATTCAACAACATGGTTGGTTTAGGTAGCATAGAGTAATGACCAGACTGATGGGATGAAGCTAGGATTCAGCGCTCTGGTTCCTACCATTAATTAGTTAATGACTTTTGGCAAGTCACTTGACTGCTTTGAAACCTCACTTTTCTGACCTATAGGTAAGGGAATTTATTTTTTGTCTTCCTGGAAAAATATTGTACTTTTAAACTTTTTTTTGCTTTTTTTTAAAAAAAAATTATTTATTTGGCTACACTGGGTCTTAGTTGTTGCATGCAGGGTCTTTAGTTGCGGCACGTGGGATCCAGTTCCCTGACCAGGGATTGAACTCAGGCCCCCCTGCATTGGGAGTGCAGAGTCTTAGCCACTGGATCACCAGGGAAGTTCCTGCTTTTTAAAAGATGCTTAAAATATAATGAAATGTTCGGACTAGAGCAGTGTTTTTGTTTTTTTTTTTTTTTTTTGCGGTACGCGGGCCTCTCACTGTTGTGGCCTCTCCTGTTGCGGAGCACAGGCTCTGGATGCGCAGGCTCAGCAGCCATGGCTCACGGGCCCAGCTGCTCCACGGCATGTGGGATCATCCCGGACCGGGGCACAAACTCGTGTCCCCTGTATCAGCAGGCGGACTCTCAACCACTGCGCCACCAGGGAAGCCCTAGAGCAGTGTTTTTTAAAGTAAGTTGCAAGGATTTCCCTGAATGGCTACAGTGGCTGTCTTGAGGTTGATTGGGAGCAAGGTTTAGTGTGAACTTGGCTCTACATGTACAACCAGAGCAGCTCAACTGTTTTTTTTTTTTTAATATATATATAAATTTACTTATTTATTCTTGGCTGCGCTGGGTCTTCGTTGCTGCGCACTGGCTTTCTCTAGTTGTGGTGAGCGGGTGCTACTCTTTGTTGAGGTGCGTGGGCTTCTCATTGCAGTGGCTTCTCTTGTTGTAGAGCACGGACTCTAGGTGCCGCAGGCTTCAGTAGTTGTGGCACGTGGGCTTAGTAGTTGTGTCTCACGGGCTCCAGAGCGCAGGCTCAGTAATTGTGGCACATGGGCTTAGTTGCTCTGTGACATACAGGATCTTCCTGGACCAGGGCTCGAACCCGTGACCCCTACACTGGCGGGCGGATTCTTAACCACTGCGCCACCAGGGAAGCCCCAGCTCAACTGTTTTTATAAAGGATTTTGCTGAAGGAATGTTCCACTGCTTTAAAAAAAAAAAAGTCTAGTCAAAGTCTTCCAGCAGTCCAGTTTAATCATTATCATTTCATGATTCCAAAACTGTTAGTGGAAAGACTGGATGCAGACTTGAATGTCAAACTTTCTTATTTTGTTGTTTTTAACCGACAAGAGTGACAAGAAAGAGCAACTCTTTCTTACTGAAACGAAACTTGAGTTCAGCTAGTAATCAGCCGATTCCTGGTTGGGATTTCTCAAGAACCTGGTATTTCAATGATATACAAGTTCCCTTACTGAAAGCAAAAGAAAAAAGCAAAGCAGAACTATCTGTGCCATGTTTAACTTACCAAACTGTGTTAGAAGGTGAGAGATGTTGTTTTTTTTTTTAAGTCAGTCACAGACCTCATTTTTTTAAAATAAATTTATTTTTAAAATTTTATTTATTTATTTATTTTGGCTGTGTTGGTTCTTTGTTGCTGTGTGCGGGGTTTCTCTAGTTGCGGTGAGCAGGGGCTACTCTTTGTTGCAGTGCGCCGTCTTCTCATTGCGGTGGCTTCTCTTGTTGCGGAGCACGGGCTCTAGGCACACGGGCTTCAGTAGTTGCAACACACAGGCTCAGTAGTTGTGGCACATGGGCTTAGTTGTTCCGCGGCATGTGGAATCTTCCTGGACCAGGGCTCGAACCCATGTCCCCTGCATTGGCGGGCAGATTCTTAACCACTGCGCCACCAGGGAAGTCCAGAGATTTTTTTTTTTCTGTTTTGAATGCTTATTAATTATTGGTTCAGTTTCATTAATAGATATAGGCCTATTCAGATTATCTATTTCTTTTTTTAATTAAAAGTTTATTTTATCTTTTACAATTTTTAAAGTTACTTTCCATTTACAGTTAATACAAAATATTGCCTATATTCCCTGTGTTGTAAAATACATCCTTGAGCCCATCTTAGAATACTTTGTACCTCCTGCTCTCTGTCCCCTGTATTGTTCCTCCCCACCCCCCACTCATAACTGCTAGTTTCCTCAGTGTGTCTGTGAGTCTGCTGCTTTTTTGTTATATACACTAGTTGGTTATATTTTGTTAGATTCCACATATAAATGATATCATACATTTGCAACTATTTTCTCTCATTCAGTAGGTTGTCTTTTTTTGATCATTTCTTTATTTTTTTCCCATGTTCAATATTAGTTATCTATTTTATACATATTGGTGTATACATGTCAATCCCAATATCCCAATTCTTCCCCCCCACCCCCACCCCCACTTTCCCCTCTTGGTGTCCATGCATTTGTTCTCAGAGATGTTGATAAGGAAAATAGTTTGACCCAGATTGTTGAAAGGTTGAGCCAGATAAAAATTTTTCTTTTTTTACTGCCTTTTTCTTTCTGCTCAGCTTCTTGGCAGCATTAGGATATAATCAGAACAACTGCTGGTCACAATATTCTTTCCCTGCGTGGAATAAGATTTTATTTCTGTGAGGGTGTCTTGCCTTATAGGGTATTTTTTCTCCTGTGCTACTATCACTTTTGCCATTTTAAAACTATTGTAGCTCTCTGTTTAGGTTTTATGTGTACTGTTCCTGATGCAAAGTGTAATAATCAATGATACAAATATTCACAAGGAAACATTGTGATTTTATAAGAAAACAGACAAATTGGCTTTAACATCAGTTAAGATATTCTTATTTTATCGGTCCACTCCAATTTGAAGGAATCTCAAACCTAGGACAGTAAATAAATAACTATGCTAAGGGAGTTTAAAAAAAAAGTGTGGGGGGGTAAGTTAATGGAAAGCTAATGAAAACAAGGTTATTCAAAGCCAAAGCAATTTATTTAAAGAAAAACAGATTAGCATGGAAAGCTGACTAAGCCAGCACAAACCTCCCGTTTGAGTAGTCCTGTTTAAATTCCAGGTTTTAAAATGTTGTCTCTAGAGTCATATTCCTGTTGTTCCTTAAGAAAAGTTAAGGTACTCATCAAAATATGAGCTGCGATTAAACCTGCTGGGCCAGTAAAAAGAATAGTTTGTTGTGATTGAAGATGTTTTTTGCATGTTATCTCCTTTATTACTGTATTGTCCGATTGATGGGAGAGTTTGCCGGTGAGTTTGCGTCTAGGGAACAGAAACTTCAGTGTTAGAAGGCTTTGACTTTTTATTTTTGCGTGGCTCGATGTGTTTAGCATTTGGAAGGCTACTGGGGATTTTTCTGAAAGCCTTGGCTTGCCTTTCATTCATTTCTATCTAAAATGAAATTTCATCTCTAACTTGGCTAGTCCTTCCTTGGGGCTTTTAGCAGTTTTATCTAGAATGGAATTGTGTTCTCATTTATCTCACTTAGAATGTCTTGATTTTATCTGTAAGTAGGTAGCAAGTATATTGGTATTTTGTCTGGTTAGTACATTTGGCGGAACTACCTTGGCAGTTAAATTTAAAAAGAAAGCAAAACCATCAGGCAACTGTTTCATGTAATTGTTGCAAATAGCTTTTATCTTTTTCTTTCAAGGTTTCCCAAGAGGTGAAAATGTGTAATAGTAAATGCTCTGTGACCTTACCTAACAGCTGCTTTTGATTCTTGCTTCTTTATGTTATGGTCCTTAATATATTTTAATTCTAAAATTTTAGTGGCATTATGTATGTAGAATGCTCTATGTCAAAATAGCCCTGTAAAATAAAAACTGTAGACATTTATTTTCTTGACTTTAAAAGAAAATTATTGTCAAAATTATGAAAAAAGAATGTAGAATCTCAGCACTGTAAGCAGTAGTTACTGGCTTTAATTTTTTGTGGCATTTGTGCACATAGGATTTGCAATCAGGATACAGCTTTGCTTCCTGCATTTTGTTGGTGTACCATATTTAACTAGCTGTTCCCTTAGAGTTGAGATATTTTTAATGGTTTTCAGTTTTTTACCATTTTATGACACTAGTGATAATCTTCATAATTCTAAGAGTGGAATTACTGGGTTTTTAACATATAATTACAGGGTCTTTAAATACTCTTTAAGCATATAATTTTATGGTCCTAGAGATGCATTTGTAGACAGTTTATTTTAAAAATTTTTTAGTTATTATTTTTAAGTTAATTGATGAATTTATTTATTTTCAGCTGCGTTGGGACTTTGATGCTGCGTGCGGGCTTTCTCTAGTTGCCGGGAGTGGGGGCTACTCTTCGTTGCAGTGCCTGGGTGGCTTCAGTAGTTGTGGCTCATGGGCTTAGTTGCTTCACGGCATGTGGGATCTTCCCGGACCAGGGCTCGAACCCATGTCCCCTGCAATGGCAGGAGGATTCTTAACCACTGCGCCACCAGGGAAGTCCTGTAGACTGTTGAAAAGTAGTGGTTTTATACTACCACTAGCAATATTTTAGAGTACTAGTTTCATAACATCTTTAATAGTGGGACTAATTTTAATATTTATTAGTTTAATAGAGTTAGATGATAACTTCCACTATATATTTTAATATTCCACTGTTTTGAAAAACTTAGGCTGGGTTAATTTAAAACCAGTGGTTTCCTTAGAAAGCTGGGAATTTTGGAGAAATAGGGGAAGTTAAATGTATTGAAACATTGGTAATTTCCCTCTTTATCCATTGGAGTTTTCTTCCCATTTCTCACACTTAATTGTTATTCTGTATCACCTTGCAGTTTTGGTATGAGAGCTGCCTTGATAGTTCTACCTTTGGATAAAAATGAATTTGCATTTTTTGGTGTCTTGGTCTTTGAGATTGGAGTATGACTATTGCTGGAGGCACATCATTCATCCTACTTTGAAATGTTTCTTAGACTATGAAGATAAAAACTACAAAAGAAATAAGCTATCTACAACTTAACGTGGGAGAAGGTTTCTATAGTATTCAGCTTCAGAGGCAAAATGGGTTATTAAAGATTTGTTGTGTAACTATCTGTATTTATCCTGTTCAGTATTTTATTTTCTGAAAATTTATTCTAGGTGACATACTTACAGGCACATTCTTTTAATGCATCCTTTAGTTAGACTGTGAAGTTGGAGCTTTCTAATGGTCATAACCAAATGAGTGAAAGGAAGGCCTTTGAGTTTTACCTGCCTCTAGTTTGAGTGTATATGTACTCTGGGAGAGGGGTTCAGGATTTCATTTCTGTACATTTCTGTAGTACATTTCTGCAGTACATTTCTGTACATTTCTGCAGTGAATGTAGTACATTTCTGTACATTTCTGTACAATGTAGTACATTTCTGTACATTTCTGCAGTGAATGTAGTATATTACTGTACATTTCTGCAGTGAATGTAGTACATTTCTGTACAATGTAGTACATTTCTGTACATTTCTGCAGTGAAGTTTATACCAACCCAGCCACAGAGCTTGGTCCCAATTAGCGTCTAGCCTGCTTTGAAAGACACGTTGGACGTAAAGGAGGCAAGTTCCCCTTCCCCCACTGACGATCCCAAAGCTGGCATCTGCTCCTTTTGGTTTGATTTTTAGTGGAATAAAATCTACTGAGATTAAAGCTACCTGAGACTGAGAGTGAAAATAAATGGTAGGCTGTTTTTTAAATAATCCTGGAGTGGATCATTGTGCTTTGGAGCATGGATGGTTTTGGAAAAGCCTAGCTCAGCTAGCTCTTCCTGGCATCTGACTTCATGCTGTTAGTTGTGATAAGCTCTGACATCTAGAAAGTGAGGCTGAGCTTTTAGAGATAGTGCATAGCACTGATAACTCAGAGTGTAGCACAGAAGACTCAAAACCTTCAGGAGTTAATTCTTGAAAAGCAGGGATAGTAACAGTCGTAAGAGCTTATACACTAGATACTCACTAAAGAGAAATAATGGAGACTAAAGATTGGACAGGACAGATTTCCGTGTGATACCTCTGGGCATAGATGTCAGTAATTCTTGCCTTTTTCTCTGATCTATTTCTATAGCAAAAAAGAAATTCCTGTGTTTAACTTTACCATCCATGAGATCCACTGTCAAAGGAACATTGGTATGTGTCCTATCTGCAAGGAACCATTTCCCAAATCTGACATGGAGACTCACATGGCTACAGAACACTGTCAGGTGAACCACCAAGTACTTAGATGTTAATAAATGGATTATACTTGCTATTGTGTAATAGCAAGTGAGCATGTTGTCACAAATAACTACTGATTCTTGCTTCTTACCCTAGGTGACCTGCAAATGTAACAAGAAGTTGGAGAAGAGGCAGTTAAAGAAGCATGAGGTTAGTTGCCCTGCACTATGAAGGCAGTGAATTACCATGGGGCCGATTCTATTGAGATTACAGAGCCACATGCAGAGCAGAAAGCCAGTGTTGTGGAGTCTTTGTTCTCCACCAGCTCCATGCACACTGCCTCTCAAAGCCTATTTGAGACTTTGTTTGCTGCCAGATTTGACTGCATGGCTGCTGTGCTTTATGCTCAAGCCTCAGAGCCTTTTTCCCTTTGGAACCGAGTCATTTCTCCTGGGGTTTATTGGCAGGCTCACTTGAGTGCTAAACCAAGCTTGGGATTGCCAGTGTGGTACGACCTCTAGCATACAGCCTGCCTTACATCTTATAATTTCATTTTGACTTCTTGATCACTTGGATGACATGCTGTTTACACCCAAAGAAATTCTCAGAGAGCATTTAATGAGAGAATATAATTTGGTGCCTAGTTGAGATAAAATTGGCTGTAGTTGAATGAGTATGTGTGTGTGTGTATATATCTATACATGTATATACATATATATATGTATTTCTTTTTTTTTTGAATGAGCCTATTCACCAGTTAAAAATCCCAACAACTATTTAGTTGGTGGTCATGCAAGAGTGTGTGTACGTATGTAAAAATTCATCAAGGTATGCACTTATGATTTGTGCATTTCATTCTATGTATCTAAAAATACTATTAACTTATTAATTTATAATTTTAAAAGGTGACTTATATTCAATGTAGAAACTTGGAAAATATAAAAAGAAAGAAAGAACTACTCATGACCCCACAGCTCAGAGATAAACATCTCATAAATAATTTAGCACTTTTACTGTCATTATTTTATCTAAGCATTTGACTTACGTTTTACTAGGCCTCACCAGCAAAAGGGAGGTTATGATTGAGGTCATATTAACAATCATAATAAGTATTTCTTTGGCTCTTAACATCTACTTGCTGCATAAAACAACTCCAATCAATTGTCCCCCTCTTCTCCTTTTTCTCCCAACTATTTCTGGGAGTCATATGGTGATAACACCAATCATTATGAAGGTACAGGTACAAAGTATTTCCTAACATTCCTGCAAGTCAGGCTATGACAGTTGTAGACCACAGATTAAAGAGTTAAAAAAAAATTCTCCTTTAAAAAAAAATGTTGACACTTTATTTGCTGTTCTTGTGAGTTACTAGCAATTTTTAGGGTTGTTAACAAAGTACTTTTATATCATGTGGTGTGTGCCAGCAATTATTTTCTCTTTTGCTTTTGAGTAACTTAAATCAATGGCATTTATCTGATAAAACTTTTCTTTAAAAAAACATCTTTCTGAATTGATATTATAGCTACATGGTATATAATTTTAAAGCCACAAAAGCATATATATAAAAATTATCTCTCTTCCACTCCTATTCCTAAGCACTCTGTGTCAGTTCCTTATGTTTTCTGTAAGAGATATTCCATGCATATACAAACAATGGGAAAAATGTTTGAAGTATCATTTAGAATAAAACTTGGGTTTAATTTGTATGAAAAGAAATTTTGCTCTTTGACACAGTGGTTATAAAGTGTCTAAACTTTTAGAAGTGATGTTATATGAAAGTTCTGAGTTTAAGTTCCCAGGTTTTGGAATGTCCATATCATAGTAACATATTCTTTCTTATCTTTTTAAAGGAATATTAATTATTTAGTGCTTTAGTGGCAATTTCAAATTAAGTATAAAAGTTTTGTCCTTCATCTGCTGAATACATTCACATTCTTGGGGTCATCTTCATTGGTGATTCTTGACTTATTTGGTCAATTTAAAGCCAGTGCTGGGCTTCCCTGGTGGCGCAGTGGTTAAGAATTCGCCTGTCAATGCAGGGGACATGGGTTCGGGCCCTGTTCCGGGAAGATCCCACATGCTGTGGAGCAACTAAGCCTGTGTGCCACAGCTACTGAGCCTGCGCTCTAGAGCCCGTGAGCCACAACTACTGAGCCCATGTGCTGTAACTACTGAAGCCTGAGTGCCTAGAGCCCGTGCTCCGCAACAAGGGAAGCCACCACAATGAGAGGCCTGCGCACCGCAACAGGGAGTGGCTCCCGGTCGCCGCAGCTAGAGAAAGCCCACACACAGCAACAAAAACCCAACGCAGCCAAAAATAAAATAAATAAAATAAATAAATTAAAAAAAAAAGCCAGTGCTATATACGAATGTGCAGATTTGAAAAATCAATGTCTTTCTAAAGGACAATCCCTTTTCCTCATTGCCAGGTACTTAAATTGGAGTAGTAAGGGGAAATTGGTCTGGGGGAGCTTTGACAAGCAGATATGAATTGCTGTGCTTTTGCTCTTTGCTCCTGGGCTTCTCTGGCGGATTTTGGGTTACTTTGTAATGTGTGCACAAAACGATGGTAGGGTGGCTGAGTGAGTAGATTCCTTATAAGACTTTCTTTTCCTTTGTAGAACTTGGTGGCAGGACAAAGAGGGAAGGGGTGACTCTTAAATACATAGAAAACCATGGCAGGCAAAGCTAGGGTTGGAAGAGAATATTTTTGTAAATACTTTTTACTTTCCTTGCCCTGTACTTTATAAAACATGGCCTCTCTTAGATTCACATATTATCTGCCTCATTATTCTGTTTTGCAGGAGACTGAGTGTCCTCTACGACTTGCCCTTTGCCAGCACTGTGATTTGGAACTTTCTGTTCTCAAACTGAAAGACCATGAAGATTACTGTGGTGCCCGGACAGAGTTATGTGGCAACTGTGGGCGCAATGTCCTGGTGAAAGATCTGAAGACTCACCCTGAAGTTTGTGGGAGAGATGTGGAGGAAAAGAGAGATGAGGTTGCCATGCCGCCTAATGCATATGATGATTCTTGGGGTCAAGATGGTATCTGGATTGCATCCCAACTCAGACAAATTGAGGCTCTGGACCCACCCATGAGGCTCCCTCGAAGGCCCCTGAGAGCCTTTGAATCAGAACTTTTCCAAAGTAGAACCACCAACCAAAGGAGCATGACAGCCCAGTTTCCAATTCAGAATAATCTATGTGAGTTGTGTTTGGGATTAGAAAACTGGAATGGTATGAGATCTTAGGGCTGGTGGGAACAGGGCTTTGGAGCCAAATAGATCTTAATTATAGAAACCTGATTGTAGCTGGGTAACATAAGGAAGAATACTTAACTTTCCTATAGATTGGAATAACAGAACCTCTTTGCTATTGGATTTTGTTGGATGACAGTTAGGGTTGATGGATGACAATGCTGTTAATAGCTGACACTTACTGAGTATACCCTATGTGCTTAAAGGCATTTACAAAGTGCTTTAGATGTATTAACTCATTTAGTTCTCACAACAGTTTTATGAGGGTGGGTCAGTGGTAGAGCTGGGATTTGAATTCAGGCAATCTGACCCCATGCTTTAAGCCATCCTGCTATAATGCAGAAAATACATATAAAATGCCTAGCACAGTGCCTATCTCTTAGTTATAGCTCATTAATACTGTTTATTAATAAAAGTTAGAATAATAATGGAAGCTTTTATCATGGCAGACTTAACATTTGGAATCCCATGAGCACTGAAGGGCTGGGCCTCTTTTGTTCCTGCACAGATTCCTATAAACCTTGAATATTTGCTAGGCGTGGACTTGAACTAAGGGATGGCACCATCTTTAACGTTTCTTGAATACTGGCTTTTTTTTCCTTCCCCAGTGGAAGAACAAGAAAGGCAGGAAAGGAATAGAAGCCGACAGACCCTCAAAGAGGGTGGTGAAGACAGTGCAAACTTGGATTTCATGTTGGCCCTAAGTCTGCAAAATGAAGGCCAGGCCCCCAACTTGGCAGAGCAGGACTTCTGGAGGGTCATATGTGAGGCAGACCAGTCCCATGAAGGTCCCGGTGCTCTGAATGACATAAGGGGTATGTTTGTTTACACTAGCCTCTGTCTCTACAGTTTTTTAAAGTTTTACAGTAAACAATTGATATAAAATTGAAAGTTTTTCATGAGATAGAATTTTTTTAAATTTTGTTCATTTGCTTTTCCCAACTTTATTTATTTATTCATTCATTCATTTACTTATTTATTCATTCATTCTTGCATGCATGCATGCATGCTGCCCAGTTGTGTCTTAGTTGTGGCATGTGGGATCTAGTTCCCTGACCAGGGATCAAACCCAGGCCCCTGCATTGGGAGCGCAGAGTCTTAACCACTGGACCACCAGGGAAGTCCCTGTCATATCTTTAAACATGTTAAAAATACTTGTTTTTCTGTTGTGTCTGAAAATATACCTAAAGTCTATTTTTTGCTATTTGCTGTTTCTACTGACTCTCAACGGTGGCTTGCTGCTTCCCTCTGTGTGCTTGCGTGCGTGTGTGTGTGTGTTTTAACATTAAGTTTTCTGGTGTGTTCCTCTGAGGGTATTTATATATGCTTCTAGCAGGCTCCTGGGGATACTACTGACTGGAATAATTTTAAATTGAAGTTTTGGCCTGGGCTTCTTAAAACCATAAATGTGAATTTATGTAAAAACATAAATGTAGATTCTCTACTCAAACCCACATAAAGGCCAAACTCTGGTTACTGTTCCTTAGTAAAGATTTTTCTCTCTTCTATGTAGAGCCAAAGCTTAGTTAGGCAAGTTTCCTTACCTCCTCGCATCATTCACCCTCCCTTGTTCAACAGTCTGACTGAGGCTGTTGGGTTTTGGGATGTCTGGGATTAAAATTACTCTTATTTATTGGGGTTGGCCAAAACATTCTTTTGGGTTTTTGTAACATCTTACAGAAAAACCTGAACGACCTTTTTGGCCAACCCAGTATTTTCTCATTTAAGTTACTTTTATTCAGCATCTTTTGGTTATATTTTGTGCTGGGAGGGTTTTTCTTCTCAGGATATTTGTCTTCCAGTAATATCCAAGCCTCAGTTTCTTCATCTATAAAATGAGGGTCATGTGGATCTACTTCATAACATTTTTCCTGAGGATTGAAATAATGCACAGAAGGTTTTTAGATTACTGACTAGGGTTATGACACATTTAAATTTCTTTCTTAATTGGAGTAGTGGGTAAACTACTACTTTACTGCTTCTCAGGAAATGGTGACAAGTAAATCTCTTTCTGTAGTGCAGGTTTTTTGCTTAGGGTTTGTCTCTTAAATAGTTTCCCTTCAAGGATTTTCAGCCCCACAAATTGCTATGTCCAAGAAATTGCAAAGGAAATCAGACTTTCCTATCAAACCCCCTAGGGGGGATAAAAGGTAGAATCAGGTTTGTTTTTGTTCGAGTCTGACTGTGTGGCCTGATACCTAGGTGCAGCTGATGAGACCATGTTGCCTTGTGAATTTTGTGAGGAGCTCTACCCAGAGGAACTGCTGATTGACCATCAGGTGTGTTGTGAATTACCTGAGGGCTTTAAGCTTTAGGGAGGAATGTGTGCAGGCCCTATTGGTGTTGCAGGCCACACGAGATCTTGAGCAAACTATTTTAATACAACTCCTGTGATAGGAGTAGCAACTGTGTTTTTAACCCTGGGGTGACTGACATGTGGGCATGAGAACTCAGCCTCATTCCCTCTTGGGCAAAGTAACATTTACACCAGCAGGCCCAGTTGCTGACTCCGTTCTGTGGTGATAGTGTACATCTCTACTGACCATCTTGTAATCTGGTCTCATCTCATGGTACATTTGATTTATTGGAGCCATACTGAAGTCCTTGCGGTTCCCGGGAGGGTCAGGGATCTGTTTTGCACTTTACTTTTCTGCCAGCTACCCTGCTTCCTTAACACACCCCTCACTCATAGACTCAGTTCAGACATGACTTTCAGGAAACCAGCCTGTGGAACGCTCTGAAGGCTAGGCCAGAGGTCCCACCTGCATGCTCCCCGCAAGTCCTGTGCCCACAGCTCTCTTAGCCTGTTACGCTCACCCTGTGGTGTTGTCTTGCTGATCCCCTGTTGGTCTGCACCACTCGGCTGAGTTCCTTGAGAACAGGTTCTGGGTTTTCTTAGTTTCTGGAATCTCTTAATGCCTGGTATATGAAAGGTGTCAGGTATTTTGAATGATTGAAGGTTCTTGTGCTATTTAGGAATGATTAGAGAGTAGCCTTTGTGTTTGAAGAGTGGCTCCACTGATGGAGAGAGCTACTTTTCCCCTCAACACTTACTCTCTGATTTGGTTTGGCCTAGTCTGGCACTTCCATAGCTGTTAAGTAGTCCCTGTGCTCTGGGTGGAACATGCACTCCCCCCGTAAGTGGAACAATACAGCATCTGAATACATCTAGTATTTGGTTTGGGAGTAGCATGAGAAAATCCATTAATAGGGATAACAAAGAATATTTGGGCCTCTCTTACTGTATGACTGTGGGAAAAATCTTGAATCTTTTCAAATTAATTTAAAAAGAATAATCACATTAACACAGTAAAAAAAAATTAAAACAGTACAGAAATGTTTAAAATGAAAGCAAAGTGAGTGTTCCATCTGTGTTCCTCTGACCCTTCTTAGTCCCTCTCCCCAATATTAAACATTATTAAGATTTTGTGACTTCTGGAAAATATTTTCAGAATTTAGTTTGTTCCTTAACCTCTGCTTTTTTTTTTTTTTAACCTATGTTTTTTGAGACAGACGAGTTGTAACCCTTCATGTGCCTTACCTCCGATCAGTGTGGGCAATGCTTCTCCCAAAGGGGTGGAGGACCCTGATGTCATCTTCCAGAAGTTGATGCAGCAGGCTGCAAGTAACCAGTTAGACTCTTTGATGGGCCCGAGCAGTTCACCTCCTGTGGAGGACAGCATCATCATCCCCTGTGAATTCTGTGGGGTCCAGCTGGAAGAGGAGGTGCTGTTCCATCACCAGGTAAGAACACTTGGAGGACCTGTCCACTTCTTCCATCCTGTTGATCCTCTGAGTGAACCTGAGGCTTTTAGAGCCAAGAATGCCTCTTTGGCCTTTAAGTTGTGTGCACACCTGATCTGGATACTGGCCATGTCCTGTTTTGTGAGCTGTCTGAGGTATAAAGTACCTCAGGCCTTTGGACTTTCTCTGCCTTCTGGCAGTGGAAACCATCCCGTCACTAGCTGTGGCCCAAGGAGCCAGGACTCCATTTAAGCAGGCATGGAGGACTTGCCAGAGGGTTTAGAAAAGCATTTCCCTGAGGTCATCAACAATTTCTACTTTTGACCAGGTGGGTTCTTCCCTGTTGGGGTGGCACTTGCGTCTTGCATTCCAGGAGACTGGGATCTAATTCTAGCTTTGCCATATGGTTGGTCTAAGATAGGTCCCATTCCCTCACTGGGGACATCTGTAAATGAAGGAGTTAAACTAGATAATCTGAAGTCCTTTTTCAGCTTTTGCAGTCTAGGATGCCAGCATCTTAATGGAAGATACGTTTTCTGCCCTATCTTGTTTGTCGTGGGAGCTAACACTGAAGGTATTTCAGGGGCATTTCTGTAATCAATGCCCTATAGCTAGCTGTTGATAGAACACCACACATTGCATTTCTGTAATAAAGACTTTTGCCTTTGGATCAAGCAGTAGATAAGTCACTGCTTGTTGTCTCCTCGGGAGACTACAAAATAAGCAGTGGTGCAAATACTCTGTGGTCAAAATGTAGACACGCTTTTCTGGGCTCCTAGGACCAGCCCTTCTTTCATCCCTGAACAAATCAGAGAGTGCTTCTGCCAGTGCTAGTTGGAATGATTGCTGTGTTCCAGGTGTGCTTCCTCTTAGTCCCAGGCCCTTCCTCTCAGTGGTTGTCAAAGTCATCCTGTCCCATCGACACCCCCCCCCCACCCCCGCCAGCCTCCCCATAAGGTGTGTTCACCCAACCTGCTGTTCCTTCCTTTCCTCCCGCTGCTCCCTCTCTGAAGAATGACTCAGTCCAGAGGTACTAATTCTGGTTTTTCTTGTTAGGACCAGTGTGACCAACGCCCAGCTACAGCAAACAACCACATGTCGGAGGGGATTCCTAGTCAGGATCTCCAGCCTCGACAGACTTCACCAGAGCTACCCAAGAGGCGTGTCAGACACCAGGGTATTAGCCAGGGAAGAGCCAAGGCTGCAGGTCTGCTGCTGCCTTGGGCCTGCTTCCCACTTCTCATCTGCTACTCTAAAATGGGTTTTACCTTCATCCCAAATTAGCAAGCACAGTACGAGCTCACTGGGGACTCCCTTGGGGCTAGCTGTGGTCCTGTGTTAGACTCAGGTGTCTCGGGTCTGTAGCTTTATAGGGTAATGGCTTTGGGGACAGCCATGAGCTATGCATATCAGTCAGTGCTTATTCAGCCGCTGGTCCCTGTCAGTACACTTAGTGGATGATTGGAAGATACTTTTCAGCCTTACTGTGGCTGCCCTGGGCCCCTGCTTCTAGTTGAAATATGCTCAACTAGAGTAGGATAATCAAACTTATTATCAGTATTCTTATTATGTAATAGTCTCACAACTAGGCAAGTAAAATTGCTTTTGAAACCCAGTTGCCATTAGAAGCCCAAAGCCAATTAGAAATGATTCTTCAAAGTTTGCTTGTGCACCATTGTTGACTAGTTAGTGAGGACTTAGGCGGTAAGTGTACAGTGTGGATTAATGTTTCCAACCCTGTCCTGGAGACATGGGTTTCAGCATCCTTTAGGGGCGAGGCAGTCATCTTCTACCTAGCATCTTTTGTTCCTGCTCCGAATCCAGCACTAACAGCAAGAGCAGCCTTTTCCCTAAAGCTGGTGCTCTTTTCTCTTCTCAGGAGACCTGTCTTCTGGTTACATGGATGACATCAAGCAGGAAATGGCCAAAGGGCCTACCTATCCTCTCCCTGCCAGCAGACCCACTAACAATATGACGGCTACTTCTAACCGCCTGACAACATCCACATCAGGCCTCAGACCTGGGTGCCAGCCCAGCCCTCCTCGCACTCTGAAGCTCAACAACTTAGACAGCCAGGGCATCCAGGGGCACAATCGAAACAGCCATAATGGGGCCCTGGCTCCTGGGCATGTTCCAGTGGTTCACTCCGCTCGAAGTCTCTACCCAGAAAACCTTGTGCCCTCTTTCCCCCGTGGGCCTTCAGGGAGATACGGAGCAAGGTGAGAATCAGTGGCCTGGGAGTGGAGCTTGTGGGTGGCTCAGGAGAACGTGGAAGTGTGGACTTCGCTTGTATTGTGGCCTGATTCAAAATGTTCCTTTGCTCTGTGTGTTTTTTTTTTTTTTTTGCAGTACGCGGGCCTCTCACTGCTGTGGCCTCTCCCGTTGCGGAGCACAGGCTCCAGACGCGCAGGCCACGGCTCACAGGCCCAGCCACTCCGCAGCATGTGGGATCTTCCCGGACCGGGGCACGAACCCGTGTCCCCCGCATCGGCAGGCGGACTCTCAACCACTGCGCCACCAGGGAAGCCCCTGTGTGGTTTTTTATTCATTAGTTTTATCTGCTACTGGAGAGCTGCTTTTGTCTGGTTCCAGCTATTCTGTTCTGAGTTTTCTGACTTTTGCTCGGGGCATCTCGGGAACTAGTTTCCAATCCTTCTCTTTCAGTGGCAGGAGTGAAGGTGGCAGGAACCCCCGGGTCACCCCCACGACCGCCAGCTACCGCAGCAGAACTGCAAAGGTGAGCGGGATCCAGCCCAGAATGCTCATTGAGGACTCAGAAGTGGGTGGGCTGGTATGGTTCTTGAAGTCAGAAGCAGCTGGGCAACAGGCCGGTTGTGGCTGAGGACTGTTCTTGTGCTTTTGATGAGGAGGTTTCCATAGAAGCCTGACATTTCTGGCGCTCTTCAGGAGGAGTGCTGCTTTCTTACTTTCTACGTAAACTTCGTCTGTGTTCTGTTGTTCAACAGGCAAAACCCTCCAAGCAGCAGGGAGCTGGGGATGCAGAGGAGGAAGAGGAGGAGGAGTAACAGTGTCTGCCGGGAACTTGCGCATCGGTTCCATCTTGCCTGCACAAGTTGCCGTGGTGCAGCCCCGCCACTTGGGTTCTGTGGGTAGGGGCCATCTGACAGATGTAACTTTTTCTAGGCTATGGCCATTTTGTGTCTTTTGAGATTGTGCTGTGGGAGTTTGGGGGTTTGCGGGAGGGTTAGCAGGGGGGCTGTTGAGAATGTTTCAGCTTTAGCTGCTGCCTTTTGGCAGCATAAGTTACGGCCTCTCGGCCCACCAGGGCTTCATCTTTTGACATGCTGTCACCACTGCTTCATGGTGCTGTGTGGTCCTGGTGAAAAGAGGGAGGGTTTTAGAAACCTGGTCCCCACCAGTGAGGTGATGCTCTTCATGTGGTGGCCTAAATTGGGGAACTTTTGGATATCCTCTCCTGTGTACTGCCCATCCTCACTCGAGAATTTGGGCCTCTGGTGTGCGTGGAGGAGCTTTGGTAAAGTGTTCAGGCCAGTTGCAATATGTGTTAGGAACGAGGTTTGGAGCTGAGTTGAGCCACAGGTGAGCGGACTATGTACAGGCTTTGTTTTAATCTGCTTCTTTGGCATTTGGCATCACTGCCTTCTGTTTCTGATGGGGAGCATGGCTCCTTTGCCTTCACTGCCTTCTGATGGGAAAGGCTGGGGGCTCCCTGTCCCCTCCAGGGCCATGCTGGGCTCTGCGCTAATCAGGAGTGAGGCCTAAGCTCATGGCTTGCTCTGAAAACCAAGTATCAGAGCTCCCTCCCCCTCTTTTTATTTTACTGTTATTATTATTATTATAATTATTAACATCCTTGTGATAGAAATAAAGTTTGTACTTGGAGTTCAGCTGAGTCTTGTGGTTCCTTCTCCTGTGTGCTCTTTGGAGACTTTAGGGAGAGCAGAGTGGACTGGAGTCAGCTCTGAAGAATGGGGGAAGGTGAGCAGGGCTAGGTTTTCTCTGTGCTTCTTGGAACCCCAGCAGATCCAGCATCATCCTTCTCAGAGTGCCAGACATTCAAGGTATAGTTTTCTCTTTTACTGGAGTTGGAGGAAACTGACAGGTGGCTGCAGCTCTGGGGATGATTTGGGGTGGGCTGGGGGCTGCCTCCAACTGAAGAGAGGAAGGCGGATTCCTCAGAAGCCTCAGTCCTGAGAGTTGTTGAACCTTAGCAGCATTATTCATTACCCCTCAGCACCTCATACTTTGCCCTGGACCATCTAGTACCTTAGGTCATTTTGAGCTCATTTGTTTTTCTCTCAACAACCTAGTGGGGGTGGGAAAGGTAGGAAGAATTGCCCCAATTTCATATTTGGAAAGGAGTGACTTGCGTAGGCTATGCAGCTAATTCATGACAGCCGGGACTCTGAATTATACTGAGATAAAGAAAAAGGGGACTTCCCTGGTGGTCCAGGGATTAAGACTCCATGCTTCCACTGCAGGGGGTGTAGGTTCAAAAAAGGGGATGGAACCCAGGCTTATGGCAGTGAAATCGCCAAGTCCCAACCACTGGACTGCCAGGGAATTCCCTATTTATTTCCTCTTCCGTGAACTTTGATGGTTTGTGTCTTTCAAGGAATTTGTCCATTTCAGTAAGTTGTTTAACTTATTAACATAAGGTATTCATAATATTCCCTTATTTAAAAAATATCTGTAAAGTTTGTAGTGATGTCACCTCTTTAATTTCGTTTGTTGATAATTTGTGTCTTTTCTCTTTCCCTAATGTGTTTGGCTAGAGCACGGATCTCCAGATTTTTCTTTGATAAAAGCCAAATAGTAAATATTTAAGGTTTTGCAGGCTATACTGTGTGTATTTCAACTACAGTAAGCCCCCTACATACCAGCCTTCAAGTTGTGAACTTTCAAAGATGCGAACGTGAGTTTGCGTGTCCAGTCATGTAAGTTAGTTCACGTGTCTGGTGTACATTGTCACGTGTGTGCATCCTCTACAAGTGGCTGTGTTTCTGTGTACTGTACAGTACTGTATAGAGTACAGTAGTACAGTATCTTTATTTCAAGCCCAGGATGTCTAGAAGCAAACGTAAAAGCAGCGGTAATGTAGCTGGTACTGCTAAGAGGTGCCAGGAATTGGAGGCCCAGAGAAAGGTCGAAGAGAGACAAGAGGAAGAAGTAAATGAAGAACCGAAGAGATTCACGATGCAGGAAATGGCAAGGGAATTTTCTTTATCTGAGGAGGCACTGTTAGTTTTTGAGGCACAGGAACCGAATGTAGAACGGTACACGAAGGTTACAGCAGCCATTCAAAGTGCAATCCAGTGCTACCATGTCACCTATGATGAGAAAAAAAGGAGCTAGACATCACTGGATCGTTTTCTCAGGAGGGTAGATAGAATTGAATCCAGCAAGGAACCAGAACCTGTGCCATCAACGTCAGGCATGAGTGAAACAGCAGCTTGCCCTGTGTCTCCTATTGCTGGCAATCCTTGAGCTCTACCGTCTCCCACCTCCTCTCCCTCCTCCAGTCAGTAACTCTTCTTGCCTGTTCCCTCGATGCCAGCCTCTGTATGCCAGCTGTTGCGCTGTACTACTGTACTTTTCAAGGCACTGTACTGTAAGATTAAAAATGTTTTCTTTATTGTGGGTTTTTTTTATGTATTATTTGTGTGAAAAGTATTATAAACCTGTTACAGTACAGTACTATATAGCTGATTCTGTTAGTTGGGTACCTAGGCTAACTTTTGTTGCACTTATGAACTCACTCTCGGAATGGAACTCGTTCATTTGTACGGGACTTATTGTACTCAACAACGCTGTTATAGAGTGAACACAGCCATGGACAATACACAAATGAATGGGTGAATAAAACTTTATTTACAAAAGCAGGTAGCTGGATTATGGGCCATAGCAGGGCAACTACTGGGTTAGAGATTTATCAATTATATTGATCTCAGAAAATCAACTTTGATTCCATTGATTACTGTTTTTCTGCTTCCATTTCATAGATTTCCTATTCTGATTTTTATCACTTCCTTTCTTTTGCTTACTTTGAGCTTAATTTTTTTTTTACCTAGTTTCTTAAGGTCAAAGTTGAGGTCACTGATTTGAGATCTGACTTCTTTTTTAATATAACTGTTAAGTGCTTTATCTGCATCTCACAAACTTGATGTGTCTTTTCATTTCATTCAGTTTAAAAAACTTTGATTTCTTCTTTGATTTATGGGCTATTTATTAGTGTGGAATCTAGTTTCCAAATATTGTATTTTTCCAGATTTGTTTTTGTTATTGTTTTTAATTTCACTGTGGTCAGAGAACATACTCTATATGACTTGAATCTTTTAAAATTTATCGAGACTTCTTGTGTCAGTAGAATATTCTCCAGGCCATGATTGTTCTGTATGTACTTGAAAAGAATGTGCATTCTGTTTTGGTTGGATGAATGTTATATAAATGGCAGGTGGGTCAACATTGGTTGATAGTGTTTTTCAAGCCTTTATATCCTTACTGATTTTCTGTTTACTTGTTCTATATATTATGGAGCAGGAAATCTCTTATTATAATTGAGGATTGTCTGTTTTTCTTATAATTCTATAATTTCTGTTCCATTATTTTCAAGTCCTGTTATTACATGTGTAAATACTTACGATAGTTGTGCCTTTGTTTAATTGGCCCCTTTATTATTATGAAATGACCTTCTGTATTCTTTGTAATATTTGCTGTGAAGTACACTTTGATATTAATATAGCAATCTTAATAATATTAACAGTCCTCTGCTTTCTTAGTGTTAGCACAGTACATCTTTTCCATCCTTTTATTTTAATTTCTATTTGTATCTATATATTTAAAGTGGGTTTCTCAAAGACGGCATATAGTTGGGGTTTTTTTTCATTGTTTTTTGTCTTGGTTTTGGGTCCATTCAGACAATCTGTCTTTTAATCGAGGTGTATAGGCCATTTACATTTAGTGTGATTATTGATATGATTGGGTTTAAATATATAATTTTCTCTTTTTTTTTCTCTTTTTCTGCTTTCCTTTGGATACTTTTTATAATTCCACTGTACCTCTTTTGTTGACTTATTAGTTATTACTGTTTATTGTATTATTTAAGTAGTTGTTTTTTTGTGTGTGTGGTACGCGGGCCTCTCACTGCTGTGGCCTCTCCCGTTGCGGAGCACAGGCTCCAGACGCGCAGGCTCAGTGGCCATGGCTCACGGGCCCAGCCACTGCACGGCATGTGGGATCTTCCTGGACCGGGGCACGAACCCGTGTCCCCTGCATCGGCAGGCGGACTCTCAACCACTGTGCCACCAGGGAAGCCCTAAGTAGTTGTTTTAGGGTTTATGGTATACACTTTTTTTGGCCGCGCCACATGGCATGTGGGAATCTCTGTTCCCCAACCAGGGATCAAACCTGTGCCCCCTACAGTGGAGGCCCGGAGTCTTAACCACTGGACCACCAGGGAAGTCCCATAGGGTTTATAATATGCAGTTTTAACTTTTCAGTCTACCTTCAAGTGATATTATGCCATTTCATGTTTGATATTACAACAGCGTATTTCATTTCTCTCCTCCCAGGCTTTGAGCTATTGTCATAGTTATTTCTGCCTTTGTTACAAATCCCCAATATACTGTTGTTTTCTTTATAAACAGTCAGTTATCTTTTAAAGAGATTTAAATAGGAAAAGTATCTTTGGGAGTTCACTGGCAGTCCAGTGGTTAGGACACAGCACTTTCACTGCCATGGCCCCAGGTTCAATCCCTGGTTGGGGAACTAAGATCCTGCAAGCCGTGTAGTGTGGCCAAAATAAATAAATAATAATTCAAACAGACAGAAGGTTATTCCCATATAGATTTTTGGTTTGCAGTTACCATGAGGTTTTGATATAGCAGTCTATATATATACAAGATTGTTTTAAGTTGCTGGTTTTTTCATTTGAAATGCGTTTCCAATATCCTGCATTTGTACTCTCCTCTCGATTGCTGGTTTTGAAATCATATTTTTGTGTGGATGATTTTCTACCTTTACTGTATGTTTGCCTTTACCGGTGAGCTTTCCCATTCATGATTTTCTATCTTCTAGTTTTGTCCTTTTCATTTCTCTCTAGATAAGCTCTTTTAGCATTTGTTATAAATCCGGTTTGGTGGTGCTGAATTCTCTTAGCTTTTGCTTGTCTGTAAAGCTTTTGATTTCTCCATTGAAGCTGAATGAGAACCTTGCTGGGTAGAGTATTCTTGGTTGCAGGTTTTTCCCTTTCATCACTTTAAATATATCATGCCACTCCCTTCTGGCGTGCAGAGTTTTTGCTGAAAAATTAGCTGATAACCTTATGGGGATTCCCTTGTATGTTATTTGTTGCCTTTTTTTTTGGCTATGTTGGGTCTTTGTTGCTGTGCGTGGGCCTTCTTTAGTTGTGGAGAGCGGGGGCTACCCTTTGTTGCGGTGCACGGGCTTCTCATTGTGGTGGCTTCTCTTGCTGCAGAGCATGGGCTCTAGGCGTGTGGGCTTCAGTAGTTGCAGCATGCAGGCTCAGTAGTTGTGTGGTGCACGGGGTTAGTTGCTCCGTGTCATGTGGGATCTTCCCAGACCAGGGCTCAAACCCGTGTCCCCTGCATTGGCAGGCGGATTCTCAGCCACTGCGCCACCAGGGAAGCCCATCTCTTGTTGCCTTTAATATTTCGCTTTGTCTTTAATTTTTTTTAAAACTTATTGGAGTATAGTTGATTTACAATGTTGTGTTAATTTCAAGTGTACAGCATAGTGATTCAGTTATACATACACATATATTGATTCTTTTTTTATTCTTTTCCCATATAGGTTATTATAGAATATTGAGTAGAGTTTCCTGTGCTATACAGTAGGTCCTTGTTTGTTATTTTACATATAGTAGCGTGTGTGTGTTAATCCGAAGCGCCTAATTTATCCCCGCCCCCTCCACGTTTCCCCTTTGGTAACCATAAGTTTTTTTTTTTCTTTTTTTGTGGTACGTGGGCCTCTCACTGTTGTGGCCTCTTCCATTGCGGAGCACAGGCTCCGGACGTGCAGGCTCAGCGGCCATGGCTCATGGGTCCAGCCGCTCCACGGCATGTGGGATCTTCCCGGACCGGGGCACGAACCCATGTCCCCTGCATCGGCAGGCGGACTCTCAACCACTGCGCCACCAGGGAAGCCCCATAAGTTTGTTTTTGAAATCTGTGAGTCTGTTTCTGTTTTGTAAATAAGGTCATTTATATCATTTAAAAAACATTAAATTCCACATATGAGTTCTTTTTCTTCAATTTTTGTTAATTTGAATACTACCTGTATTGGTGTGTTTCTCTTTGGGTTTATCCTGTATGGGACTCTGCACTTCCTAGACTTGAGTGTTTCCTTTCCCATGTTAGGGAAGTTTTCAGCTATTATCTCTTCAAATATTTTCTTAGGCCCTTTCTCTCTTCTCCTTCTGGGAGAAGAGAGAAATGTGAATGTTGGTGCATTTAATTTTATACCAGAGGTCTCTTGGACTGTCCTCATTGTTCTCATTCTTTTTTCTTTAGTCTGTTCCACAGCAGTGATTTCCACCAGTCTGTCTTCCAGCTCACTTATTCATTCTTCTGCCTCATTTATTCTGCTACTGATTCCTTCTAGTGTATTTTACATTTAAGTTATTATATTGTTCATCTCTCTTTATTTGTTTTTTAAATCTTCTAGCTCTTTGTTAAACATTTCATGTATTTCTCTGTGCCTGCATTCTTTTTCCAAGATCTTGGATCATCTTTACTATCACTACTCTGAATTATTTTTCAGGAAGATTGCCTGTCTCGGGCTTCCCTGGTGGCGCAGTGGTTGAGGGTCCGCCTGCCGATGCGGGGGACGCGGGTTCGTGCCCCGGTCTGGGAGGATCCCACATGCCGCGGGGCGGCTGGGCCCGTGGGCCGTGGCCGCTGGGCCTGCGCGTCCGGAGCCTGTCCTCCGCAACGGGAGAGGCCACAGCAGTGAGAGGCCCGCGTAACGCATAAAAAAAAAAAAAAAAAAAAAAAATTGCCTGTCTCCACTTCACTTAGTTTTTCTTCTGGAATTTTATCTTGTTCCTTCATCTGGAAAATATTTTTCTCATTTGGTCTAACTTTCTGTGTTTGTAGCCTCTGTTCCTCAGGCAACAAGATTGTAGTTCCTCTCGCTTTTGGTGTCTGCCCCCTGGTGGGTGAGGTTGGTCCAGGCTTGTGCAGGCTTCCTGGTGGCAGGGACTGGTGCCTGCCCACTGGTGGGTGGAGCTGGGTCTTGTCCCTCTGGTGGGCAGGGCTGTATCAAGGGGTGTGTTTAGAGATGGCTGTGGGATCAGGACGACTTCAGACAGCCTGTCTGCTGATGGGTGGGGCTGTGTTCCCGCCCTGTTGCTTGTTTGGCCTGAAGTGTCCCAGCACTGGAGCCTGCAGGCTGTTGGGTGGGGCCAAGTCTCAGTGCCAAAATGGTGACCTCTGGGAGAGGTCATGCCAATGAATATTGGCTGGGGCCTCCACCACAGTTGTCCTTTCCCCCACAGTGAGCCACAGCCGACCTATGCCTCCCCAGGAGACCCTCCAAGATCCACAGGTAGGTCTGGCTTAGGCTCCTATGGAGTCACTGCTTTGCCCTGGGTTCCAGTGCACATGAAACCTTGTGCACCTTCCAAGAGTGGAGTCTCTGTTTCTTCCAGTCCTGTGGAGCTCCTCCACTCAAGCCCAACTGGCCTTCAAAGACAAATGCTCTGGGGGCTCCTCCTCCCAATGCCAGACCCTCAGGTTGGGGAGGCTGACATGGGGCTCAGAACTCTCACTCCTGTGGGAGAACCTCTGTGATGTAATTATATTTGTTTGTGGGTCACCCACCTGATGGGTATGAGATTCGATTATATCATGAAAGTGCCCCTCCTACCACCTCGCTGTGGCTTCTTGTCTTTGGATGTAGAATATAGTTTTTGGTAGGTTTGAGTCTTTTTTTGTCGATGGCTATTCAGCAGTTAGTTGTCATTTTTGTTTGTAAGTGAGAGGACGTGAGCTCAAGTCCTACTCTGCCATCTTGTCTCCTCACTTTATCACTGATTTTAAGCAACTTGGTTATAATGTGCCTTTGTACAATTCTGTGGCATTAAGTACATTCACATTGTTCTGCAACCATCACTACTACCTATTTCTTTGCTTCTTTAAATTCATTAAACATCTTGCGTCTTTGAGTTTATAGCTTTCAACCAAATTCAGAAAAATTTCAGCCATTCTTTCTTCAGATATTTTTTTGTTTCTCCATTTTCCCTGTCTTTGGGGGATTAAATTTACGCATATATTAGGCCACATGAAGTTGCCCCATAGCTTATTGGCACTCTTTACACTTTTTTGGATTCTTTTGTCTGTGTTCAGATGGATAGTTTCTGTATGTCTCCAAGTTCACTAAATCTCTGTAGTCTGATTTGTTGTTAATTCCTCCAGTGTAGTTTTCATTTGGGACATTGTAATTTTTATCTCTGGAAGTTAAATTTGGGTTTTTATATTTCTCAGGTCGCTACTTAATATGTCATTATAATAACTTTTAATTCTCCTGGTCACTAATTTATCATTTGTGTACTTTCTGGGTCTTCTTGTGTTGATTTTTTGCATGTTTGGTGGTTTTGATTGGATGCCAGATATTCTGAATTCTACCTATTTTGGTGCTGGGTATTTTTGTATTCCTATAAATATTGAGCTTTGTTTCTCATACTTAGTTACTTGGAAACAGTTTGATCCTTCTAGATCAAACTTTTAAGCTTTATTAAGTGGGACCTGAGCAGTGAGTAGCCTAGGGCTAATTTTGCTCCACTACTGAAGCAAAACTGATGCCCCATAAACTGTGTTTTCCACACTGGCTCTTGGGAAAAGGAACCATTTCCTGTTCTTTGACAGCTCTAATCCTTTTGGCTGGTTCTTTCCCCAGCCTCTGGCAGTTTCCTTACACGCATGGGATTATCAGTACTCAGTGAACACTTGAGTGGGATTCTCAGCAGATCTCTAGAGCTCGCTCTCTGTATAACTCTTTCCTTGTTGATACCCTGCCCTGTAAACCAGCTGCTTCGGTCTCCTTGGATGCCAAGGAGTTGGGTTGGCACCCTCAGTTTCTCCTCCCTTTGCTGCTGACAACTCTGCCCCAACTGTGAGCAGAGGCGGTGGTAGGGCCCACCACATTTGTTTCTCTTCTCTCAGGTCTCTGTCCTTCATGCCTGTTGTCTGATGGTAATTTGTCAGGTATTTTGTTGTTTTTAGAAGGGGGGGTAAGGTTTGGTTTCTGTTTATCTATGTTAGCTAGAATTAGAAGTGTCTTGAAAGCATTACTTTCTAGGTTGTTATAAAATCTGATGCCATTCTGATTTGCATGTAACCGGTTTTTTCCCTTGAAGCTTTTTAGGGTGTCTCTCTGGTGTTTTGAAATTTCCCCATGTTGTATGTTGGTATAGATTCTTTGGAAACTCATGTCCTCTTGAGTTTTTCAGAATTTTCTTGTGTTATTATTTTGGTAATTTCTCTCCTGTGTTCTTTCTTTGCGGATTTCCAATTATAGTTGGATGTCGGCCCTCTTAGACTGACCATTTTTTATTTTCCTTCATATTCTCTTTTGGTTTTTTTGCCCTACTTTATGGGAGATTTCCTCAATTTTATCCTTTTATCATATTATTTCTGATATTAATTTCCAAATTAATGTTTTTTATCTTCTCTCACAGCCTTTTTCTCCCCTTACTTAGTGGACACAATATTTACACTTTGCGCCTTAGTTGTTTCTTGGATATCTTGTTCTACTCCCTGTACTATTTCCTGGGAGTTGTTTATTTTTGTTTTGGTATTTTTATGTTGTACTTTTCCACTAACCTCTGATGTTTCTGGGCTATCTGTATGTACTTAAGAGTGAGGCACTTGAAGGTGATGAGCTCTCTTCACCATTCACTTTCACTGAACAGTAGGCTGGCATTTTCACTGGAGATCCCAGGCTGGCATTTTCACTGGAGAGCCCAGGCTGGCAGGATCTGTAGGTTTTTCCTCTGGGTTAGTTCAGGGCAGGGTCTTCCAGCCTGCTGTAGGAGCCTGCGGTGGGGTGGGGGCAGGGGCTGGAGCCCTGAGCATCTCAGGTAGTTTCTCCAGAATATAACTTCTGGCCTTCTGCAGGGTGGTGGGGACTTGAATTTCTGCTTCCTACATGCATTTCCAGTCCTTGTTTTTCCCTGGCACATGAGGCCTCCAATTCCTTCCCTTTACAATGTGTTTTGGTTCTGTGTGTATGTGGCGGGGGGTGGGGGGGTATGTGTAGGATGGACACGGGACAGCGAGAAGAGGGCAGAGCACTGATTTTGGATAGCAGTTCTGAGCTAAGTCTTTACTGCTTCCCTGTATTTCCTTTTGCACAAAGTAGTTCTAAATCCACTGCCTGTGCCCAAAGGAGGACACGTGGTCTAAGAGAGGCCCAGACTCTTCCAGTGCAACAGTCCACTTGAGGAGAATCCTCACACTGGCACAAGAGTACAGACCAGCTCCAGGACAAGGAGTGGGCAGAACCTGCAGGGTTAGGTTTACCTTTGACCTTGGATTTCCATCCCTTTAATCAGACTTTCTGTATGAAAACCATAGACTATATATAAGGAGTCGAGTGGGGGGCAAGGGGTAGTTTATAAGCATAATGGAGTAAGAACCACATCAAGTGTAAAGAGACCATAATAATTAGAAATACTTTTAATTCCTAGCTTCTTGGCGACCCTCAAGTATCAGAGCCATCCAAGCATGTTGGCCTTCGAATCTTCTCAACAAGAGTAGATGATCACACAACTCTTAAGGTAAATCAAAATTAGATGAAGGTTATTTATTGGTGTGACTTTTCCTGTCATGAGCTTCTTTTACACAGCAATGGTGTAAATAGCATCAAATTGAATGAAAAGTTTGTTAGATGCAACCATAAATAATTATAATAAATATACATCAAGTAACTTTACAGCACACATTTTTTTAGGGCCAAGGTTTGGATCTGTCTGGACCTCAATGTGCTCTCTGGGAGAAGCAGTCGTGTTAGCAGCAGGTACCTTACTCACAGCTGTCATCTAGTCAAGTGATGGGCCAACAGAAGCTTTCCAAACCCCTCTTGGGGAGGTAGCTGACAATTCTGAGTCCATTCAAGGGATGGGAAGGATGGGGGCGGTGGGGGGACCAAGATGGAAAAATACAGGGAGGAAAAACCACTTCTAGTAAATCCAAAGGCTCTTTCATTATGCAGAAATGAAATAAGAGGATCCTTGTTGTCAGGACTACATCCTGGCGTGACCCCCCTCCCCCCCAGTCAAGGGGGCTGTGGCCCCCAGGAGGCAGTGGCCTACCGTATTCCTTCCAATTAGGGAAACTGCTGGCAGGCACCTCCAGACATGACTGATCCTGCATCAAATGTAACTGATGCAACCGGAACAATTCATCCAGGTTTATCCTTTCCTTAGGTCAGGGAATCTTTTCTATAATGGTCCTTAATGCATTTCCTAAGACTAACACGGAGGAGGTGGATGCTAATGCCTACTCTAAAATCCACACACCTTTCCAACAGGCCAGGGCCACAGCAGAGAGAGGAGGAGCAAATCCTCGTTCTCAGCAGCATTCACACTCCAAAGCCTCCTAGACAGCACTCACTCAGAACTTCCAATATTCACAATATTATACAATAAATACAGTGATGCGATTCTGTGAGAACTGGCAAGGCCCAAAATGACAGTGTCCAGCAAGATGGCATATGCTGCTCTCGGACAAAGACCTACGCGGGGCACAGATGCACTGGGGCCGCAGGTGGGCTGCAGCAGCTCAGCCCTGGCACACACTCACAGGGGGTGGGGAGGGGGTGCCGCGTGGGCCCGGCCAGAGGGGCAGAAGGACCCTGGCGTCTCCATCTGGACTTGAAGGTCTCAGTCACTGCAGTAGGCCCTGAATTGAGCAGAGCACCTCAGACAGCTCTTTTTAAAATGGGGTGTAGCCTTTCCTCTGCTCCTCACATCACAAATACCGTAGTGAGGAAGGGACGTTTCTGAGTACAAAAGTGGGGCAGGCTTGAGTCATGTGCTTTCCTGTTTCGAGCCTCAGAAAAAGGCCCCCAACTTGAGCACTGTCCCTCTAGCTCCAGGGGTCCTCTCAGCTCCTGAGCTGGGACGCACCTGGCCTGGCTCTGCATTCTAAGGTCAGGGAGGAACCCTTTGGTCTTCTAATCCTGGGCTTAGCACTCAGTGGGAAACTGTCGGACCGGGGCCCAGAAGAGTCGGACAGCAGAGAGGGCTGTCTGGGTGGGAAGGGACGGGGGAACCATTGTGGGCTTTTCTTCAGGAAAACCCAGACCACGGACAAGGGTCTAAAGCCGGAAGATTAACACGTAAAGCTCCCTGTGTGTGTCTCCCATGTGTGGGTAACTGGCCCAACCACTTCAAGATGGAAGGAGGCTTGCAGGAGCCACGTCCAGGAGAAACTCCAGCTCAAGGCAGAGGGGCAGGGCTGGCCACACACTTGTCTGTGAAGACGCTCTGCAGAAAGAACAGGTGCTCTGTGGGCCAAGGGCATCTCACTACCAGCTTCCTGCTGGGTGGTTCTATGATGTGGAACCAACTGGGGCCTCACAGCCTCAGAACCTGGTGGCCACGAAGGAACATGTCCAGGAAGATCAAATGAGACAGGAGCTGTCTGGGAACTAAACTATCCTACAAACATACCACAAATAGGTAGCAAAAGAACCAACCCATCACGAAACGTACAAATACATAAGGTTAAGTCTTCCAGGAGGTCCTGGAATGTGGACAAAGGTTCGGAAAAGCAAAATGTTGCCAACTCCTCACGCAGGGCCCCGGAGGGATGTGCTCGCAGTGGCAGGCTTCCTAAGCCAGCAGAGCGGTGCCTTGGTGACAGTCTAACTCGGGCTCCCTCCCCTCAGCCACTCAGGGGGTCTTCGCGATAGTGAATGGCACAACGAAGTTTCTCCAGCATGATTTCCAGAGAGGAGTACTGGGGAAGCTTGATCATGAACATGCAGGTCTCCACTCGGATGTAGCGAGAGTCTGGGGAACCTATAGGAGAGACATCGGGCCAGCGTTAGAGCGCGGGACTGGATCCCAGGGAGGCCTGGCTGGACCCTCTGCCTCCAGGTTTGCCTCTCTGGGCTGCTCCAAGTCAGCCCCAAGGCCCAGTCGGGGGGATGAGGGCCTGGGAGGCTGGATTCTGGAGGAGGAAAGGGCAGACAACACAGCTGCTGTACAGCACAGGTACCAAATGGCTGACCCGTGACAGAATGCTGACCGCAGGCAGGTTTGTCTGGCCGGCAAAGAGTTTTGATTTTTTAATTTTGCTGCATTTAAAAGTTGGAAGATGAAAACACTTCTGGATTTTAAGCTTTTAAAAACTTTCAGAAGACACGTCAGCGTCGGGCCTATACTGCCATTTGGCGAAGGTCAGGTTCAGGAAGCACATGGCCCCAAGCCCACCCCACCACCCCCTGGCCTCTCTCATTTACATTTGGGCCTTGGTGTTCGGGGTCCCTCTCCATTCTTCCCCACCTCATGCAGGGCCTAGCAGCCCCAGCTCCAAACGGGGCCCATGTGTCCCTACTTGGAACATGACCAGGGGAGGCCAGTACCTGCTGTGCCATCCGGGGGGGCGATCTTCATGGGGTATGGGGGCACATGGGCTGTGTCGGGGCCCCCGTCTTTGCAGGGGCAGGTGAACGGGATGCGCTCTTGGTTGCAGGCAAACTTGATGAACTTGCACAGCTCCTCCTGGGCAAACATCTCCAGTGCCCCCCAGAAGAACTCGATGTGCTGGTCTGTCTCCATCAGGCCCACCTGGTACATGGTGTGGGCCTGGGGAAGAAAGGTCGCAGACGTGAGCAGGCCTGGGCTTCTAACCCAGTGCCCCCCCCCCCCGCCCCCGACAAGGCTGGGCCCAATCCCGGGGCAGGGTGCAGCAGGGAATCGATGGCTGCAGGACACAGGGAGGTTACAATGATGACAAGGACCGCAAAGGCACACTGTCTGTGGCCTACGCGCTAGGCCCGGCAGCAGCAGTTCTCCATACATTACCCCACTGACCCCGCCGGGCAGGTCTTGTCACTCTTCCCATTAGAGGTGAAGTCACTTGGGCAAGGTCTCCCAGCTGGCATGGGCAAAAGCGGGCCAGGCTGAACAGTGGAGGGGCTTCACCTCAGGCTGGTGGCTTAATTCATGGGCTCGGGAGGCAGGTGATCTGCCACTTCCTGGCTGGGTGACCTTGGGTAAGTGACCTGTCTTAGCTTCAGTTTACACAGCAATGAGACAGGGGTGAGCACAGCTCCTCTCACATGTGAGGAGGACAGAGTGCTGGGGCCCAGGAAGTACTAAGACATGACAGGCCACTGCCAACATGCCTGTCAGCCCAGCCGGCCCAGCCACCGACCTTCAGGAACTCGAGGTTGATGTAAGGGAGGCCGCACGTCCGCAGCTCCATCTCCAGCGGGCTGAGTGTGGTGAGCAGCTGCAGGGGGATGATGGCGCCCAGGCCCGCGCGCACGGCTGTCACACACTCGACGTTTTGCAGCTCCCGCAGCCGCAGGCTCCGGATGGCTGCTGCGTAGATGTCCTTGTTCTCCCACCTGCGGGGGTCGTGGGTGAGAGGCGACGCTCAGGAGGCTGCTCCGGGGCCTGGGGGCCACACCGCGCGGGCAGAGGCCCCAGGCTGTTACCCGGATTTCCCAGGCCTGGCAGCTCAGTGAACTCCTCTCCTGCTCTGGGTGTCACCCGCCCCAGACCTGCTGTTTCTGAATAAAGTCCTTCCACTGAAGATACTCCACCATCTTTCCTGGCGCCCACCGTCCTGCCTCACACCCTCCCCGCAGTGGAAGCCGCCGGTCCCCTGACCTAGGCCCCCACGCACTCACGCCACAGGGATGTGCCGGCCGCGGCTGCACAGCTCCACCTCCTCGCCCGCCATGGTCAGGTAGGTGAACCGGCAGCAGGGCTTACTGGGCCCGTCGGGGCTCTCGATGGCCAGGTGCTGGGAGGCAATCTCGGCGCACAGGGCCTCCAGCTCGCTCTCGTCGTTGATCTGGAGGGAGGCATGGCAGGGCGGGGCTGACTGCCGCCCTGCTCCCCAGGCCCTCAGAAGAGGGAACCCCTTCCCCAGTTGGGCAGATGTCAGTCATTGTTCGGGTGGGGGCTACTGTGGCCTGGCCCGCCAGCCTTGCCATCAGTTCAGTGTTGGGCACGTGACTGAGGCCTTGCCAATGAGACCCAAATTACAGTTGCCCTCTTTCCCTGGTGTGGACACAGCCGAAGGCGGCGCACCTCGTGCTGCTGGGGCCATCTTGAGATCACTCACTGACGACATCATTGGAGCACCTGGATTCAACCCTGTCTGAAGCCAATCTGTATCTGTACTTTTAGTTTTAAGATCAAATCACTAAAAAAAATTTCTTTCCTAAGCTGGTTTGACCTGGGGTTTCTGTCACTTGTCACCAGAGAGCCCTGACTTAATTCTACCTGTGGAAGGTACACGGCCTACCCCCTCCACCATCTGGCCCACTGACGTGCATGCTGGGCCACCGAGGAGAGGACGGGATCTGACCCAGGGGAGAACAAGCCTGTAGCCCGGGACAGTGAAGGCCGCAGGCAGGCACCCCCGACAGAAGTTCAGGGCATTTCTTTCTGGTTCATGTGCCTCCCCCGCCTCTCCCGGGGTGGTTCTGTCTCCCAGCACCCTCTGGGGCCTTGCCCATCCCCTCCAGACAGAAGCCTTGGCTGGACGGTCTGCCTGGACGCCATCTTACCTCCTCTGCCTGCCTCAGGCCTTTGCTGCCACCCACGCCCCTGGGAAGACTTCTCAGAGCAGCGCCTGGCAGCTACTCATAAATCCCCAGCCCGTGGAGGGTGTCCTGCTTTGACCCTTTAAACAATTCATCGTCGGCCCTCTTTCCGCTGAGAAGCCAACTGCTGTCCAGGACCCTGGCTTTGCTGCTCCCGTGTGCTGGCTTCCCTCAAGTGGCAGCTAAGGGGACTACAGAAAGCCTGGCAACGAGGCCCCTCTGAGGGCCCTCAAGTCTGGCCAGTGGAGGCCGATGGGCCAACCCCTCCTTCAGCAGATGTCCCCTGGAGAGCAGCCTCGCAAGGCCTCTGACACAAAGTCTGCCCCCCGGTGAGCAAGAGCCGCTGGCCTCGGGGAGGGCTGGATCACGGGCCACCTCCACACTCTGCCGGGATGGTCTCTAACCTGAGGAGCGCGTGTGGGCCAAAAAGCTCAGGCTTTCCAGCTGGCCAGACCCGAGCTCTGCTAGTGGCTTTGCTCCCGGCCAGCCCACCGCTCTGAGCCTCACTTCCCTCCTGGCCTCGCTGTGAGGGCTTCTGAACACAGCCCTCCAGCGTGGGCCTTACATAAATGGAGAGCAGCGGGGCAGCTCCCTGACGACAGACGTGAGCCCAGCCTGGCCTCAGCGACTCTGCCGAACCAATGGACGGACCCGACCACAGCCTGAGCAGCGACCACAGGTGGGCTGGTCTGCGTGTGGAGGGGAACGGTCGGACACTGCTGTGATCTCACTATCTCTGTGTGTTCCAAGGCACAGGGGAGGGAGGAAGAGCTCCGTTCCCAGCGCCCTGCCTAGGTGATACCCAAGAGCTGATCTGTGCTCTTCGTGAACCTCTGAAACCCAGCTCTTAAAAGTGAAACTGGCTCTGCTTGGAGCAGCTCCCTCCCACCCAACACTTCTACTCCTTTAGCTGCCGGGAACCCTTCACCCCTGTGTCCTCACGAGGCCCAGCAGGCTGGTTAAGTCACCCCTGGGCTGCTGCTGTCTGCAGGGAGGGAAGACTGAGGCTCCTGTCCCCCTGAGACAAGCCTGGCCAGCAGAGATGCCTTATGCAGCCTAATGTTCTTCAAGAGATGGCAGTCAGTCCCCAGGTGGGGACACAGAGGCCATGGGGTGGCAATAAGGGCCCCAGGGGCACTGCTCCGGGCCCCACTGTCCCCCAGAAAACGTGGGCTTTTCACTTACACTCTCGAATTTCTTGACGTAATTGTAGGTGAGTATGTCTGCTTCCTGCAGGTCTTGGTCAGGGTCCAGGGGCTCGCCCACCAGCGTCTTCCAGAAGGAGGGCAGGAGGTCCAGGGGAAGAGGGACATCTGCTCGAATCGCAATTCCCAGCAACTGGCCCAGGAAGTGCAGCAGCTGCTCCTCCCCGTAGGTGATGGGGCTTGGGGTCAGGATGTACTTGCCCTGGAAGTGGAGGCAGAGGTGAAGTGACTGACGTGGGCCTCTGCTCCCCGCAGGAACATGGGTCCCAGGCCCACGGGACCCACGGCAGGCAGAAGCATGTCCAGCCAGAGCAGCAAGAGCACCGCCCAGACCAGGAAGGCTTGTGAAGGGGCTCAGAGCTGATGAGGACGCGCACGCGTGAGCCGAGCCCCTGCCCCTCGGAGCCGACCGCTGGGCCACCAGCCTTGGCTGCCCAGGCCTCGCGTCTTACCTTGTTCTTGTTGACGGCTGAGCTGGGGCACAGCAGCAGAAGGGAGAGCGAGGAGCTCTGCAGCTCTTTACACACCTGCCACAGGAAGTGGCGGAAGGAGCCGCCTGCGGGACAGGTGGGGACCTATCAGCCTACCCTGCCCGCAGGCCCTGTCCCCACCGGGAAGTCAACTCCTCTGCCCCCTGGGCTGCGGCTTCGGTGGGTGGAAACAGAACCCGCCCAAGGGCTGGGAGATCCGGGCTCCAATATGTGGGGCCACTAACTAGCTGCGTGGCTCCTGGGGAATCACTTCTCTGACGGAGCCAGCCTCCGCGCCTCTACCTAGCGGATGGGGGCAGTCACTGTACCCACCTCCCAGGCTAGTTCCAGGGATTCAACGAGATCAAAGGCAGATCCTATGCGGGTCACTTCTCACAGCTGCAAGCTGACACCGATACAAGGGCTTGTGGGACCCGTGTCCGTCCCCTGCGCTGGGCCAAGAGCAGGGCCCCATGTTTTCCTCAGCACTGCCTCCTGCCAAGCCCAGGGCTCAGTGTGTGTCCAGTGAGAGCATAAATAAATGGATGGACACACAGACACACGCAAAGGGCAACAACAATGATCAGCTCCTCTCCTACTGCCATTCCAAATGTGCCTTTGGGTTTCTTGCAAAACTCCTCTCTGTGGCTGGGTCTCCTCTGCCCTTCCCCATGCATCCCATCAGTGTCCTCAGGTCAGGAAGCACTGAGGACAGCTGTGCACGCGGAGGACTTGCTTGGGGACAGATGTCAGGGCCTGGCCGCTTCCACGGAGAAGCAGGACACTCCCGCCTGCTGAAGCCACCAAGGGCTGGGCTTTAGAATCCGACAGACCTGGGTTTGCACCCCAGTGATGCTGCTGACCTTGGGGGAGCTACTTAACTTGGTGGAGCCCCAGTTTCCCTGCCTGTAAAGTGGGACAGTGCTGGTGTCATGAGGAGTATAAGGTGTTGATCCTGGGCCTGGCACGTTCTGGTATCTCAATGAACAGAGCTGTTCTCAGAGAGCCTCCGAGGTGTGCCCAGAGGATGCCACGGCACTGTCCGGCAAGGAGGCTGCTGCGGGAAGTGTCCCGTGATCAGGGCGGGAATGGGAAACAGAGCTGCCCCAAGGGCTCTCCCCACCCAGCGCGCCCAGTGGAAGAACTGTCTTCTCCCAAACAGCGCATTTCCTGAACGTCTGGGCTAAACGGACTGAAAAGGACCACGAAGGAGCATGTTCTGAGCGGCCATTCCTTCTCCCTGCAGCGTGAAATGGCAGGATGTGCCATTCTGATCAAGGGCTCCCCAGACCCCTGTCTCTCATGGGGCACACACACAAGCTTTTGGCCCAACCAACCCTCAGCCAAGGGCTCTTCCTGGAAAAGAAGTCCAATCCACACTGAGGGCGTCTCTCCTCAGCAAGAAATGCACTCCTAGCACTGATCAGAAGCCCGGTCCCCAAGCCTGGACAGTGCTGGGCTGAAGTTCCAGGCCAGCGGCAGGTGCCACATCCCCAGGGGACAGGGGCAAGTCCAGGGGGACTGGGTTTGGAGATCCTGGACAGATGTCACTTGGGGGCAGTCCTGGCTTCTGTGCAGAGCAGGGTAATGAGGGTGTGGCTTGACTCTTGTTAACGGGTAAGATATCGGGCCATTCAGGCTGAACATAACCCCAGGAATGTTTACATTCTAAACACAGCCTTCAGCCTGAACTGGCTGACCGGAGGGCCTGCGGGGTGCCACTTACTGGTGCCGTGGACCTCCTCCCCAGTGAAACGGATGTTGAAGGCATAGGTGGGGTCACCGCCACTCGCCAGTCTGACACAAAGCTGGGAGGATGGCACCGAGGCCAGCTGCCTGGCCGCCTGGCAGAAGTAGGAGTTTTCAGAGGCTCTGATCTCCCCTGGAACGAGAGAGGACGTGCCAAAACCACCGGGTGGCCATCTCCTGCATCCCAGCACAGGAGAGCCGCGTGGCCAGGCCCCGGCCTGCTGGGGGCAGCCACTGCCTCCCTTCTGCTCCTGGAACATCTTCAATCTTTCACGTCTGCCACGTGGGTCCCTCGAGGAGCCCGCCCCCCAACCCCACCCTCCACCCCCCCCACCCCATTCTCCACGTGGTCAGCCCCTCCCATCCTTCCACGTGTCTCGGGGGAGGCCCCGCACCTGGGCTCCTCTCACGTGCCCCTCCCGACATCTGTCCGTTCACAGGCTGTGGCGGAGACTCCTGGCTGCCTCCCCAATATCTAGCCTCCCCGCTTTTTCGGTGCTAGAGCCCTGATTTTAGCATGTCCACGGCCAGAACGAAGCCCACCTCCCCCGCACTGAGGCGCGGCCTGTGCCGCTGATGCCCCCTCCCTCTGCTGCCTGGATTGGGAGCTTGGGAGGGACTGGAGGGGGACGTCACAGGCTGGGACGTAGAGCAGGGCAACAGAAGCACCCACGCCAACGAGGGATGTCAGAGCAGCCCGGGACTCCCACTTCTAGAGGCTTCTCTTATGTGCGAGAAATCAACTAGTTGAAGGACTGCTGCCTGCATCCTCTGGTCTGTGTAGCTAATCTCACCTCCCACGATCTCCAGTGGGTCCAGAGTAATCTCCGGTGCCGCGTGGTCAGCTGTCCTCTGCACTGTGGCGTTTAGCACCCGGTTCATGACGGTCACCTTCGTGTCATAAAAGATCAGCCCTGGAGGGAGGAATGCGGTAGAGGCTGGGATGGGGTGGCTTCCCTTCCTTCCCAGTCACCCCGAGGCCTGGCAGGGGCCACACTGTCCCCTGTGGGTCCGTCTGGTCTCTTCTGGGACAGCCCGTGGGCCCCTGGGGGGATGTGCTGCTGGGGGCGTAAGAGGTCCCGTTCCACTGGAGGGTGATTAGTCTCCACCCAAATGTGAACGCAGGATTAAACCCTTGGACCCTGTCATGCCCACGAGACGCCTCGCTTGCAGGAATACAAACTCAAATACATAAAGAATAAGGAGGTTTCTGTGGCCACTTCTGAAACAGCAAAAAATAAAAACCGCGGAAGTGTCTATCAATAAGGACATGGACACCTACACTGTGGACAGCAAGGCAAGGAGGGTGTGTGTTGACAGGCAGAGAGCTGTGAAACAGAGGTGCACAACAGAATGTATAAGAGGATACCCAGTTTTTTTTTTTGTTTGTTTTTTTTTTGCGGTACGCTGGCCTCTCACTGTCGTGGCCTCTCCTGTTGAGGAGCACAGGCTCCGGACGCGCAGGCTCAGCGGCCACGGCTCACGGGCCCAGCCGCTCCGCGGCATGTGGGATCTTCCTGGACCAGGGCACAAACCCATGTCCCCTGCATTGGCAGGCGGACTCTCAACCACTGCGCCACCAGGGAAGCCTGATACCCAGTTTTTGATTTAAAACAAAAAGACAAATGTGTGTGTCTATATGTATGCGAATAGAAAAGTCTGGAAGGATAGACTCACCTGTTAGTGATGGTCGTCGCTGGGATGCAGGAACGTTGGGGGCAGCTAGTGAGTCAGAGCTTTACGTTTATGTATTTCTAAATAATCTGAAAACTCTTTTAGTAAATTTAGTTTTTCAGAGCATATTTGTTTTCTTCAGAGCATAATTAAAGTAACTGCTTTTGGGTGGAACCACTGCTCCAGAAAAGATTCTCGTGTCCAAGGACAGGCTGGGGGTGGGGGGGTGGGGGCCTGGGCAGCTGCAGGAGTCCAGGTGATGCCGGAGACCCCACCCATCGGGGTCGGCCCAGGAGGCTCAGGCACTGACCTTTGGCCTCCTTCAGCAGGGCCGCAATGCTGTGCGTGTACATGGGTGTCTGGCGCAGCTCCACGAGTGGCAGGAAGAAGGTCTCAAGCGTGGTGTTCAGGGACTGCAGCAGGGCGAAGCGCAGGCGCAGGCTCTCGATGGGCACATCTGCAGGGCATGAGGGGCGGTCAGGCGGGGGCTCGGCCCAGCGAGGCCGAGACTCTCCGTCTGTGAACGATGCAGGTGGCCTGGTGGCAGGGAGGGACAGGGAGGCTCCCGCGGTGGGTTTTATCCCTGGAACCCAGAGGCTGTTGGTGAGTGAGAGATCCCGGCTTCCCTGAGCCTGTGCCAAGCAGCAGCAGAGGGCGAGGCCCAGGCTCGGAGGGGACCTGAGGGTCCACTCAGCCGGCCTTTGCGGCTGTGCCGGGGCTGCGTACCATTTGATTTTTAACTTTTAACTCTGAAGTAATTACAGGCTCATAGGAAGTTGCAGAACAAAGTAGAGTCCTGTGTACCTTTCCCCCAGCTCCTCGTGGTGTGACCTCACACACTGAAACCAGGAGACTGTTACATGGCACACTGAATTTTACTTGTCTGCCCTCACGTATGTCTCCTCTCTGACCGTGAGACTGACGTCGGGACAGTTCACGGCCACGTTCCCTGTCGCGGTATCCGCAAGAGAGCGAGGGCTCGGACTGTGGCTGAGTGAGGGTGAGCAGGCTAAGCGGGGCCCGAGGCGCGCACACACCCCAGCGCCGGAGCCGGCCCAGGGCCTGTTGCGTGTGACAGGGCTTATGCTCCAGGGGTGGATTTACGGAGAATGTCCGTTTCTGTGTGCGCGTTACTGTTGCGTGCATTCCTAGCTTTTGATACAAACGTGCTGCTCTCTTGTAATTAAGGCTAATGTCTCTGACACACGCTACCAGACTGCCCTGACCCCGTCTCACCCCCAACGCCAGCCTGGCATCCGAGGCGGCCTCTAGGCAGGGGCCTGGGTGTGACGGCAGGGGTCTCGCCTCCGAGCCACCGCACTTCTGTGTCTGCTGCTTGGCTTGGTTGCGAGGAGCACATAATAAGGCCTCACAAACTTTAATTTGGCCATAATCACAACTGCTCGTCTTTCGCTCCTTTTTATACCCACCTGTTCACAGCAGGTGTTCCTAAGGATTTTTGTAATGGGCACAGAAAGGGCATCTAGTGTTTCTAAACCACCCCGTACCGTCATGAGGCAGGCCCCCACAGGGCGGTCCGGGGGGAGGACCCTGAACGGCATCCCCCTGGGGCCACATACTCAAGAGACAGGCCACTCTGGGGTCGGCGGCATCTGTGGGGTCCAGATACACCTCGTGGGGATGCAGCCGCGCGGGCGTGATGGCCAGGTGGCGGCACAGCCGGTTGATGTACTGCACGAGCGCCACGTCCATCTCCAGGGTCCACTTCCTGGAGGCCTTGTGTGCGTGCCGGACGTCGATGCAGGCACACCTGGGGGCAGGGAGAGGCAAGGTGGGGCGGCGGCCGCTGGGGGACTGCTGGGTTCCTCCGCAGCCACGTCCCAGCTCCCGGAGGACCTTTGTAAGAAAGCCTCGCCTCCCAGGCATTTCTTGGTGCCCAGCCAAGGTGCTGACTGCAGAGGAACTGCCTGTCCTGAGGGGAAAGCTCCTTTCTAAAGAAACAAGCTGAGCAGGCCGGGGCGGGGGGAGGGGGGACGGCAACACACACCCCCACGTGCCTCCCTGCTGTCTGTAGGCAGCAGGGCTTTAGGGTTAAAGACGGGGCACTGGAGTCCTTGGGTGAAATCTAGGCTACAAAGCACACCTACTTCCTGAGCCTCAGTTTCTTCATCTATGAAATGGAGCTGGCGATAGCACAGCCTCGCGCTGTCAGGAGGAGTCGCTGAGGACACCTGTGATGCACACAGCGCGGTGCCCCGCCCCTTCCGAGGGCACAGCAAGTGTCAGCTGCCGGTGTTACTGAAGCCATCATCTTTTACCCAGCGATCCCACCCCAGGGTTCCCCTACGCGGCTCCTTGAGCAGGCAGGCAAAGGTGTGTTTGTGAGGGCTGCCTTGCTACAGCAACGTCAGCCATAAGCTACGCCACCCCCAATAACGGACTGCTCGGCAGCCGTTAAAGTCATCTGGTAGAACAGTATCAAATGACGTGGAAAAATGAAAAAAGCACACTGCAGGACACTACTTCCTGTCTGCTCCCCACTACAGTACTGGAAACATCTACTCCTGGAAAAATGTTGGGAGAGGTGTTTACTGAAACCTTTCCAAGTGACTACCCCTGGGCACAGAATCACAGGAAATCTCCTTTGTGTTTGAATATACTGCATGAGGTTTTTATCGAGTGTGTGTGTCCTTATTCTACATTGAGCTATTAACCCAAGAAAGGCCTGCAGGCAGGCAGGTGGGTGGACAGGTGCCTCTCGTTCCAGAACCTGTGGCACCTCGAGGGGGGTCACATGCCACACAGGGTGCATCGCGCAGAGGGACCTGTCTCAGGGAGGTGGTGGAGCCGGGTGCCAGGCTCTCGTCACTGCAGGCCACCTCTGTCCTACCCTAGGAGTGCTCCCAGAGAGACCTAGTGCCTTCAGGAGGTGATCCCCTCTTCCAGGCTGGATGTGTCATCACCGTGGCCCCATAACAACACGTGAACCAGCCCTTTCAGCTGTTACAAATGTGTCACCTTGGAATTAATTTGCAGTCCAATTTGTCCCCTTTTCACTTGGAATGCAGTTTCTAGTCCAAAATAGGTGATTCTGCTTTTAACGAAAACCCCCAAAGTCGTGTCTCTTACTGGTTTCTAAAACCAGTCGAAGAACTTGGCCCTGTCACCATGATCCAAGGCCCATCTGGGCATCGACTCTGAGCCTTCAGTGAAGGTACAAAGTGCTGGTGCCAAGCAGTAAACAATTTCTCAACTCTGAAAACAGGGTTTTAAAAAAGCATGCTTCTGGCAGCCATTCCTTCTCTGAGGCCCAGTACATCTTGCTGTGGGAACGGGCGTGTAGGCCTGTGTGTGGCAGAGCCAGAGGGCGAGAGCAGGGAGATTCCTTTCGGTTTGCAGACATCTTGCCTGCTTGGGATTCACTTACAGCTAGAAAGGGGAAACCATATTTAGTTTGGCCCTGGAGACCTGGTGACTCGGGACCTTGCTGTGCTCCTGCCTGGGAGTGAGAGAGGGCAATGGAGAGTGGGAGAGAATATGTGAGTCCAAAGAAAAAAGATTCTTTGGAATAAGAAATCATCCCTATTAGGGACTGAAATGTCCCCTTCCCGCCAATTCATATGCTGACGCTCTAACCGCCAATGTGACTGTATTTGGAGACAGAGTCTTTAAAGAGGTCATTAGGTTAAATGAGGTCACAGGGTGGGGCCCTAATCCAATAGGACTGTTGTCCTCATAAGAAGAGGGAGAGATACCAGGGATGCAGGCACACAGAGGAAGGGCCACCTGAGCACACAGCACAAAGGTGGCCGTCTGTAAGCCAAGGAGAGCCCTCCAGAGAAACTAACCCTGTTGACACCTTGATCTTGGGCTTCCAGCCTCCAGAACTGCGAGACAGTGAATTTCTGTTCTACAGAACACTGTTTCAAACAGGCTGGAAAATCCACATTAACAATTAGGAAATATGGGGAGGGGAAAGGGTAATCTGTGACAAAGCGAGACAGAGGCACGGACATATATACACTACCAAATGTAAAATAGATAGCTAGTGGGAAGCAGCCGCATAGCACAGCGAGATCAGCTCAGTGCTTTGTGACCACCTACAGGGGTGGGATAGGGAGGGTGGGAGGGAGGGAGACGCAAGAGGGAAGAGATATGGGAACATATGTATATGTATAACTGATTCACTTTGTTATAAAGCAGAAACTAACACACCATTGTACTCCAATAAAGATGTAAAAATAAATTATACTCCAAGAAAGATGTAAAAAGTATAAAAATAAAAATATTGAAAAAAAAACAATTAGGAAAAATTGGAAAATAACTCAATAGGCATTAAAAACAGGCCAGATGGAATGGCTTCCCTGGGAGTAATTGCTTGGGGAAGCGTCTAGTAGCTGAGAACAATTTTTTTTTTTTAACATCTTTATTGGAGTATAACTGCTTTACAATGGTGTGTCAGTTTCTGCTGTATAACAAAGTGAACCAGCTATAGGTATACCTATATCCCCATATCCCCTCCCTCTTGCGTTTCCCTCCCTCACACCCTCCCTATCCCACCCCTCTAGGTGGTCACAAAGCACCGAGCTGATCTCCCTGTGCTATGCGGCTGCTTCCCACTAGCTGTCTGTTTTACATTTGGTAGTGTATATACGTCCGTGCCACTCTCTCTGAGAACAATTTTTACACAAGGTATCAACTGGGTTGACAGCCTCTTACCTCTCAAAATGAAGATCGTAACCACAGGATAAAATCGCCCTCCAGACACTACGGATGTCTTGCTTGGCTCGGTCAATAACAAACTTGTGAAATCCTTCCAATGTCAGGTACTTTTCCTCAGGGACTGATGAAAAAGTGTTCACAGTGTTAGGAATCGGTGAGAAGAGGGGGTCCCACAACATGCTCCCACTGCACCCTCTTTTTCAGGGCCCAATTCATCTAACCCCACCCCCGTCTCCTGCCGTCACTCCAGGGTCTGTTAACAGACTGTCTCCACCCGACTGCTCAAGGACACACATAACCCCCAACCTGACGGGTCTGAGCTGCTGCCTCACCTCCTCGGGCTGGTGACCAAGTGGTGCAGCGCTTTCCCCCCGGTCTCGTCTTTCTGTATCTCAGAAACATTCCCGACTGACTAGGCAATTTTTGTGACAATAATAGCTTTCTCCAAGTCTGCTTGGGCCTTTAGAAAGATAAGGTTCTAATGTCCCAGGTAAGTGCCCTTCTGGAAGAAAATTTCTGAGCAGATTTTCAATCTTTACTTTCAATCGCAATCATCTATTCTTCCCTTGGGAGTATGGTATTTCTGGAGCTGCTATTCTAACCTCCATCAGTTCAGGTCAGCAGAGATGGAGTCCTGGAGCAATAATCGCAGTTGGCCAGGGATGTCTTCCGAGTCTTGGGCAGGGCTGCCCTGCCTAAACTAAAACCCGAGGGAGCCAGGCGGTCAGGGGAAAGCAAAGAGGCTGGATCCCAGGCTGCGCCGCCATCTCTAGGATGGAAGCAGCCCCAAGCCCGCATCAGGCCCAAGTTGCTTGTTCACCTTCTTGTTTTTTGGTGGGTGACTTTTCTGGGTCCTTTTCGTCCGGCTTGCTCTTTTCCGGTGACTTCGGCTTCACAGTGGGCTTCTTCTCGCTCAAGGCAGTCCTGCTGTAGACCAAAGCACCAGAATCAGAATTCCTCACGCCCACACCTCCTCCTGGTGGGGGGAATGCAGAACCTCACCAGGCATTCGTTCACCCTCCCCCAACTACAGCTGATGGTTCAGACAGGGCGGGGGTCAAGATCAGCTTTGTTCTGACCAAGAAAAGTTTCCTGAGCAAATTATGAGGACAATTTGATGCTTTAAAATGTGGAAAATCTCGAAGAGACACTTTTCAAACATTCTTTCTACATACTTCAGAGCTGTACTGTCCAAGAAGCAGGCACTGGCCAGATGTAGCTACTTAAGTTTAAATTGATTAAAATTACAAGTCCAGTTCCTTGGTGGCACTCGCCGCACTTCAAGTGCTCAGCAGCCGTGTGTGGTTAGTGGCCACTGTGGTGAGTAGCACAGACAGAGAAACGCACATTTCCATCGTCACAGAAAGCTCTATGGGACAGTACTGACTTAAAAGCCCCGTTTATGTATAATTAATTAATAAAATTTTAAGACACTTTTTTCTCTGACGACTTAAACAAGTCCTCTAGAGACTTCTGCTCGGTAGTACTTCACTACCTGAATTTCAACTTGAGAGTCATAAACATGTTTCTAAAGAAAATTCTACTAAATATGTGTGCATATCCACACATGGAATATTATGGAGCTACTTTAAAAGAGGAACGGGGGAAGTTCTTTTTGTGCTGATATGGAATCATCTCCAAGATCAGGAGTAAATAGAAACAGCAAGGTACAGGCATTTTGTACAGTTCCCGACCTCTGGGTACGCGTACACTTGCTCGTGTACACCCAGAACAGTTCTGCAAGGCTACGAAAGTGACACTGCAGCCTCAGGCACGGGAGCTGGGAGGCTTAAGGATGGAGAGGAAGAGGAGTGGCTTTTCACTGCATATGCTTTTGAATATTGTACTAGTTTAGCCATTTACAATGTAACAAGATAATACGTATGCACAAATAAAACATCCTGCACTTAAATGTTAAAAGCAGTTGCTACGTTGGGGGTATTTCAGTGTTTTCCAATATGCACGGGTGCACTTTACAGTCTTTCATACAATAACTGTGCATTATTGTGTGGGTAAAAGAAGTTAGACTTTTTAAACAATTCTGTACATTTTAGATGTTTTATTAATTCAGACTGGTCTGCTTTCCAGCCTGCATGGTCCAGATTTTACTATCCTTGTGGGCAAAATGAAACGTTCTCTTCCAGCTGACGAAGGCAAGGGCGAAAAGGACCCCGGCAGCAGAGCAGAGAAGAGCCAGGATGTCTGGCTCCCCCAAGGCGCCAACAGCCTCCCAGGAAGCCTGCTAGGAGGTGGCCCCGCGTCCCCCTGCCCGGCCCACCTTCCGAGCTCCTCGGTCACCCACCTGGCGCTGTTGAGCACGGCCTTGTCCTTGGCGGGAGGCTTGGTGATGGGCCGCTTGGTGCTCACCACCTTCCCGGGGTGCTGTTCCTTCCCCGCCTTGCTGTACTTGCTCTTGTCGAACTTGGGTTTTGGCACGCCATACTTCCTCAGGATCTGCGGAGCACCGGAGCGGGGGGAGGGGGGGGGGGCTCAGACTCAGCCCCAGGGGCACGCAAGGCCCAGCACGGGTGCGGCGGGGATGGGGTGGCTACCTGGGTGAGCTGGTCCTCCAGCACCTTTTTGGGGGGCCGAACATTGGTGAAGAAGAGGTGGAGGAGGTTGCCTGGCGTCTGGGAGTTGATCTGCTCTTTGCTGAGATAAATGTCAGACACTTTGATGGGCTTTGCTGGTGTCAGGCTTAGCATCTGCTCTGAGTGGGCGCAGCTCTTAAATATCTCCGTCAGCACCTCTCTGGCCCCGGGCACCAGCTTCTCACCTGTTACAGAATGGAGGGAGGACAAATGATTCTGCAGTGAACACGCTAAGTCAGGATAAGCCCTGAAGCATCTGATTTACTTTTCATCAATGATTTATTTTTGAAAGTGGGTAATGGGTGGTTAGTGGTGATGATGAGCTGTCCACTGAGACCTGGTGTCCCCTTTCTGCCCGCACACCTCAGTTACACGCCCAGCCTTCTCTGCCGTGAAGAGTGGTGCCATGAGGTGCGGTCCCGTGACATGGGCCCCTCCTGGGCCAGTCTGCTTCAGGCAGGACACAGATGGGATCCAGGCTAGGCATTTACAACTGGCCTCCTGTTTACATTTCTTGGGGCGAGAAAAAGATGGACTTCAGGCTGGACACTTGCAACTAGCCCCCTGTTTGCATTTCCTGAGACAGGAGATAGGTGGGCTCCAGGTTAGCTATTTAGAACCAGCCTCCTGTTTGCACTTCGAAATAGAAATAACAACAGGAACAGGGTAAATAGCCAGGCTTTGTTTCCTGTGGACACTTTGAGGTAACAGTTATGGCCGGGACAGAGAGGGGCTAAACCCTGTTCTGAGTAAAGATCAAGAGGTCACATAATGTATTTCCCATCCTTGGGGCAAGGGAGACATTGCACATGCACAGAAAGGCTCCTTGGGGCTCAAAAAGGAAGGGGCACCACCCCATAATATGTGATGCCAAGGCCCTCCCATAGGCCTCTGGGGTGGAACCCATCTTGGAAAAAAGTTGTGCACGCCTGTTGGGGAGGGTCCTAGGGCAGGGCAGGTGTGGAAAAAGAAACCAAGTAATTGGCCAAAGGTAAACAAAGACCCGGAAGAACTGCCCTATAATGCATGACTTCTCCGCCTCTTTACTGGACTCCTCCTCATTAGGGAGGACACCCACACCCTTCCTCTCCCGGTGTGCATCTCTGCCTTGCTTCTGTCAACTCAACAAACTGTTTCTCTGTGTGTTCTCCCACTTGTTGTTGTTCTGTGTCCCCAATAATAAACTTTGTACCTGTTTTTACAGTTCTCGCCTCCTTGAGAAACACATTTTTCAATGGGGGTGAGGGCCAGGGGAACTTTGCTTCTAGCCTCTAGCCCTTGCTGGTCCACCGGCTAGGATTCCTGGCTTTCATCCAGGCTACCCAGGTTCAATTCCTGGGCAGGGAACTAAGATCTCACTTCACGCCACGGCTCACTGCTGCTTCTCTGAGATCATATTCTCTTCTGCACTCATCCCCGCCACTGGCTGCGTGGAGATAACAAGCCCCCGAATGGCAGACCTCAGGGCTCACCCTGGACTCTTACATGTGCAGGAAATGAACTTCCACTGGGTCTGAGTTACTGTACTCTAGGGTCTCTTTATCATGGAGGTTGAACCTCCCTTAACTTCAACATGTCTGTGATGGATAGTCCCCAAGGAGCAAGAGGATGTAGAGGCTGCAAGTACTTTTAGTGCAAAGTACAAGTTGTTCAATAGTTATTATTAGAGGATGCATTTGAAACCTGGCCCAGCCAGCAGGTGGAAAAGAAAGTTCTCTCAGATACAAGAAAACTGTCCCTGAGCACGAGAAAAAAAACACTTGTTTTTTTTGTTCCCCAAAGAAGCACTCCAGAAGATGCTCTCGCCTTTCCTAAGGGGCCAGTCAGGAATGTTCCCAGTGGAACAGGATGCTCCACTGCATCTGCATGCTCCTCGTGGCCAAGGGCCCCCACCTGCGGGCAGGACTGACTTGCTCATCACACCCTGTCCTCCTGCCCAGCCTCCTCATACCCTCTCTCTGGGGGTCTGGCCCTCCAGAGGCACACCCAGCTCAGGCCGGGCTTCAGGAGCCAGAGCACAAAGGTCCCCTGGGCATCTGGGCTGAGGGTGAGGAGACAGGTGTGTGGAAGGCGTGGTCAAGATCTAAGAGCTGATTCAGTAGAACCACAGCTTAAAAGAGTATTGAGCAAAATGCGTGTGGCTGTAACGTGTCAAATGTGTTATCAAAAGACTGAGTATCTTACGTGGAAGGTTTGACCATAATACAATCAGGAGCTAGAACTAAATTCGGATTAAAGCATGAAAAGACTGGCAAAGCATTAATTATGGCAGAAAAAGACCCCAGGGTTCCCACAGATCGTACACTAGTCACCCCCACGTGGGGAGCTGAGAGCCGAGTGGGCACCGTACTCACTAATAAGGGAACAGGGCTGAAACCAGGGCGAGGAGAGAGAGGCAGCCCCTCACGCACAAGAGTCCCAAAAAACTCAGGGATCAAGATACACATTGTAACGCGGTCCTTCAAAAAAATCAAAATTAATACAAGAAACCCATGATGAGTGAAATATTAGAAGTACTGTACAGGGCCATATTAAAGCCTGACGCAAAAGGAAAAATCATTAATACTGGTCCCGTCTTTATTTAAAATTTTAAGTTTGTTCACCATGGATATTTTGCATTAATTTTGACTTTCATAAGTATTATATTAAAATAATTATTTATCTAGATTACTGAGTTGTTTTGGAGCCCCATTAAATTCTGTGGCCTCATTTACCTCACTCTGGTCCCAGCCCTGTGGGAGTATTTCAAAATTTCATGACTGGGGGATAATAATTTGAAACAACAACAAAATCCATACTCAATATTACATTTCTGTCCTCAGAAAACATAAAGCAGAACAAACTCAACAACTCTATTATGAACTTTCAAACAATATTAAAGAGTTAGAAAAAACATAAATTTAAAAATTTGAGAGAGACTGATGCAAAATAAAGACAACAACACAAAGAACTACAGTTATAAAAAAAAAGGAGAAAAATCGCTGCTGCTTCTGAAGCGAAGCTGGGGGTGAGCTCTTGGCCTCAGGATCTGCTAGATCCAGCTCTGTGGGGCCTCGATAGAGCCCGGGTCCTGGCTGAACAGAAGAAGTGGGGAAGCCAGACAGGGTAGGGTCCCCCCACATAAGATCCACGAGAATGACAAAGTGGGACTTTTGTGAAAAAGGAACCGGAATCGGTTCTTCCCCAAGAATTCATTTTAAAGGGCGAGGTGTTAGCTGTCCTTGAGCATATTGACTAAATGATTACCAGCAATGTACGTGGTACATTCTAGCTCTAGAGGACAGAACAAAATAAATACACTTGAACTCAAACAAGGGGAAGCCTGACTAGACAAAAGGAAAAAAGCAACTTGAATGCAAGCCCACATTCAAGGCTGTGGCAGGAAACAGGAGCACCTGAGGGCTTGGTGTGGGGGCCTGTGGCAGGGCCTGTGGCAGGGCCTGCCCGCTGGCCTTCAGAGCCCTGACGGCTCTCCTGGGGGAGCAGCAGTGTTCTCGTCACATCATGTACACAACGCACCTTCTGTTAACCAAGCAGTGAACCATCTTCCCAACGTTCCCTGAATCACTTCTTAAATCTTTGACCCCCAGAGCTCCTCTTTAAGGTAAGATGTTAAAAATAGGGAAAACAGGACATGGAGAGGGGTATGCTTTTTTCTTTTGGCCGCGCTGTGTGGCTTGCGGGATCTTAGTTCCCTGACCAGGGATCAAACCCAGGCCTGTGGCAGTGAAAGCACTGAGTCCTAACCACTGGACTGCCAGGGAAGTCCCAAGAGGGGTATGATTTTTGCTCAGTTTTTTTTCTATAAATTTCTTAAAAAAAGTCTATTAATTAAAAAAAATCTATAACCTACCTTTAATTGACTTATCATTGAAATAATCTTCTAACCCTGGGCTCCCCTGTGTATCAAACAAACTCTGATTTACTACAGACACAGTGAGTATCTCTTCTGTTGACATTTCCATCAATTCATCTTCACCATCCAAACTTGACAAACCAATCAAGTCATTATTGTTAAATAAACTCGCTCGGATTTTCTCGATTTTGGCTCGGGATCTGATCTGTGTGAACAAGGAAAAGGGTAAGGATTTGAGTGGAGAGACCAGTCACTCAGCTAGCTGTATGAACTTTCTTTCCCTTCCGTCTGTCCCTGAAACCCTCTACTGTCTTCAGCGTTGGGAGCGCAGCCTGACCGGGGCAAGCTGGCCTTCCCAGCAAAGTCTCTCGTATGTGCCGAAAGTGGTGACTTGCAGGAGAACAGCTCAACTGGACATCTCTGTTGCTAAACCCCGGTCAGGTCTGTGGCTCTACGCAGATGCCCCGGGGGTTCAAGTCCACGCTTGGCTCCGAGAAAATCCGCAGGGAGAAGGTGGACAGATTCTGGGAGGAAGCCAACCCCTGGATCTTTGAGCTCTCCTGTCAGAGCCCGTGGGGTGGGGAGCAAGGGGGTGCAAGTTCTCCTCCTAGTGCCTTCCCCTCCATATCTAATAAGGGCGAGGATGGTTTTTACTCTGCACCTGACTCCCGTTACACAGGGGGCAGGAAGACACAGGATGCAGGATTTCTAAACAAGGAGGCCCAGAAAACACATGGGATCTTGAAGTGGAAATGTAATCTGGCAACACGCGCAGCATCTGAAGCTCAGAATCACTCCGAACAGAATGGCAAGTCTGTTCTCTCCCTGCTCGGTGGGGGTCCCTCCTGCCAATGGCAACGGTTAAAACAACCCAAAGCCACTCAAAAAGAGGCCACTGGGGCCTGAGTTGGAAAACACTCGATGATGCCCACCCATCAGGAAAGGTCAGCCCCTGGAGCCCCTCCCACACTCTGCAATGAACTGTATTGACTTCCTGACAGACTTGCTATCACACTCAAGAGATGGGACCTCAAATACAGATAATCAACATGATTGATCACTGCTGTTTCCAAGAGCTGCCTCAGGGAGCCCGCTAAGTGCCCCAATGTCACCTATTACTTAGTCCCTTGGAAATAATATTGGAAGGCTTAAAGAGGCCTGGGGGATTCTAACCGCTCATGATTTAAGTGGTTGCCAAGGCGTGAGGTGCTTACCTCCACAACCGCAAAGCCTTTGATGGGGCGTGCTGTGAGGGGCTGGTTGTCCAGGGACGTGACTGTGTACATGGAGCCCATGTCTGACACTGAGGCCGTTTCTGCGTTGTCCAGTGGCTCCCCCAGGCTCCCAAGGCTGCCCAGGCTGCTGGTGCTGCATAGGGAAACGTCCAGGCTCTCCTGGCTGGACACTACGTGGGGCTCCAATAAGCCCGCAGGGATGGGCAGCTCTAGGCCCGAGGGCAGCGGTTCCGTGGAGACGTCGCTGACCGTCTGCAAGATGCCCTGGGAGCTGCAGATGGAGGCTTGACTGGTGGACGCAGACGCACTGATGCTCATGGCGGGGGTCGGGCTGCGGGACGTGCTGACCTCCAAGCTGTCTGTGCTGGGGAAGCCAAGGGTCTTCTCTGGCTCAGCTTTCCCATCACCGCCCTCGGCTTTGTCTTTTGGCTTCTTGGGGTCTTCGTCCTGCAGGGGGATGTAGATCTCGTCTTTGAAGACCCCGCCGTGGGCGTTGCAGGCCTTGCGGATGGCGCCTCTCACGATGCCCTCGTCCAGGTGGGTGGGGATCCCAGAGATCACCAGCAAGCGGCTATGGGCGGTGGGACCCACCAGGGCCTGGCAGGCGTCGGCGATGGCGTCGCTCGTCACACCCAGCCCCTGCGGGTCCTTCCTGGTGAGGTGCCGGAGGATGATGAGCAAGGTCAGGGCACGATGGAACCACAGCATGTCTTCGGGCTTGCCGCCCCCGATGCTCAGCACGGCGGGGTCCGAGTCCACTGAGCGCGAAGACTGGCGCTTCCCGGAGGAGGAGGCCTTTTCCCGCTTCATCTTGACTTTCTTCCTCTTGGACAGGAGGCTGGGGCTCTGCGGCGTCTGTCCTGGGGAGGACGACGAGGAGGACGACGAGTCGCTGAGGTTTGGGGCGGTCGCCGATGTCACCCCGCTGGCAGTGACACTCATGTTGGTAGGCAGGGTCACCTCGGCCACCGCCAGGCACCCTTCCATGAGCGCGTGGAAATACGTAGAGAACCTGCCCTGGTCGGTGGCCGCTACGGTCCCCGAGCCACCGCACGTGCTGCCCGAGACCCAGCTCTGCGTCTCCTCGTCGTACAGCTTGTGGAGCTCTGACTGCAGGGCCATCAGCATGGCCAGGCAGGGGTTCAGCTGGAGGGCGATGGACGAGGACAGGCCAGCAGGGTGCTTCCTCTGCTCCAGGCTGTGCACTGTGTGCAGGAGCTCTGCCAGGAGGTGGAAAACCAGCTCTTTCACGCAGGCCGCCATGTCTGTGGTCCACAGGAAGTTTCCTGAGGTGAATGACAGCAAAAAAAAAAAAAAAAAAAAATCACCTATACAGAGCTTACTATGTGCCAGGCACTGTTCTAAGGCACTTTAATGGAGGCAGCCCTCACAGCGACCGCGTGAAACAAACATTACGTCCTTCATCTCCATCTCACAGATGAAGAAACGGAGGCTCAAAGAGCTGAAGGACTCACACGGCTGCCACACGGTCACACAATCTCACGGGGCAGAGCCGGGCAGGCTGGGCCCAGAGCCGGTGGCCTTCACTCCTGTGGCAGGTGACCGCATGGAGCCAGCTTCTACAGCTCTGACCCTGAAATCATTGTTTTCTTTCTCATAAAGTTATTAAGCAGGTTGGTGACAAATCATTAGCATAATGTTTCCTGAACCACGGGACGCTTACTACTGGGGGCATACGATCCAATTTTACCAGATAGCTCAGAAATACACACAGAAAAATGATTCCTTTTAAACTCCTCTTTCAGTCCTGATTTTGTCAACAAGAAAGCCTCACTCTGGGGCTAGAATATTCTTAATAGAGAATAGCCCAGAGACTCACAGCCTTCGACAGGGAACAGTAGTTAGCCAGAATTTCTTAACAGTAACTGCTTAACTGTTTAATTTTATAAGTATCTTCTAGTTACGGCAAGGGATACGAATTTTCTGTTTAAAGTAGCAAGATAAAGTTTCTTTTAAAATTCAGTATAAGTTTAAAAAAAGGAGAAAGGAGTTCATTGCCATAAAAACAAATCAATAAATGGTGATAGGCATGACTTGTAGACGTGGCAGAAATCACATAAAGGTGGCGTGAGAATGACTGAAGTCTAGGAAACACTGTCTAGAACAACCGTGGGCCACACACATCTGTGCCAAGGTCCCCTTCGTGCCAGATGCGTGTCTTCTATCCCCAGTCACATTGTGGACAGGGAGTCCCAACGGCCAGGTCTGGCTGACTTACCGAGAATCCCAATTAGGCCCAGCACCCACGAAGGAGGGGACTAGGCTGACTGGTCTCAGGGGTGATGCTGTTTTGATAATTCTAATTGGTAATGAACTCATGGCTGTCACGGGACATGGTGCTCATGGAGCCACTGACAGGGAATAAAGGCCAATGGGGTCTAAGGCCAGGCCCTCATGTGCTCCTATTTCCTTCTCTGTTGTCCTTCCTCTGCCATTGGACATTTCTGGAAGACGATGGCCTTGGAGAGAAATCTCCACCAAAATTGCAAATGGTGGCCCGAGAGCTGAGACCGGCCACATACATCTCGTTCCCCCAGCCAGTGGTTCCCTGCTCACCTCTTCCGACCCCCTGCCCAATGTGTTTTAAAGAATGTGAATTAGTTGTCAACATTTAGAAACTGGGAAATTCACATCAATATCTAGATTTCTGGCTTTTCTTGAAATAAAAAGTGACAGTATCTGGCAGGACTAGGGCCACATTCTTACACAGCAAATGAGTAGTAGGGCTCAGTGGCTGCCCCACAGGACACATGCCCTCCAGTTCCCTGGAGGTCCTGGGTCCACTTCTCTCTTGAATTCCTCTCACTTACATCATCTCCCTGACCCCTGAGGGGACCTGAGTTTGCCAACATGTTTTTCCCTCCAACACCAACATTTTGTATTTTTGAAAAAATACAAAAATATAAAAAAGTTGAACACCTTATACAGTCAACATTCGGATGCCCACCACCTAGATTCTACCATTAACGTTATTACATGTGTGACAAAGCTGTTTGTTTTATTACACATCTCTCTTTCCCTCTGTTCATCCACAGACTCATCTTAGTTTTTGATTATTTCAAAATAAGTTGCAGATATCAGTATTTTTATCCCTAACCACTTAAGCAGACATATCATTAATTAAAACTCAAGATTTAGAAAAATTTTGAAGTAAATTTATAGGCTAAGTTCACAACTCTTTAAGTTTACCATTCCATGAGTTTTGCTACAATGCCCTCTCTCTGTAACCTTTCAGGTGCTGTGAGGTCATAATGTCTGAAGGTGAAGGGTGGTATGAAAGTGAACAATGTTACAGAATCAAAGTTACAACAATGGCATATGTTAGTGCTTTAAAGTAAAGTATGATAAAATTAATCTTATTTTCCCGGTTAGATGCCACCCCTCAAAATAATGGAAGTACCCTGCAAATCATGGATTTGGAAGTCTAGGCTACACTTTCCACTCAATTCCCCAAGCCCAACTGACAACAAGCTGACAAGAGCTGTCACCACCCAGGCCACTGTGGCCACCCCAGGCGCACCGGCCAGCTCCTTCCCCAGGCACCCGGCCAGCTCCACCAGCCTGACCCTGAGGGAAGGGAGGCCTCACCGAGCAGTTCCACCACTTGCAGGAGGACGGACGTCGGGATGGTGTCAGGCTCATCTTCAGATCTCCCTTCGCCGTCCTCCGACTTCCAGGACAGCAGCTGCTCTGCGAAGGCCATCGCCAGTGGGAACTCGAGGGGCAGGGAGTGTAACACCAGCACGGCTCCGGGAGGGGGAGACACCCCTAGAAGAAGCGCCCAGAAGGAAAGCTCATGACTGGTAGCACCCGATCAAAACAAGCTTGCGATAAAGACCTGCCAGGTGTGCGCAGAGAAACAGGGCCGGAAAGCCTGTCCACTCGTGCACTGGGGGCGAGAGGAAATGTCACTCCGCCCACTCCAGACGGAGTCAGCCGCAGGCGCAGGAGGAGCGGAGGACATCCTCCAAGAAGTCCACCTGTTGGTGTGAGAATGGGACAAAGGGCAGCAGTGGGGACAGGGAAGGATAAACATCTCCCTGTCAGTCAGATACCAACCAGCCTGATGACCTGGCATGGAAACAGGAAGTCAGACTTTAAAAGATGCTTCACTGGAATGGTCCCAGCCTGGTAAAGAAATAACCAGCCCTTTGGTGCAGCTGCAATCCCATGGGAGCATCAGCTTATTTTAGATTTACAGAGTGGACCAGCAAGGGACCCCCCAGACTTCAGGAACTACCAGAATTCTCTTTTACTGCCTTCGGTCATTGTCATGGCCTGAATCTGACCGAAGCTGCCTACGATGAGAGAAGAAAGACCCTGAGGTCTGATCCCTGTCACACCCTGCAACGCACCCCAACCCCCTCTGCAAGCACTGGTCAGACATAAGCTGGGGTACCAGGGGTCTCTGGCCGGCTCAGGAGGAACCATGTTGACTCGCCTGTACTTTGGGGTGAATGTTTATTTGGGGAATGACAGGTAAAACAGAGATCTTCTGTGTTTAATATAAATTTTAAAAAACAGTGTAGGCAAAATACAATGAAAAAAATAGACCCTAATAAAAAGAGATCATAAACTTGTTTAGCATTGACCAAATACCTTAAGAAATGTCCTTTCATTCTATTCCCTAAGGATGCAATGTCTCCAGGATTGGAGCTGTGCAAGCCAAGGCCCAATTTTGGCTGAAAGTTCAAATACATCTTTATAATTGTTTCTAACAAACATGTGTCCATCTTCTCCTGTCCAACATGCCAAGGACGTGCAGTGCAAGTCTGAGACTAGGTTTCCCTTCCTCTGTGTGTTGATTCAGAAACAGAGTCAGCTGGCCCCAGTATACAAAGCAGACAGTCAGCGAGAGCTTCAGGATTTACAGAGATGGAGACCTCATCTAAATCTAAATCTAAATCTGCAGAGGCTTAACAAAGGATGCCAAGGAGACAAGACCACTTGGGCTTCCCAGCCTGGCCACCACCAGGCTTTGTTTAACATTGACACGGGGAGCAGATGATCACTGAGGCCCGTGCCCCAGGGAGCCACATTATACCTGAGAGAATTCAGTTTTAATGAGAACTTGAAGGGCAGCCAGGATTATTACAGCTAAATGATGGGACTGCTCTGTTTAGATCATTCTGAACAGCACACGCTTGTGAAAGGAAAGGAAATCCCCACTGTAGTCTGGGCAGCATCTGCCAGGTCTTCCCCTGGCAGGAAAGGGGGAACTTTTAATCCACTGTCTCTGAAATACACTGCCCCAAGCAGTCCTTTTCTTTACCCATAGGAAACTGGAACGCAGCACAGTAGAAAATCCTTTCAATTTTCACAAAGAAGGAAAGCAGAGAATGACTTCAAAGCTGTTCTTATTACCAGGAGCTAATTCAGAGACTTACCCAGTTTGATGTGGACTTTGTCTGTGGAGAGGATCACAGAAGGGTACTGGTTGGTGGTGGGAGGCGGCGTGAGTCCCGTGTTGGCCGGAGATGCATCCCGCGGGTAACAGATGGCCTCGATGAGGTTTAGCTGGCCATTTCGCTTCACTTTGTGGCCCAGCCCGTACACAAGCACCCGCGCCCACGGCGCCTTGTACAGAGAGGAGCTGAGGAGGAGGGATGCGTGTGAGCAGAGTCCAACCATGTCAACAAACACTTTGTTGTGAGGGGGTGGTGAGAACCGGGCACACGTAAGTCACCTCCATCACATTTTAGAAGGTCATTCTTTATATAGACTAATTTCCAAAACATGGAAATTAGGGAAGAACTGTAAATCATGTCCAAGTACACTCTGCATTAAAGAATAAAAGCAATGAGTTTTTTCTTCTGTAAATTGCACCAGAATCTGTCTTACTTTTCTCTCCCCGTCACCATCTTCTACAGTACAGGCAACTTACTCTTTGCGGAATCCAGACTGACTTTCTTTGCAAGATACTACAACGAAAGCCGCCCCGGGGAAATTGACGTCCATGTTGACCTTGGACTCGGAAATTGGAAACTCTTCGGAGGGGAACTGCTCTGGTGCCGTCTGCAGAGACATTTAACAGGGAAAGCCACGGGTTGAACACAAGACAGCATTTCCTTTTCCCAGCTCCCAGGCAAAGGAGAGCCAATGCATACACTGTAACAGGATCAGGAGGACAAAAAAGCCCTCTGGGAGGAAGGACACCACGGACGGGACAAGGCAGGGGAGCTGCGAAGAAAAGCAGACTAGTGGGGCTTGGGGAAGAAAGTGTCATTTTCAGCCAGCCAATAAGATTTCCAATTGAAACCTGTAACCCTAGTTTAGGGACATCAGAACTTTGGACTTTTACCTGCAGGAAAGAGCAGATCTGTTTCGTCAGCTCCAACAGGCTCTCCTCACCCTGGTGCAGGGTCCGAGTGATGGCCACGTTGAGCCACTCTCTCACTGTCTGGGAGCTGCCCTGGTAGAAGAGGTCCGTGGCCGAGCAGTTCTGGGAATGGATGCAGTGCTGCAGGGACTGTGCCAGGAGGATGGAGCTGGAGCTGATGGTGCCGTCTGGGGACAGGAAAGAAAACACAAGTCAACAAGAACAGCAGCAGCCACGGGCTGTGAGATCCTGAGTAACGAGCCAGGAGCATTCTGTCCAGAAAACCAGGATGGGTTAGCTTGAACATACGTCTTGGGTAACAGATGTCACCAGTCAGATCCTGCAGGGGGTGGGGGATTCAGGAGTTCGGCGGCCTTTAACTTTTTGCTTTCTTTTAAGCTACAAAACTGTTGCCTAAAATAAAAACCTGAATTGAAGCCCAGGTCTACTAAGCAGGTAGAAGTGGAGCTGCTTGGATTCAGGGGTTCCCAGAGCCTGACCTATCGGCTGCCCTGGCCAACCTGGAGTTTCACCAAGGAACCACTGGAGTAGCTCAGAGTGGAGTTTATAAAGCAAGTGTTAGTCACTGTGGCAAAGCTTCTTCCACAAGCACGTTAAAGCTTTTCAGATCTGTTTTGGAGCCTCTAATTTCTTGGGGTGGGCCACTGGACCCCACGTGCTTAAGTGGCCTGTGGAGATGTAGTTCACACAGGCACTGGCTGGGACCCCATGGCTGTGAGAGATGTCCTTTATGCTTAGAATGCCACCTGCCCTCTCACTCCTGCTCCCATCTTAGTAGCTAGGAGGTCAAGGGAAGCAGGCTGGAGGCCAAGGTGCCAGAGGAAGACATAAGGGGCCCTTCAGTCTTCAACTGGGCTGAGGGCAGAGTCATCACTTAGTATTCACCAAGGGAGCGAACACACAGCATCAGCCCACACTCCAAGGGCCCCACGTTGAGCAAATGCACACAGGCTGGCCCATTAAAACAGCTCCGCTTGAGGTCACAATGAATCAATTAGGTCTCTCTGGTGGTGTTTGATGGCAGGAACGTTTTCCTGTCTTTACACGTCAAACAGAATGTCTGTGACAACAGTACAGTGACTAGATTTCATAAATAAGACTTCATTTTCCTTGATCCACGATTAGTTTGCTTAATGAATGCTTAATAGGTTAATGACTAAATATGTCATCTAATACACTTAGATTTTTCAAAGAGTGAGAAAGCACTGCAAAGACAGCTGCGATCTTTCGTACAGTTTATCTACACTAAGTCTAAAGGTCCTGTGCTGGGACTCCTCCCCCTGCTCACGTGGAGAACAAGGACACTAAGCACAGCTCCTGCTTGGCGCCCGGCTCACCCTCAGGGCTATTCCATCCTGGGCCTAATTTCTGCAGTGAGAGCCGCAAAGCCGAGGTTTACCTGGGAGGGGAGGAGCGAGGAGCTGATTGGACAGCAGCTGCAGGTGCTCCAGGGTAATATCCCGGATGGCAGGGATGTGGAAGAGGCGGGTAAACAGGTGAGGCAGCTTGGGGGCGAAGATGTTGAGCAGGGCCATGCGGCAGTACAGCCTGGCCAGTGCGGCCTCGCAGCGCAGCAGCTCCCTGCAAGGGAAGGGCAGGCGACAGGCACTGAGCTCTGACGGTCCAGCCTCCACACTGGGCCGGGCCACGGGCCGCTGAAGGGGAAGGACCACATCTCAGGCTTCTCTGGCCTCGTGTTCTGTGCTCCAAGTTAGACACTTGTGTTTTAAACAAAAAGCCACATTTAGTTATGTTTGATTTTTCCCAACTCAAAAACCACCGTGGAAAAAGAAATGAAAATATATGTTCACATAAAGACTCACATATACGTGTGTTCATAGTAGCATACATATAGTAGCCAAAAAGTGGAAACAGCCCAAATGTCCAACAACTGAGGCACAGTAAATCCATACAATGGAATGTTATTCACAAATAAAAAGGGATGAAGCAGTGACACGTGCTACGACATGGATGAACCTGGACAGCCCTGTGCTAAGTGAAAGAAGCCAGACACAAAAGCTCACATATTATGAATCCATTTATATCGAGTGTCCAGAATTAAGCAAATCCATAGAAACAGAAATTAGATTGGCGGGGTTGAGCTAGGGGACGGGAGAAGGGGAACTGACTACTAATGGGTGTGGGGTTTCTTCTTGGGGTGATGAAAATGCTCTAAAACTGAGGGTGATGATGGTTACAGAATTTTGTGAATATACTAAAAACTGTTGGCCTGTATACTTTAAATGGGTAAATTACACGGTACGTGAATTGTATCTCTGTCAAGCTATTATAAAAATTTCAGTGTGGGCATTTTTTTTTAATGTGATCAATTTATGACGTGATTGGCATTCACCTTGAATAATAGCTCATTAGTGACTAAGCAGGTCTCATTTAGAAATGCATCTCTTGGTAAAGAATCTATTCTAGCTCATACTAAGCATAGGGGAGGCTCCCTGTATTTTATTAGCTAATCACCATAATTAAAAATTCTGCTGGTAGTAAGCACTTAATCAAGAAGGCAAGTTAGAAGTAGCCCTTTTGGAATGTAAATTGGTGCAGCCACTGTGGAAAACAGCAGTGGAGGTTCCTCAGAAAACTAAAAACAGAGTTACCATATGATCTAGCAATTCCACTCCTGGGCATATATCCAGACAAAACTATAATTCAAAAAGATACATGCACCCCTCTGTTCAAAGCAGCACTATTCACAATAGCCAAGACATGGAGACAACCTAAATGGCCATTGACAGATGAACAGATAAAGAAGATGTGGTACATATATACAATGGAGTATTATCAGCAGTAAGAAAGAATGAAATAATGCCATTTGCAGCAACATGGATGCAACTAGAGATTATCATACTAAGTGAAGTCAGAAAGAGAAAGACAAATACCATATGATATCACTTATATGTGGAATCTAAAATATGACACAAATGAACCTATCTGTGAAACAGAAACAGAATCATGGACATAGAGAATAGACTGATGGTTGCCAAGGGGGAGGGGGTTGGGGGAGGGATGGATTGGGAGTTTGGGATTAGCAGATGCAAACTGGTATATATAGGATGGATAAACAACAAGGTCCTACTGTATAGCACAGGGAACTATATTCAATATCCTGTGATAAACCATAATGGAAGAGAGAATATGAAAAAGAACGTAATATATATATATATATATATATAAATATATAAATAACTGAGTCACTTTGACATACAGCAGTAGTTAACATTGTAATTCAACTCTGCTTCAATAAAAAATAAGTTAAAAAAAAAAGAAGTAGCCCTTTTGTGTCTATAAAGTCTAGGTCTAAACCCACTCGTAGCCAACAGGGGTCACTTGATATTACCTACTGACCCAAATTAAAGGTAATGCTGGTCCATCATATAAAGTGAAGACAAAAAAGAAACCAGCTAAGATGGTGCATGTTAGGTGGTTTCTTTCTCGGCTCCACCAGTTTGTAATATTCTTGCGCCAGAATTTAAAACAAACCAACTCCACCTGCTTCTTCCCTCCTCAGAAGTTTGTCTGTTGACAGTACTAGCACAGCTCACGAGGACCAGGGCAGCAAAACAGATGAGGTCTGACTATGAAAGCTGAAAGCCCTACAGACTCCCCCCAGCTCTCTCCTCAGACTGCAAAGCCTCAAGTTGCCAGGATGAAGCTGGAGTGAGATCATTTTTGGTCGACTCTGCAGACTGTTAACGTCCCTGAAGTCTCTGCTGAGGAGCCCCCCACCGACTCTTCATTCTCTCAAGTCCTCTCTCAAACCCACGTGAGGACTTTAGGCAGAGTACACCTCTGATGAAAATCCGTACTATGACCAGAAATTCCATCATTGTACTGATCAAACAAATCTATGGCATATTTCATATTTCTCCCAATACCGAGATCACCACATTAATACTGATTGTAAATGTCCTACATCTGCAGACTGATTGTAACCTTGCGAAGCACTTTCTTGCCTTTTCTCTAAGTTGCTAGTCAACAGTCAATAGGTTTCATCTATCACAGAAATTTCCCAAAAATATGACTGAAAGTCTTATTAAAGAAGTTTTTAAAAACTTTAAGAGTACCATATTGATATTCAAGCATATATGTTTGGGGATCCTTTTCAACAAATATGTGGAGTCTACAGTGTGAGCCAGGGCCCAGATTAAGCACTGGGAGCTCTAGCAAAGAATCAGACAAGGTATCTGCTTTTAGGAAGCTTATGTTCTAGAGGGAGGAGACACACAATAAACAAATTAAAAAAAAAAAAAGCAAAAATATCAGGTTCTGGAAGGGAAGTATTGATAAAATACAGTGTTATGACAATGTGCTCCTGTGGGCTTACTTTACATGGTGAGGCAAGGCTTTTTTGGAAAGGTGACATATACATTGCGATCTGAATGACAAGAAACAGACAGCCGATCCACCAGAGGGCAGACAGCAGAAGCAAGAAGAACTACAATCCTGCAGCCTGTGGAACAAAAACCACATTCACAGAAAGACAGACAAAATGAAAAGGCAGAGGGCTATGTACCAGATGAAGGAACAAGATAAAACCCCAGAAAAACAACTAAATGAAGTGGAGACAGGCAACCTTCAGAATAATGATAGTGAAGATGATCCAGGACCTCGGAAAAAGAAAGGAGGCAAAGATCGAGAAGATGCAAGAAATGTTTAACAAAGTCCTAGAAGAATGAAAGAACAAACAGAGATGAACAATACAATAACTGAAATGAAAACTACACTAGAAGGAATCAACAACAGAATAACTGAGGCAGAAGAACGGATAAGTGACCTGGAAGACAGAATGGTGGAATTCACTGCTGCAGAACAGAATAAAGAAAAAAGAATGAAAAGAAATGAAGACAGCCTAAGAGACCTCTGGGACAACATTAACTGCAACAACATTCGCATTATAGGGGTCCCAGAAGGAGAAGAGAGAGAGAAAGGACCCAAGAAAATATTTGAAGAGATTATAGTCGAAAACTTCCCTAACATGGGAAAGGAAATAGCCACCCAAGTCCAGGAAGCGCAGAGAGTCCCATACAGGATAAACCCAAGGAGAAACATGCTGAGACACATAGTAATCAAACTGGCAAAAATTAAAGACAAAGAAAAATTATTGAAAGCAGCAAGGGAAAAGCAACAAATAACATACAAGGGAACTCACATAAGGTTAACAGAGTTTCTCAGCAGAAACTCTACAAGCCGGAAGGAAGTGGCATGATATACTTAAAGTGATGAAAGGGAAGAACCTACCACCAAGATTACTCTACCCGGCAAGGATATCATTCAGATTCGATGGAGAAATCAAAAGCTTTACAGAGCAAAAGCTAAGAGAATTCAGCACCACCAAACCAGCTCTACAACAAATGCTAAAGGAACTTCTCTAAGTGGGAAACACAAGAGAAGAAAAGGACCTACAAAAACAAACCCAAAACAATTAAGGAAATGGTAATAGGAACATACACATTGACATTACCTTAAATCTGAATGGATTAAATGCTCCAACCAAAAGACACAGGCTTGCTGAATGGATACAAAAACAAGACCCATATATATGCTGTCTACAAGAGACCCACTTCAGACCTAGGGACACATTCAGACTGAAAGTCAGGGGATGGAAAAAGATATTCCATGCAAATGGAAATCAAAAGAAAGCTGGAGTAGCAATACTCATATCAGATAAAATAGACTTTAAAATAAAGAATGTTACAAGAGACAAAGAAGGACACTACATAATGATCAAGGGATCAATCCAAGAAGAAGATATAACAATTATAAATATATATGCACCCAACACAGGAGCATCTCAATACATAAGGCAGCTGCTAACAGCTATAAAAGAGGAAATCGACAGTAACACAATAATAGTGGGAGACTTTAACACCTCACTTACACCAACGGACAGATCATCCAAACAGAAAATTAATAAGGAAACACAAGCTTTAAATGACACAACAGACCAGATAGATCTAATTGATATTTATAGGACATTCCATCCAAAAACAGCAGATTACACATTCTTCTCAAGTGCTCACGGAACATTCTCCAGGATAGATCACATCTTGGGTCACAAATCAAGCCTCAGTGAATTTAAGAAAATTAAAATCATATCAAGCCTCTTTTCTGACCACAACACTATGAGATTAGAAATCAATTACAGGGAAAAAAACGTAAAAAACACAAACACATGGAGGCTAAAAAATATGTTACTAAATAACCAAGAGATCACTGAAGAAATCAAAGAGGAGGGGCTTCCCTGGTGGAGCAGTGGTTGAGAGTCCGCCTGCCGATGCAGGGGACACGGGTTCGTGCCCCAGTCCGGGAAGATCCCACATGCCGTGGAGCAGCTGGGCCCGTGAGTCATGGCCACTGAGCCTGCACGTCCGGAGCCTGTGCTCTGCAACGGGAGAGGCCACAACAGTGAGAGGCCCATGTACCGCAAAAAAAAAAAAAAAAAAAAAAAATCAAAGAGGAAATCAAAAAATACCTAGAGACAAATGACAATGAAAACATGACGATCCAAAAACTATGGGATGCAGCAAAAGCAGCTCTAAGAGGGAAGTTTATAGCTATAAAAGCCTACCTCAAGAAACAAGAAAAATCTCAAATAAACAATCTAACCTTACAAAGGAACTAGAGAAAGAAGAACAAACAAAACCCAAAGTTAGCAGAAGGAAAGAAATCATAAAGATCAGAGCAGAAATAAATGAAATAGAAACAAAGAAAACAATAGCAAAGATCAAAAAAACTAAAAGCTGGTTCTTTGAGAACATAAACAAAATTGATAAACCATTAGCCAGACTCATCAAGTAAAAAGAGGGAGAGGACTCAAATCAATAAAATTAGAAATGAAAAAGGAGAAGTTACAACAGACACCGGAGAAATACAAAGCATCCTAAGAGACTACTACAAGCAACTCTATGGCAATAAAATGGACAACCTGGAAGACATGGACAAATTCTTAGAAAGGTATAACCTTCCAAGACTGAACCAGGGAAAAATAGAAAATATGAACAGACCAATCACAAGTAATGAAATTGAAACTGTGATTAAAAATCTTCCAACAAACAAAAGTCCAGGACCAGATGGCTTCACAGGTGACTTCTATCAAACATTTAGAGAAGAGATAACACCCATCCTTCTCAAACTCTTCCAAAAAATTGCAGAGGAAGGAACACTCCCAAACTCATTCTATGAGGCCACCCATCACCCTGATACCAAAACCAGACAAAGATAATACAAAAAAAGAAAATTACAGACCAATATCACTGATGAATATAGATGCAAAAATCCTCAACAAAATACTAGCAAACAGAATCCAACAACACATTAAAAGGATCATGCACCATGATCAAGCGGGATTTATCCCAGGGATGCAAGGATTCTTCAATATATGCAAATTAATCAATGTGATACACCATTTTAACAAATTGAATAAAAGCCATATGATCATCTCAATAGATGCAGAAAAAGCTTTTGACAAAATTCAACACCTATTTATGACAAAAACTCTCCAGAAAGTGGGCATAGAGGGAACCTACCTCAACATAATAAAGTCCATATATGACAAACCCACAGCAAACATCATTCTCAATGGTGAAAAACTGAAACCATTTCCTCTAAGATCAGGAACGAGACAAGGATGTCCACTCTCACCACTATTATTCAACATAGTTTTGGAAGTCCTAGCCACGGCAATCAGAGAAGAAAAAGAAATAAAAGGAATCCAAATTGGAAAAGAAGAAGTAAAACTGTCACTGTTTGCAGATGACATGATACTATATATAGAGAATCCTAAAGATGCCACCAGAAAACTACTACAGCTAATCAATGAATCTGGTAAAGTTGCAGGATACAAAATTAATGCACAGAAATCTCATGCATTCCTATACACTAATGATGAAAAATCTGAAAGAGAAATTAAGGAAACAATTCCATTTACCATTACAACAAAAAGAATAAAATACCTAGGAATAAACCTACCTAGGGAGACAAAAGACCTGTATACAGAAAACTATAAGACACTGTTGAACGAAATTAAAGATGATACCAACGGATGGAGAGATATACCATGTTCTTGGATTGGAAGAATCAATATTGTGAAAATGACTATACTACCCAAAGCAATCTACAGATTCAATGCAATCCCTATCAAATTACCAATGGCATTTTTTACAGAACTAGAACAAAAAATCTTGAAGTTTGCATGGAGACACAAAAGACCCTGAATAGCCAAAGCTATTGGCAAAGACACCTACAGTCTTGAGGGAAGAAGAAAGGAGCTGGAGGAATCAGACTCCCTGACTTCAGACTATACTACAAAGCTACAATAATCAAGACAGTATGGTACTGACACAAAAACAGAAATATAGATCAATGGAACAGGATAGAAAGCCCAGAGATAAACCCACACACCTATGGTCAACTAATCTATGACAAAGGAGGCAAGGATATACAATGGAGAAAAGACAGTCTCTTCCGTAAGTGGTGCTGGGAAAACTGGACAGCTACATGTAAAAGAATGAAATTAGAACACTCCCTAACACCATACACAAAAATAAACTCAAAATGGATTAGACACCCTAAATGTAAGACCGGACACATAAAACTCTTAGAGGAAAACACAGGAAAAACACTCGTTGACATAAATCACAGCAAGATCTTTTTTGGCCCACTTCCTAGAGTAATGGAGATAAAAACAAAAATAAACAAATGGGACCTAATGAAACTTAAAAGCTCTTGCAAAGCAAAGGAAACCACAAACAAGATGAAAAGACAATCCTCAGAATGGGACAAAATATTTGCAAATGAAGCAACTGACAAAGGATTAATCTCCAAAATATATAAACAGCTCATGCAGCTCAATATTAAAAAAACAAACAACCCAATCAAAAAATGGGCAGAAGACCTAAATAGACATTTCTCTAAAGAGGACATACAGATGGCCAAGAAGTGCATGAAAAGCTCCTCAACATCACTAATTATTAGAGAAATGCAGATCAAAACTACAATGAGGTATCACCTCACACCAGTTAGAATGGGCATCATCAGAAAATATACGAACAACAAACGCTGGAGAGGGTGTGGAGAAAATGGAATCCTCTTGCACTGTTGGTGGGAATGTAAATTGATACGGCCACTATGGAGAACAGTATGGAGGTTCCTTAAAAAACTAAAAATAGAATTACCATATGACCCAGCAATCCCACTACTGGGCATATACCCAGAGAAAACCACAATTCAAAAAGACACATGCAAAAAAAAAAAAAAAAAAAAGACACATGCACCCCAATGTTCACTGCAGCACTATTTACAATAGCCAGGTCATGGAAGCAGCCTAAATACCCACCGACAGATAAATGGATAAAGCAGTTGTGGTACATATATACAATGGAATATTACTCAGCCATAAAAAGGAACGAAATTGGGTCATTTGTAGAGACGTGGATGAATCTAGAGACTGTCAAAAAGAGTGCAGTAAGTCAGAAAGAGAAAAACAAATATCGCATATTAACGCATATATGTGGAACCTAGAAAAATGGTACAGATGAACCAGTTTGCAGGGCAGAAACTGAGACAAAGATGTAGAAAACAAACATATGGACACCAAGCGGGGAAAGCAGTAGGGGGTGGGGGTGGTGGCGTGATGAACTGGGCGATTGGGATTGAGATGCATACACTGACGTGTATAAAACGGATGACTAATAAGAACCTGTTGTATAAAAAATAAATAAAATATAATTTAAAATAAAAAAGAATGAGACAGCCATGCAAAGTTCTGGGCAAAGCATTGCAGGCAGAGGGAACAGCATATACAGAGACACTGAGGAGGAAACAAGCTTGGTGTGTGAGAGAAACTGCGGAAGGAGAGTACACTGGGAGAAGCAGATAGACTCTGAGGCTCGGGGAGGGTTTGGCGAGCCAGGTTAAGGGTTTGAATTCTACTCCATGGGAAGTGGAACGCCATGGGAACGTTTGAATTAGAGGAGAGAGATGAATGATCTGATCTGTGTTTCTAAAAGATCACTCGGCTGCTGTGGAGAGAAGGGAGAGCTGAAGCCTAGAGCAGTGTGGTGGAGGCGGAGATGGAGAGAGGCAGCCTGGGATGTACTTTGGAGGAAGAGTCAATGGGACCTGCCGATTGGTTACGTGAGGCAGTGAGGACAAAGGGTGACTTGGGCACCCCTCACAGACGTGGAAAGACCGGTGGAGGAGAAGGCCTGAATTCCACCTCACATGCGACATTTTGGGCACCTATTAGATTAGCCTTGTCCATGTAAGAGCTGACTTCGGTTAACTTGTTTTCAGCTCAGTTCTAAAAACCTGACAAAAGTAGTATTAGCCATATATGTATGTGTGTGTGTGTGTGTGTGTGTGTGTGTGTGTGTATATATTTTTTGGCCGCACTGTGTGGCTTACGGGATCTCAATTCCCTGACCAGGGACTGAACCTGGGCCATGGCAGTGAAAGCCGGGAATCCTAACCACTAGGCCACCAGGGAACTCCCGAATATCAGCAATATTACCAGGCATGTTGCTTATGGTCAAAACCACCCCCAACTGGCAAGCTGTACTGGGAGGGCTGAAAAAAGAGTGCTCTTGGTGGGAAGCTACAGTTTCGGGCTTTCCAGAAAATGGTGACTCTTACTAACTGGGCCTGCCTCTTGCAGAAATCCCTAGAAGCTATGCCTGTGGAGTTGTTACAAAAGATACCGGCTTCTATTTGGGACGTGGGGCTCTCAGCCATCACGTGAACACAGCGACGTTAAGTCTATCCCTCACACCTGGGTTGTCACTGGGTGGGTGGGTGGGGTCAAAGAATAGCCTTTGAACTTCTGTGTGGATGACTATGACTCCTGCTGAAATGTATGCACAACACTTCCCTGTGGCACGCCACGCTTCCCATCCTGGATCCTTCTAGGTGAAGCTAGTGCCAAGTATTGCCTATTTGGGTCTTGTGAATTTGATTGTCAAGTTGAACTTAAGACCACCCAAATGGGGTCGTGAAACATCTGAGTGGAGATGGCAAGGAGGCAGTTGGATACGTCTATCTGGTGTTCCAGGGAGAGGTCTAAGCTGGAGATACACTCAAGTTGCTTCAAAATTGACAATATAATGAGAAGTTACAATGCTATTGGATGAACAGTATGAAAAATAGTTTATGGGAAGTTTTATCAGAGAGCTCCATTTATCATTATATTTTCTTCTGAATTGTTGCAAGAATTTTTATGACTGAAAGAAGGAATTTGCAGGTGCATGTGAGGGAATTTTGCCAGATCTTTAGGATTTAACCCACAGACGGCAGGCACAGGTCCCCTCAGAGACCCCTGCAAAGTGCTGGGCACAAAGGAGCACTCAAGGAGTACCTTGTTAGTTTAACAGAAATGAGCTGGCTGCTCACACAGTGCCTGGACTCCTCTTAGTTGTGTCTTCTTGATTCGGTTTACACTTTAGAACTTTTCTATGTTCTTCAAATCTCCAGACACCCCTCAACACCCCCAACTTACAGCAGAGTATCCATGGCATAGGCCAGGTGATACTGGATCCTGCAACTGTTCTTCCTAACTCTTGCAATTCGCTGTTATCTTTACTAGCTGCCTCTGTCTCTCTCTTAGCTTTGAAAGAAAAGCCTTCTTTGTCAACAATGAATGGCACATGTGATAAAACAGAGTAAGTGGATTTCTGTGACCCGCTAGAAAGAAGGGCTCAATTTTACCTGTGAATTTATTATTTATTTATTTATTAAAAATTTCTGGCCATGCCACGTGGCCTGTGGGATTTTAGTTCCCCAACCAGGGACGGAACCCAGGCCCTCGGCAGTGAGAACTCAGAGTCCTAACCACTGGACTGCCAGGGCATTCCCTTACCTGTGAATTTGAAGGTTGGTATTGTCCAGGGTGACCAGCCCATTGGTGGCAGTCCTTCGGTAGCCTGCTGGGGGCCTTTCCAACATATCAATAGGATACCAGTATCGGACCAGCACACCTTCGCTTCGGAGGTAGGTTTCTACCTGCACCAATTCATTTACCTACAATAGAAAAAGGAAATGTCTATTTGGTTTTTTATGATTTATTTTTATTTATTTCTTTTTATTTATTTGTTTTTTGAGCACTGACTTTTTTCCCCAAGTTTTAAAATACATATGTATACATATAAGACCAAACTTTTATAGCAGTAAATACTAGTTTCATGTCACTGATTGAGGCTAAAAGTTCAAAGATATCTGGATAGTGTATTTAGTTTTTTCATACCAGCTGGAAAAATTTAATTGGTACAATAAATTAAAGAACTTCAATGTAGTCATGAATTAGAAATTTAAAGAGAAGATATATTTCAAGGTATATTTCAAGTAACAGTTCAACATGCATTGTTGCCAGGTAAAATTTATGTTCATTGTTTTTATGTTAATAATTTTGTAAAAGCAGGGAATCTGTCTGATCGCTCTATTTTATTGCTAGGAAAATAAAAATGTAAGCTCATGAATACGCATTCTGGATTCAAATAGCAATGCAATCTTTATTTAGGGACTACTACTGAAACAAAGGGAATCAAACCACTTGAGACATAACAGAATTATTGCTTTAACAAAATGTCTATTTTTCTAATTTTCCTTTCACACGTTTCCATTGCTGAAAAATACTGTCAGTTACGTACTTTCTGATAACCAGAATCACAGCTTGTCTCAGAAGGCAGTGGGAGATTAACAGTATTACTAATGGAATTTTCTACTTGAAAGTTCACCTTAGTAAATCACCAGCCAACAGCCTCTCTTAAAAATGTAATGATTTAAATTATACTCTGGTAAAATGGAGTCAGTTGAAGATGTAAAATTTTCAATTTCAAAGCATTAGTGATACCTAACATTATCTGTATCCGTAGACAGACAGATACCAAAGCTTATCTATGTGGTGATAGATACTTCTATATCTGAGACTCTTAGGCTTGATCTGTTTTTCCTGCATGGGAAACAGAAATGCAAGCATGTGCATGTAACCTAAGGATTATGTAGTCACAGCCTTCAAACAGCCATCAGGGCCTCTGTTTTCAAAAGAAAGCTTCGGCTTGGCCCTTACTCTCTTCTATTCCTTAGCCCCTGCCACCCCACCCCACCTTAAACCTTGCTGAGCCCCATGAGAGGGCTCTGCAAAGCTGAGAAGAAAACAACTGATCTAGTTTAATACACTCATTTTACAGACGGAGAAACTGAGGCTGCGAGAACCAGTGAGATGACATGATCAAAATCACAAAACTATTTCTTTGAGTCTGTATAACAATCATGACAATGACAGATCATCCATTTATCAAGGCCAACAGGAGAATTTTCCCTTGGAACTTGGTAGACATAAGGTAGGGGCAGCCTGAACATGGTTGACAGCAAAAAACGGCGGCAGCAGCATGGTCTGAAGGCGCTGACAGCACTGAGAGTTAAGAGCTTACGTTCTACAATCAGCGCTGATCTGGGCCCAAGAGAAAATCTCAGGCAAGTCATCTGGCATGACAGCACTCAGCCTGGTTTCTTTATCCCTAATTTGAAGAATAATCTATCTGTATAATCACTTTTTAAGGTATTTGGAGTCTGGGCATGAAAGTCTCAGTGTATATAAAAGGCTGTTCACTCACTGAATCAACATCTAAGACAACTCCATGAAGCCCAAAGGTTTTCAGCATCCCTCGGATGGCAAATTTTGGTAGGGCAGTTCCAACAGTACTGCTGGCTACGTTATTGCTGTCTGGAGAGCGGGTTACTACCGTGAGACCTGAGGAGGGTAGAGGGAAAAGTTTTTTCAGGAGCAAGTACCATTATTATTTTGGGACCCTATATTTTAGGGTCTAAAATAACTCTATGGCATTTACCAATACCCTCAGTTTAGCTATAACCCAAAAGGAACACGGCTCAGTCCGGAAGATAATAAAACAAAGTGTTGTAAGAACTCAGGCAATTCAACAATAAAAAGACAAGCCAAGTAAAAAATGGGCAGAAAATGTGAATAAACATTTTTCTAAAGAGAAAAGATATGCATGAAAAGATGTTCAACATCATTAGTTATTAGAGAAATGCGAGTCAAAGGCACAATGAGACACCACTTCACATCCACTAGGATGGCTATAATCAAAAAACAGGCAATAGTAAGTGTTGGCCAGGATGTAGAGAAATTGGAACCCTCATATGTGCTGATGGGAATGTAAAATAGGGCAATCACTTTGGAAAACCATCTGGCAGTTCCTCAAAAAGTTAGACATAAAGTTACCATATGACCCAGCAATTTCACTCCCACATATATACCCAGGAGGAATGAAAACATGTCCACACAAAAACCTGTACACAAATGTTCATAGCAGCATGATTCATAATAGCCAAAAGGTAGAAGGAACCCAGGTGTCCATCAATTGACGAATGGATAAACAAAATGGGGTACTATCCATACAATGGAATATTATTTTTTCCATAAAAAGAAGTAACAACATGAGCTACAACAGGGATGAATCTTGAAAAATTATGCCATGTGAAGGAGGCCAGACACAAAGGGCTGCACGCTGCATGAGTCCTTTTTTACGAAACGTCCAGACTAAGCAAATCTATAGAGGCAGAAAGTAGATCAGTGGTCGCCAGGGGCTAGTAGGAAGGAGGAATGGGGAGTGGGGAGGGTACAGGATTCCTTTTGGGGGATGAAAATGTTCTGGAATTAGAGGCAATGGTTTGGTGGTTGCACAACTTTGTGAGTATATGAAAACCACTGAAATGTATACTTCAAAAGGGTGAATTTTATGGTATGTGAATTCTCTCTCTCAAAAAAAGAGGAATTAAAAAAGAAAAGTAAATATATATACCTGCCCCTGCCCATGATGTTTGTGAAGGTCTAATAATGAGTTGTTTTATTTCCTTTTTGTGCTTTTCTGTATTTTCATTTCCTCAAGATATGTAGATTTTTAATCAAACGAATAAATACATTGTATAAACTTCCAAAAAGCACAGTACAACCACATGTTCATGGTTTATTAGCTGGGCAGCCAGGACTAAGCCCGAGAGGCCTATCTGCAATCCTCCACCCACGCCCCACTTCTCTCTCAAGTGCCCTATCTCACCCTGCTCATGTGAGTGGTTCTGGGAATGTGGAAGAGGCCCCCAGAGGCCAGACAGCTTCTACTTGTGCCCCACCAGGAAGCCTAGGGCCGCACATGGGAGAGCCTGGAAGAGCTCACATCACCCAGAGTAATGAGAGTCACCCTAGAAGAGCCAGCAGCTGACTGGCTCAAACTCATGCTTGGGAAAACACAACTTCTCATTTCAGAGTAAGTTTAACAGGTGAAGGAAGGGGGGGAAGCAAAACCTTTTCGAACTTTATCAATGGTGAACTTGTTTGCTTCGTCCTTAATGTCTTCAATGGTGGGAAGATAAAGGTCTCTTGGGATGCCACCATTCTCCTCGTAGAGGAATTCAACCGTCTGCCGGGCGATATCCACCATGCCTAAAAAATATAACAGAACCGGTAACTCTCCGAAGAGCACACGATCTTCAGTCCAATCATGACACTGACCCATACTTAAAATGAAGAGATAAGGGGAATTTGTGGGAGTATGTAGCCTTTTGGGAATGGTAATTATGCAGTGTCAGTCAAGTTTAAAATACTCAATACCCTACTTCTAGGCATCTCTCAAATCTCTCCCACAGAAATATAAGCACAAGTGTGTAAAGGTATAAGAACAGTCCCTGCAGCATTGCTGGGAAATATAACAGCAACAAAAAAAGGAAATAATGAAAGTATTCATCGACAGAGAATGGTTAAAAACGATGGTACGTTATTATGTAGTCATTTCATTTCAGTTAAGTCAAGAGAACAAACTATAGGACAAATGGAGAGGAAGAAGAAAGTGAGGGTAGTGTTTTTTTCTTAGTTTATGTATTTTTGTACTGTGTTTGGTTATTGTTACAACGAACACATGTTGCTTATTTAACAGAGACAGAGCGCTTCATCAACTTCTTCTATCCAGTACTGGAATTTGCTCTGTCCTTCCTACTCAGAGGGAGAAGATATCATTATATTCAATAGCAACGGCCACAATTAATTAATAAACCAAGTAAATAAATGTCCAAGGCCCTGAAGAAAACAGCACTGCGGGGAGGACAGAGGGGTGGCTGCCACTGCTGCCCCCCACACACCGCTTAAGAGGCTGTGGGTAAAAAACACCTGTTGACAGAATTTGCTTTTAAACAAGGCTTATCTCTATCACACTCATCTACCGCTCCTTTCTTTGCTGGCCTTGCTGTAATGAAAAGGCATAGCAATTTTCTGAGCACAGTTAAGAAGGGGGCTGCCCTTAGAGGAGGATGCGTAGAGAAAGAAGTGTCAGAGAGAATAACAAGAAATGTGGCCTGACAGCAAAATGTGGTTCATGCATACGAAGCAACACTACTTCATAATAGATAGGAGGGGCTTCCCTGGTGGTGCAGTGGTTGAGAGTCCGCCTGCCGATGCAAGAGACACGGGTTCGTGCCTGGGTCCAGGAAGATCCCACATGCCGCGGAGTGGCTGGGCCCGTGAGCCATGGCCGCTGAGCCTGCGCGTCCGGAGCCTGTGCTCCGTCCGCAACGGGAGAGGCCACAAGAGTGAGAGGCCCGCGTACCGCAAAAAAAAAAAAAAAAAAAAACTTCCAACAAACAAAAGCCCAGGACCAGATGGCTTCACAGGCGAATTCTACCAAACATTTAGAGAAGAGCTAATACCTATCCTTCTCAAACTCTTCCAAAACATAGTAGAGGGAGGAACACTCCCAAACTCATTCTACAGGGCCACCATCACCCTGATACCAAAACCAGACAAAGGTGTCACAAAGAAAGAAAATTCCAGGAGAATATCACTGATGAACATAGATGCAAAAATCCTCAACAAAATACTAGCAAAAGAATCCAACAGCACATTGAAAGGATCATACACTATGATCAAGTGGGGTTTATCCCAGGAATGCAAAGATTCTTCAATATACGCAAACCAATCAATGTGATAAACCATATCAACAAATTGAAGAAGAAAAACCATATGATCATCTCAATAGATGCAGAAAAAGCTTTCGACAAAATTCAACACCCATTTATGATAAAAACCCACCAGAAAGTAGGCATAGAGGGAACTTACCTCAACATAATAAAGGCCACATATGACAAACCCACAGCCAACATTGTTCTCAATGGTGAAAAACTGAAACCATTTCCTCTAAGATCAGGAACAAGACAAGGTTGTCCACTCTCACCACTATTATTCAACATAGTTTTGAAAGTTTTAGCCACAGCAATCAGAGAAGAAAAGGAAATAAAAGGAATCCAAATTGGAAAAGAAGAAGTAAAGGTGTCACTGTTTGCAGATGACATGATACTATACATAGAAAATCCTAAAGATGCCACCAGAAAACTACTAGAACTAATCAATGAATTTAGTAAAGTAGCAGGATACAAAATTAAGGCACAGAAATCTCTTGCATTCCTATACACTAATGATGAAAAATCTGAAAGAGAAATTAAGGAAACACTCACATTTACCATTGCAACAAACAGAATAAAATACCTAGGAATAAACCTACCTAAGGTGACAGAAGACCTGTATGCAGAAAACTATAAGACACTGATGAAAGAAATTAAAGATGATACAAACAGATGGAGAGATATACCATATTCTTGGATTGGAAGAATCAAGATTGTGAAAATGACTATACTACCCAAAGCAATCTACAGATTCAATGCAATCCCTATCAAACTACCAATGGCATTTTTCGCAGAACTAGAACAAAAATTTTCACAATTTGTATGGAAACACAAAAGACTCCGAACAGCCAAAGCCATCTTGAGAAAGAAAAACGGAGTTGGAGGAATCAGACTCCCTGACTTCAGACTATACTACAAAGCTACAGTAATCAAGACAGTATGGTACAGGCACAAAAACAGAAATACAGATCAATGGAACAGGATAGAAAGCCCAGAGATAAACCCACACACATATGGTCACCTTATTTTTGAAAAAGGAGGCAAGAGTATATAATGGAGAAAAGACAGCCTCTTCAATAAGTGGTGCTGACAAAATTGGACAGCTACACGTAAAAGAATGATATTAGAACACTCCCTAACACTGTATACAACAATAAACTCAAAATGGATTAAAGACATTAATGTAAGGCCAGACACCATCAAACTCTTAGAGGAAAACATAGGCAGAACACTCTATGACATAAATCCCAGCAAGATCCTTTTTGACCCACCTCCTAGAGAAATGGAAATAAAAACAAAAATAAACAAATGGGACCTAATGAAACTTCAAAGCTTTTGCACAGCAAAGGAAACCATAAACAAGACTAAAAGACAACCCTCAGAATGGGAGAAAATATTTGCAAATGAAGCAACTGACAAAGGATTAATCTCCAAAATTTACAAGCAGCTCATGCAGCTCCATGTCAAAAAAATCAAACAACCCAATCCAAAAATGGGCAGAAGACCTAAATAGATATTTCTCCAAAGAAGATACATAGATTGCCAACAAACACATGAAAGGATGCTCAACATCACTAATCATTAGAGAAATGCAAATCAAAACTACAATGAGGTATCACCTTACACCAGTCAGAATGGCCATCATCAAAAAATCTATAAACAATAAATGCTGGAGAGGGTGTGGAGAAAAGGGAACCCTCTTGTGCTGTTGGTGGGAATGTAAATTGATACAGCCACTATGGAGGACAGTATGGACGTTCCTTAAAAAAGTAAAAATAGAACTACCATATGACCCAGTAATCCCACTGCTGGGCATATACGCTGAGAAAACCATAATTCAAAAAGAGTCATGTACCACAATTGTTCATTGCAGCTCTATTTACAACAGCCAGGACATGGAAGCAACCTAAGTGTCCACTGACAGATGAATGGATAAAGAAAATGTGGCACATATATACAATGGAATATTACTCAGCCATAAAAAGAAACGAAATTGAGTTATTTGTAGTGAGGTGGATGGACCTAGAGTCTGTCATACAGAGTGAAGTAAGTCAGAAAGAGAAAAACATATACCATATGCTAACACATATATATATGGAATCTAAAAAAAAAAAGGTTCTGAAGAAGCTAGCGGCAGGACAGGAATAAAGACGCAGAGGTAGAGAATGGACTTGAGGACACAGGGATGGGGAAAGGTAAGCTGGGACGAAGTGAAAGAGTGGCATGGACATATACATACTACCAAATGTAAAATAGATAGCTAGTGGGAAGCAGCCGCATAGCGTAGGGAGATCAGCTCGGTGCTTTGTGACCACCTAGCGGGGTGGGATAGGGAGGGTGGGAGGGAGATGCAAGAGGGAGGAGATATGGGGATATATGTATAGCTGATTCACTTTGTTATACAGCAGAAACTAACACACCATTGTAAAGCAGTTATACTCCAATAAAGATGTTAAAAAAATTTTTTTAATGAAAATATTGAGCAATCAAAAAAATTTCACATAATAAAAAGTTTTCAAAAGATTGAAAAAAAAAAGAACTGTGGCCTGATATCAGAAGATTATGGAAAAATAGTCTTTTGCAACATTTTCCAGAGGAATTGGGATAGGAGAAAAAAGTACTCTGCTGTCTACTAAGCAGGAATCTGGGACTATGGGGAGAATGTGAAATTAAAGCACGCACAGCACCGAGATGGTTTCATTGCCCTTCTTGGGGTCTTGACAACAGGAGGCTGACCCACCCTCACAGAGGTTGTCCTTTGAGCACTAGAGCCATCTCCCTGTTCTCGTTTCAGCCTTTGCCCCGGTTATATTGAAGGAGACTGTGTTTGAAAGGTAAATATTTTATGTTTAAATTAACATAGTTCAGATGATCTGCCATGGCCATGTGGATGGGTCCCGAGAAGACGCCTTGGCAACTGTGTCAGAGGCCAGAGGTATTTCTGGGTGACTCAGGAGGCCAGGAATCATCGGTCTGGCTCTGGTCTGGCAGCCACCTTTGGATAATCAAATTTCCTGCTGTGCTGTCCACATTTTCCCTCCTGCAAACTGGGAGCAGAGAAGGAGAAGGCACACTTGGCCACAGACATTGAGGACGGCTCTGGGACCAAATGGTAAAAGAAAGAGACATCCTGAGTTAAGCAGAACTTATGTGAAAATAAAGGCACAGTAACCCATGATCATATACAAGAGCTTTCCACCCTTATACTGTAAAGACTCTTTCTCCCTTTCCTACTCTCCCAGAGCAGCAAGAAGCACCAGTCTCCCTCAACAGCTAGTGCCTCCTGTTTCTAAACACAGCACTGCTTTTGCTGAATTAGTCCCAGGTCTCGGCTTCAATACTATGTTGTGAGAGGGGCCAAGCTAGACTGGGCACCCCAGTTATACCCACGGCGGTCTCCTGATCAACCTCACAGCCCTTCCCATAACGTAGTGCGTCATTTCATTACCTATTTCCTACTAGGATGTGAGCTCTGGGAGAAGGAAGCATCTGTGTCTTGCTCGCAGGATAGTCCTTAATCCCTAGCAAATGGCTTGACCCTGGGAGGCACGTGTTGCATGTGTGAACAAGTAAGTGGATGAACCGCTGACTGAATAAATACAACTGAAACAAAGCCTCCCAACTCTGAAAGCCACTGACCCGCTCTGGTGCTTCAAGGCATCACACTGATTAAGGAAAGTCATCTGAAAACAAGATGAGGTCTATTCTGCAGTCTGAAAGGGCATTTTTTTTCAGACGTTGAGAGTGAACGGAGACGAACGAATTCTCTATCTGTAGGATCTACTACAGCAGATCATGTTGCTCCTTTGTTTAAAACCTCCCAAAGGCTCCCCCATTTTACACGGAATAAAATCCAAAGTCCTTGCCGAGGCTGCCACTTCTCCCTGCTTCCTCTCATCTCTTTCCTGCTGCTCCCCCCTCACCCTCTCCTCTTCAGAGACACTGGCTTGGCCTCGCTGCCATTCCCTCAATCACACAACTTGACTCCCACCCGAGGATCTTCCTAATGTTGCTCCCGCTGCCTGAAACCCTTAGGACAGAAGAAAAAAGAATATTAATTATCTGTCCTGGTTTGGGTCGGCAGCTAAAAGAGGGCTCTGATAAGAGCAGAAAGCAATTACACCATGTCATAGGATGTGTGGCTATTCCCACAGGTTAAGTATAAACACGATCATTCCACTGTCATAGGTCTTAGCTTTGGGGACAGAAAGCATAAAAGAAAAAAGAAAACATATATATACACATGCACACACACAGAGACACACACACACACACACACAGATTAGTCCTGACACCAACCTGAGAAAAAGGAATTACTCAGCTATCGCTGGAATCAGGGATTCGGTATATCAGTTGGTCAAGAAATAAGGTCTTTTGGTGGTTCTTCTCCTTACTTGTTCCTAGTCTCAGTCAGGACAAAAGTTAAGAGGAGAAAGAGCAAATACTATCTCCTTACACCACCTCTGACTGCCACAATGATGAAAGAAAACCCAACTGATGCTCCACTGGAAGGGCAGCTGTGCCTCTTGGGAAAAGGCATCTCTGCATCTCCCAAAGCAGGTGTTTCACAGATGAGGAGAAGCCTGAAAACAGAAATCAGCTATCTACACTTAAGACTCCCTAACAATCCACCGTCTGCAGTCAAACTTTGCACTATTCCATGTGCCCAGTGGGAGAAAAATCTCACCATCATCATTGTTACTGTGACATTTAGAACTACATTAACTGAACGCTGACCATATGCCGGACGCTGTTATTAAAAGCTTTATCTTATTAACTTGTTAATTTTTCATATACATATGAGGTGGTTACCATTACTGATTCCATTTTAAAGGTCAGAGAAGTCTAGAAAGGTTAAGTAACTCTCCCAAGGTCACAAAGCTGGTAAACAGCACAGGTGTGACTTCAGAGCCCAAGCCATTAACCATCAGGCCATCCAGCTTCCTAGTATAACCATGCCAGCTTCATTCTAGCAGCCCATCAACCCAAAATACTGGGTCCAACTGACAAGCAAAGAAAAGCCTAGCAAAGAAAGCAAAAGACCATAGAGTTCAGTAAAGGCCCAGGCAGAAGACATTGTTAAGCCTGGCCCAACTTTAGATGAGCCCCTCTTTTCTGATTTACGTCCTGAGTTTCATCTAAACACATCTCTTCGAGTCATGAAGTGAGTTCCCCAGGAAAACATAAAGCACCAGACCTAGTTGTAAAGCACCCTTTATCTGGTCCAGACCCGATTTCCGCTCTGCTTCATTGCGGAAGCGTCTTCGGATAGTAGGAAAAACCTTGGTCTCCCATGCTTTCACCAGCAGAGCGTAGTGGTCCTCCTGGAAGGAGAAGGCAGACGTGAACAGGGAAGGAATGCTTTGTGCAACAATCAGTCCTTCCCTGACTTACAGCTCTCACCCTGAGGTCTTCACCCCCGTCAAATGCCAGTGACAGAAACACACTATGCAGACCACCAAGCTAACTACACCCTCAGAAGCCAGGGGAGGCAACGGATGGCCTAAGGCAAGCTCTTCCTTTCCCTCTAAAGCCATATAAACGCTTCACATGATCGACAACTTTACTGCTGAATTACTATCAGAGTACTTCATTTCTCCAACATCCGGATCGCTACTGGGCAATGGAACCAAACAGATATGGCTACTGATATGTGGTTTAGAAAAATGAATACCCCAGAGCCACTGTTCCAACACAATGACAGAACCGAAAGCGTAACAACTCTAGCCTTGCACGCTCAGATCAAAATATTCCTCGTGGCTCGTCCTGGTCACCAGGGAACTACGCAAATGCTCTTAAGTGGGGCTCTTACCTGTGGGATGTCATCGTCATCATCGTCATCGCTTTCGTCATCTGCAATGGGGGGCGGATGGGGGTCTGGGCCAGAGGTGATGAAATTTTCATAGCTGAGCTCTACTTTATAATGACAGGAAGTGTCACTATCGTATTCTGTAACAAAGCACAATGACAGTGAATTCTAGGCAAGAGCACATGAACTTCTTACCCTTAGACCAGATTCTCCTAATTTGTGTGATAGAAAGACTCTTAGTTCTTGGAGAAATTTTAAAGCAAGACTCTTAGTTCTTGGAGAAATTTTAAAGCTCAGTATCAAGGAATAACTAATCATCTATCATTTCCTATTTGGGAATCTTAAAATAGTTTTTATGGGCATAATTCATTCAACTCAGAGAAGACTTTGGAAGGTTTTTCATCATGATAAAGAATTAGACAGACTCTTAAAATGATTTTCAAACCAGTATCTCAAAGGCCAAATATGGCTGCAGACATCTCATTTCGGGAAGCTCACTTTTATTCAATCTTATTATAAAAATTTTCAAATTACCAGGAATGTTTTTTAGTGCACACCTATACACCCATCACCTAGATTCCACAATTAACATTTTATTATTCTTTGATGGCTTCAGTTTTTAAAAAGTTTAAAAAACGATTAACTTTTAAAATTAGGAGATTTTATGTAAAATTCTGGGGCTCTTAGCTGTCTTATAAAAGTAGACAATCTTTCAGACTTGCGTTTCCATGTGGCAATATTGTGCTGGCCCTGAGTCGCGGGCAGGCTTCCTGTATGTGGGGGATGCGCTTTCTAGCCTGCCATGCTTCCTCCTGCTCCCCATTTTGTTTCACCGGGCCTGTTACCCCATTACCAGTGGGCACTGGGGTATGTCCAAGTTAAATGGATTTATGGAATTAACAGCATTCGCATTCCCAGGAAGCAGTGGGGCGTTGGGAGGAGGTGGCTTACGTTGCTGAGCAGTGGCCACGGCAGCAATCCGGCACGGTGGCCCGTGAGTGCCCGGGTCTGATGCAATACTGGTGCCAGCATCATTGTCACTGTCAGATGCCATGGCAAAGGGCAGGGCCTCGAAGTTAGCGCTGATCTCCTCTGCCAGGTCGGTGCACAGGTCGGCAGCGTTGCGGTGGGCCTGCCCTTCAGCATAGGCAAATGGGCGGGAGCCAAAGTTAGCTCGCGTCTTGGTGTTCTGGAAAGGAGACCAAAGAAAAGACTTGAAAGGACTTAGGTTTATTTATGCATTCATTTCTAACCCCTCGAGGTGAACTTCACGGAGAGTCTGTGAACCCAGGGAGAGGGGCTGGTTCACCCGTGGACGCCGGCGCTTCGAGCTCTGCATGGCCCCCACTGTCCCTCGCCTGGCACTCACGCTCTTTGCTGCTCAAACGCAGTGACCTTTCTTGTTTCCAGCACTGTTCCTTTCTACCTGATGCCACTGCTCATGCTGTTCCCTTCACCTGGAACATTCTTTCCTCCAATTTTGTCCATTTAAACTGGTTAATATTCCAGACCTGGCTCAAACATCACTTCTTCAGGGTAATGGGGATGTGATCAGATTTGCTTGGTACTTGCTTCCATAAAGTCTACGATTTTCAATCATATTGTGATGATTAATTTTAAGTGTCAGCTTGACTGGCCACGGGGTGCTAGATTAAACATTATTATTGCTGGGTGTGTCTGTGAGATTAGCATTTGAATCGGTGGACACAGTAGATGGCCCTCCCCAGTGTAAGTGGGTACCATCCAATCCGTTGAGGGTCTGAATAAAACAAGAGGCAGAGGAAGGAGGAATTAAACCCTTTTTCCCTGCACCACTGCTTGAGCTAGGATATCTCATCCCATCTTCTCTTGCCCTCCTTGGACGCAGACTGAATCACACCACCGGCTCTCCTGGGTCCCTGGCCTACAGACAGCAGGTCATGAGACTTCTCAGTCTCCATACTAACAGGAGTCAATTCCTCAAAATAAATCTCCCCTCCCACCTCTGTCTACACACACACACACTCTCTCTCTCTCTCTCTCTCTCTCTGTGTGTGTATATATATATATATATATATATATAGCTCCTATTGTGGGGTGTTTTTTTGTTTTGTTTTGTTTTTTGCCACACCACGTGGTATGTGGGATCTTAGTTCCCCTGACCAGGAATGGAACCCGTGCTCCCTGCAGTGGAAGCATGGAGTCTTCACCACTGGACCGCCAGAGAAGTCCCCCTGTCCTATTGGTTCTGTTTCTCTGGAGAACCTTGACTGATACACACAGTGTTTATTAGTTTGTGATTATATACATACACATATATATTTATGCAAATGTTTGACTAATGTCTGACTCCTCCAACTGGTTTTAACTTCATGAAGACAAAGGCCATAACTGTTTTGCTCATTGTTATTATATGTCCAGAGCTTAGCACACTACTTAATACATAGTAGGTACTCAATAAATATTGGCTGAATAGAACAGGCTGCCTTAAATTATTGACATCTTTAATTCACTGCACAAAGTGAGAAAAGATGCCACTATCAGAGGCATGGTACAGGGCCAGATTCTACAAGATCTTCTAAGTCATTATAAAGACTTGGGCCTTTACAACATAGACATGGGAAGCCACTGACTTGTTGAGAGTAGAGGAGTGACATGATCTAACCAACATTTTTAAGGAATCACTGTGGCTGCTGTGTTGAAAAGATGTGTAAAAGGGCAAGAACTAAGGGGCTGGTAGGGAAGGGAGATAGAGGAATATTGTAACATGCTACCCAGAAGATAAGGGTGGCTGGGCCATGACTTAAGTGGTCAGATTCCAGATACATTTTGAAGGTAGGGTCAACAAGGTTTGCTGACAGACTGGATGTGAAGCAGGAAGAAAAGAGAAGTCAAGAAGGATGCCAAGGTTTTTGGCCTTAGCAACTGTAAGGATGGAGGTGCCACTTCCCAAGACAAGGAAGGCTAGGGAAGAAGCAGGTTAGGGTATGGGGCAGAGTTAGGCTCAGTTTTAACTTTGACATGTCAATGGAACATCTATTTCTAAATGTTGCCTAGACTGCTGAATATTTGTGTCTGGAACTTAGGGAGAGATCTGGGCTGGAGATAAGGATTTGGGAGCTACCGCCCTGTAGTAAGTAGTAATGTTTCACAGAACATTAACTGTTAATAGATGCTCCTTTAAAAAAAAAAAGAGTTCCATGATTAAGTATATGTGCAGGGATGCTGGGTTAAATAAAGTTGAAGTTTTGAATCTTTACCGAAGGATTCCTCTGAGCTTCTGACATACGAAAGTGACCCGAGACGGTCACGTTCAAAACTTATTTAATGACAGACTCATTTTACTGCCATTGGAAAGAACACTAGTGTCCCTTGCATTATAGTTTTGGAAAGACTGCCAGAAGGAAGTCAAAGCAGTTAAGCACTCAGGTTCAATGCAAAGGAAGGACCCACTTCTTTAGGTTTGTTTGTGGTTCCTTCTGTTATCAGGTACCACACGTTACGTCAACAAGGCCACGTTTGGTGTCTTTAATTTTTCCATTCTTGATGGAATAAATTACTGAAGAGAATTTTGTTTCCTTTCCCAAAAAGATAACCTGCCTTTTTCTGAATGTGAACCACAGGCCACATCCCACCCGAGACATCTTCAAGATACGGTGAGAGGCGCTGCCCGCAGTATGTGAAGTACACTCGGCCTTTGGCTGGCTGCCCTGGAGGAGGAGGCGTTCCCTCGGTTCTCTCCCAGCCAATTCCTGCCACGTCACCTAGGGCAGAGAACAGGACGGAAACAACACTTTTTTTTTTCCTTTTATTGACTATTAACTAAACTTTCAATTTGCAACTGGCATGAGACTACATATCATTGACTATCTTGGCTTTTATTTATTCATGCCATCAGTTACAGCTGAAAAAGACATGGAGTACCTTGTATTTATATATAGAGAGAGTAACACAATAGAAATAAACAATTTCTGTTTAGAAGAACAAAAATACCTAGTGTCTGAGGTTAAGTTATTTACCACAATTACACATTAAATTTAGCTTTTATTTTCCAGGCAGCCAAGACAAAAAGGGAAAACACTGGGTATGATTTTTTTTGGGGGGGGGGTATGATTTTTTAATAGAGGAATACAAGTTTTTCTCTTTTGACACGTACCAGATTACTTATGCATAAAGGTAAAAAGGTAATATTTTCTCAGTAAGTTTGCAGAAGACTTAGAAAGGATCTAAAAAAATATAATTTTAAACTCAACCTACAATGTAAGCTAAACATACACCATTAAATCACACTCTGTCCCCTTACTTACGTGTATTTAAGGCATTTTTGCAGGAAGTGAAGATCATATAAGCCAAGCTGTTTTCTGATGAAGTGACTAGATATTGTGGTAGAACTTAAAGAACCAAGGGGACCATATCCACCACATCAGCACTACTAGAGGCTGTCTCAGGCAAGCTGCTAGCACACGTAGCTTTAAAATTAACCTGTTGTAAAATCTCCAATAAGCGCATGAAGTTCTGTGATTCTGTTTTTGATCAGAGTCTCATATGATTTTGAAACCACTAGGCTGGCCTTCCCAATGGCTGGGGACTTGTCACTGTTCACTATGGCACCCGAAGGGCCCAGAAGAGGGCCCAACATGTAGGAGATGCTCAAAGAGTATCTGCTGATCAACAGACACTGAAAATGTTGGTACAGAGATTGGGATCCTGTTGTAATAAGTGCGTTCCTGAATCCTATTCCCACACAGACACATTTCTCTGAGAAAGGGGTGGTATGTTTGCTTGAGGTCTGGTCCAAAATATTCTCAAAAACTATGATCAAACAAAATAACAATCAACTATAACAAATGAATAGAACGCCCACTATGGATCCCCTGCTGTCTCTACTACCCCTCGCTTTGTGCTTAAAGCACTTAAGTACTCAGTTGAGATTACAGAGCTGTCTCCATAAAGTAAGAGAGAAACAACTTGCCAGGAAGTAATTTCCAAGGCATAACCTGACCATAACTAAAAATACCATGCTCACTGGAAAAGTGCAATTTAATAAACAGCTCCCTCAAGGATAAGCAAAATTACCCCCCAAACTGCTACAAGAAGTTATCTGTTGGGTTCAGTGACTTAGTAACCCCTATGCAAGCATCCAAGATCATCTGTTATATTTAATAATTTCAGTTTTATCAGAGATGATGCTAAGATGTACTGTCTGAAAATAAGTAGCCAACATGTTTGGCTGCTTCTAATGTCAAGAGGACAGTGTCTATATTTTGCTACTTCTGGAGCAGGTAGGACTGATCCCAATTCATCTACTATTACAGATGAAGTTAGTTATATGGAGGCTTAAAAAGAAGAGGGGAAAGATTTTCTTTTCATTGAATTGACTATGTGACTGAAACATCTGGGCAGAAGATGTGCTGAAGCTGGACCAGATGTTTAGGCTACCAAGAGCAAAGTCTACAGCATGTATCTTTACCTATTGATAATGAATTTCTTGAGTGCCTCAAGGCGACTGGTAGAGGGTTTTTTTTTAAGCTATTCATCAATGAAAAGCTGATGAAAGACCAAATTTTGGAGAAAAGCAAAATCTCAGATTCTTCTAATGATGGAGGAACGAAAGTCAATGTGACTCCTAAGTTACCAGATGGAGGCTTTAAGGAGAACAGTGCCTCATAAAATGAGAGGTTTTGTGTAAACTAGGGGACAACAATGACAAGTATTTCATTTTCACTGGAAGACAGTGTCCGTTTTCAGTTGCCAAGTTTCATTAATTTTAACCTATTTTGACCCAGACCTGGGAACAACAGAAATACACAGGGTTAAAAAAAAAAAACTCCCACCGCACGCACCAGGAGAGAGAGTCACGTCTAAGCGAACGCTCTTCCACTGTAATAAACTGGAGCCGTTGTAGTGCACGGCTCGTCCATTGCTGTGAAAAAAACAAAGAGAAGTCAAAGACAAGGCTAATCAGGCAACACAGAGGAAGGTAAGTAGTGAACAGTAGCATGAGAGTAATCAGAAGAGAAATCCTAAGAGCTACTCTCATTCACTAAATATGAGTATATTTCCAGCTGGTATTTTCTACATTTTTTAGAGTAGAGATTAAAATGATATTACTTTAGTTTTAAAACACCCACATGAAAAAAAAAAAAAAACCCACCCACATCCACTACTTTTTTTTTTTTTTTTTTAATAACAGCGTTAGTAGCCACTTACTTATGGAAAAGACAAGTGCCCACTGGATTAGTCCAAGCCCCGTCTCTTTTCTCTGCTTCTGTAGCAAAGCCAAAGGAAACTATTGGTCCAGTGTCATCATCACTATCTCCATAGGAAACAATTTCAATTTCCCAGTAGAAAGATGGGGCCTGAAGAAACACAAGAAGTGCGCAATCAGAGGGCTCACTGTGGGCCCTTGAACTTCCTCTTTCTCTCACATTTGAAGGAAAGAGGCAGAAGACAGTATGTCATGTGATTTCTCACCTGAATGGGCAGTGGTGAGGTGGCATAGATAAATGTGCCCCGGGGCAGACCGCCCCCAGCGCTGGGGTCAGCAAGGAAGGTGACGGAAGTGAGGTGCGATGAGAACATGCAGGCTCGGACAGGTGGAAATACTCGTGAGGGGCTCCACGTAATCTCTTTGGGCTGCATTGGGGAAAGACACCCTCATTCAATAGAATTGCAAACACAAAATGGAGATGTTGAGATTTCAAGTGACATTTCTTCTTTTACAGATTTTTAACTTTCTTATCTTGAAATAATTTCAAAGCTACAGAAAAACTGCAAGAATACAACAACTTTTGTATACTCTTACCTAGATGCACTGATTTTTTTCTGATAAAATTCATATAACGTACAATTCACCCAGTTAAAGTGTACAATTTAATGGTTTTTAGTATATTCACGGAGTTGTGCAACCATCACCACAATCTAATTTTAGAACATTTCTGTCCCCCTTAAAAGAAATGGTACCCATTAGAAGTCAATTCCCACCCTTCTCTCCTTCCCAGTCCCTGGCAACTACTTATCTGCCTGTTTTCTGTCTCTATGGATTTGCCTGCTCTGGACATTACAAGAAATGGAATCATACAATATGTGGTCTTTTGTGACTGGCTTCTTTCACTTAGCATAATTCAAGGTTTATCCATATTGTAGCATGTATTACCACTTCATTAATTTTAAAGGCTGAGTAATATTCCATTGTATGAATATACCCATTTTACGCATTCATTCATCAGCTGATGGACATTTACGTTATTTCTATTTTTCAGCTATTATGAATCATGCTGCTAAGAACATTCACAGAATGCCAATATTGAACATTTTTGCCTCTTTTGCTTTTTTTTTCCCCCAGTGTAACTTGTTTTTCCCCGTGAGTCTGCTTTTTCTTTTGTTTTATTCACTAGTTTGTTGTATATTTTAGATTGCACATATAAGTGATATCACTCAGTACTGACTTTCTCTGTGCCACTTTGGCTTTTTAGTCACTCTTTCTCTCTATGTATACTTATTATTACGAGATGAACTATAGATCTAATTTCAAAAACGTTTTCTTTTTCTGTTATTGATAACATAGAAATTATTTACAAATCAATGAGTTCTGCTCCCCTGCTATAATCTTTCGATACTCAGAATGACAAATCAACGTGCTTTGACATTCAAGGATGAGAGTATGTCACTGCAGAGCATACACCTCCAAATGGCTTTGCAAACACCCATTCTCAGTGCCATTAACATGCTGCTTGGCATTCTGTAATTCTTCAGGCACGTGCTGCAGACAGGCAGCAGGTGTGGGACACTGCAGAGGGCTCACCTGTCTCCGGTCAGCCTGCAGTGGAGGTGGCGGGGGCCGAGCACAGTCCCGGTAGAGCATCCTCAGCCGTTCACACTGCACTTCCACAACTGCCAGTCGCTCTCCTGGAGGGGGAGACATTGAATAAGTGAAAATAAGTCCTACAACTCCTGAGAGGGCTCCAACTCTTTTGGAGTAGGGTCAGAGCAATAAAATGCTTACAAAAGATTACTCAAATTCTTACAAAAGAGCAAATACCCTGAGACATCTTTGTCTACTACGTGTAGCTCAGCAGCAAAGCAATGGGGTCAAGTGCACAGGCTCTGGCGTTAGGCTGCCTGGATTCAGAATCTGGCTCCATTACTTGATATTTACCATCTCACTTCCAATATAGGGGTAATAATAGTACCTGTGCCTCACAGGGTGGTTGTGAAGATGAGCTAAAATAACACAAGTAGAGCCTTTAGCCAAGTCCCTGGCACAGGGCAAACACTCAATAAATGAAAGCTCTTATTATCATCTACGAAATGAAAACTACTATTTTTTTTTAAATTTATTTTTGGCTGCGTTGGGTCTTCGTTGCTGTGTGCAGGCTTTCTCTAGTTTCAGCGAGCGGGGGCTACTCTTCGTTGAGGTGCGCGGGCTTCTCACTGCGGTGGCTTCTCTTGTTGCAGAGCACGGGCTCTAGGCGTGCAGGCTTCAGTAGTTGTGGCACACGGGCTTAGTTGCTCCGCGGCATGTGGGATCTTCCTGGGCCAAGGCTCGAATCCATGTCCCCTGCATTGGCAGGCGGATTCTTAACCACTGCGCCACCAGGGAAGTTCCCGAAAACTATTACTCTTATCATCTAACTTGATTTTCTAAAAGTCTACAACCTGCTGAACATCTCCTATGAGCAAGGCACAGTGCTAGATGTTGGAAAATACAGTTAATACGAGCTGAAGTCCCCAGCCTGGGAGAGATAAGACATGTATATGCATACACACATACAATAAAGAACATAGTGCAAGGCTAGAGTGTGTTATTATGTGACATAAGACACAAACACAGGCACAGAGGTGTGACTTCATTCCAGGAGCTAGAAAGGCTTAATAATCAGATCTCAGAAAAGTCAGAATTTCAATAAGCAGAGAAGGAAGGGAATTCTGGATGGCTTGGCACTGTGACACTACTCTAGAATAGTCAAGAGTTAGATGTCTCAGGAGTACCTCACATGACACACAAAAACTCAAAATGGATCAAAGACCTAAAAAACCTATAGCTAAAACTCTAACTCCTACAAGAAAATACTGGTATAAATATTTATGACTTCAGATTAGGCAATGGTTTCTGAGATAGGATACACAAAGCACAAGCAATGAAAGAAAATTTGAGAAACTGGATTCATAAAAATGAAAAATCTTCATGCTTCAGGGCTTCCCTGGTGGCGCAGTGGTTGAGAATCCGCCTGCCGATGCAGGGGACACGGGTTCATGCCCCGGTCTGGGAAGACCCCACATGCCACGGAGCGGCTGGGCCTGTGAGCCATGGCCACTGCGCCTGTGCGTCCGGAGCCTGTGCTCTGCAACGGGAGAGGCCACAGCAGTGAGAGGCCCATGTACCGCAAAAAAAAAAAAAAAAAAAAATCTTTGTGCTTCAAAAGACACTTGAGAAAGTGAAAAGATAACCCACAGAATGGGAGGGAGTACTTATAAATCATATCTGATCAGGGACAAGTATATCTAGAATATATAAAGAACTGTTATAACTCAACAATAAAAAGACAAATAACCTAACTAAAAACAGGCAGAAAAGCTGAACAGATATTTGTCCAAAGAAGATATACAAATGGTCAATACACATGTGAAAAGATGCTCAACGTCATTGGTCATTAGGAAAAGGCAAATGAGATACCATTTCACACCTACTAAGCTAGTTATAATAAAAAAGACAGTACCAGTGTTGGCTAGAGTATGGAGTAACCGGGACCCTCATACGTTGCTGGTGGGAATGTAATAAGCACAGCCACTTTCGAAAATGGTCCCTCAAAAAAGGAAGCAGTTCCTCAACTTAAAACATAGAACTGCTGTAAGACCCAGCAATTCCACTCCTATATATATGCAACAGAATTGAAAACGGAGTCATATGCACAAAAACTTATATATGAATGTTTATAGCAGCATTATTCACAATAGCCAAAAGTCAGAAACAACACAAGTATTCATAAATTGATCAATGGATAAACAAAATGGTCTATCCATACAATGGAAAGGTATTCAGCCATGAAAAGTAATGAACTACTTGATACCTGCCACAATACGGACAAACCTTGAGAACATTATGCTAAGTGAAAGAAACCAGACACAAAAGGCCACACACATACTATATGATTCCATTTATATGAAATGCCCAGAACAGGCAAATCCAGAGACAGGAAGTAGACTGACGGTTGTCAGGGGCTGAGGGAAGGGGGTGGGGATAACGAATACAGAGGGTTTTCTTCGCGGGGAGTGGTTATAAATGTTCTGGAATTAGTGGTGATGGTTGCACAGCTCTGAATGTACTGGGTTGGCCAGAAAGTTCGTTAGGGTTTTTCTGTAACATCTTATCGAAAAACCTGAACGAACTTTCTGGCCAGCCCAATGTAAAAACCCACTGACTCGTACGCTTTAAAAATGGTAAATTGTGTGGTATGCAAATTATATTTCAACTTAAAAAGATGTCTTAGGAAGAATAAGATGTACTCTAATAAAAGTAAACCACAGAATATGTTTAGGATAGTAGCAAGAAAGATTTATTGACATACCTAGTACCTACAGACACTTAAGACACCTAATACAATCCAATGATATGGATTAGACAGTGATCAAAGATGAAATAGTCGAAGTGGAGCCAGGAGTGAGGCCAGGCCATGAGGTACGTGTCTAGTGTTCTCTATTTACACCTGGGAGTCAGGGACACAAGTCTAGATCTGTGCTTGCCAATAGACAAACCAAAGAGGGGGAAACTATTTAGTTATAGATTCGTGGAGTCCATTACATAAATGTAAAACTGACTACTCATAAAGAGCCCAATTATTTTTAATAAACATTTTCCAATTATTTTTGTTAAAATGACTTAAAAATTATTCTGAGAGACCTGATACACAGAATGCTGGAGGATACAGTGAATAACATCTGCAGCAGTGTCCTTATAAGCAACCAGTAACAAGTGTCATGGAGATACTTCAATGCAGATAGGTGGAATCAGACCAAATAATAAGGGAAAAGCAATTCTTAGGAAGAAGGAAGGGAGTGGGGGCTGTTTGGCAGAGTTGAGGCATGTCTGCCATGAAGTAGGCTTAACATAAGAGGAGATTTTTATAGCATCTAGTAAGAGAAAAAAAAGCTCCTAAGCTACAAATTCAAGAAAGAAAAGGCTGATTGTACTGTACTTTAGCCATAGTAACAAGTAAGTGCCAGACCTGGCTGTAAATTCATTCCAATCTATAAATGACAACTTAACAGTAGTAACCGCACTTAGGAAAGCCAGCCTCTCAGTGACAGCTCTATGCACCTGACAAGCAGCCACTCAAATCGGGGCTTCAGGAAGGTAACTGTGATGACAATGGGAAAATACAAAGTGCAAGAAGGAAAAGTTTGGAGAATAACGCATATGCCTAAACACGAGATAAAAAGCACCCGACTTAAAAGAGCTGGTAGTGGAGATGAACAGAAAAGAGATAAATTTCAGGAGCATTTCAAAGGAAGAATCAAATATGGCAACTGACTGGATGTGGAAGGACTCAGTGTCTGAGGGTCAACAATAGCGCAAGTATAACCAAGAATAGGGAATTCGGAAAGGAGAGTGGATTCCAGAGTAAATGATGACTTTGGTTTTAAATGTGGTATATTCATGAGGCTGGGGCTTGCGGGGGGTTCCTTCTATGAAAAATAGCTACCAGGCCTGCACCTCAAGAGAAGGACTGCCCACAGCAGAAGCCATGAAAGCACAAGGAAGGGCAGATAAAGCAAAGAAGGTGGGTCAAGGCAAAACTTAGAGCAGTTTCTTCAAGTGAGCTGTGAGGGCCACTTGCATCACACTGCCCAGGCCCACCCTTGACTTCTAACTTTTTGGTGGTGCTTGGAAAGCATTTTAAACTTGCCTCCCAGAGATTCTTACAAACTTTCCAAGTGTGAGAACCTCTGGCTCAGGGAATGTGTACATTTAGGAAGGAGGGAGAAAAGGAAATCTGAGAGATTCTGCTATCTGTAAGAGTATAAAAAAAAAGTTGAGAACTTTTTCGGTTTCCATGTCTCTTCTTCCGTTTCACAATCTATTTCCTATGCTGTTTCAACCAAGGGATCCAGTTAACTCCCCAGGAATATTTCTTTCTTTCTTTCTTTTTCTTTTTTTTTTAGTATTTATTTATTTATTTGGCTGTGTCGGGTCTTAGTTGCGGCATGCGGGATCTTCGTTGCCGCGTGCAGGATCTTCATTACAGCTGTGGGATCTTTAGTTGTGGCATGTGGGATCTAGTTCCCTGACCAGGGGTTGAACCCGGACCCCCTGCATTGGGAGACCAGAGTCTTAGACACTGGACCACCAGGGAAGTCCCCAGGTATATTTCTTTATGAGAAAAAGCTCTGTAGTGCTATCTTCCTAGACCAAATGGAACTAGGTACTCTTTTCTTTGGGTTAGAGAAGCTATAAAATTTAGCTATGAGTGAGTTAACATTACAATGGCCAAGTCCGTGGCTTAATTCATCCCAGATGAAGTAAAATAATAAAAGGAATTCATTGAAAATTTTTTCATTTTAGAGAATCAATATATTATCACATACACATTTTATGACACTTTCATATATGAAATTTAAAAATCTTGATACATTAAAAAATAAAAATCAGGGACTTTCCTGGTGGTGAAGTGGTTAAGAATCCACCTGCCAAGGCAGGGGACACAAGTTCGAGCCCTGGTCTGGGAAGATCACACATGCTGCGGAGCAACTAAGCCCATGCACCACAACTACTGAGCCGGCGCTCTAGAGTCCGCGAGCCACAACTACTGGGCCTGTGTGCCACAACTACTGAAGCCCGTGTGCCTAGAGCTTGTGCTCCACAACAAGAGAAGCCACTGCAATGAGAAGGCTGCGTACTGCAATGAAGAGTAGCCCCCGCTCGCAGCAACTAAAGAAAGCCCGTGCGCAGCAACAAAGACCCAACGCAGCCAAAAAAAATAAAATTAGATAAATAAATAAATAATCGAAGAACTCTTTCTCCTCTACCCACCACTTTGGATCTCATTTATTAAACAGCATTTCTTCTGAGCACAGGCTCTGACTCCCTAGCAGGCTATAAGAATCCACTACTGGGGCTTCCCTGGTGGCGGAGTGGTTAAGAATCTGTCTGCCAACGCAGGGGACATGGGTTCAAGCCCTGGTCTGGGAAGATCCCGCATGCTGTGGAACAACTAAGCCCATGTGCCACAGCTACTGAGCCTGTGCTCTAGAGCTGGTGAGCCACAACTACTGAAGCCCGCACGCCTGGGGCCCATGCTCCACAACAAGAGAAGCCACCACAATGAGAAGCCCGCGTACCGCAACGAAGAGTAGTCCCCGCTCACCCCAGCTAGAGAAAGCCCACATGCAGCAATGAAGACCCAACACAGCCAAAAATAAAAACAAATAAATTAATTAAAAAGAAAAAAAAAAAAGAATCCACTACTGTGTTGAAAAGTAATTCAGATATGGGTTGTTTTTTTTTTTTTTTTGCTGCATTGGGTCTTCGTTGCTGCACGCGAGCTTTCTCTAGTTGCGGCGAGCGGGGGCTACTCTTCGTTGCGGTGTGCAGGCTTCTCATTGCGGTGGCTTCTCTTGCTGTGGAGCATGGACTCTAGGTGCATGAACTTCAGTAGTTGTGGCACACGGGCCCAGTAGTTGTGGCTCGCGGGCTCTAGAGCGCAGGCTCAGTAGTTGTGGCGCACGGGCTTAGTTGCTCTGCGGCATGTGGGACCTTCCCAGACCAGGGCTTGAACCCATGTCCCCTGCCTTGGCAGGCAGATTCTTAACCACTGCGCTACCAGGGAAGCCCTGTTTATGTTTTTGTTTTTGTTTAAATACAGGTAAATGACTCAGGAATCAGCAAACTTGGATATCTACATTTAACCTCAGAGTTCTTTCTGATAATCTAATAAGTGAGTATTAAGGACTGTTGCACTTGACATAGGACAGTATTTTAGAATATAAATCGCTATGTATAAGCTCATAGTCTTCTCTTTTGTAAAAATTAGTAAGAACTTCCCCCACGTTTCTTTCCAACTCTTTCTTACCACAGGGTTCTTTTCCACAGAAAAAAATGGGTTAGTGGGTTATTATTAAAACCATTTGCTCTAAATTATTATGATTCCTGGCTTGTACATTAAGTACCAAAGTTAATTTCACAGAGTAAGACCCCTTTATTCCATAAAATATATAAAAGATACCCAGAAAGAGTCCTATAGAATAGTAAGTGATTCATTCAGCAAGTTATATGCTTGCTAAAATCAGTCAAATAAGTCTTAGGATGCAATCTAAGCCAAGAATATTGAAAGCAGAGGCAGGGAACTACATACCATAAGTACAAAAGTAAATTATAAGCAAGTATTTAGCATAAGTAAGTTCACCCAAGAAAGCAAGCTCCTTTTCTTTTGTTCTTTTTCCCTTTTCTTGGGGTCTCTCTGAGGTTTTTTTTTTTAATAGTTTATTTATTTATTTGGTTGCACCAGGCCTTAGTTGTGGCAGGCAGCCTCTTTAGTTGTGGCACATGTGCTCCTCAGTTAGAGCTTACTGGCTCTTTAGCTGTGGCAGGACAACTCTTAGTTGTGGCATGCATGTGGGATCTAGTTCCCTGACCAGGGATCGAACCCAGGCCCCCTGCATTGGGAGCATGGTGTCTTAACCACTGTGCCACCAGGGAAGTCCCTCTCTGAGGTTTTTTTTAACAGTTGTTGGCTCCAGAGAACCATGCTTATTAAGGGAAGGAGATTTGAGAAGTAAAACAGATACAGAATGAAGATAAAAAGCGAAAACAAACCAACAGAAATCACTGCCACATGAAAAAGGACAAAAATTTAAGGACAGAAAAGAGATTAGAGAGTTACTGAAAAAAAGCAAACAACATGAGAGACAGTAAATAATATAGATAACAGAAATGACCAAAAAAAAAAAAAAGGATAAAACTAAAACCATTAGGGAAGGGAAGGATATCCACTTCTTCTTTACAGTTTATGAAAATACTAGTAATAGAGCATTGGAGAAATGCTAATCTAATTGTGAACAATTACATTTACAGTCCTACTATGTCCTTGAGGATAAAGGGTAAATTTTCACTTTAAAAACACCCAGGCCAACTATCAATTTACAGGAAATTTGAGGACCAAAGGACACATTAAATGACACCACAGGATATAATCAGCAAAATCCAGACTGTGGGAAACTCTTCAACGAATAAGTTGCAAGGGAAGAAAAGATATTGAGGGGAATTTTTTTTAAAAAGAGATTTAAAAGACAGCAATGAATTATAATAGATGAACTTTATTTGGATCCTGATTCAAATAAACAAATGTAAAAACAAGTATTACTTTATGAGAACATTAGAAAGTTGAACACTGACTAGATATTTAATAATATTAAAGAATTACTGTAAATTTTTTAGATGTGATACTGATATTGTGGTTATTTTAAGAGTCCTTATTTTTGACACACATACTAAAATATTTATGGATAAAATAAAGGAATATCTAAAAATCTGCTTAAAAATAATCCAGGAGGGTGCAGCGTAGATGAAACAGGATTGGCTCTGAGTTGATAACTGTTGAAACTAGATGATGGAAACGTGAGGGTTCATTTTACTAAAAAAGTCTCTCTATTCTTGTATTTGTTTGAACTTTTCCATACACACACACACACACAAAGATGGATGTTAGTGCAAATTCTTGATTCTGAATTCAAATGTGGCCAATGACAATAGTCAGAAAGTATCTGCAGCTCATACATAATTCTAATTGAGAAATAAAGGCAACTAATTAATATGAATGGGGAAAAGAAAACACTCTGACATAGTGGTCCTAAAGTTAAATTGAAAAATGCTGATTTCCTAGTTGGCATATACTGAAGGTTTTAATTTACATTTCTAGATCTGAAATGAAAGTAAATTGTGGTAAGTGTTGTGTTTAGAGTTCAGCTGTTGGATGTGTACATGAAAACAGTTAACATTCCATTATCAAATTATAAATGTGCTGACAAAACTTAAGACAATAGGGTAGAAAGGAAAGTAACAGGTACTTACCAGCACTGCATTCCTGGGCTACTAGGTTGAGAACTTCAACAGCTGCTGGACACTGCTGTATGAATTCTTCACAAAATAAGCTGTCTTCTAAAAGCTGGGCCATGACCAGGCATGCTCTTAATGTTAAAAGATTTACAATATTTCAAAGTCATCAATGGTCATTCTCTAAAAAGTCAACTGTGAAAAACATTTCAATCAATTTTATCCTCTAATTTAAACAAGGTTCAAACTCCCCATTCCTCTTGCTTTTTTTCTGAGCTGGACTGGCTGGGAAGTATATAACTTCTCTTGTGCCCCACATACTAACTGCTGACACTGCGTGGACAATCGGAAAAGGGAAAAATGGCTGCCACCTCCCTAAATGAAGTCACCAAGTGCCAGGTAGAAATCAGCACCATCTCTTAACAGCTCTTCCTAACCGGCGCTCCGTGGGCAATATTAACGTTCTGGGAACAAGAGAGGTCCAAACACTTGGGAAATCTGTATGCTGATCTCTCTCACCTAACTCAAAACACATATTAGAACTTTCTGACAAGTTTCATTGTCAAAAGAAACTTGCTGTTGTTTCATTGTAAATAAACGTATTTTCTTTCCAACTCCAGTACTTGCGAGCATTCCCTAATTTTCTCCTCAGCAGTCTGGAAAGCAGATGGACCAGATAGGTACTAATGTGGTCCGAACCACTTTAAAAAAGGCAAAGCTGCAGAAGAATTCCTGTGACAGGACAAAGTTCTTTAACCAAAGCAAATCAGTGGAGCCTCATGTATGTGCTCTATATATCAATCATATTTTGTTTATTTACTTTCTTAGGGAAACAGCTAAACTTTATTTCAAAGTGCAGAAACTGGGGAATGCAACAAAAACTGTAGTAAACATAGCACAAGAGGATGGTTTCTGTTACTCAGTTTGGCATGAAGTTCACGCTGCGGACCCACTAAGCCTGGTGCAGAGGGCCCCCATGGAGGACCCCTGTCTCTGTGCCTGCACCACCTCAGCACATTAGGGGATCTTTGGAGGGTGCTCACCTTGTTCTTATTTCAGCCAGGAGCCGAACGACTGCCATCACAGGAGCTGACCCATCTCCTGTTGCAGGAAGTGAGGTATGAATAGAGAGACTTCCCTCCTGAGGAAGCAACATGGACTGGACTGCCTGTACTACCTTCTCAGTAATGGACAGTTTATGAAGAGGCAATGCCTGATGGCGGTGGGGGGAGGGGCATGGCAAAAAGTTAAATTCAAGTAGTTAGTTTATAAGAAATGAGGGTGTTATTATCATCTGGAGTTAATTCTCAAAATTTCAGTTAAAAAGAATCAAATCACCATACAGAATTGCAAGCTAGACCCAAACAATTAAACATACAATACACTGTGGAATATTCCAAACCAAAGAAATGAATTTTGTCATCCAGGTAAAAATTTCCACACAAATGTTACTATTAAATGATTATGCCCAATAGGTAAATACATGTCACGAGTAAAATTTAAGAAAACCAAGTATCTGTGCTTCTGTACTGTGTATGTGCATATTACTCATTCAGTACGGTTACCATCTGCAGTAACATTTTAAGATGCATTTAAAAATCACCTTACCTCTGATCTTGGAACACAAAGTCTAGACAATGGAATAGTCAGTGTGTCTGATGCTTGCGACGTCTTTCTACAGTCTATGGGTGGGAATTTGACTGTAGCTATACCTTCCTGCTCATTGATAGAAGCCACTACTCCGACGCTTCCTGATATTCCTCTACCTAAAACCTAGAGACACAGAGGGATTAGCACTACCTACCAGCTCTGATGGTGTGAGCAATTATCTGATGTGACAAGTGGGAAGAGGAAACTTACAGCTGTCATTACCGGCATTACAGTAATAGTTTCTTATAACGCAGATACCAAGCCCTGAACATGAGTTAAAATGATAGGTCTTAAAACCTTACGTCGAGGTGATCACAATATGATACAAAGTCAAACTTTCAATTCTGAAACATTGCCAATATTAACACCACCACAGGACACAAGTACTGTAGTTAACGTTACATGGTACTGCACTAGTATCTGACTCATCTGCAGCACAGTGTGGATTGGAACTCACGAGTTTCTTAGCTTAAAGGAACCAGGATTTTTGTCCAGCTGGGTGGATGACACTTGTCTTACAGATGAGCAATTAATCAATGGACTTACATACAGGGGAAAGCGATGACTTGGGAAGATGGTGGCTGGTTACCTGAACCTCAGACCCCATCTTGATTGTCTCTTTGAAGCCTCCAAGTGCACACAGTGCAGCGACAGCCTGGCGGGCGATTCTCTGAAGTTTGGCGAGTTTTCTGCCACTACTGCTGCCATTTTCCAGAATGCTTTCTGCATATTTCCCCAATTGTGGAATGTACATCAGCGCACGAGACAGAACCTAAGTGTAAGAAGCAGCCCATGCAGTGGGAGATAAAGCTCTGGTTGTTTTGATACTAAGCATGATGCAGTGTCTACAACAGTGCCTGGGTCCCATGTGCTAAAGGAACTCTGGACATGAGAGGGGTGAAATAATTATCAGGTATGACCACTGACATTCTTGGCATATTTGCCTTACATGATTGGACAGAACTGGAAATACACAACCTCAAAATATGGGAGAATCAAACACTGTTAATAAAACCCCTAAACTAAAGCAAAAATTTATCTGCAGGAAAACCATAACAGCATACTGCCTACATCTCAACACCCAGGTATCTTTAGGACACGTTATAAGGTGTTCACATCACGAATGACTGGGAAAAGGGAAATTGATTACCAAACCCTAGTTTTCAGGAAACTGAACTACTGTTTGTAAAAATGAATTACTGACAGAGCACTCAGGGAGTGTAAATCACACAGAGGCCTCCTTAGGACTTAGTAAGTACACTTAACAAATCCAATAAACCAAGGCCACATGATTTCCTAATGTTAGTACCAATCAAATATAAGCAAGAAGGAGAAACAAGGAGTGCCATTCTTTTCCTGAGAACACTAGCCTGCCTTCCGTGAAATCAGAACTGGCAGTGAAAGGGGATGTGGGTTAACAGAGTTGAAGCTACTGAATCAAAGCAAATTTCAGGGGAAACACAGTTAACAAGTATATCTGGCCAGTCTGGGAACTCTCTCTTTGTTAGAATGTCCTTTGCTAGAACAGAACATTAACTTCTGTCTTGCTTCCTCTTTTAAGCAGCAACAGCGTACTAGCCTTCTCTGCTGTCGTGGTCCATATCTGAGCAGCATTTGACTCAGGCGCCGTCAGCAAGCTGTGAAGCAAGGCGATCACTTCTGCGGCCATGCTGTTCGCCACATGCCCACTGATGAAAGGTCGGACAGGGTCGGTCCTGCAAGCGTCAACAGGGAAAAGTGTCAGTGCCCAGTGATGGTGAATAAGGCAGACGAGTGGCTTCAGGCTTGGCACCAGATGCAAACATTTTCTAGTTATAAATACTGGAAAAAGTGGGTTTTGGTGACTCCCATTCTTTCTGGTAACTGAAGAAGCCTTGGAAACAATGGACCTCAAACCTTTAACTGTATAAACCATCGTGATCAAGGAAAGGACCTACACTACATCTGCCTCTGGCTGGCAAGCACAGAACCTCACACAAACTTCCCAGGGGCAACACGCATTTATCTTTCCTCCAACTAGAAAGAAGCTTCTGTGTACAGTTGGGATGGTGACAAGTATCGTTTGGATGAAGAAAAGGCAGCAAGGACAGTTTACTATTTCCGCTACTCAAAAAAACTATAGCTGGTGTTCCTGGTGGTGGCCTTCCTCAGAAAAACAATCCTCCAGCCACAGATGTCCACTCAGCCTGGAGGGCCCCCCTATTTGTCCCTCACAACCTCAGATCCACCTGGATGGTCATCACTTTCTGACTTGACTTTGAGAACAACTACTACAACGGATGGGTATTTTAAGCCCTCAGTCCTCATTTCCAGCAGGTCAAGGGGAGGATATAAAATTAAAACCCTCAAAACAAATCCTTTACAAAGTAAGTCTGAGAAGAGTGCAGACAGCTTCCAACCTGTGAAAGGTTTTACCTGGCAAGTTCAGAGTTCCTCTCTCGGCAAATGGAAGTTTGGGCGGTTTTCTTTTTGTCCCCTGTGGACAGTCCACTCACAGTCTCTGGGTTGAGCGATTCCACGGGTGGCCCGACACTGACGATGAGGCCTGACTGTGCCCACTTGGTTGCTTTTCGCAGAGCAGCTGCCGCCTCTTCTGTAATCACCTCACAGCAGCCACCCTGGGGATCAGATTGAAGACATTCATGATATTCTTTTCGCTCTTCTCAGCATTATACTTTAAAAAATCTGTTTCCCCTAATCCAGGCTCATTTTTATAAATTCATATATTAAAATATTATATGTAGAAAGTTAAATCTCCACAAACATCCTTTGTCCTCGCCCAGTCAGAGATCACTGTTAGTCCTCTAGAATTTTTTCCATGCAGATTCTGACATACATAATCATAGGCCACGCTACACAGTTTTGGTTTCTTTTTTATCAGTTATCAAAACATCATGAATTGTGATCATTGATATGAACCTGATACCATAAAATATCATGAATATCCATGTCTATATATTTAGACCTACCTGATTCTTTTTATAGTTGTACAGTATTTCACTATATGAATGTAATAATTTCTTTAACAAATCCCCTATTTATGGGTACACAGATTCTATTTTGTTTTTTACAAACAGAACTGCCAAGGACAGGCTTGTCTCTGGATACTTGAAAATGCCTATTTACCCTCACCTTGGCAATAATGGGTACCATCGATCTTAACATTATCAGTGCGACAGGTAAAAATGATACACTACTATTGTTTTATTACTTCCCTTTAATTATTTATCATGTAATCTGTGAGCCTGAGCATATTTTTATATTTTCACGGGCTTTTTTGTCTGTATTTCTTATTATCTATTATTATTACTCTTTTAACCTTTCACCCTATGGTCACTTTTTTTTTTTTTTTTTGATCACTTTTAAAGTATTTTTAGGCTGTAGAACTTTCTTAACAGAGCTAAGAAAATTTCTAGGTCAAAACCAAGAGTTCTCTTCTACATTTTAACGTTAATGATACATTGATTTTGACTAGTTCTCTTGAAAATGGCCTCAGTTAAGCCACTGTCTTCAATTTCTCACCCTGTGGTAACTTGAAATTTAAAAAAAAATTTCTCCTGAAAACCTGAAGCCTGGCATATGTTCTTCGACTGTGGGTCTTGGCGGAGCGGGTTCCTTCATATTGGGGTTACCTTTGTCATGTCTCGGTCCATTTTCACGACTTTCTCCATGTTGGCACCAGTACCAAGTCGGAAGGGCCGTCCTTCTGAGCTACTAAAATGGGAAGGCAGAGAGAGGCAATGATTTTACAGGCATGGTCACAGGTGGGGGAGGCCTCAGTGAGCGATCTAAATCCCAAAGTGAGGGGATTTTAACAACAGCCTGGATTGCTGCCTTGGTGTGAATGACTGGATCTTCCTTTCTAATAATTCAGCTCCCCCTGCCTCCTAAACCTGGCTCTCAAAAAAATCTTTCACCAAATTTGTACTATGACGTTTCACAGTGCCCAGGAATGTTCCTTGGAAGTTTCTTCATCTATGTGCTGACTTGCCCTGACCACGCTTAGTCTATGCCAACAGCCTAGTAGTGCTTTCGGTTGCCACGATGGCAGACAAGGGATCCAATTATGAGGATGACACCATCATTCAGTCATTTATTTGAAGAGAGGACTCTTCCATCTGAGACATAAACACCTCTCCTAAATTCCCTTGTGCTCTGTGGGATCTTCTCGTTGTCCTGGACTCCACTGACAGGGCCCTGTAGATTTGTAATCTTTGGACAGTAATTATATATTTTTACTTCCTTGTTGAGCAATCATACCATTCATCCTTCGATTAAATAAAGCTATAAAAAAGTTTCTTATTTCTTCACCTCACAGTCAATGGTATCCCTAAATTTACTGATGGCTGAAGGATGCCAATAACTGAAAACCAAGCTGCATTATTCCTTCTCAAAGCCCAGGTCACACTATAGACTCCTCGTAGGACACAAATGATACATTCTCAACAGGATTTTCACTCTGTTGGGTCTGGAGAGACAGTACCGAGTTGTGGTTAAAAGTTTGGGTTCTGCATCAGAGGGACCTGCATTTATATTTCAGCTCTGCCTCAGTTTCTCCATACGTAATGACAGGGATGATAGTAACATTGATTACCTCTTAGGGGTGTTAAGAGGGCTGAGACAGTTGATACCTGTAAGGGGCTTACTCAGCACAGTGCCTGCAACATGGCTAGTGCTTGATGGCATATAGCTATTACAATCATCACCTTAGTAATGGCTGGAGAACTTCATGGGATGACTGGTCTTCCCGCTTGTGGATAAAGATAGAGAGCTTGCCATCCACTGCTTCACTCTCTTCTCCAGGGTCTTTATCTCCTTTTAAGGAACTCTTGGGGCTGATTTTTGTCAACGTGGTGTCAGGTTCGGAAGCGGTTGGAGAAAGGACTGTCTGACATCCTTTAAGCAAACAAAAAAATTGCGAAGTTGTTTGTGCGGCTCCCCTGTATAAGGAAAGCATTGGCTTTGGAATCTCTCTTCCTCCCTCTCTCCCGCTCTGTCCCTTTTATCACAGGAAGCACAGCTGCAGCTGTAGACAAGGGAAAGCTCGGTCTGACCGTCCACAGGAAGTGAGCGCCTCAGTGCCATTCTTCCGTCCAGGAGGCTACTCACCTGGGACCACGTAATCTGCTAGCTTTGCTAAGAGCAACGAGGCGATCTTGGACGCTGGGTCGCTGGGATCCTCTTGCTCGCTGTTTAGGGAGGGGACAGAGTAGCTCCAGGGTGGGAGCTCCACATTCCCACAGTCTTCTACGCTCATCAGCGGGAGTGCCGCCCGGCACAGCTGAAGAATGATAAGAACCAGCTTTGGGGACGGGCGTTGGTCAAGCAGCAGGGAGAGGAGTTTGGACACACAAGCTGGCTGGCTCAGGATGGCTTTACCTATGTGACTCCTGCAAAAGGAGGAAGAAAAGGTCCACAATGCTGAGAATGTTATCTACAGAAATTCAGAAGCAGAAGTTCCCTAAATGAGGTTGAACAAACTGATGACTTCATATTTAATGAGGAAGACACAGATTTGGCAATACGTTTTTATGAAGGAGAATTAAGGGTTTTTGTAAACATCTGATGAAAGCTCATAATTGGCCAATAATACTTTAAAAGATTTTTGAATATTTTCTGATACTTGATGTTTATTTAATTGAGATCCTGTAGTTCAGCACGATTCACAGAACACCAAGACTTAGAAACCCAAGGTAGGAGGCTTTTAGTTTAGTCTTTTATTCCTTTTTAAGAAGTGCTTCAAGACCAAAGAGATCATACAGTGTTGTACTGGCCTCAAGACTCTGGGATCTGCCACAGCTGAACCTGTTACATTTCAGCAGAAACCAAAGAATAAGCAGCCTTATGTGGACAAGCTTTTGTGGGCCTCACAGCTCACACATGATTAAACCTCCACAGAGTATCTTCTTTTAAAGACACAGCATGAGAAGGCGAATTAATTACAGGTCCTGGCTGATTATTCTTTAATCTTGCTATAATGAAGGTAAAGATGTTTAGTTACTGAATGCAATTGTATTGACTCAAAAGGCTAGCGGCTGTTGCCAGTCAAGTATTGAAGCAAATGATAATATGTTATTTTATGATGTAGATATTCACCTAAATAATTTTCTTATTTTGGAACTAAATGCTATTTTTCAATGACTTCATCCTCTGCTATTTTTCTTGATGCAGGAGCATATCAGGATGGCCTAGTAAGATGTTTCTAAAGACAACCACCCGCAAAGGAAGCCAAATCACTCAGAGGAAAAGCCATCTCCTCCCACAGCTCCAGCCAGGCCTTCCTTTCTTTGCGGTACGCAGGCCTCTCACTGTTGTGGCGTCTCCCGTTGTGGAGCACAGGCTCCGGACGTGCAGGCTCAGCAGCCATGGCTCACAGGCCCAGTCGCTCTGCGGCATGTGGGATCTTCCCGGACTGGGGCACGAACCTATGTCCCCTGCATTGGCAGGCAGACTCTCAACCACTGCGCCACCAGGGAAGCCCCAGCTGGGCCTTCCTTACCTCGAGAGGTCATTGAGAAGACTCAGGACGTCCTGGAGGGCATCGTTCCCGGCAGCCTGGTTGCCGCAGCTCTCTGTCGCTCGGGCGAGGTGGTTAGTGAGAAGGCTGGACACTTGACGGGCCAGACCTGAGTGCACAGCGTCTGTGGAGCCACCTTCAGAGTGCAAGAAAGGAGAAGCGCAGTGAAAGCTCCAGGAAGGCATGGAGTGTCTGCAGGTGTGGTGAGCCTGCATTAAAGCCCTCCCTTTGCCCAATTTTTCTTTAACCTGCTCAGTATTTCATTAGCCATCCAATTAGTGTCTTCTCATTAGATAACAACTGAACATAAACAAGGTAACAGTAACTTGAAAAATGATTCAGTGTTGGGGAAAGACATTCCTCTTAATTAAAACTGAATATAATTCATCCACACAAAACCCAGAAACATACTTTGATTGACAGGCAAGAATCACCATTTGACTGTGATGAAAACATCTTGATTTTTTTTTTTTTTTTAGTGAGGTACAGTTGATGTACAATATTAAGTTACAGGTGTATAACACAGTGACTTGTAATTTTTAAAGGTTGTACTCCATTTATAGTTATTATATAATATTGGCTATATTCCCTATGTTGTACAATATACTCTCATAGCTTATTTTTTACACAATAGTTTGTACTGCTTAGTCCCCTACCCCTATAGTGCCCCTCCCCGCCCCTCTTCCCACTGGTAACCACTAGCTTGCCCTCTATATCTGCGAGTCTGTTTCTGTTTTGGAAAACATCTTGATGTTTAACTCACACCTACCTCTTCTCAAACACAATAAAAGACATTTTGGGGTCTTTCTATTTTCATTGTAGTTCCAGAGCCTTCCCCAAACATCTCTCGTAAAGTCCACAAAAATTATTTGCCATTTACTGTTCATTCTACCTAGAAGTCTTCTTTATCCTTCAAGAAAAACTCACATGTCACCTTCTTTGGGGAGCTTTGCCTGATCCCTAGCATAGCTGGTCTGTAGGGACCTCTATGCTCCCATAGCACTTTGTGTGCACCTTGATCATGGCATTGATCACCCGGTAATTATTTGTTCATTGGTCTATTTCCCCCACTGGACCATATATATATATATATATATATTTTTTTTTTTTTTTACATGGATCATCACAGCATCTTTATTTTTAATTGGACCATATTTTTTAAGGTGAGGAACGACGCCTTATTCATCTTATGCCTGGCTCTCAGGACAATAAGACACAGAGTGAATGAATAAATAAACAAGCTATATACCTGGGATACTATGGAGAAGTTATCCTTCAAGTTTACTTTTTAAATTGGATTGGCGACTGAAAATATAATCTGGAAATAGCACCTCAAAAGTGCAACTGGAAAATCATTGCATAAAAATATTTATTCGGACACTGTTAGCAGTGTTGACAAAAAGGAAATGAAAGATGTCTTCAATTTCCTGGGGTTACTGTACTCCTTTCAGATGGTTATCGTTCCTCCCAACCCCTGCAGCTTTACTGAGGTATGATTAGCAAATAAAAATTGTATATATTCAGATTGTAGAACGTGAATTTTTTAAAAGGTGTACAACGTGATGATTTAATATGCATATACATTGCGAAATGATTACCACAATCAAGTTAGTGAATACATCCATCACCTCCCATAGTTACCTTTCTGTGTGTGTGGAAGGGGCTAAGAACACAAGATTAATTCTCTCAGAAACTTTCAAGTATAAATAAAATATTATTAATTCTAATCACAATGCTGTACATTAGATCTCCAGAACTTATTCATCTTATAACTGGAAGTTTGTCCCTTTGAACAACATCTCCCCATTTCCCCCTGCCCCCTAACCGTGGCAACCACTGTTCTACTGTTTCTATGAGCTTGGCTTTTTTAGATTCCACATATAAGTGAGATGGCTGCAGTATTTGTCTTTCCGTGTCTGGCTTATTTTACTTAGCATAATGTCCTCCAGGTTAGGATACTCTTTACTGTCATAGAGTAGTAAATTTTCATAGAACCATGCCGATGAAGAGGCTCCCATGATAACATAATTGATTCAACCAATCTACTTATGTAATTTAATATAGCTTTTCTTTGCCCCATCCAGCACAAATACTTAATACATAAACACATCAATAGAAGAAATCAATCAGCTCTAGAAAGGAATCCTGCTTCTCACCTTCTTCTTTTTCCCATTCAACACAGCGGTTGGCAAGCACCTGGAAGGCTGCCCAGGCCATGGTGGCCACCTTCTGCTTCTTGGTTTGTTTCTCACTGGAGCTGGACTCAGTCTGACTGCTCAAGCTACACAGTCGATCCATGAGCTGAACAAGGCCACTGCGCACCAGGCACTTCTCTTCACTCCTGGGCCAGGCAGAAAGGGTTGAATGAAAGAAATATAACTGACTAGCCCTTAGGAACTTCTCACTTAAGATTCAGGTTATCAAAGGGTCATAAAACATGTCAGTATAGTTTCTTGTCCACAACTTAGGATACCAATGTATAACTCAACATAGAAATTTTTTAGAATGAGTGTTTTCCTTCATAAATAATGAACTTCAAGTTCTGGTTAGTTCGTATAGAACAGCAAAGTAAAAATCGATGGAATCAACACAAGGTTACCATAATAGAAAAAAACTACATACTTTATCATAAGGGGATTCAAAGAATGACTTCATGAATTCTTGACATCTTCAAACTATTAATCAAGTAACTAAGAGAGGAAATAAATGTGCAAAGGCAAAAAATTTTGCTCAGTATATAAGTAATTTCCTAGGGACCTATTTCTTTCCTTCAAACTTCTCCATTTTGACACTGTAATATAATCCCTAATGGGGATCCACATTTGATCATGCAGGAACTCAACAATAAGGAATTTACATAGTAACTTTAAGTGTCTGTCAGGAGACAAGCTCATTTAATCAGAGTGATAGTGTCACTGGATAATCAAAACCAAAAAATCCAATTTTTTTAATTAAAAAATATTTCTGTTTAATCAACTACATTGTGGTGTACCTTACTAAAAATAAAAAGCATTTCCTTGCTTACCTGGTGTAAGGTATAGTACATAAGAGTCCGATGCTATTCGCACAAGCAATAGGGTAACGGGCGCACAAAGACACAACAGAAGTCATGGTCTCGCCGAAGGCTTCCTGGACCTGCTCGACCATCCCACCACAGGTTAGTTCTTCAATTCTAGGGAACAGAACCAAAGCTCAGACTTCCTCAACCATGTCAAGAACGGTGATAGTGAACACAAGAGCAAGAGAGTTCTTCTGAGAAACCCAAGAGTGTCTAGATGAATCCAGAACTGAAGGAATCTTGGAGATCAGTGTTTCCCAAACTGCAGGATCACAGAAGGCTGTCGGGCAGGATTTCTAAGTGTGCCTCAAAGACAATGCCCACACTCAAGAAGAGTCTGGGAGGGCTTCGCTGGTGGCGCAGTGGTTAAGAATCCGCCTGCCAATGCAGGGGACACGGGTTCGACCCCTGGCCCAGGAAGATCCCACATGCCACGGAGCAGCTAAGCCTGTGCGCCACAACTACTAAGCGTGCGCTCTAGAGCCTGTGTGCCACAACTTCTGAAGCCCGTGCGCCTAGAGCCCATGCTCCACAACAAGAGAAGACACCGCAATGAGAAGCCTGCGCACTGCAATGAAGAGTAGTCTCCATCCGCCACAACTACAGAAAGCCCGTGTGCAGCAACGAAGACCCAACACAGCCAAAAAAAAAGAGAAAAGTCTGGGAAATCCCACGTTAGGTAAAGGTAAGCTGGGTTCCTCACTGCAGGACTACTCAGAACCTTTTAAGGTTAAAGTCTTTCATATCTCTAGGAGCAAGAGAATGGCACCCAACATTTCCCAAACTTATTTAATAATGAAACCATTCATTTGAGGCATGGCTACGACATTCCATGCAGCACTGAATACTGTAAATGCAATTGCACTAATGAGAAAACCAAGACACAGATAGATTAGCGAAGCGTCCTTTGCAAGTTCGTACTCTTGATTATGAGCAGAATGTGAGAATCCTGTTGGGAAATAAGACTTTCCCAATGTAAAAACACAACCTGGGATAGATTCTATGGCAATTAATGTTAGCTGAAAACTGGAACTATCGGATTTATCTACAAAGATATACAACATAATATTGTTTATAATAGTAAAAATAAATAAAAACTAAGGTTTAAAAACAGGAAATTGGCTTAAAAAAGGTCCAGGGATATGATGCAGTGCTATCCGAGCACTAAAAACATTATAGGAGATCACTACGGTTAGACTAAAGACTGGACAAATACACTAAAACATTAATAGGTTTTACTTTAAGACGCTGGATTTACAGGTCATTTTTATTTTATACTTTGGGATTTTCTGCATTTTTTTTTTAGATGTCTGACACATGGCATTAATAATGTCATGAGGGAAATGTAATGAGGGAAAAAGGAATAATGCTGCCACTGTTACAGAGAAACTACTCTGGAAGTAAGCTGTGGCAGTCACTGGTGTTACTACGCCTCTGGGCACCGCTGTGGTTGGGTGGGCATGTGACTAGTCTGGCCAACGAGCCAGAGCTCTGACAAGGGCCCTGAAAGCTTTCGAGATGGTGGTCTCCTCCTCTGTCCTGAGCTCTCTGTGATTACCATGAGCCAAGACAGACCTGCAATGGACGTGAGCAAGAACTAAAATTCTGTTTCTTCCACAGCAAAGAGCAGCCCCCGCTCCATGAAACTAGAGAAAGCCTGTGTGCAGCAATGAAGACCCAACGCAGCCAAAAATAAATAAATTAATTAAAAAAAAAAAAAAGGAATCTGATCTAGTAAAAATAAGCACCAAAAATATAGGGATATAAGGTTGTTGACTGCAGTACTATTGTTAATGCAAAAGGAAACCAAAACAGAAAGAAGGAAGAAAGGAAGGGTGGAAGAAAGGAAGGAGAGGGAAAATGAAAGAGAGAAAGAAACAATAAATGAACCTAGGGCTTCCCTGGTGGCGCAGTGGTTGAGAGTTCACCTGCTGGTGCAGGGGACACGGGTTCATGCCCCGGTCTGGGAGGATCCCACATGCCGCGGAGCGGCTGGGCCCGTGAGCCATGGCTGCTGAGCCTATGCGTCTGGAGCCTGTGCTCCACAACCGGAGAGGCCACAACGTGAGAGGCCCGCGTACCATTAAATGAATGAATGAATGAATGAATGAATGAACCTATGTGTTCATCAGTAGTGGATGAGTTAAATAAAATATAACCATCTATACAACTGAGGTCCATGAAGTTCTTAAAAGCTATAATGCAGATCTATACATATTGACATGAAAAGACACAGATATCCAAGATATATTGAGGAAAACAACTGATTACAGTAAGGCCTGTGTAATATAATTTGAACTGAGTTTTAAAAAAATCATACACATACACACTTAAGCATACGAAGAGAATGAAATAGCTATTACGTATGCGTAGTTGATACAACAAGCTCTAATGAACAGAGTGGAATTTAGGAAGGGAAGGGAAGGAGGCTTTTACTTTCTGTTATATGTGCTGAATTTTTAAAATTAAATCCTGTACCAGTTTTGTTAAAGTATATTATTTTATGGGAAAACATTAAAATCTAAGATCTTGCTCCAAGAGTAATCTCTGGAATGGCTTTCGCCCATTCCAGACAGGACAGTATAAACTAACAGAAACAACTGACCTGGGTCCTCCCTGAAGGACCATCGTCACCGGACCCACCAGATGTGTCACTCCCCCGACTCGCACGGCAGCCGTCAGCAATTCCCGCATGTGCACCAGCGCCTGCTTGCGAGTGTTTCCCCGCCGCCACCTTGTCTGCGCAGCCAAAAGAAAGCTGCTGCTGGACACCTGAAACGTATGAAAAGGAAGTACACCTGACTCCAGCTGTCACACGACTCCTCGTGCTATCCACCTGTGGTTGGCAAAACGTGACGTACAGCTTGGTCAGGGTTGGTGCCGATGAAAGCAAACAGCTGCCCCAGCAGGACGCTGTAGGTGGGCTTGTCCCTGCTGTCCTCGATGGCCAATGACTGCAGAAGCGTGAAGGAGCTGCTGCGGTGGCTGGTCACGTGGCGCCGCCTACAGCCAAACAAGAAAGCCGCTCAGGGAGTGTGTTGCGATGACAGCGTTCAGCCGCAGGTGGGAATCCGACCTTGGCCATTAGCTATTTACCTCTGATTTGCTCTAGTAAATTCCAAATCTTCATTACCAATCATTTCCAGGTCAGAAGGAGCCGACATGCTGCGAAGAAAAACAGGCTGCCGCACAGCATGAGATATCACCTTTGTTTCAGAGGCTGATTTACAAGCTGGAACAGAAAGGAGGAAGAACGTTGACATATCTGCTATCCTATTTCTAAGGATGGCAGCAACAGCGAAAAGTAACAAGGAACCACCGAACTGTCTAAGAGTATCTTTGCTTTCCAGTTCAGCCACCAAACCAGCTAGCACAGCACACAGATGATTTTTAGGCCAATTTTTTTTTTTTTTTGGGGGGCGTGGGGCGCCGTGCCGCACAGCTTGTGGGATCTTAGTTCTCCAACCAGGGACTGAACCCGGGCCTTCAGCAATGAAAGTGCAGAGTCCTAACCACTGGACTGCCAGGGAATTCCCTAGGCCAATTTTTTAAAACCTTGAATACTGAGGTTTAAAACCTCGAATATCAAGGTTAAAAATTACTTTATCTTGAAAAACTAAACTCTTTTTATCAAGTTGGGTTTCCAAAGAAAGGCTAAAAAATTCATTTAATTTCGTAAACCATCAGTGTTAACTTTAATATTAAGCATTCCAAAAAGCAAGAGAGGACAGAGAAAGTAATTTCTGGAAGTAAAAAATCTTAATCCAAAATCCAGATCTTTTTTTTTTTTTTTTAGAGATGGCCTTTGTTCCCCCTTTAATGCTGGATTTATTTCGCTGACTTACTGCCATTTGGTGATACCTCTGCTTTGATCATAGTTGATGTGAGTAAACATCACACTTTAGCTAGAATCTGACCAGCCCTTCCTATAAGATATATACTCCTATCAAGGAAACAGTTGTTTTGTAAAAGAACACTTTAATGGAAGCAGACAAAACTGCATGTGAAGATAGGTTAAGAAAAAAAGATGTTAAGAAAGTTGAGGTCATTTTGAACCTGTCTTAAAAATGGTTAGATAGCTTCAATCTAAGAAAATTATAATTTTTGAAGACATTATCTCTTAGGGAACTACTGGTTCATCATCTCTAATGCCAAAAGCCTCTTGGAAAGCACCACCAGGCTTACTGAGTGGGTAAGTCTTTCATGGGACCTTTAATGAACACGGGCTAATGTGGCCAGGGACATGGTGTAGCTGACCATCTTAGCATGTGTTCATACTGCACACCTGGCATGCTTCCCTTGCTGCAGGGGAACCCTATTACTGGGGTCAGAAACCTGGGAGTCATCCTAGACTTCTCTCCCTAGTGAGAGGAGCCCTGGGCAATCAGATGGGATGAAAACAAGTTCACTTGCTCCACAGTGTCCATCAGGCAATGGGTCTAGACAACATGGAGTCTTTCATTTAAGAACATGTTTATGGGCTTCCCTGGTGGCGCAGTGGTTAAGAATCCGCCTGCCAATGCAGGGGACACAGGTTTGAGCCCTGGCCCGGGCAGATCCCACATGCCGCGGAGCAACTAAGCCCATGCGCCACAACTACTGAAGCCCGCACGCCGTGCTCCGCAATAAGAGAAGCCACTGCAATGAGAAGCCCACGCACCGCAATGAAGACCCAATGCAGCCAAAAATAAAAATAAATTAAATAAATTAAAAAAAAAAAAAGAAGAAAAGAACATGTTTATGACTTCTTCTCTCAGGGCAAGAATTAACACTTGCTATTATGGGCTCTGCCCAGTGTGTGGATCTGGTTTAAGTAAGAAGACTCGTTGATTTCCCTGAGAAATGCGTTTTCAAGCTAGCAATTAAAATGTGACCAGGAGGGCTTCCCTGGTGGCGCAGTGGTTAAGAATCTGCCTGCCAATGCAGGGGACACGGGTTCGAGCCCTGGTCCAGGAAGATCCCACATGCCATGGAGCAACTAAGCCCACGCGCCACAACTACTGAGCCTGCACTCCATAGCCCGTGAGCCACAACTACTGAAGCCTGCATGCCTAGAGCCCGTGCTCCGCAACAAGAGAAGCCACCACAATGAGAAGCCCGCACACCACAATGAAGAGTAGCCCTTGCTCGCCACAACTAGAGAAAGCCCACGTGCAGCAACGAAGACCCAACGCAGCCAAAAATAAATAAATAAAATTAATTAATTAAAAAAAAATGTGACTAGGAAGAAAATTAATAGTGGAAATTCATGCTAGAAGGTTCCACATAATTACTAAAGAGGAAATGCAAACTCAGCTTCAAGTAAAGAGAAAAATATGATGCATTCCAGGATTCACAATGTTGACTAATTATATGTTACTATGAAAATGACAATCCATAATCTAAAAATGAGGGGCACTGGGATTATAAAAATACATGTTATTGGGCTCCTTAGATGCTTCCCCTCAAAACTAAACAAGGCAGATGACGAGGCACCCCTGATGCTCAGATGACTCACAAAACACCACATGAATTCAATGAAAAGTACTTCTTGGCTGGAAAAAGTAAAAGGCAAAATTAAAAAGTTGAAATTTCCTTTTTTTCCTTTCTACGAGTACACAAGAGTGATTTTCTTTTCTTTTTCTTTTTTTTTTTAAAGCAGCTGATGTATGTTTTATGAACAGACTAGCGCAGACAGCCTTTCAGGGCTGGCTGTCAGCAGTACCCGGTGTTTCTGCGGGGGTCCCTGAGATGCTTCTTGTGAGGCCGGACTGGGCCGCAATGGTGACGTGCAGCAACAGCTCAGCTCGGTTCATTAGACTCTTCACTAACGTCTTCGTTTTAGCCAGTGGGTGCGAGGGTTTCTGAATAAGAGAATTCACTTCTTGTAGGAACTTCTCCCTATAAAGAAAGACTGATGTGCATTTAGTTGTCTCCTGGTTTACCAAAACTAAAGTGTTTCATTACAAAGGATATGAAAAGATAGAGGGGAACCTAAGCAAAAGTAACCTGATAAATATTGCTCGCCTTCCCCCTTCCCCATTCGAGGAGAGCCGTGCTATAAACTGTGGCCAGTTTTAGTTCCTTTTGCCCAGTTTCAAGTGCCTATATGCTAACTTCTGAAGGCTAAAATCAAAGTTTCCAAATACCAAATAAGTTCCAACTCTAAAATATTTAGTTGAATGCACAATATTTTTTAAAATATCTGTTAAGAGATGAGATCTTTGCATTTTGTTTTGAGCATCAAGGTGATAAATTAGCTTTACACAGTTACTAACATCACTAACCTCAGAGATAGGACCATGTTTTCAAGATCATTTCCATCAAAGGAGACTTCCTTCATTGAACACAAAAGTTCTAGTTCTTTCATTTTATTCTAAAGAAGGAAAAATCAAGAAAAGATTATATGCAGAATCTGCAAAAACTGAGTTTTACTGTACGTGTTAAAAGGAACAGAAAATTTCAGGGAAAAAACCCACCTTTGGTCCATATTTCTACACCAGAAGCACATTTGTAAGTTACTATTTGATATTTTAATGATTAAAAATGGCAATGACTACTTTCTGGGGATTTCTTCAGTGCTTATAACTCTTATTTTTTTTTTAAAGGCTTGAAAGCAGAATTTGATAATGATGATAACTGCTTTATAAAACTATTAATCAATTAAATAACGAGTAACTTATTCTTTGTATCACTGACATGCGAATCTAATCAACCTTATTTAACCCTTTTTAAACAATGGGTATGTTTCAAGGTATGCAACATTTAAAAAATGATGTTATCTCTACGCACACAGTATATACCATTGTACTACAAATAGCAATGCCCCAGTGATGAGTCATACAGCTTGCTCACCTCATTAAAATGGTAATCATAGAAGAAAGGCATGTTGTTCTCCAGTTTCCCCTGCATGGCATCATCAACCTCACTTTGCCATTTCTGTTCCAATTCTGCAACACTCTGACACATTAAAATATAAAACAACGTGAAACTAGATGCAAAATAAAAACAAATGCAATCTGTAAATTCAGAAATTTTAGTCGCAATAATCTTTTTAAAATTCAGATCACTTTTTAAACTTCATTAAATTTCTAGGAAAGAAGTCATCTCCCACAGTTATAAGAGACGTCTAAATGTTTTAACTTTCACTTACCTGCAGCTGTCTCTCCATGGCATTGAGTTTCTTAAATGTCTCTCCCATGATTTTACACAATAAATCATATTCCTCAGCATGTTCTTCTTGATACTGGAAATTTATTAGGGACTGCAGTGCATCAACCAAGTTCAAGTGCTTAATGACACATGATACCACCATTTCCTCCATCACGTCTGGCTGGATTACTTCTCTGCGATCACAAGGGAAACTAGTCAGCTATATGACTAGAATTGGTAAGTTCTCAACTTACCAATACTGTATTTTATAGATGGAAGAATGTACTCTTTGATTTAAGTATGTTAAATATTCACCACACTTTCTTTATTACAAGTTGGCAATAATTTGATATATTTACCTGATAAAACTGATATTGGCCGATGAAGCTGAAAATCAAAATTAAACAGACTTCATTTTCTATGATTTGTAAATTTTGAACTGGTGTTATATTAGAGCTGGAATAGGTCCGAGGTTAATAAAAGATCTTTGGCACGATATATCTGCCAATTAATTTTATGCAGTATTACGGCTGGTAGTATTTTGGGCGTATGGATGTTGGGCTGAAAACAATGGTGCTTTTGTATTTTTTCATGTTAAATTTCATCTATTCTTCAAATTCTTCTCTCTGAAATGGCCAATCTTGCCTCAGAAGGCAGAGCAGAGGCCCGCAAAACAGACTTAACTTTAAGCTAGAATGCCACAAAGACATTGGTAACTGCAAGACCTCACATTCTAGATTAAAGATTACCATCTCTCTAGGCACTGAAAATAAAGAAATGTCTCTAGACCCTATGGAAACCAAAGTTGATGACTACCTTCAAGTAGAAGGTCAAACCACCTGAGAAAAACCTAGAACTTGTCAAATGTTAGCATGCATCAGAATCGTATGGAAAACCTGTCAAGACACAGATTACTACTGGGCCCCATCCTCAGAGGTTCTGATTCAGCAGGTGTGAAATGGGGCCCAAGAACTGACAAGTTCTCAGGCGATACTAACGTTGCTGACTGAGAGCCCATGCTTTGAACCCACCGACCTGGAACACCACCTGGGGGTACTCTCCAGAGCACCTGGTTAACATTCATCAAGTACATGTAAAATGAAAGGTTCATCTGCTAGACTACAAGAAGAAACACACCCCCTTTGCTTGTTTAAACATTTTTTCATTGGGAAAATAAAGTGCTGTATAGCAACATACTTTATACTTGGTCTAAATTGAGGTCTGGCACGCCCAGAAATTTCCCTGAGCTTTATCATGATTCCTGGAGGCAGCCTGATCCGGGGCAGGTCAAAGTAGTTTCCAACAGGAGGCACGAGGACGTCAGAGGGGTAAGTGAATTCTCTGTCTTCCTCGATGGTCAGAGGCAGTGGAGACGGGCTTGGAGTAAGGGCAGGGGAGATCACACCATTGGCCTCCACCTGCCACTGGCACCTGAACATAAAGAAAGAGAGATTCTTCACTTCCTCTTCTATCTGGAAAGCTACTTGAAGTTTGCAGATATATCGATATTCAACATTTCAAGGATCACATTATGTATTAAGTATTTATCCATGAAACCTCCTCCAGAGGCTAAAGAAAAATGAGCATTATATGAAACCCCATCTTTGAGACTCTACCTCCTCCCCAACATTTTATTATGAAAACTTTTAAATATACAGAAAAGTTGGAAGAATTACACAGTTAACACTCATATACCCACAGCCAAGATTCCAGAAGGAACACTTTGCTATGTTTGCTTTATTGTCCATCTTCCCATCCTTTTGGGGATCCTTTAACTTAAGTATACAGTATTTGGGTTGGAGAAAAGCTTACACAGTTCAAGGGTGTAATTTCAAACTTAGTAAAGTAAGGGCCACAAGGCACTTTGATGTAATTTTCATCTTATTTCTTAGACACAGTGATACCCATGGGATTGGCAGGCAGTAGGCACAATCAGCTGGGAAATGTACTAAAAGTACTTTTCCACATAAAGTCCTTTTTCCTTTGCAAGCAAAACTAGTCCCATTTGAGCCTTTTCTTACCTTTGTAAAAGTTTGGACCGCAGCAGCTCCTGACAGGCTTCTTCTTCTTTGGTAATTTCTGGTCCGTTGTATAGGATTCTTAACATAGAACAAGCTAACACAGACAGACCTAAAGCCAGGTCTACCAGAAAAGGTAAGCCTCCCGACACATCCTCTGAAGACTCCTACAATGCAGACAGGGCAAACCAGACTGGTCAGTTACGTGGAGGAGCGCTTCACCTGCACTGCACCACACTGCACTGTCCCCAACCACAGGGGCTCATGGAGCAGTATCAAGTATCATTGCTATGGGACACAGAGACAGCACCCAACACCATGAGTAGATAGATGGCGGCACTGGAATGACCACAGAGTGAAGTCTCAACACAATTCTGGAGAGAGAAGAGTCAGTAAGACTCCATATTAGAAACAGCATAAATCACATGCAAGATTTTTTGGATAGCTTCCTCTCTGCTGTACCTATCGAGGTATAAATCACTATTTCATTTTGTCACCTCCATTCTGTGCTTGAACGAAGATGCTGTCAATGATTACGCTGAATTCATTCAATAAATATTTATTGAGTGCCTATTGTGTGCCAGCCATTGTTCTAGGTGCCTGAGATAAAGCAGAGAACAAAACAAAGAGGCCTGCCCTCGTGGAGCTTACATTCTAGCAGATAATCCCACTCCAGAGATCCTTGGCTTGGTTAAACTTAAGCAACTGCCAAGTCTGAAAATATGTTTTAATTTATTTAAATAGATTCCTGGGAGGAAAGTAACTGGTACTGTTAAAAGGAGTAGATTAAACCTATATACAGAGTGTAACATGAGTAATTAAGCAGAGACAGATCTAGACTAGCAAGAAGAGCCTTTGGGAGCAGAATAAAAATAATCCGATTCTACTACTCTTAAAACCCAGAATCCAAGGGCTCACTTCTACTAGGTGTTTGAGTCTTCCTCACCCTCTGGAAAGATGCTGGAGGCAGACCACCTCTCCAGGCTTTGAAGATGGAGCCCCTAGCAAGGGATTCTTTCTGTGGTGCTGTATTGATTTTAGGTCCCAGCTAGTTTTATTCCATAAAACTGCTACTTCTATTAGTGGTCTACTACTGCCAAATGGAAGAGATGGATGAAACAGCAGCTCATATTTTGCCTTGTTTCCAAGGCAAGTATGATGTACGTAACCAAGGCACACAGGAAAAAGTACACTATGCCTACAGCAGTGGTTAGATTCAAGTACCTGAGCGCGAACTGTGCAAGCAAAGCCCCACATAGCTTTATCGGGAGTGTTGTGTTCACGGCCACTTCTCATTTCAAAGGAGAAGGTGACGGTATCTCCTTCCACCTTAAAATTTAAGGGGGGAAAATGCACTTTAAAAACAAGACACAATTTTCAAGAGAGCAATGAATTTCAGAGATTTACTTTCAGAAGGACCACAGCCAACATTTCACTTCTTTTCTCACTCGCTTTTTGATTCAAATTCCATCCCCTCTAATCTGGACGCCAACCTTTCAGCTGTCTCTCCTGACCAGGTAGCTTTGGGAATGAGGCATCTGTGAAATGGCCACGATTGCCCAATAGCAGGATCAGAGTAAAGATCAAATCTTGAACGTAATTTCAATAAATTCCTCAGATTTCTACACTTTCTGCCCTCCCCCCTCCTCCATCTCACCACCTCACTTGTGCCAATAAGGTGGGCAAATAGCCATTAGCTTGAAGAACACAGAGTGATGAAAGACCTTGCTCTGTATTGCTGAATCAATACCATGAGTAAGAAACAAAATGCAGGAAATCAGAGAACAATTAAAAGTATTGTGCTGATCCAGATTTGGATGCATCTGGACTATACCTCTGGAGGTAACTTGCTGCCTATGGCTGAATTAAAGAGGGTACATAATATATGTGAGATAAAGGCTCTGGGAGCAGACTCTGGAGAGGTTTTCAGGTTATAGTGGGCATTTCAGTTCATATTCATATTCTAGGTAGATATGTTATAGTTCAAGGGCCCACATTACAAAGCATGGCTCCAATCTCATCAGTCTGAGAATGGATAGTTATTTTTGCTCCAAAGCCCCCAATTCATTTGAAAACACTGATTCCACATTTTAAAACGGCAATGGCCCTATGGTTCTAGGACACCCATCATAAGGGAGTCTAGAGAATAAGTGAGTGGGAAGAACTAGCAGTCCTTTCAATGGACAGGGAAAGAAATGCTGACAACCTCAGCCCATGGAGTAACCTATGGAACAGATAGGTACAAATTCTGGAGCGGATAGGGGTCTGATGCCTTACGAGTGAAAGGAGGGTCATTCTGAACAAAGTAGTGAGTTTACAGGCCTACCGAGGTAGCCCCACCTCAACAAAAGCCCCCGTGGCAAATGTCTTCTAGAAATAGAGTTAATACTTGGGCCCACAGGGAATGCAAGTTCATTTTCTTTTCTAGGAAGCAAATGTCCCTGGATACCATACCTTCACCAAGTCTTTCGGCCAACCAGTTCCTAAGACACTACGGCTGCCATATCCCAGTGTGTTGCCTCCATACTCAGCAACCTTCCTACTGTTTGTGTTAGGCCCCGCGTATATCACCAACTTCAAAACAGAAAATATACTGTTAGACTGTAAAAGAAAAACAAAAACAACATCTACAAATAAAAAGGCTGCAAAAAAATGTTTGTTTAAAAATACATTTATAACCAGGCACTGGTGTCAGTATAACTAATATTTCCCGATTTTTTTTCTTTTTTTTTAAGTACAACTGATACTTGTTTAGATGCAACCAGCCATTGGTATTTACAGGGCAGCCACAGAGTAGTATCAAATATTACTGCAATTTAATTGGCTTGGGGACCTCACATTAAAATAGTTGTACTCAGCTATTATATGTATTTTTAAAAGTAGCTATTTTAATCCTAAGTAATGACATATAGCCCATTAATAACAGGTATAGTTTGCCCCCTTAAATCCTCCCCAAAATTAATAAAGTGAACAAATACAGATGGCAAGATGGTTATATCTAACATAAAAAATGAAAGTAAAAAAAAAATTCAATGAATAAGGATTTTAAAAAATGCAACAAATTGAAAATAAGCCATATATTCTTAGAATGTTGCTTAATGGTGTAAAAAGAAATGACACAAATTTGGGCCAGAAAGGGGGCTGCTTCTTCTTGGGTCAGTTTTCATGTACCAATATTTTTCTTCAATGAAAGCTATTCATTTATATACAATTAACCAACTTTCTAATATGGAGGAAAAAACATTTAGACATCATTTGGCACTCAAATACTTTCACAGGAAGAATAAGGCTCTGGCTTCCGTAAATACCTAATTCTGTCTTGTAATGCACACTGTGACCACCTCTGAGCTCAGTTTGGATCTAAAAGCTGCACTTTTAGCCCTGGATGCTTAATCATTTTGTGATTTCTTACCCTTCTGCACCTTTGGGGGACACCAGCCAGGGACCACTGGAAAAGTAAGAGTTACTTTTGTCCATGTAGTAAGCCTCCACATTTAACACTAATGTCTACAGCAGGTGGAGGTTAGCTTACATCAGAAGATGCAAGTTACTGTTTTTTAAAGGAGAAACAAAATGACACCCTCTAAAATGGCAACCTCTTCCATTTCCATTTTAAACAGTCATATTATTTGAATGTAGGAAATGGGGGTAGCTACTGCCAGGAGCTGTGAAGTGGGAAAGACTGATGCCAGGAGATATATTTTTTGAAAGGCCCAATAAAGAATTTTCTAAATTCTCTTGCTTCCAGCTAAGGTGAGAGTTTGAGGGGCAAGTCTTAAACCCCTCCAGACATCTGGGAATCTTCACTACCCTAAAAGATAAGGGAAAGAGGATTCTATAACTTGCCCAATAATGTGTTTCACCATCTCAGTATACACAGTTAAGAAGTTCCCTATTTTTACCCTAAAACTCTCCCTTGATGGGATTTAAGACCATTTGCCCTTATAGTTCAGAGAAAAAGACAAGATAGCTAACAATCTACCAAAAAAAGTCCTGTGTACATAAAACACTATCAGACAATCCTTCAGTTGTTCTTATACATTACACATCACAATTTCATTAGCCTTTCCTTGTAAGTTCAACACGAGGTTTACAATGCAACAATTAGAGACAGAAGAAAATACTTCAACCCCTAACATGCTTCCTTTTACTTATAATTGTTCAGCCACTAGGTTGGAAACTATACTTCCTCAAAATCTATGTGGGCCCTGAGGTAATGGCAAAGAAGAACCAATAATTTAAATAAATATAAACCAGATCCTAGGCACATCTGAAACCCTTCTAAAAAGCCACCTTCTCCCAAAAGATACATGAGAAGCCCAAGAATTGGGCAGTAAGACCTTTTTAGATGAGTGGACACCCACATCTACAGGAATTCTAAGCACAGAGGGAAGGCAAGAGTGAAACAGCATGGAAAAGAAAATTTCCTTTGACTTGGATCTACATCTTTGAAAGCTTACAAAAGTCCACTTTCAACACATCATTAAAACACTGTTCTTAGACTGCAGAGGTGCTGGCTCTGACTCCCCAGTCACTACCCTTCAAGGCATTATCTTAGGAAGCTCTCCTAAGAGGTATCTGCAGACAGAAGTAAGTCAAGAATGGTGACCAGCAGCAAAGAAAAATAAGAAGCATCTAAGAAATCAGCTTATTAGAGGTGAAACCAGTACTAAATCAGTTCTTGCTTACTTTGTCATAGTCATATTGTGAAGAGCATCTGCTATCAAATCTAAGGTATAGGCAGCGAGCTCCAGGGATATGGACAGTTTCTTTAAATTTATAGTTGTCTCTGACAGGATGGACTGTTTCCACAGTCTTCCCAGCAGCCCATGGAGCAGGAATCTTTAAACCAGTGAGAAACCCTGGCTCTTCCTTCTCTTCCAGCATTCTAAAACCAGACAAAGAGAAAGTGATTGAGCTTAACAGCAAGGAAAGGAAAATGTATACACAATAAAATACAAAAGGTAAGAAATTTTGCTCTAATTTTCCACAACATACAGTATGACAACACTGTAACCAGAAACATTTTTTTTTTTTTTTTTTCCAGTACGCCGGCCTCTCACTGTTGTAGCCTCTCCCGTTGTGGAGCACAGGCTCCAGACGCGCAGGCTCAGCGGCCATGGCTCACGGGCCCAGCCGCTCTGTGGCATGTGGGATCTTCCCGGACCGGGGCACGAACCCGTGTCCCCTGCATTGGCAGGCGGACTCTTAACCACTGCGCCACCAGGGAAGCCCCAGAAACATTTTTAACATTCCTGTATCTAAGGTTCTTTTTTCTTTGTTAGACAATATATTTGCATTCCCCCCCCGCCCCCACCTTTTTTCAAGGGGGAATCCCAATTCATATCCAGGAGAAGATCTTGCCAACTCTCATTTAAAATTCCTCCCGGCGGCCGGGGGGGGGGGGGGGGGGGGGGGGGGGGGGGGAGATTGGCCACTTTCCAAAGTGTCCTGTAAAGTTTCCTTTGTTTATATCTAAATGTCAATTGTTGAAAAACCCATGAGACTGCATGACTACTTTTACTCTAATATTTACTAAAGTGCCTTCAAAGGTCCTCTTCTCTGCTGTATTTGAACTCTCAAGGACTTCACAGCCCAAGACTGTGGAATACAAACTCCTGTATCCTAAACTTAGCTCTTGTGGAATTCTCTTACTCCCTTTCAGCTCTGCACTATCCAATGTGGGGGCTACTTCGTCAAATGTGGCCATTTAAGTTGAATCTAAATGAAACACAGTGTAAAATTCAGTTTCCTGTTCACATTGGCCACACAGCAAGTGCTCAGTAACAGCACGTGGCCGTGGCCAACAGCATCGAACAACAAAGATACAAATTTTCATCACCGCACAAAGCTCAACTGGACAGCACGCTGCTCTAGAGAAACCTGAAGTCCTTCCTTTCTGATCAATGTTTTTAAAGATGGCTTTAGTGAGACGTAATTGACATATAATAAATGGCATATATTTAAAGTGTACAATTTGGTCAGTTTGGCCATATGTTACACCTGTGAAGTTTCCTCCATCCTCTTGGTAATCCAGGTGATCACTTCTTTGCTTTATTTCACTAGAAATTACTTTGTATTTTCTAGAGCTTTATATAAATAGAATCATACAGTTTGTACTTCTTAGGTGGCTCTGGCTTCTTTCACTCAGCATAAGTATTCTAAGACTCATCTGTGCTGTTGAAAATATCAGTAGTTCATTCCTTTTTATTGCTGAGTAGGATTCCATTGTATGGCTATACCACAGTGTGTTACCCCTTTACTTGTTGATGGACATTTGAGTTGTTTCTTGTTTTGGCCTATTTTAACTAAAGCTGTTAATGAACCTTCACAAAGAATCTGTGCTTTCTTTTCTTTTGTGCACATACCTAGAAGTGGAATAGCTGGGTCATATGGTAGATGTATGTTTACTTTTTAAAAAACTGTCAAACTGTCTGCCAAAGTCAAACATCTCCATTATTTGTATATGAGAACTTTTCAGTTTTGAACTAATCTCTTGATCTGTGGGGAAATTTGTTCTAACCTGTTCTTATAATCTCCAAAGCAATTCTATAATTATCTGTAAAATTTTGCCCCTGAAGTCTCCTTCTTTTCCCAGTTAGAAAAATCATTGTTGTAAAAGGAGTACTAGGCTTTCACCAGAAGAAAACGTGGCAGAGGTTCCTGCAAGGAAGCAGCATCCCTTACCTCTCATCAGGGAACAGCCTGCCCTTCTGGTCTGATGCACCACATGGGGAACAGCCCACCTCAGCAAAAACCGGACACTGGGTTTTGAGCAGCAAAGCCGTCTGAAACACAAAATCATCATGTCCTAAAGTGCTTACTTGTCAGTTATTGGGATGGTACTACAGCCAAACTTAGAATTCTCACTTAAATCATCTTTTTACAATCCTAGCCTGCTCTCTTTCACTAAGAAATGCTTTGCTACTTAGACCACTTAATACTGTTTTATTTAACATTGGAATGGAATATATCATTTATATTAGTTACCAATATCCAGCAAGGGCTCAGGAGACTAAATATAATGAAAGGATCTCAGCTGCATCGTAGACAGCATTTTTACAGCTGACCGGCAATTAATATTTGTTAAAAGATTGCAGTAAGTAATTCAGTCTAACAAATTACATGTTTTCCTTTAATATTTCAGCTTATTTTTTAGGACACAATGTTTTTCTTCATTCCACCTTTATTCTGCTTTATTTCCTGCTCCTGAAGAGCAGTTCACTTTGGCACGCCTAGGATCATACCTGACTGGTATAAAGTACCAGCTGCACTAGCTGAGGCATCAGGGCATCGGCCATGGTCAGAGTCTGTAAATTTGGATGCATCAGGGAGGTCAGTAACACAGGAAGAAGGTGACCGAGCATAGTAGCCTTAGTAACTTGTTCCAAGCCTTTTAACCTACGGAAGTTCAAGAAAACACATAGCTTAAGCAGTTCCCAAGCATGTAAAGAAGCTATTATCGTTCTTATCTGACAAATTCTCTTAAACTGCACCTCCTTAAACTAGCTAAGCACTTACCTTTACAGCAATTCAGTCTACAAATTTCCCTCCTTCCATGAGGGAGAGGGAGAGAACAGAAATCTAGTAATAGATTTCACCTCCGACCTGTGATTTTGCCCCCCAAAAAGTTTACATGGTGCATTTCACAGCACCTTCGAAGCACTTTATAAATGGGTTCTAAAATGCAAACAGCTACTCTAGTTCCCACCTGCCAAGTCTCCTTGCCTCTGGGGCTGCAGGTCACAGTGCTGCACTGAGTCTCTGATAAGGAGCCAGTGAATGGCTACAACACTGACTCAGCTGCCCAGAGCAGCGATACCCACTTCTGACCTAGAGAAACTGGTTCATGTCGGGGACAGAGGCAGGCAGATTTTTTTTTTTTTTTTTTTTATTTATTTATTTATGGCTGTGTTGGGTCTTCGTTTCTGTGCGAGGGCTTTCTCTAGTGTGGCAAGCGGGGGCCACTCTTCATCATGGTGCGCAGGCCTCTCACTATCGCGGCCTCTGTTGTTGCGGAGCACAGGCTCCAGACGCGCAGGCTCAGTTAATTGTGGCTCACGGGCCCAGCTGCTCCGCAGCATGTGGGATCTTCCCAGACCAGGGCTCGAACCCATGTCCCCTGCATTAGCAGGTGGATTCCGAACCACTGCGCCACCAAGGAAGCCCTGCAGGCAGATTTTTAATCTGCCTTTAAAATCACGTTCTTTCCACCCCCCCGCCGGTTTTACTGATATATAACTGACATCACTGTATAAATTTAAGGTGTACAATTAATGATTTGATATATGTGTATATTATGAAATGATCACCTAAAATCACACTCTTAATATCCCAATCCTCTGCTAGAAGAATTAAGGTATATGACTCACCCGAAGAAACATGTGTGTTATGTAAATTTTCTAAAACTGCTTAGGGTACTGGGGCTGGAACCGGAACCAACCCCCACATCTCCCCAGCTCTCAGACTGTACTTCCTCCCCAGGGCAGATCTGCACCACGTGCCAGCAGTGAACCTTACATGTCCTAACAAGCCCCAGTGCAACTCCTTTCTGGATTATATTATTCTCAGTTCCAACCTGCCCACCTACTCTGGGAGTAGGCGAGAAACAGGGACATGGGACAGACAGGGTTACTGGAGGAAAAACACACCGCATGATTGTTTCAGATCAGCATCTCAACACTGAAATCATCAACGAACACAGGATGTAACTCATCTCTGACAACAAACCACAGCAGAAATTTTAATGGGGAGTATGGAGAAAGAGCTTTAATACTAGGAAAGAGAAGTTTACCCTATACATAGATTACTCCTGTATTTGGAGAAATAAAATTACAGTAAAATCTTGAGATATCATGTCAGTGTCATCTTTTGCATTAGCAGTTAATTATCTGTATCACTAAGTCACTTCTACCTCCCTAAAGTACTTACCATAAGGGAACTAAGTGCACATAGTGCTGAGTTAGATAATCAAAGGAAAGGCCAATTTGGGAGTGTTGATGGTAGAAGACCCAAGTGACAGAGACGATGGTGTCCACCACACCTTGCTACCCTTAGATCGTGGTTGTCAGCCCAGTCCCACCTAAAAGCACCATTAATTGAAAGTTCAACTGTGTTTAGCTTTGAAACACTTGCCATTTCAATCTGTTCTCACAAAGATCCCTCTATATTCAATGAACATTTGATGTTCTCTTCTAAAAGATTTCCCTTTCATAAGCAAATTCTTCTTCCTGAATGGCAGCAGGTCACAGTTCACAACCCATTTCCTCACCTCTGCTCCCGGTCAGCTATGTCACTATTTATGAGGGCAGTTGTGACCTGCTGTAGCATTTCCAACACTTCATCACATCCAGTCAGGATTTGGGTGGCAAGAGCCAAAATACTGACCTTTAGCTCCTAGGTAGGAAATATCATAAAATTATTTTTAAGCTTTGTGATGAATATACACTTACAATCACAACATGAAATGATGTATTTAATGATGCATTTCCAAATTAAATAATGAGGTGGCCAGAATAAGCCCAAAGCAGTAAGTTCCGCTAGGATGGCAAGTAACAATTTGAGTTGGGAGGCTAAGGTCTGGAGTGCTGACAGAAATACGCAGTATTTCACGGGGAGCACACCGAGTCCCCAGGAGAAAAGGCATTTCTCCCATCCCCTCCAGCACAAGAGAGCTCCCGGTGGCCAGCCCAGAAAATGTCCAGGTGGAAGATTGCCTTGGGTGGTATGAGGATAGCTAAAGAGAAAAACAGAACAGTAAAAGGCGCATGTATAGGCGGTGAATAAAATGAGACAAAAACACAACATTCTGAAACAGTACAAGTGACCTTTTTACTTAATGATTTAAAACATTACACTTGAAAAGAGGCAAGTTAAAAAATTCAACTAAAGTAGCAGGCAGTTACAGGCTATTAAACATTAAAAATAACTATTGGAGAGTTCACGGGAGTACAAATACTAAATAATGTGTTAAGAAACACTAGTTAAGATCATAGAAATGTTTAGTTTACGGTTATTTTCTATTAGGGAAAAAAAAATACAACCAAACTAACCCTTTAGGTGAAATCTGTATCTTTTATTTTTCCCAGAATTCCTAGATAAGCCAGCCTACTCTGCCTTTACCAAGAGTATTTCCTTCCATGGGTTAATTAAGAACTTATAACATTTAACCTTTCAAATAAAAAACACTGGTTTTCATTGTTGGAATTTTCTGGAGTCTTTTTGGGGTATTATTTAGATATTTTTATCATTAAGAGAAAAGGAATTCTGAACTGACTAGATGAGAAAAATCATGGCTTAAGTCATACTAATCAACCCGATCAGCCTTCACCTACTGACTACATGCCGGCAGCAGCACATCCAGCTACTGCACAGGCCTCAGCTCTAATCCCCACTGCAGCCTCACAAGGGAGATGTTATGGCCCCTTTTTACTGATTAGGAAACTAAGGCAAGGTAAGTTAATAAATAGTGTCAGCAATTTAAATGATTAATTCAGGTATTTCTGCCTGTTTAAAAATTGATTACATAATGAGATAAACCCATAAATATGAACTAGCAGGTATGTAAAATCTCTTATTTATATAGTATATATGCATAAAAGGGGTAAGAAAAGGGCAAACTATAGTGGCTTTTATCTTTAATTATGGCTTCCTTAGTTAATTTTTCAGTGTGTTTTAGTCAACATTTTAAGGAAGAATCGAGTTATTGATTTCTCTAATTCTCCCACAAAGATAAAATTCTGAAGAACAATGCAAACAACAGCCTCAAGCATCTGTCAAAATTATAACAACCACGGCTATAAAAAAAAAAATCTGTGGATTGCTATAAATTGCCATGTGGGAACAAATTATTGAGTTTACACAGAAGCTAACTTAAAAATAATTACAGAAAATGGAATGAACTATAGGTTCAGAAATTATTCAACATAAGGATTGTGAGAAAATTATCACCTTTTAAAATTATTTGAATCAAGAGAACATAATAAACCAGCCAAAATGTCAAAACTGTTTTAAAATGTTATGCTCCCTGATTTATCTATATCTATATACATATACATACAGATATATATATATATTTATATATAAAACTTTCAGGTGCGTATGAGATCACTTGTAAGTGCCGTATTTTATAGTTCTTAAAAAGAGATGAAAATAAACAAAGGCACAAAAAGACTGACAGGAGCACGTGGATAACACATTATGAGAGTGTCACAAATATGGTAACCACTGTGCAATGACATAAAAATCTATGAAATGAGAGACCTAATATTACCTCGCACAAAAATATAAGCCACATGGTGAAATCTGACGTCATAATACACAGAAATTTAGCCATTTAAGCTGTGCTTTACACACTGGGTAGAAAGCATCGTTAGAATAAAGCTTGGTGTTTACCTGTACCTTCAATGTCTCTCCCTGCAAGGAGTTGTCACTGTCATCATTCTCATCAGGTTTAATCAAAACAGTGTTACTGAGAAGGTGGTTCTGAACTGCCATCAGATAGCGCAGGCAGGAGGATGCAGCCTTTAATACAAATAAGGGCGTTTAAATGACCTAAACCCTACTGAAAGAAGGGCTCATGTAATCCTCATGTTTTTTAAAGATTTCGACAAGGGAAGCAAAAGAGAAAGTACAGAAAACAGACCAAGTTAGTTTCTCAGGTGACTTATTTCCACATGGCTTTTGATACATAATTTGACACATTTACCATAACTTTCTGCCTTCTGCTACATATTTCTCACTAATCACTCCAATACTTGAATTTTTGCCTCTTAATAATTAATTCTTCCTACCCACGCTTCCCCTCACATGCATCTCCATGAGAGAAGACTCTACCCAAACCCTTAAAAGAATCTTTTATTTCTTATCAGTTTCTGTAAAACACTGATGGTTTAGAAAACAATGCTAAATTAAAAATTAATAGAAGGGAAATCCCCACCCAGTATTTTAAACACAATGAAAACATCCAAATTCAGTCTAACAATTTATTGCATCAAGACATTTAAGCAGGAGGAATAAAGTCTTTTGAGAAAGTACTTGAAGTGGATTTGTCTATTTCTACATTTCTAAGACAAGCACAGTCATTCATTGACTTTCATCAATTAAGTCTGTCCTTGCAAAGTATGTGTGTACACACACACTTCAATACAGTAAAATGAAAACAGGGAAACTTGATATAATTTTGCTTTCATTAAACACATTTTTACTTACAGGCACAGTTGAAAGGAGTTTTTGAAAATCATCTTTAGAGACAGTTTGGCACTTGGTGATTAAGATACAGGATTCTCGTACAACAATCTTCAGAATGTAGTGTAAAAGTTCGTCATTTAGTCTTTAAAATGCAGGAAAAATGTAACAATAAGATAATAATGGTTTAATAATAAAAGGATAAAATTTATACAATGGGTACAAGATGACAAATAGAAGATACAAAATTCACTGGTTCTCTAAGTAAACCATCTTACTCAGTGATGATTCTAACAACTAGGTATATTATCTGAATCAAATTTATGGAAACACAATGGTACTTAAGCACCTAGTTCAAGTATTTTATAAATAGCTTGAGAGACACACCTTCTTCCCCTCACCAGCTCAAACCACACCTTCACCCTCTCTCACAGACCAGCAGTTTGATGACACCCTCCACCAAGATTTCTTAAATAAGCTCCACCTGTTATTTCTGCTAAGTACCCTTCTTCCAGGCTCAAGCTGTTATACTCATTAAACTGAAATGTGCTATTATCATTTCTTAGGGCAACTGTGGGATTTATTACCTTTCAACTGATCCACACTTTAGACTTAACATGCCAATTATCATATAGGATATTACAGGAGACTAAAGTTGATCAAACACATTCAACTGTAAATTAATTACTGAGAAAAACACATAGAAAAGGCTAGCAGTGAATAACACAGCATCACATCACCTGTAATGATCATCCTCCTCGCTGCCAAATCGGTTGTTTTGAAGCTGTTCAGCTAAATTGGTTAGGATCACATCCCGCAGCTGGGAGAGGCCGCTATTTCTCTCTCCTAACACAGAACAAAGCTCCATAAACTACCTTGATAATTACACTTAGAAAACTGATGTTATTTTAAAAAAGTTTTTAAATGAGCAGACTGTCGACAATCTAGGGGCACCAGGCATATGTACTTACACAAACAACAGCAGCAAAAACTGTATCACAACCAGTCAGACTTTCTTTAACCAGTACATCCTGATTTAAGTGTAGTTACTGTCTTGACATTTCAGGAAATGTGATTTCTAATTCCTCAAACTAATATTGCTTATAAATGCAGGGTGTCTTTAACATGGTGAATTTTGTCATTGTCATTGAGTCTAACTTTAAAAGTTGGATTTTAATGTGTGGGGAAAAAACTGGCTTAGAAATCCCAAGAAATCATTATCTTTAATGTTCATTAAACATCTACAGTGAGGTACATTATGCTACACAGTGGGGATAGAAAGAGGTTTATAAAACTTGACAATACATAGAACATGGTTTCTGCTTTCCATCTAGTTTAAGTGTTGGCATATGTGCATTTTAAAAATAACACTGAGATCAAGCCTCGGTAAATTTAAGAACACTGAAATCATATCAAGCATTTTTTCCAGCCACAACACTGTGAGATTAGAAATCAATTACAGGAAAAGAACTGTAGAAAACACAAACACACGAGGCTAAACAATCTGCTATTAAATAAGCAAGAGATCACTGAAGAAATCAAGGAGGAAATCAAAAAATACATAGAAACAAATGACAACAAAAACATGACGACCCAAAACTTATGCGATGCAGCAAAAGCACTCCTAAGAGGGAAGTTTATAAAATAACGTTGACTAACAGATATGAAGAAAAATAAAATAAAATTCAGTCATTTCTTTAGGGACAAAAAAGGTTGTTTTTTCAAGGGTAATTAAAGGATAATTCTCACCTTCTGTTAAGACCAGCTTAAGTAAGTTATTGATTTCAGTTTCACCTGGGTACAAGATATTTAAACCAGAGCTGAAATGACAGAAAAGTCGAAAAGCTTTTAAACACGTTCTAGAAAATCCAAATTCTAAATATTTAAATTTTTATTAAAAGATGCCAGTTTGAGTACAGTTTCACCACTAAGAAAGCAACTGAAACTAAATTCACTGTTGTGATGTAGTCCAATGACCTCCCTGATAAACAGTATCCCTCTCCTTCTCATACTTGTGAATTACCAAAATGATAACTTATCTGAGGCTAGATGCAGAACTGGTTAAAGAGAATTGAGCTATAAAAAGTCAATGTATGGAAATCCAAAAAAGAGGGGAGATATGTATACGTATAGCTGATTCACTTTGCTGTACAGCAGAAACTAACACAACACTGTAAAGCAACTATACCCCAATAAAATTAAAAAAAAAAAAGTCAATGTAGTCAAACTAGCTGTATGCAGAATGTGCCAAAAAATCATTTGGGAAGTCAGTGGCAGAGCAAAGACTAGAATCCAGGTCTATCTGCTGCCAAAGCCTGTTTCTTAACCACCTTGCCACACTTTGACCCAAATGAGAAGAACATCCAGTTGCAAACCACCAAAATATCTATTTAAAGGGATTTTTTTCTGGTCTTGTTTTAAGATCCGAAAGTGAGATGAGGAGTGTATGTACATGGACAGCCTGAGTCCTCTGGGAGTGGGGCCACAAACTTCTCTCCAGTTAGATTATCCTCTACACGTGAGGTCCTGACTGTGGGATGGGGTAAGAGACATCCAGGCAACCAGTCTGAAGGGAAAGTTACAATGTAGTGCAGGAGAAGCCCTCTGCAGAGAGCACTGAGAAAATCGGGTGCTGATTACCTGATGGCAAGGCAGACTTCCTTCTGAATTTCAGGGCAAATTTGATCTTTTGGTGCCATCAACAACTGCCAAAGAAGCAACCCCGACCGTCGAATGATGTCTCGATTCCTTTCAGTTTGTGGGCTGAAGAAAAATTTAAACACCACCTACAGAAACATAAGGGGTATATCTGAAAATGCTAATTCTACTGGGGATAAAATTATCCCTATGAAAAAAGAACACACTAGTTATTCTTTTTTTTTTTCACGCTAGTTATTCTTATGAATGAATACCCAGGTGGATTTTTAACCACAATCGCTTTTACTGCATAATGGTATAATTACAGTAAATGTTTTACATATATTACTTGCAATGAGTATATATCAGTACATATAGCAATACTCCATTAACTGCAGTGCTATGAATATGATGATAATTCTAATTACAGGATTAGAATGTGGTAAGATGCAAAACAGGAATGTTATTACATTTTTCTTCTGGTAGAAATTAGCTGACTGAAGCCAAGGTTTGTGTTTCTTTTTCTCTATTTTATTTATCTCAAAACAGTGTATTTACCTGAAAGACAACGAGAATGCAGCGTATGATACAGGTGTCTCCATTAACCATGGCCTTCTCCATAATGTCACAAATACTGCTAAGATGGTGTGCTTCAATTGGATGCTGCTTGCCCAAGACACTTGTGATTGGAAGATTGGGGTTGGTAGCAAGAAGATTGAGTTGGTGTATGCACATCGCACCAACATGGTGCAATAATTGGTTTATAACCTCATTCGTGGTTATAGCCTCTTCTAGAAGATGAAAAGGAAAGTCAGTGAGGAAAGACATCTCTGGGTGGCCACCAAGGAACATACCTCTGACTTGCAAAAGGTGCACGCACACCAGAAGAGACTATCTTGCCTTCAATCTCTCCCACTACTGCTGGAGAACCCTTTTCCCTGCCACAGAATGCTGGGGTGAAAACACCTGGGAATTTCCATTTTTTTAAAGGGCATAAGTAGCTACCACTTCTTGAGTCCTTTCTATATGCTAGACAATGGGCTGAATGCTTTACATGCTTTACCTTACAATATCATTATCAACTTAGACTATTTTAGCCCTGTTTTGTAGAGGAGTGACTCAAGAATTAGAGAGGTTCAGTAACTCGCCCTAGGTCACACAGCTACTAAGTGGTAGAGCTGGGATTTGAATTCAAGCCATCTCAGCTCAGATCCCATGGTGGTAACTATTCTAGAAAAATCTCTTCATCTTCTATGCCTCCTCTCTGGTAACACCCACCACCCTCTCCAGCTGAGAAATATCTCCTCCCATGGTACCTCAAATATTTTACACAGTCTGATCTCATTTAGTTACCACAGCCTAGACAGACATCAGTTCAACCTTGGTTAAAGAGAACTGACCAGCATCCTCTTATATAATAATGAATGCCTCATCATAGTTATAGACATTCAGGGAATGGAGGTGAAAATAATCTAAACAGGCAAAGTACAGGAAAAAAAGATTGCTTTTTTCCTTAAACCAGCTGAAATGAACTGCATAAAAGAAACAAGAAAGTAGGTAACCTTGGAGAGTCAGGCTTGGGTGGGGTGACCTTAGAGCTGCAAAAGGATTGTGGGCACCGTGAGCTATGAGGAAAGGACTCAAGGAAAACCTATCAGAAGGTAAACCCTGCCAAAACTAAACTTTTCAATTGCATGTTAACCCTAAGGCCTGGCTGGGTCCCCCTCTCTTCTGTGCCTTTATGAGTCCTTGATCTCACAACAACAGAATTCAGGCTCGTATTGTTCGTCTTCACCAAACACTTTTTGAAAGGTAGCTTTGGGAATCTACCCAAATAACTGAGGTCTTTAAATTTCATTCTGAGTTAGATGGGAAGCCAGTGGAGGTGTCTGAGCAGAAGAGTGACAGATCTGACTATGTACATTGTAGAAGACTCTGGCTGCCGTGTGGAGGTAAGCCTAAGCAGGGTGGAGGAGGGCGACTGCAGGGGAAATAGGAAGACCAGTGAGGGGGCTACTATGATAATCTGGGTGAAGATGATGGCCTAGACTAGAGTTGTAGCAGCAGAGATAGAGGGAAATGGTTAGACTTGGAATACATCTTGAAGATGGGAGCTGACAGGATTTGCTGATGTCCATTTGGATGTGGGGTATTAGAGAAAGAAAGTCAAAGGTAACTTAATTTTTTGGTCTGAGCATATGAAAGAATAGTGATCCATATACTGGAATATGGAGGACTCGGTAGGTGTAGATTTGTAGGGGGGAGATACAGGGAGTTTGTTTTTGACATGTTAAGTTGAAGATGTTAGATATCCAAGTAGAGACGAATACATGGACTGGAGTTGAGGCAAGAGGCTTGGAGATAATAATTAGGGAGTCACAATATATAAATTTCTTCTTTTTTGCTGTTTTACAAGATACAATTTACACATACCATGAAGTTCACCCATTCTAAGTGCACAAAACAATGTTTTTTATTAAATTTATACAAATACCAAAATCAAGAGTGAAAGCAGAGAAATTATTACTGATCCTATAAAAATTAAACTAATTATAATACTAGGAGCAACTTTATGCCAACAAATAAGAAAACTTAGGGCTTCCCTGGTGGTGCAGTGGTTGAGAGTCCACCTGCTGATGCAGGGGACACAGTTTTGTGCCCCAGTCTGGGAAGATCCCACATGCCGCGGAGCGGCTGGGCCCATGAGCCATGGCCGCTGAGCCTGCCCGTCTGGAGCCTGTGCTCGGCAATGGGAGAGGCCGCAGCAGTGAGAGGCCCGCGTACCGCAAAAAAAAAAAAAAAAAAAAAGGAAAAAATAGAAAACTTAGATAAAATGCACAAATTTCTAGAAAGATACAACTACCAAGACAAACACAAGAAGAAACAGAAAATCTAATAGATAATTCCAAAGTCTCAAAGTATCACCTCCTCCAAAATATTAATTACTGTGGTAATTAACATATGTCTCTGATGCTTTTCCTTCCAGGAGGTGAAGCTTAATTCCCCTTCCCATGAGTGTGGGCTTAATGTCTTGCTTCTAACAAATTGAATATGGAAGGGGAAGAAGCTTTCTTCACTCTGCAGTGAAGAAAGCTGGCATTTAAACCAAGTGATCAATTTTAATATCACTAGTAATAAGTCATGCTGCTATCATGTACCCTGTGATATGATGTAATGAGAAAAGCACTTCACCTCTGTGGTGTTCTTCCCCCAAATCTATAACCTCAGTTTTAAAGGACGAAACAACAGATGACCCCAAACTGAGGGAAATTCTACAAAATATCTGACTGGTATTCCTTAAAAGTGTCTTCTTCTATTCTTCAGATAGGATAACTCTATCCATCTATATCCAAGTTTGCTGATTATTTCTCCCACCATCTCAAATCTGCTATAGAGCTACTCCAGTGATTTTTTTCTCTTCAGTCATTGAACTTTTCAAATCCAGAATTTCCAACTGGTTCTTTTGTCTTTTTTTTTGTTTTTTGTTTTTTTTAAATAAATTCTGTGTTGAAATTCTCTGTTTATTCATGGTCATCATACTTTTCTTTAATCTTTTAAACATGGTTTCCTTTAGTTCTTTGAATTTACTTCTAAAGGCTGCTTTGGAGTCTTCATCTGCTAAGTCTAATATCTGAGTTTTGCCTGCAGTGTTTAGCTACTGATTTCTCCTCCGCTCACTTTGTTTTCTTAAATTCTTATTTCTATTTTCGTTTTTACTTTCTTTCATTTGTTTATTTTTATTATTGTCATTTTTATTTTTAAGCCTGCCTTCCTAGTGGTTACCTCGTCTGAGTCAGAGGTTGTGCTCAAACACCCTGAGCCAGTAATACTTCCACCCTGGATGGAGGCCACGTTTTCTGGGGGAAGCACATCAAAGTTTAGGCAGTTTTAAACTATTCTGTGCTTTTCACCTTCTGTGGGCCCTCTCAAATCTCTGCATGTGTATGCAGGCTCATTTTCAGCTAGGCTTGTGTGAACAACTTGGGCCTTCTCTGGCGTCTTCTCTGCAGATGTTTGGGGAGCTTACAAAGGCCCTTTGTAGCTTTCTCACTACCCACATCTCACTAGTAAATTTCTGGCTAGTTTGCTGGTTCGATGCTTGCCCTAACCAGGACCACAACCTCAGGCTAGCTAAGCCACTGGTTGTCGCTGTTTGTTTGCCACCAAGACCACTACTGTTACTGACATTGCTGCTGTGTGTGAGTTTTTTTCCATGCTCTGCTCCAAATCAGTCAGCCCCTTCTAGCAGCCAAGCTGCTGGCTTCCATGATCTGCCCCACCCTGATGGAATTACTGCACTGACCGAGCTTAAGGTAGGGGACAGGAGTGTCCGCAGCTAAGAACATCACAGACTTCTACTGTTCTTAGCCAAAGTTCAGTGGGGTTTTTTTTTTTATGAATACCGTATCTCAATTTGGTATATGCCTTTGGTCAACTTCCAGAGCCTAGAAATAGTTAATTTTTTTTTAGTTGGCATTTTAATTTTATAGAAATAGTTATTTTTGGTAATTCAGTCCATTTTATCATTGCTTTATCAGAAGAGGATTTGCTGAGCTACTCACTACACCATATATACCACTATAGTTGACTTTGAAGTCAAAAGATTTTACGTTAATATTAACTTATATTAAGAATCTTAATATTAAGAAATATAAAGGTCCTTTACCAGATAGTCTATCAAAATTGTAAGTCTGTGTATAAGTAAGTTGTTATTAATGCAAAACATTATAACAGCATATATAATCCCACACCAAGTACAAATAAAGAACGAACTTCTGTCCCAAAGTTCTGACAATTTCAGAAGGGACATAACAATTTTCCTTTAAAAAAGTCTGTGGACCACCTCAAAAGCTCTATTTATTTACACACTTATTTACTTAATCATAAACCCATCAGATAATAAGAATTCTAGGTTTCTAAATTCAAAGAGGGAAGGCTGTTGACACATTTTGCTGCTTGGGCTATGTTGCCACTTACTAATGCTGCTGTACTCTCTCCTATTTCATGGGGGAAAAATCTCTTCCTGTAGGACTATGAGTGCACCTTACCTTTGGGCTCAGTGATGATATGGCTGACTCCAAGTCTCTGACAGACGTAATGGAAGGCCTGATTCCCAGGATTACACCATTGATCGATATAGTCATTCGAGCATGTCCATAGCATGTTGTTCACTGTATCGTAACAGGCACCTGCAAAAAGAACATCCTTTATTCAACTATCATACCATTGACTGCTTGATACATACTTCTCATAAGCACTGCTAAAGAATGAAAGGGCAAGGATTCTCCCCAGTGCTGGCAAGCCACATCCCACATCCCCCCAATGCTGGCAAAGCATTAGATTGGGGCTCAGTAGGAAGGCAGGATTCAATGTCTACTCGGCTTAACTCATATGTGAGAATGGAATAAGCCTCATGGAATAGAAAGTTTTTAGTAACTGACTTACATGTGACCTTTTTAATTCCAAAAAGGATTTAAGTGGCTTACAGTAAAACCCAGGTACAACAGGGCTAATTAACATTAACACACAGTAAAAGCCTTAGTAACTGAGCCCAAAACTTAGATATGAGCTCCCTAGGTGCCAAGGCAAAGAGAAAATCCAATGCGCTAACATAATGCTCATTTTCTAACAATAAGAAGTATACTAATCCCTCAAGGGAAATAAACCTTTTTAATGGCATAAACTTTAAGAAGAATTTGTTATAGACAACATTACACAACCTAATGGACAGTATCTTCAATAGTAATTTATACAGAGGAATTTCACATATGACAATTTCTTATACTAATCCTCACAATTAAAGAGTAGCATAAAAAAATTCTTTCAAGGAAACTAGAATACCATAGAGAATTAGCAAGAGTTTTTAAGAGAAATTGCTTAAATTTTGAATTTTCCAAGGAAAATAAATGTGGGCATTTATTTCTTACCCAATCCTGGTACAAGAGCACCACGCCCCAATGAGCTTCCAGCAGCATCTATGAGATCGGCACGACTTGTGAACTGACCATCCGAAATATTATACACCAAGCTAGAAGCTAGGACTTCAGAAACAAATATTAAGCTGTTTAATAAGCCTTAAGATGATGGTTAGCTTAAACTTTAGCCTCTTAACAAGACTTTATAAAAATCACATCTTGGGCTTCCCTGGTGGCGCAGTGGTTGGGAGTCCGCCTGCAGATGCAGGGGATGTGGGTTCGTGCCCCGGTCCGGGAGGATCCCACGTGCCGCGGAGCGGCTGCGCCTGTGGGCCATGGCTGCTGGGCCTGCGCGTCCGGAGCCTGCTGTTCCACAACGGGAGAGGCCACAGCGGTGAGAGGCCCGCAAAAAAAAAAAAAAAATCACATCTTTTTTGGTTGTCTATCAGTGGTAACAATGAGGAGACAAAAGACACACATTAAGACCACAAAAAGAAAACTGTCATAAAGCCTTTTCCAATACGGTGAACCATATTTTTGAAAGTGTTTTTAAAATGGCAACTTTTACATACAGGGTTTTTTCAAGATAGATTGTCAAAAGGGTAATTGCAAACGGGGTTATGATTATTAACATCACAAGGTAACAATATTTACAAGAAATATTTACAATATTTACATATATTTGGTGCTCAAAACAGGTTAGTGGATGTTTAGTTGCTATCCTTCCAAGCCCTGTCTCTAAAACTTGGAAACACTTCAGCCTTTTCCCTTAACACAGGGAAGTGTAGTGATGACAAGCATGAGCTTTAGGATTCTGAATCTGAATTCCAGCTCTACCACTTCTGTGTGACCCTGGGAAATTTACTGAACCTCTCAGTTTCCCCATGTGTAAAGTGGAGATAATAAAAGTTACCTACTTTATACAGTTATTGTGAAGATTAAATGAGTTTAAATATATCAAGGATCTGCTTTTTTTTTTTTTTTTTCCTGAGAAGGTTTTATCGTGGCTGCTGCTTTCCTCATGGCGGCCAGGACACTCCTCAGCTCCTCTTGCTTCCTCTTGGCACAGATGTATGTCCCCACCCTTTTCTGGATGAACTTGAGGGCCTCTTGTTCTTGGAGACCCTGGCATGCCACTCCATGGCATGCAGCTCCTAAGGGGTAAAGCCACACACCTTTTGGATCACATCTTGCAGGGCTGTGCCTCAGCTTGCTCATGTTCTTGGTCACCTGGTGGCCCTTGTTGAGGCCCACGGCCATGGGGCAGCAAGAAGCCATGGCGGCTGCTCTTCAATGGCTGCCATGGCAGAAGGGCCTAGCTGCTATTATTGATATAACTTTCTTCCCCACTTTCCAACAGAAAATTCTAGCACTGTCTCTCAAGTTCCTTTTTCTTATTCCCATCACCCTAGTAATCCAGATTCTCATCACGCCTGACTTGAGCTATAATCTAAACTGTACCCTTTGTTTCTTTTCTATTGTTCTGTCCTGCACACCAACAAAATGGTCTTCTCCAAATCTCTTTTTCATTGTATTTACCATGCATATGCCTTTCCCCTACGTGGCCACTTATTTGAATAATAGCCATTTTTCATGACTTAAACTCAAAACTTCATGAAGTCTCTCCCCTCTACCCCACTCAACAATGACCCTTTCTTCCTCTGATTCTGCAGCACTTACATCTGCTCCCCATGGTTCAGGCAGTGATACAGCATTGTATATCATTTTCTAGTTGTTTCACACACCTGCATCATTTCTCCCAACCAGCCTATGAGCTCCTCAAGGCAAGCACCACTTTTCCCACTCACTGAGTAGCCACCACAGTGATCAATGTGGAACAGGACATAGAAGAAACTTAAACATTTATTTATTTGTTGGTCTAAAATAGAATCACTGGGTAAGCTATATCCTCATGAAAAAAATGGCACCGTGAAGGCTTGTTTTAATCAAATGGGGCTAATCTCAGGTGAGTGGAAAAAACCATGCCAAAAAGACTAAAAAAGAGTTTCAGATGATTAATGGTCAATAAAAAGACAAATAACCCAATTTTAAAATGGACAAAGGATTTGAATAGATATTTCTCCAAAGAATATACACAAATGGCCAATCAGCACAAGAAAAGATGTTCAACATCATTAGTTGTTAGGGAAATGCAAATCAACACCACAATGAGATACCACTTCATACCCACTATGGAGTACAGCTATTAAGAAAAAAAAAGAAAAATAACAAATGTCAGAGAGGATGTGGAAAAATTGGAGCCATTGCTAATGAGACTCTAAAATGGTATAGCCGTTCTGGAAAACAGTTTAGCAGTCCCTCCGAAGCTTAAACATACAGGTACCACATGACCCAGAATTCTACTCCTACACATATACCCAAGAGAAATGACAACATGTCTACGCAAAAACTTGTACATGAATGTTCATAGCAGCATTATTCAAAACAGTCAAAAAGCAGAAACAACTCAAATGTCAATGGATTATATTCATACAATCAAGTATGATTTGGCCATAAAAAGAAATGAAGTAATGATTTGTGCTACAACATGGGTGAACCTTGGAAACATTACGCTTAAAAAAAAAAAAAAAAGCCAGTCACAAAAGCACATATATTGTATAATTCCATATATTTGAAAAGTCCAGAATAGGTAAATCCATAGAGTCAGAAAGTAGATTGGTGGATGCCAGGGGCTGGGGAAAGGGGGGGATAAAGGGACTGACTGCTAATGGGTATGGGGTATCTTTTTAGAGTGATGGAAATGTTCTAGAATTAGATTGTGGTGATGGCTTGACAACTCTGAATATATTAAAAACCACTGAACTGTATACTTTAAAGGGGTAAATTTTATGGTATGTAAGTTATAACTCAATAAAGCTGTTTTTTGTTTTTGAAGTGAGTAGTAAATTTACATCATTTACCTGAGGGCTAAAGGAGGCATCCTGGTCACATGTTAGAGAAAACAGGCTGTTGAGAAAAAGTCTAACCCATTTGATTCTAAAAGCAAAAAAGAAGACTTCCCTGGTGGCGCAGTGGTTAAGACTCTGCGCTCCCAATGCAGGGGGCCCAGGTTCGATCCCTGGTCAGGGAACTAGATGCTGTATGCATGTCGCAACTAAGAATTCGCATGCCACAACTAAGGAGCTGAAGAGCTGCAACTCAGAAGCCTGCGAGCCACAACTAAGGAGCCCGCCTGCTGCAACTAAGGACCCTACGTGCCGCAACTAAGAAGCCAGCGAGCCGCAACTAAGGAGCCCACTGGCTGCAACTAAGGGTCCTGCTGGCCGCAACTAAGGAGCCAGCCAGCAGCAACTAAGGAGCCTGCAAGCTGCAACTAAGGAGCACGCCTGCTGCAACCAAGACCTGGTGCAACCAAATAAAGAAAATAAATATTTAAATAAATTTTTAAAAAGTAAAGACAAAAGAGTTTTGGAGTTGTTATAAGTATCTAAATCCCAAACACGTGCACTACTTGAAATGGCCTAAAAGTTAAGTTGATACTAGATAAATGGTTTTATTTAAGCTGTTGAGGTTAAATTTATATCTGCAGGTTAAAGTTTGGGTAAGAAATGCTTTTTTAAACATCTAAATGCGAAATATAATCCTTCAATGGAATTATGGGGAGGGGGAAGGGTAAGCTGTGACAAAGCGAGAGAGAGGCATGGACTTATATACACTACCAAATGTAAAATAGATAGCTAGTGGGAAGCAGCCGCATAGCACAGGGAGATCAGCTCGGTGCTTTGTGACCACCTAGAGGGGTGGGATAGGGAGGGTGGGAGGGAGGGAGACGCAAGAGGGAAGAGATATGGGAACTATGTATATGTATAACTGATTCACTTTGTTATAAAGCAGAAACTAACATACCATTGTAAAGCAATTATACTCCAATAAAGATGTAAAAAAAAAAAACCAAATTATTTTTAAAAGACAGAATATGAAATTTTGGGAAATGAAAATAAGTAAACTGATTTTAAAACATTTTAATTTTATGTGCCTAAACAAACTTTAAGGGAAAAAGGAATGTTAAAAAAAAAGGTGTTACCATATATAAAAGGAATATTTGGGGTTTGTTTTTGTTTTTAGAAATACTCTAACATACTTTATTGCATATGATCACCAAACAATGATGTGAGATACTATTAGCCTTTTATTTTTTCAGATGGGAAAACGAAGCTCAGAGGGGTTAAATGATGTCCCTAAGGTAAGAAAGACAGAAAATGGCAATGTAAAAGGAACATTTTTTTATTCTATATTATTTTCTCTTTTTTTTAATTGATTTATTTTTATTTTATTTATTTTTTGGCTGACTTGGATCTTTGCTACTGCCCAAGGGCTTTTCTCTGGTTGCGGAGAGCAGGGCCTACTCTTCATTGCAGTGTGAAGCCTTCTCATTGTGGTGGCTTCTCTTGTTATAAAGCATGGGCTCTAGGCACATGGGCTTCAGTAGTTGTGGCACACGGGCTCAGTAGTTGTGGCTCACAGGCTCTAGAGCACAGGCTCAGTAGTTGTAGCGCACGGGCTTAGGTGCTCTGTGGCATGTAGGATCTTCCCAGACCAGGGTTTGAACCTGTGTCCCCTACATTGGCAGGCGGATTCTTAACCACTGCACCACCAGGGAAGCCCTATATTATCTTCAATTTAACTATCCGTCCACTCTGAAGCCAAAATCACATTGCTTTAATTACTACAGTATGCCTCCCTCTTTCATAAAAATATATGTACACTTATATCCCCATATCCCCTCCCTCTTGCGTCTCCCTCCCACCCTCCCTATCCCACCCCTCTAGGTGGTCACAAAGCACCGAGCTGATCTCCCTGTGCTATGCGGCGGCATATGTATAGCTGATTCACTCTGTTATACAGCAGAAACTAACACGACATTGTAAAGCAATTATACTCCAATAAAGATGTTTAAAAAAAAGAAATACATAAAAAATATATACATGTACACTTAACAGTAATGAATTTTTGCATATATTATTTTGTATCATATACATTTTTATGTGTCCTAAAATGGAGGTATTTACAGACGTATTTTCATAGCTCTCCAGTGGGTAGAGTTCTTGCAGTGTCAGTAAATAAAGTAGCAACAGATTATTTCCTAAAATCTTCCTGACCTTATTATTATTTCTAGTAATTTTACAGGACAATAGTTTTCAGAAGTGTACTATTATACCACTTTCAAAAATTCTATTTTTAATTCCTCCTAGCCTATATTATACTGATAAGGTTGTTTGTTGTTATCAAAGAGCATCTGTAAACAGAGCAAGTGTAAAATCACTATTAGGAAAAACCTTAAATTTCAAAGTTAGGGACAAATTGGGAAAAGAGCCACAAATAAAGTTCACTTACTTTTTAAAGATGACAAACCACTTGTTCCACCAAAAAGAGACCGGGTAGCAGAGCTGCCTGATCCCCCTGGAGGTGGGACCAGCATCACCAAGTATGTACCACAGGTGTAAATGGGCGTCTTCCGAAGCATTTTTAGAGGAAGGCCACAGCTAGTATTCGCTGGTAAAAAGGAATGAAAATGGTGAGCAGAAATAGTTGACACACAGATTAATTTGATTACCAAACCAAATTAGAGTATAGCAAAGGGGCTCCCAATTCTAACAAGAATATACTCAGACTCAAAATACAGAGCAAGAAATAATAAGCTAAGGGCAAAATAATGATCTTCTGTCTCCACAGCCTGGTCCCAAGCCTCCTGGTTACATGATCTGAACATTTCTCACAGGTGTTCCCAGTATTCAGTATGTCCTTATGTCTTTTAAAAATCTTTCAATGGACTTGAGGACACGGGGAGGGGGAAGGGTAAGCTGGGACAAAGTGAGAGAGTGGTATGGACATATATACACCACCAAATGTAAAATCGATAGCTAGTGGGAAGCAGCACATAACACAGGGAGATCAGCTCAGTGCTTTGTGACCACCTAGAGGGGAGGGAGGGAGACGCAAGAAGGAAGAGATATGGGGATATATGTATACGTATGGCTGATTCACTTTGTTATAACGCAGAAACTAACACACCATTGTAGAGCAATTATACTCCAATAAAGATGTTAAAATAAATAAATAAATAAATAACATAAAGATCTTTCAAAAGAATGAACCCTCACATGGACTAAATCTCAAAATAAAAGAATAATCCTACTGTTTATGTTTCCCCCTAGGAAACTGTGCTCCAGTAGAGATCTTTTCATTTTATATAGAACAAATTATTAACAGGTTTGTGATATTAAATTTATTATAAACAGCTCTGAACATGGAATCTACTAGAAATTTCAACCCATAACTAGTTAATAAAAGCTTTCACAATGTCTATCACAAAATAACTTTATGTCCACAGAATTTATAACCCATGATGTATTTTTTTTAGGGTCAGTGACATAAACTATCATTAGGAAAATAATTATTGTATTTAATCAAGAGGTATAAAATGTACTTTAATTTCCCTTACTCACTGGTGGATCTGAAAATGTAGGGTGAATTTAACGATTTTCTATATATTAGTCCAGTGAAGATTGACGATGGCAACAAAAGTCAGAGTGCTTTACCTAGGAAGCTGTCAAGGTATAAAATATGACTGCCTACATAGACATAAAATTATCTTTGGATGGTTTAGATTAGAAAAATTAGACAAGTGAAACCTAATCTGTCATTTGCTTTGAATGCCTGTGGTTCTAAAAAGCTCCATTTTTTAAACTTCCAAGCCGCCAACAAGTATATTTTTCATTTAGGACATAAATCCAGTAGCATAAATTTCCATAAGTAAGAAACCCAAAAGGGGCAACGACTGAAAAACTAGCAACTTTGTGAGCATAACCACACAAAGAGCATAACCACACAATCGCGGTTTTCACCAAGATGTTTTTAATATACATACTCTTATTAACATGGTAATAGGTATTAGTTTATCACAGAATTAAAAATCCTAGACCCTCTGAATGTTGAATTAATTGTCAAAAGTTCACTTAGCCTATAACTGGTGAATTTTTATGTAGCAACCTCAGGTTAAATGAATACATAGAGAATGTGCATAAAAGTATGAGCGAAATCACATGTTTAGAGTTACAGATACCAGTTTTCACAGGATTCTAAATATACCCTTGCCTTCTGAGTCCACTTTCTGATATCACCCATGTTTTCTTATGTAACAAACATCCTTTTAGTATTTCTATTGTGCAGGCTAGTATTCAATTTTCTCCCAAGGGACAAACCCAGATCAAGCCTTCAGATTGTCAGGAAAATGTTTATTTAGGTAATAGGACTGTCCTCTACAAACTATTTCCTATAATTCAAATTATCCACATACCCAAGTTATAACAACTATTAATAAATTCCCTACTTACATTTGATACAATGGAGACCTGTGGAAGTAACATACTATCCTTAAATTCTAATATGGACTAATAAGTATTTAAAATTTGATAGTCTCACAATGAATTAATCACAAATATTTTCTCTTCCTAACATTTCAATATATAAAAGGATTAAAGTATAAACTGCATTAAATTCATTAAACATATATTAATTCAGATTCATTTTTCTATACATGGCTCTTTTTCTAGCCTGATCTTTTACTACAGGTCATGATTTGTTATAAATTCATGTAGTTGGTATGTAATATGAAAACTCCTCAAGAATAATGGTTCTTGACTTTGGGGGGGTCATAACTGGCCTTGAACATCTGATAAAAATTATGATGATACATATGTTATTTAAAACTTTGGGAGAGCATATTTATGAACCTCTGAAAGGCTTATCCCCATGAAGAATTCCTGCTTTAAAAGTACAGAACAGTGTGTTTAGAAGGCTACCTTTATTGAGAAAAGAAGGACAATAAAAATACATAAATTTGTCTTTCTAAATTAATTTAATTTCTCTTTGCATAAAAAAACTCTGACAGGATAAACAAAAACTAATAAATAGAGCTACCTATAGGGGGTAGGGTGGGGCAAATACTGACTATACCAGGACACGAGAGTAAGATTTCTCTGCATATACCTTTTATATTGTTTTCACTTTCAAACTCTGTAAACATACTATTTTCAAATATTAAAGTGCAAACACTAAATGCCAAATTCCAGAAAAAGCAACCTCTGTTGTGGAAGGTTTGCCTCTCATTTTCTTGGTCAAGAATGTATTTAGAAAAACTAAAAATAGAACTACCATATGACCCAGCAATCCCGCTACTGGGCACATACCCTGCGAAAACCATAATTCAAAAAGAATCATGTACCACAATATTCATTGCAGCACTATTTACAATAGCCAGGACGTGGAAGCAACCTAAGTGTCCAGCAACAGATGAATGGATAAAGAAGATGTGGCACATATATACAATGGAATATTACTTGGCCATAAAAAGAAATAAAATTGAACTATTTGTAGTGAGGTGGGTGGACCTAGAGTCTGTCATACAGAGTGAAGTAAGTCAGAAAGAGAAAAACAAATACCGTATGCTAACACATATATATGGAGTCAAAAAAAAATGGTTCTGATGAACCTAGGGGCAGGACAGGAATAAAGATGCAGATGTAGAGAATGGACTTAAGGACACGGGGGAGGGGGGAAGGGTAAGCTGGGACGAAGTGTGAGAGTGGCATTGACATATATACACTACCAAACGTAAAACAGATAGCTAGTGGGAAGCAGCTGCATAGCACAGGGAGATCAGTTCGGTGCTTTGTGACCACCTAGAGGGGTGGGATAGGGAGGGTGGGAGGGAGATGCAAGAGGGAGGGGATATGGGGATATATGTATACATATAGCTGATTCACTTTGTTATACAGCAGAGACTAACACACCATTGTAAAACAATTACATTCCAATAAAGATGTTAAAAAAAAAGAATGTATTTAGTGAAGATGATGCTAAATGAGTTTTTTACATTCATGAAGCAGATGCTAAATGTGAAAACAGTTTATACTAACAGTAATGATAAGGTATTTACCATTAAACACAGAGCTGCTTTGAATTATTACAGATTCATGCTAATTCATGTCCACAGCCAACAGTATGTATTAGCTTGGAATTAAAAAAATGAAAAATGACTGGAAGGACATTAAAAACGGTGAACTACGTAAAGCAAAGTGCTTTGTATGGCACACTGTAAATGCTCAATAACAAGTATTGCCTGAATTCCACAGGCAGCATGCACTAATCACAAGCTGAACGTACCAAGCCATGAAAAGGCACGGAGGAATCTTAAAGGCATATTACTAAGTGAGAGAAGCCAATATGAAAAGGCTACATTCTGTATAAATCCAATTACATGACATTCTGGAAAAGGCAAAACTATGAAGACAATAAAAAGATCAGTGGTGGCCAGGGCTTGGGGGGTGGGGAGGGATGAACAGGTAGAGCACAGAGGATTTTTAAGGCAATAAAAGCACCGTATATGATGCCATAATAATGCACACATGTCATTATGCATTTGTCCAAACCCACAGAATGTACAAGACCAAGAGTGAACCCTAAGGTGAACTATGGACTCTGGGTGATTATGATGTGTCAGGATGGGTTCATCAGTTGTAACAAACGGACCACTCTGGTGGGGATGTTGATAATAAGGGTGGCTGTGCATGTGTGGGGGCAGGAGGTAGACGAGAAATCTGCACCTTCCTTTACTTTTGCTACGAACCTAAAACTGTTCTAAAAAATAAGGTCTTAAAAACATATATAGCTGAAAAAGCGAAGGGCAGCCTACCTGCCTGGTCCTCTTTCAGGGTGTTGGAGATGGTGGAGCCGGTAAGGGCAGCCAGCGTTGCGGATGGCGAGGCTCGGTAGCGTGAAAGTCTGCTCAGAAGCATCTCATTAATGCTTTTTGCAGACTCGCCCTCTTTTCTCATTAGAATTGTGCGTTCCTGAAGCGGGTTGGCTACAAATACACCATTTTCAACCTAATATTTAAAGAAAAAGAGGTCCTTAAATGATATCTGTTTCCATTCATTTAGCAAATTTCTACTTGAGAAGTGTATTATTGTCATCTGGTTACTCAAAAACATTTCCCAAAATTGTACCTGAGTAGGTGTATACCTCAAAACCTAACTGCTCTACAGAAACTGAGAACAAAAGGAAGGCTACGAGAAGTTTGAGAGCTTTTATTTTTCATAATAGCCCAGATTTTAAAAGTAATGAGCTAAGTTTAATAGGTTCTATGGAAGCCTGTTGATTAAAATTCCTTATATTGAATTCCACAGGTAGCTCTCACTAATTACAAACTTCTGACAGGTACAAGTAAGATGAGAGGAAAACAGGTCAATCAGATCTTGATTTACCATTAAGTACAACTATGAGGATAATGTCTTCTTGAAATATAATTGGCTAAAATCCAAACTCTGTATTAACAGCAGTCAACACTAGCCCCAGCTGCTCGGGTATTGGCAGAGCAATCGTGGAGAAAGGCAGACTTTGTCTGCTAAAAATATACGCCAGCTTCAACTGGATCCTTGCTGGTACTTGGCAGTTCTTCCTTCATCACTTGATTATTCCCCAGAAAAATCTCTGGAGTGGTGATTCCAAAATTCCTTCACCAAATTTTGAGCTTGGCTTTAAGCAGACCACCTGGCTTTCTTTAATGCTAAAAAGATCCAGACCACTTACTGTAAGCTGCTCCCACTCATCTCTCTTCCCACTCAAGAATCTTTGTATCCAGCCTCATTTATTCCTTTCCTCTTTTTCGTTTTTGCGGTATGCAGGCCTCTCACTGTTGTGGCCTCTCCCGTTGCGGAGCACAGGCTCCGGACGCACAGGCTCAGCGGCCATGGCTCACGGGCCCAGCCGCTCCGCGGTATGTGGGATCTTCCCGGACCGGGGCACGAACCGGTGTCCCCTGCATCGGCAGGCGGACTCTCAACCACTGCACCACCAGGGAAGTCCTATTCCTTTCCTCTTAATCCAGAGGAAGGAGCACTTCACCTCATGTTATTTAAGGAAGAAGTACTCTGCCTCCTCTCTAACTGCTCCCTCAGTTATCTCCCATCTGCCCCTTCACGCTCAAGGTCTCCCTCTCTGATTTCCTTGTGTCAGATAGTCACAGGCCTCTGGGATCTTAAACAAAACCTTGGTGGCCCATTGCAATACCATCCCTCTTCTCCACTCCCACTCACTATCAAATGTCCCAAATGTATCTCATGCAGCCTCTGTACCCACTGCCCCCTCCAGACCCAGGCTCCTGGATCTGGCTGCAGTCTCAGAAACAGATGCCACTAGCGAAGGTGGGCAGGACTAGAGATAAGAGAGAACAGGAGTATAAAGCGGCAAGGCTTCCAGAAGCAAATAAAAAAACAAAAAAGAAGTACAAAGTGAAAGGGTGGTAGCAGAGAAGAGGCAAGAGAAAGGGAGCAAATTGAGGAGCACAGCCAGGCGAGGTTCCTGGAAGGGCTGGACCTGGTGGGGGGAGGCTTTTACAAGACATTCACACATGGTAAGGGAATGAGTTTCTTAGAGAGTTCGAAATGCTGTTTCTATTTCCTCCCCTCTGCTTTTTAACACTTTGCAGCTACTTAACTCAGCTCCCTCTAACAAGTGGACATTCTTGATGGGCCGAGAGTAACCTAGAACCAAAATCAACCTTTTTCTTGACTTCCGTGTAGGTTGTACCACGGTTGCCAGAACTCTTAAGGTTGTCCTTCCTCAGTCTCAGTGGTAGAACACAATCCCAGTTTGTTTCTTTTTAACATGAACACTTACCTATGTGTAAGGGACTCTTCTAATGAGCAAAGCCAAGATAGTTCCTGCCCTCCTTGTTCTCCTCTTATTTGCTGGTTCCCATCTCCACTTACCTAAATGGGAGTTTGCTTAGAGTTAGACCCAGCCTCTGGTGTCTAAGACCCCTGCCTGAAACACTCTGTCCCTAGATCCTCCTACGTGTGGCTGGTTCCTTCCCATCATTCGGGTCTCAGGTAAAATGTCACCGCCTCAAAGAGGCCTCCTATGATTACCAATCTAAAGAGGAATCTCCTCCACCCACCCATCCACCCCCTACAAGCCAGAGCATGTCACCCAGTTTTATCTGCACAGCATTTATCATTCTCTGAAATTATTTTACTCATTAATTCATTGATTGTTTGACCTTCTACCTTCCCCGCCCCAAATGAATATTGGCTCCCCGAGACCCGGGATCCTGCCTGCCTTGTTCACCATAACATTTCTAGCACTCAGAGGCACGCAGTAAACACTTGAAGCTTTGCTGAGTAAACAAATCGGTGCCCTGGCCCAAATCCAATACCAGCTCTCCGAGGTGGCTCCCACGTTTCTATATACAGACCCAGCCTTGCTACTGAGATCTAGTGCCGCTTCTCCAACTGCCTCCCACTCCCCAGCATTTCGACTGGAGCAGCCTTCTGTCGCCTAAAATTTAACACGTCCACATCTTACCACGTCATTTTACACACACACACCCCAGCTAGATTACCCTTTACCAAGTATAGCTCTAGTTATGTTGCACGACTCTAAATATGACCCTTCAAAGGCATCCAGATAAAAAGCAATCACTTGGCATTCAGAAGCATTACCCAGACTAGCCCTATGAGAAAGACAGCAGATAGCTTAAGAAAAAAAATCGTATCATTGTGTTCAAGTACTTCGAAAATACTGAAAAGAAAACCTGATAAAGCGCCTGTGAGAAGCAAGGAGGACTGGGCTTTGGTGCCCAAGTGGTAAATCTGGGAACCTCTGTACTTAGCTAAGAAGCTCTTTGGGATGAAAAAGCTACTACTGATTTAGAAAGGAGGGGAAGAGCCTGGGAGGAGTAAGAAGCAGCACAGAGTTAGGAACGATGAGAACCTTCCCTCTGGCTCCCTTCCTGGCCCAAGCACCTCAAGGCCGATGACCATCCAGCCTCTCAATTGGTCTCCCCATTTCCACTTTGACCCCATATGCTTTACTCTCCACACACCAGCCAATGATTTATTTACAAATGTAAATAAAACCATCTCCTTCCCTGTTTGAAACCCTGCAGCAGCTTCCCAACACACTTATAATAAAATCCAGTCTACTGGTAAGGTCCACAGGGTCCAACATCCACTGACCTCCCCAGCTGGTCTGCCTCTGCTCCCCTTTTCTCACCACACTTTCAGCCGCACTGCCTTCTGTCGCCCCTCCAAAATGCCTGTACGCTAGGCCTGTACTTGCTGATCCCTCTTCCTGGACTGGACTAGTTCTGGTTTGCCCGAGACTGTCCTGGTTTTAGCACTGAAAGTCCCATGTCCCAAGAAATCTCTCAGGCCCAGGCCAACGGGGATGGTTGGTTGCCCTCTCTGGCAGGATGGATGGCTGCTTCTCATCATTCTCGTTTCAGTTCAAATGTCCTTCCTCAGAATGGCCCTATCTGCCAGGCAAACTGGAGCGGCTCCCCAACTCCATGCCCCCTCACTCTCTATCCCATTATCCTGCTTTATTTTCTCCCCAGCATTTATCACTTACTGAAATTATTTTGTTCTTGTTGTTTCCTTTCTTACTCATTCCCCACACTCTAATGTAAGCACCTTGAAAACAAAGGCTTATTACCCTGCTACCCAGACAAGGCACTGGATTAACACACGAAGGATGAATGAAGGGCATCTCAGTCAGCCAGATCATAATTTAAAGGAAATAATAAACCCATCAGGTGAAGGGGGAGATGGACCTCTATGAACACATGAACACTCTATGACATAAATCACAGCAAGATCCTTTTCGACCCACCTCCTAGAGAAATGGAAATAAAAACAAAAATAAACAAATGGGACCTAATGAAACTTCAAAGCTTTTGCACAGCAAAGGAAACCATAAACAAGACCAAAAGACAACCCTCAGAATGGGAGAAAATATTTGCAAATGAAGCAACTGACAAAGGATTAATCTCCAAAATTTATAAGCAGCTCATGCAGCTCAATAACAAAAAAACAAACAACCCAATCCAAAAATGGGCAGAAGACCTAAATAGACATTTCTCCAAAGAAGATATACAGACTGCCAACAAACACATGAAAGAATGCTCAACATCATTAATCATTAGAGAAATGCAAATCAAAACTACAATGAGATATCATCTCACACCAGTCAGAATGGCCATCATCAAAAACTCTAGAAGCAATAAATGCTGGAGACGGTGTGGAGAAAAGGGAACCCTCTTGCACTGCTGGTGGGAATGTGAATTGGTACAGCCACTATGGAGAACAGTATGGAGGTTCCTTAAAAATCTACAAATAGAACTACCATATGACCCAGCAATCCCACTACTGGGCATATACCCTGAGAAAACCATAATTCAAAAAGGGTCATGTACCAAAATGTCCATTGCAGCTCTATTTACAATAGCCCGGAGATGGAAGCAACCTAAGTGTCCAGTGACAGATGAATGGATAAAGAAGATGTGGCACATATATACAATGGAATATTACTCAGCCATAAAAAGAAATGAAATTGAGCTATTTGTAATGAGGTGGATAGACCTAGAGTCTGTCATACAGAGTGAAGTAAGTCAGAAAGAGAAAGACAAATACCATATGCTAACACATATGTACGGAATTTAAGAAAAAAAAATGTCATGAAGATCCTAGGCGTAAGACAGGAATAAAGACACAGACCTACTAGAGAATGGACTTGAGGATATGGGGAGGGGGAAGGGTAAGCTGTGACAAAGCGAGAGAGAGGCATGGACATATATACACTACCAAACATAAGGTAGATAGCTAGTGGGAAGCAGCCGCATAGCACAGGGAGATCAGCTCGGTGCTTTGTGACCGCCTGGAGGGGCGGGATAGGGAGGGTGGGAGGGAGGGAGACTCAAGAGGGAAGAGATATGGGACCATATGTATATGTATAACTGATTCACTTTGTTATAAAGCAGAAACTAACACACCATTGTAAAAAAATTATACTCCAATAAAGACGTAAAAGAAATAATAATAATAATTTAAGGTTTAAAAAGTAAAGTTAAAAATACTTCCATGTCCCCACAGTCTACTCCACTACCTCCCCGCTGATTTCTCTCCTTTTTTCATTGCAAACGTCTGGAGAGAATTATCTATTCTTCACCACCATCTTTTCCACCTCACTTCTCAGCCAGCTCCATCTGGCTTCCACCCCTTACCCTCCCCAACAGCTCTTGCTAAGGCTACCACCAATAGCCTCCATATTCTCCATTCAAAAGACCTCTTTCAGGCTCAATCTTGACTTCTGAACAGAATTCAATGCTGTTAATAACCAAGTTCTCCTTCTTATAAAAATTTATAAAACTTTATTAAAATTTAATTTTTTTAAAGTCTTTATTGAATTTGTTACAATATTGCTTCTGTTTTATGTTTTGGTTTTTTGGCCACGGAGGCATGTAGGATCTTAGCTCGCCGACCAGGGATCGAACCCACATCCCCTGCATTGGAAGCCGAAGTCTTAACCACTGGACTGCCAGGGAAGTCCCCAAAATTTAACTTTTTATAGCCCCTTTTTAAACTTTTAAAACACATAGAAAGATGAACGGTGGAAAGCAATGCCTTCCCCACTACGTTCCCTCCTCAGACGCAACTAACGTTTCCAGTTTCTTGTGATGCTTCCACTCATTCAACAAGTATCTAGTAATCACCTATCGTGTGCCAGGCACATTGTTCTAGGTGCTGGGGACACAGCAGTCAATAAAAGAGAACAAAATCCCTGCCCTAGAGCTGACATTCTAGGCAAGGGAGACAGTCAATAAATAAGCAAATAAACTGGCAGTAATAAGAGCCACAAAGAAAAAGCAAGGTAAAAGGGATAAGGAGGGACAGGATTATATTTTACATAAAATAATTTATAAAGAATTGTCAGAAAGGTCTTTCTGATAAGGTGATATTTGAGCAGAGACCTAAAATAAGTGAGAACAAGCCACCTGGTTACCTGTGCGATGACAGCCCAGCACAAAGGTCCAGAGGGGGGAGCACATTCAGTGTGTTTGTATGTCAGCAAGGAGACCAGGTGTGGCTAGAGTGGGGTGAGAGGGGGCCCAAATCACACAGTACCTTTACAGAGGTGAATGGGATTTGGGAGACACTCTGAAGGTAAAGCAGACAGCATAAGATGACTGGACATGGAATTTGGGAAGGAAAGAAAGAGGAATAGAGAGGGACACCAAGGTCTTTGGCCAGCACTGAAAGGACACAGATGCCATGAACTGAAATGCGAAAGCCTGCAGGAGAAGCAAGTCTGGAGAAAAATCATGAGTTTGGTAGAGGGCATGTTTAGCGTGAGGGAACTATCAGACTTCCAACCGGAAAAGTCTCATATTCTGTGCATATACAAACACCCACCCACATCAATACGCATCTAGAGCTTCAGGGACAGGTTTTGGCTGAGGAGCAAATTTGAGCATTATCTGTATAGAGATGTGTTTCAAGCTATAAGATAGGATGAGATCAACAAGGGAGTAAGAGCAGATAGAGAGAAAGGGTCCTGGAAATAGGTCCTGGTGCCCGTGACTGTTGAGAGGTAGGGAAGACAGGCTGGGCAGGAACAACCAGTGACAGGAGAAGTCCTATGGGTGTCCCAAAGTCCAAGTGAAAACCTTTTCAAGAATGGCGGAGGGGGTGAAGCCACGTTAAATACTGCTAAAAGGTCAAGTAAAAAGAAAACTGAGTTGCCCTTGAATTGACTATTGTGGAAGTCCCTGATGAACTCGGGAAGAGCTGTTTTGGTGGTGTGATGAGGATACAAAACTGATTGGAGCAGGCTCAAGAGAGAATGGGAGGAAAGAACACAGAACAGTAAAAATAAACTCTTTTAAGCATATTGCTGTAAATGGGAGCCAAAGAATAGGGGAGTGGAGGTGGGTGTGGATCAAGGGAGTTGGTTTTGATTTTTCAAGGCTGGATATCCTCTCATGTATTTGTACGCTGTGCTGAGTGATCCACTGAGAGAGGAGAGCTGTTATCATAGGAGAAGGACAATTCCAGAGAGAATCCGCGCCTCCCCGCCAGCCACAACTTTTATCATACAGCAGGTAGTGATTACACACAGTGCTCTGAACCTAGCTTTTTGTACTAAACAATATAACTTGGAAATTAATCTGCTTCAATCGATGCAGATCTGCCCCATGCTTTTTAATGGCTACACAGTGCTCCCTTCTGTGAAAGTACCATAGGCAGAAAGCCAGATAGATATCTATGTTTACCTTCCCAAGTCAGCATTTTATTTTATGTTTTAAATATATTTTTTGATGTGGGCCATTTTTTTAAAGTCTTTACGGAATTTGTTATAACATTGCTTCTGTTTTATGTTTTTGGTTTTGTGGCCGCAAGGCATGTGGGATCTTAGCTCCCTGACCAGGGATTGAACCCGCACCCCCTGCACTGAAAGGCTAAGTCTTAACCACTGGACCACCAAGTCCCCCAAGTCAGCATTTTAGAAGCTGCTCAACTAGTGGCCGGTGACGCTTAAGAATTTTTTATCTTATGATGAAAATTTTCAAAAATGCAAAAATAGTGAATAGTATAGTGAACCTCCATATATCCATCATCCAGATTCAACTATTAACCAGATACGGCCAAATCTGTTTAACCCACCCATCTATTTTTGCTCAAGCATTTTAAAGCATATCCCAGACTTGGGACTGACATATACACACTACTATATATAAAATAGATAATAAGGACCTACTGTATAGCACAGGGAACTCTACTCAATACTCTGTAATGGCCTATATGGGAAAAGAATCTAAAAAAGAGTGGATATATTTATATGTATAACTGATTCACTTTGCTGAAACTAACACAACACTGTAAATCTACTATACTCCAGTAAAAATTTTTAAAAATAAATAAAGCATGTCCTAGACATCATGTAATTCCACTTCTGAATACTTCACTACACATCTCTAAAAATATGGACATTTTCTTATATAATCACAATGCCATCATCATACTTTAAAAAGAAGAATAGGGCTTCCCTGGTGGTGCAGTGGTTGAGAGTCCGCCTGCCGATGCAGGGGACACGGGTTCGTGCAGGAAGGGACACTACTACTACCTAGAGCTGAGGAACAAGTAATAAAAGGTTACAAAGATATTCTCCTCCAAAGAGGAATTAAAATGAATGAAATAAATACATTAGGAAAAAGGAGGAAAGAAAGGGGATGAACTGAGCCAAATGCTCATCTATCACAGCAAAAACACACACACACACACACACACACACACACACACACACACCATATATAGGGTTAGTAAACCAAGAAACAGCAATATAAGCCTTTTACTTAGAAATATGAAAGCAGCCACCAGAAGAAGGAAAAGCTGACACCATTAAAGTAACTGTCTATAAGGAACATGCTAGGGATGGGGCAAGAGACTCTCACTTTTCATTATGAGCCTAGATGTGCTACCTCAAGTTTTAATCCATGTACATGTTTTTCTTTGATATAGATATTTTTTAATTTAACAAAAGCATATAAGGGAAAGGGGAATTCTTTGATGTTTTCCCATTATTCTTAGGACAAAGACCTAAATCTTTTAACTAGCTCGTTAGGTCTGTTTAAAAACAACTTTTTAAAAAAGGCATTTCTAACAATTTAATTATGAACGCATCTTCTAGTAGTACAATCTCTAGCAGATCAATTCAAAGACTCACTCTGGCTAAGACATTTTATAAGAAAATATAATGATTTGAGAATACTGAGAAACTAGATAGAAAAAAAAAAAAAAGAAGAATGTACAGTTAAAGGTTACTAGACTGACAGTTAACTGGCAGGATGGATGACTTCTTTCCCAGAACAAGTTTTAACCCCATTAAAGTTTATCAGAAATTGCTTCAGTGTTTTTTTTTTTCCTTCAGGAATGCTAATTTCTTCCCAGAAGGAGGCTGTAAATTACATTATGTAAAAAGGTTTTGTCACAGACCTGGCTTGGGGCAATTTTTTCTTTACAAGTCTCTACAAATATTATCTAGACCAGTGCTGTCCAATAGACCTTTCTTTAATGATGGAAATGTTCTCTATCTTTGATGTTCAACATGGTAGCCACTAGCCTGCCACATGTGGCTACTGAGGACTTGAAACGTGGCTAATGCAACTGAGCAACTGAAGTTTTAATTGTATGTAATTCTGATTAATTTAAATAGCCACATGTGGCTACTAGCTATTATATTAGACAGTGCAGATCTGGACCATCATGGTTTCCAGTCTCTCCTTGCCCCAAGCTCTTCTCTCTGCACTCAACCACTCTGGCCCGCTGTCATTTCCAATAAAACACATGCTCGCTCCCTCTACAGAGTTTTTCCATTTGTGGTCTCCCTTTCCTACCATGTTCTTTCCTCCCTATTCCCCAACTTCTTCATCTGGTTAGCTACTACTTTTCCTTCACTACCTCAAATTATGTTGTCCACGTATCTGTTCACTTGTTTATGGTCAATGTTTTGTCTCTCCACCACCACTACAACTCAACCCACTCACCAGCCAAAATTCAAGCTCCATTTGAGCAAGGGTCCTGTCCCCCTTGCCCATCACTGTATTCCTACCACCTAGATACCACCATGCCTGGTTCTCAGTAGATACTTAGCCAATATCTAATGAATGAATGAATGACTGCCTTCTCACAATATCAACTGTCATCTCTCTTGGGGACTCCCAATATCCATCTGTAGACCCAATCTTGCTAGTGCAATTTAGTTCCAAATTTCCAAGAAGCTTATGAGCATTTCTACTTAAAAGCCCACTGTCTACACATTAACTATCCTTATCTCCACTCTGTTGCTGGATTAACCTTCAAAAACCTTGCCTTTATTTGTGTCATACAACTCCAAACAAAGAAATCTTCAAAGACATCCAAGAGAGAAGTCAATTTTGAGGCAAGAGTGAACACACTGTACAAGTACTCCAAGTTTCTTAGGTCCTTTGTAAACCAATTATAAAAAGAAAGCAAGTAAAAAATGTCTCTGCAAAGACATAAAATGAGAAAGTGAAACTTACCACAAGTTCAAAAATGTCCATGAAGACAGAATGTCCCTTAGGTGTTTTCTCATTCAGACTGGCAGGAGACCAGATCCAATAGAAGTAAGTACCATCTGAAGACAGGTGCACGGTGCTCATAGTGCTGCCCACAGGGAGGTGATTGGCTGGCATTGGCACCATCTGGCACACCTGGACATGAAAGGGAGGAAAACTTCATTAGTGTGACATGTAAATTCTGATTCTATCAGTTCATCATTAATGCCATTAAGTCCAAGAAGAGAATTCAATAGGCCTCCTGGTCAAAATAAAACTGACATTTACCTCTAAGAATAATATATGAAAATTATATGACAGAAATATGAGTTCATACAATGGGCCATGCAATAGATTAAAAGATTCCTGAGATTAATTCCCATTACATTTTAATAGGAAAAAGTATTACTAAACTCTTTGAATCTGCTATGCATGTGTGTTTTATCAAACATTTATTAAAAACAAAGTTTTTTAGGGGATATGGGGATATATGTATACATATAGCTGATTCACTTTGTTATACAGCAAAAACTAACACACCATTGTAAAGCAATTATACTCCAATAAAGATGTTAAAAAAAAGAAAAAACCAAAGTTTTAGAGAAACAGTACTTTCTGAAATTCCCTTAGTATATAAATTTAAGGCTTAAGTATATTTAAAGGACAGGAACTATATCTTATTCATCTTTATATTCCCAGCACCTAATTCAGAGTCTAACTCAGAAATTAATAATTATGGAAGGAAGGAAAAAAGCAAAGGTGAGAAAAAAAACAAAAGGGAAAGCAGAGAAGAGGGAGGAGTAAAGAGATGAAGGTACACACAGATCCTCACTTAGCACATGAGGGCTTACTGAAATTCACCACAACCAGCAGAAGGAAAAAGACAAACACCCATTCTCTGTATTAGACATGAAGCATGTGTTTCTAATACTAAACATCTTTCAGTTTCAGTGTAATGAATAAGTTCTGCATATTTTATATTAAATGTGCAGTTACATACTAATTTTTACTGCCAGAGAAAAGCACTTAAAATAAGAGAAAATGAGAATCAAGAGAACTGCTGACTAGGTTTAAAAAAAAAAAATCCAAGAATAGAAACAGAACTGAAAATCCCCAAATAAAAATAATTAGAGAAGGTCAGGTGCCTTTAGGAGACAGTAAGAATGACCTTCAGTTACTCCATCTCTTTGGGTGGGTCACTAGTTTTCCTAAGGTTACTTTAGACCCCTGAACTCATTTCATATGAACTTTTTTCCAGACTTGTTTTTGCTACCTCAAAAGTTAAAAAAGTCATTTAGTTGCTATAACCACACTTTGAAATCTGTAATGCCAAGACATCTAGAAAGTTGACAGCTACTGAATGGCTTAAGCTACCCACAAATTGTTCCAACGCACCTATCTAGTTAGTGAGAACACTGCTTTCTTGGGCAACAAAGTTTTTGCAAAAACACAGAGGATACTGACATTATGTCAAATGTAAACCACGTTCCAAGATTTAACATCTGTTTAAGTCCCCAGGCTATTTCAAATTGCCTGCTCAAATGAGAACAGGCAATGTTCTCATCTATCTGCATTACTGATAAGAAATGAAGTTAATTTGGCATCTATTTGTTATTTTATTCATCTAACAAGTTTTGAGGGCTTCCATTGTGGTGCAGTGGTTAAGAATCCGCCTGCCAGTGCAGGGGACACAGGTTCGAGCCCTGGTCCAGGAAGACCCCACATACCGCGGAGCAACTAAGCCCATGCGCCACAACTACTGAGCCTGCGCTCTAGAGCCCATGAGCCACAACTACCAAGCCCGCGTGCTGCAACTACTGAAGCCTGCGCATCTAGAGCCCGTGCTCCGTAACAAGAGAAGCCACTGCAATGAGAAGCCCGCGCTCCGCAAGGAAGAGTAGCTCCCCTTCGCCACAGCTAGAGAAAGCCCGTGTGCAGCAACAAAAACCCAACACAGTCAAAAATAAAATAAATAAAATTTTAAAACACAAACAAACAATTTTTGAGCACCTCCTATGTGCTCTGCAGATGCAAAGGTGAGCAAGACTGTTCTCCAGGAAAGGCACAGTTGAGTGACAGACAAGAAAAGATGTGTAACATCCCACTTAAGTCCTGGATGTGACTACTCTCAGGGCACTCACTCCACAGATAGTAACTCTAACCGTTCAGTTTGACTTTGGTTGAAAGAAAGTTGTAGCATAAAGAGCTCAAACTCTAGAGCAGATGGGTTCAAGTTCTCATGCTGCCATTATTGTGTGGCAAGATACTTAACCTCTCTAAGCTCACTCCTTCATTGAAGGACAAACACTTACTGAGTGCTTACAACGTGCCTAGCCTCAGGTGCCTTAACTGTAAGATGAAACTGCCGTAGTCACACCTCACAGATAAGGAGAGGAAGTGTATGTAAATTGCCAAACCCACAGCCTGGCTAAGAGAGACACTGTTATTATCAATTATCAATCAAATGTTGTGCTACATTCTAAGGACACAAAGATGAGTAAGACAGGGTCCTGACCTAAAGGTGTGTGTGTGGGGTCTTGGGGAGGAGTTCGACACAACAGCAGGCGACTGCAGTATAATATAGCAAGTGCCATAACAGAGCGCTTTAAGAGCACCAAGGATGAGCTCAATCCCAAGCGCACAATGATTTTATCTAAACTCATTTCAAAGCTCCCATTCCCACAGAAAGGCTGTTTAGAACAAATTGAATAGGGAGATAATGCCTTTCCAAAATAGATCTAGTTAAAAAAAAAAAAAGCTGGGATTTATACCATCTTTGACTCTCTCAAATTTTTTTAATCCTAAAATGGGAAAACTTAAGACATTAGAGAAAAAACAGAATGCCCAAACGATGACAGTTAAAAGGATGTCACTCTGGCAGGAAACTATATCAGCTGTGTTATTATTCCTTCTGATGATGTCACAAACTTCCCTTACTGTCGCCAAAATATAAAACACAAAGCCTTGGTGTTCTGTTTACCTGAAGGGTATTCTGGTCAATGACCTGGAAAAGAGAGTGAGGTTTATTGTCAAAAGATACAGGCCGGTGGAGAAGACTGCCACTGCCAAAAGCAATCCATCCTGGTTCCAGCTCCTCATTCCGGCAGTACACAAAACCTCTGTGGGGAAAAACGGTATACAGGCTAAGTCACCAGGTCATGTCTGAAACCCTGCAATGAGCTACAACAGACAAAACAACATTTCCCTCCTAATTTTTTTTCAATAACTAAGTATGCAAAACATCTGAAGGAGAATAAACATATTATATTAACTTTGAGACTCACAAACTATGGCAAATATTAATTTCCCACAACAAATTGGAGAGGAGAAAAAGTTGGGGAAACGGTCTAATTAAATATACATAAGGATCTCAAACTGTGGTTTCTTTTGGCAGCAATTCATAGATCTTATATCCCAACTGAAAAAAAAAAAATCACCACTGATCCAATGTCAAATCCAAGAACAAAAAGACTTAACTCGAAAAATACCCATTTATCAACATGGAGAAGTCATTAATATAAAAATTCTGATCACAGAGGAATTTCTGGCTAGAAGCTAGAAACAATGATTTTAGGGCTACCAAACTCTTTAGAGAGTCAAAACAAAGCTGAAATGCATTAACAGAACCAGAGAGAGAAAGTGACAGTAAGAGAAAACCAGTCATTCACACCTGTTTAGTCACTCATCAGTCTATGGGGAGTTAGCACGCACTCCCGGGTGTCTTCATCACAGATTTAGGTAATGAGGAAAACGTTCCAGCCAAATCATTCATCAAGTTCCATGCAACTGACCTGAGAGTACCATGTAATCCAGACCCCAATTTGCTTACTCCTCTTCCAACTGAGTTAGTAGTATACAGGTAAAGACCATCTGCCGTGACACAGCGTCCCAAGTCAGCATCTGAAATCGTTTTTTCACAAGTAAATTATATACATGCTTTTTCTAATGAAATTATAAACGTGCTTTTTCGAATGAAAAAGCCATTAGGAGGCTGAATGAAAGATAATCTCCCATTTCTTAAATAAGTGCTTCTTGGGAATTCCCTGGCAGTCCAGTGGGTTAGGACTCAGTGCTCTCACTGCCGGGCCCCAGGTTCGATCCCTGGTCGGGGAACTAAGATCCCTGCAAGCTGCACAGTACTGCCAGAAATAAAAATAATAAAATAAGTGCTTCAACGTGACTTCCAGGGAAGATGGCTTGAACACCTAAAACAAAACTCCAAAATGCATGTAGGATTAGAGACCAAGATCAGGGAAAGAGGTCAGAAAGTTATTAGCAGAAGAACCTGGTTCAGTCTCTGCCAAAGATTTTTTTTCTTTCCTTTTTTTTTTTGAATAGCAAAAATACATTCCTAACTCCAATCTGAAATGACTAAGTATACAATACTTTTGCTAAGGATTGTGTAATAAAAAAGGTGTGAGATTTAAGAGTTTGGGGCACTTATTAGTTGACCTTGGGCCTCTTTGAACTTCAGTTTCTTCATCTGTAAGATGAAGATAATATGTACCTCAAGAGTTACTGTGATGGTTAAATGAGACAACATAGGTAAACACCCACACTGCTCTCTGGTACAAAGCCAGGGCCCCATGAATGGCAAATGATTTTATGTTGATAGACTGATGATATACATTGAACTAAAATCTACTCCTTGTGGATTTTCCGTCTAGAGATCCTCATTTTAAATTTCTGGAGTGACACAGCACAAAAGCATAATATCACTTCTATTTAAAAAGAGCAAGTATGTTTACCCTTAGGGATATCTTCCCCAAGCTTAAAACAAACAGTATCTCTCTGAATGATAGTAAATGGTTTACTAACATATTCTAGAGAATTTACCTTAATAAAAGAGCTTACAAATAAAACTTTGTTTTTATTTTCAAAATCAATCCACTTACTATGTTTAAGTGGAGTTTCTCTACTATTTGCCGTATTATAAGAAATCCAGTGTAATAGCACTCAAATTAGTACTAAGTATGTGGTTATCTTAAAAATTCAGTCTACTAATCCAAGATAACTGAGACTTGTTCCTATTAGTTCTTCAAAAAACAGTTAAAAGTAGGTAATCATTTTCAAAATATTAATTTCATTCCTTAAATATTTTATTTTAACTTAAAACTTATAAATATACATTTATTCATCACTCTTTAGATTAAGGCCAAGGCCTTTTGAGTATGGATCTGACAAGGAGTGAGAGTCAAGGTGACAGAGTAAAACAAGATTGGCCGGAGTTGACACTTGTTGAAGCTGAGTGATGGGTATACAGGGTTTACTGTAGTATGCTTTCAACATCTGGGTATGTTGAATGTTTCCACATATTAAAAATTAAATAAGACTACTTTTTAAATTTTTATAAGAAAAACATTCTCTAGCCAGGAGCAAAACCAAAGGTACAAGAGAGTGAAAAGCATACAGATCAGCTTAATACCATCATCCTCAGTAAGAAATTACTCCAAAGGAGATACTAAAAGGAGTAAAAGGAGAGAGTAAAGAAAAGAGTTTTGGTTTTGTATGAATTTATAAATTTCCACCTATAATGTTTAAGAACTTCTTGGGCATTGGAGGCTTTTTGCTTCTCCTATTGACTCTAGTTGAGTCAGTGAAGATAGTAACTCACATCCAGGAGTCTTGCCTCTGTTCCTCTCACCACTTTCACATGACTGTCTGGAAGAAACAGTGGACCGTGAAAAGGCACAGGCACTGGATGAGAGGTGTGGGGATGGCCCACTGCTTAGACTGAACCCCATTCCCTTACAGTTACCTAGGAAAGCTGTCCCCATCAAAAGTGTGAGAAGGGGTGGGCAGAATAGACTCTGAATCCCGCTCTAATTTCTTAGAGAATACCAATTTCTTAGAGATTGGCTTTGTTGACTCATTCTAAAGCATTCCATTTTTTAAAAAAATAAATTTATTTATTTATTTAAATTTTTTTGGCTGTGTTGGGTCTTCGTTGCTGCACACAGGCTTTCTCTAGTTGCGGTGAGCGGGGGCTACTCTTCATTGTGGTGCGTGGGCTTCTCATTGCGGTGGCTTCTCTTGTTGCGGAGCACGGGCTCTAGGCGCACGGGCTTCAGTAGTTGGTGGCACACGGGCTTAGTTGCTCCGCGGCATGTGGGATCTTCCCAGACCAGGGCTCGAACCCATGTCCCCTGCATTGGCAGGCGGATTCTTAACCACTGCACCGTCAGGGAAGCCCTAAAAGCCTTCCATTTCTAAATGTAAATAATTCCCTAGGGTTTTTTAAATTCCTATTTTATCACTTATGTAATATTTAATGATATAATCACAAGTACCAATTACAATAACAAACAGGTTTGGAAGCAAGGCAGACTCTTGGCAAGCTTGCAACTCCGTAGGTGGGAGCAGCAATGCACAGACTCTAAGAAGAGCCTACTGGCCTCATGGGTTTTGTGTGCCACGGCACCGGTCAGTACATCTACCAAGCGAATAGAGGCCTAATTCACCTGGTAAGTCAGTTAACTGCAGGTCATTTCAGAGACCTTCTGCCATTTTCACTGAGATCACAGAATAAACAGATATGTAATACCTGTAAAACTGTAAAAACATTTTAATCTAGTCTCCTTTATTTAAAGGGGATACTTAACAATTCATGCTCCTTTGAACAATCTCATTTTTTTTTTTTGCTTGTAGGACAGGAGGTTCACCAACACACACACAATAAGTTACTAAAAGAAACAGCATCAGGCAACAAGACCTGGTACTCTATTCGTGGACTTAAGGCTCCCATGCCCAAATTCAAATACCTAGGAATTTAAGTAATTCATGCCTCCTTGGCAGGAGTGTATGGATGATCCTTTTCCCTTGCGATAGTAAAACCTATCCATTTTCTTACCTCACCGAGTATCAGCTTTTATACTTTTACTGATAAAGCAGACAATGATTACCCTGTATAGGAACCTTGAGCTCTTAATTAAAAGGAATACAGAGTTATATCTAAATCGTTTTCCACAATTATCTAAAACCACTCTTTTCATATCTTCATTTCAATCACAGGACCAAAACCGTTGCATTACCTTTATTTTCAGAACTGGAGCCAGTGTTGCTATCTGGTGCAGGCAACATGTCTTCATACCCCCATGATACTATGTGTTTGCCACCAAGCAAACAGGAGGGGGATCCAGGTCCCCCTTCCAAAAGCAACAGCCTAAATAGGGGAGATAGAGAATCATAAAGACACTGAGACTATCCATTTCAGCAAGAAGATAAAAGTCTACTTAACATCTCAAAGAGCAGAAAACTAAAATAGTTCTACACAAATACTATACATCTGAAAAGACATTAACAATATGTATATTTTTAAATTAGAAAATTATGAAGTAGTGCTTATGGAAATGTTATAATAAAATTGTAGCTGTGTGTAAAATGTATATATTTTACATGTATACATATCTGAGAGAGAGATAGAGAGAAGGGGTGGGATGGAGAGAAAGGGGTATGAACTAGGAAACACATATAACACATACAACATTAGGAGTGGTTATCTTTGAGTAGTGAGATTATGACTTTCACTTTTTTCTTTATACCTTAACATCTTATTATCTTGAAACCTACAATAAGAATTCATGACAAGCTATTGCATTTTTTTACCACAAAAATTAAAAAATGAAAAATAACATGCTCTAGGAACACCTTCCAAGAAGGAAAGAAACAAAATTCTTACTTAAGATGAAAATAACATACTTATTTAAAAATGAGTCATTAATTGATTAAAAAAAAAGAGTTTAGCAATTTACTTATTAAAAGAGCTTTTATGCACAAGGCTCCCTTGTGTAGAAGGAGGGTGAGGATCCAAAGTGACAACTTACCTATACAGCACATCAGCTACAGGCAGGGACCCTAGATCTGTCTGCTTCTGTAATAGATGGACTGTATGAACAAAAGTTTTCAATGATCCCCTAAAAATAAAAGGAAGGAACAGAAAATCATCACAACTGAAATGTCAAATAAGGTTGTTAATGTCAATTTTATTAACCACATGGAGAGCTTCCAAATTGAGTCTGCTTCTGCCAATCAGTAGATGTGTTGTACAAAATGTCAAAATAGACGTGATTCTTACCATGCCAGTTATGATATTCTTCTTGTATTTGCAAAGGTAAATAATGTTCCCCTAACATAAAAGTTCAAAGCATAAAGCTCAAGCACAAAGAATGTGTGGCTATTATGCCTGATACTGTTTCATCATCAAGTTGATCTCTAGCTGAAGGAGATACTTCATAGGAAAAGGTTATATTTTAAAGTGTAGCAGTATTTCTAGGCTTAATTTCTTAATCTCTTTGTTAAGTTCATCCATTTTACATAAACATCTCACACATTAAATGTGACTGAAGAGGAAAACATTCAAATAATTAATACTTTGTGCTGAGAGGTGTTCCTTCTGCTTCCCCCTGCTGTGCAGTATGTGACTGTAATGCTTGCAGAGCTCACTAAGACCCAATTTCCTTTTGGTTCCCAAAGCTTGAGGCTCTGGGAAGTCTATACTTTGGTCAGCAGGATCTAAAAGGTGATTTTAAGATGCACAAGACTTACCTGGCCAGATCCCAAGTATAAATCACCACAAGAACATTTCCTGAGCTAAATGATCGCCAGTATCAGATGGGCTGACTTCAGATTGCTACCTTATTCTCTTAGCCAAGTCTTTAATTGCTAGGTATCATGTGCCTAAACCCCAAAAAGAAATGGAATACCTAACACAGGACCAAGAAGGCCTAGAGTCCTCCTCTTTTTTTTTTTTTTAAATTTTATTTATTTTTTATTTTTGGCTGCGTTGGGTCTTTGTTGCTGCACGTGGGCTTTTCTCTGGTTGCAGCAAGTGGGGCTACTCTTGGTTGTGGTGTGCAGGCTTCTCACTGTGGTGGGTTCTCTTGTTGGGAGCACGGGCTCTAGGCGCACGGGCTTCAGTAGTTGTGGCACATGGGCTTAGTTGTTCCGCAGCATGTAGGATATTCCCGGACCAGGGCCCGAACCCGTGTCTCCTGCATTGGCAGGCGAATTCTTAACCACTGTGCCACCAGGGAAGCCCGAGTCCTCCTCTTAATTGCCCCTTTCACTATCTCTGGTATTCAAAGAATCAAAACCAAAGAACCATATAAGGCAGGGAGGCAGCAGACACAGTATAAAAGCACAAGTTGGGAGTCAGGACCCACAGGCTCTGAAACCCGGCTCTGCCACTCACCAGCGGCACCATCTCAGTCCTGTTACCAAGTTCCTATGGCTTTTTACTTCTTCATCTGTCCAATAAGGATACCTCCCTGGGGTACAACGAGGTTAAAAGAAAGGGGCAAAGGCACAATGGAACATTTAAAACATTAAACCAACTATAAGATATTATTAGCTGCCAGATTCAAATTTTAAGAGTAAAATTTAGGGACTTCCCTGGTGGTCCAGTGGGTAAGACCCCATGCTCCCAATGCAGGGGGCCTGGCTTCAATCCCTAGTCAGGGAACTAGATCCCACATGCATGCTGCAACTATGTCTGCATGCTGCAACTAAAAAAGTCATTCATTCTGCAACTAAGACCTGGCACAGCCTAAATAAATAAATAAATAAATAAATAGTAAAATTGAAACTCCTTCCATGGCTCCTAAGCCCCTACACGGTCTGGACTCTCATCTCCTGCCCCTCTCCTTCTACCATTGCATTCCAGCCACCCTGCTCACTTTGCTGTCCTACCCCGAGCACAGAAAGAGGATCAGATTTATGCCACTTGCTGCTCCTCTTGCCTGGAACTCCCTGTCACTGGCTTTTTTGCATGGCTGGCTTTTTTTGCATGGCTGGCTGGCTCTCATCATCTAGGCCTCAGCTCAAACGTCTCCTATTCAGTAAGGCCTTCCCTGGTATCTCTAGCTAATGCTGGCCCCCACCTCCACTTAAGTCATTCTCTATTACTAAAATATCCTGATTTGTCTTGTTACAGTGAACATCCCTCTCAGAAATTACCTTATATATGCATTTGTTGCTAGTTGTCTGACTCTCTCAGTCTCATGTAAACCTTGCAATTTTAGGAACCATTTACCTTGCTCACTGCTGTATCAGCACTGCCTAGTAGAGTCTCTTGCATGTGGTAAATGAGCAATAATGACTGACAAAATGAAATCCACTCAACTGTAAGATTAGAGACCATGAGTCACCATGAGTCATTATTTCCCTAAGACCTAGCAAGGTTTCTGGCACATCAGATATGTTCGATAAATGTTAGTTGGTTGAAATGAATGAACATCTTCAAAATATTTTTTTGGAAATGCTGTTCTGTCTTTGAGAGCATCAATCTCAAAAGTTCGATAATATGCTCCTAAATAACTTCATTAAAGGAGATGATCTAACACTGAAAAGTACGTGACTGAGGTAAATAAAGTCCAGAACAAGGTGATAATATTAGCAATAATGTAGGCACCATCTAAAACAAAAACAAAAATACACACCCAAGAAGAAGAAAATAAAAAACACTCATTTCAACATTTCTGCTGAACGGAATTTGGAATCTCAAGTACATGAAGCGATTTCAACAACTCTCTCTTGGTTCAGACTAAATTGGGGTACATAATAAAAATGAGTTTTATGATCCCATGTTCATTAAAAACATTTGAAACTAAAAAAAAAAAAAACAAAAAAAAAACATTTGAAACTAAAGAGTTGATAATTATTCCAAACATCCTAAATCTGTCTAAAGATAGGACTATCTAAAAGCAAAATTTCCCAAAGTAGGACTTTTGCATTAATAACAAATTCATTTAGGGCTCAAAACTGTCTTCTGCATATCCAAAAAAAAATAAATCAGTCCAATGTAAAACCTTTACAGGGAAACTTATTTCAGTACCACCCAATAATGTCTCCAGAATTAAGCTCATGTCAGGATTTCCATAATCAACCACAGTCTTCAAGGATCTAAAACTAGGCTATGACAGTTTGCTCAGGGCAAAGAAACTGACAATAAATGCTGGTGCCATTGTGCCTTAAAAATAGCTTCAGATTCAACCATTTGAAGGTCAACTTTGAAACCATAAAAATAGGGAAAGGAGTCTTATAGCTAGGAACTTCATAATCCTCCAAGAAGAACCTTTCCACATTCTCTTTGCTAACAAAAGGAATAACTCAATCAAATAAAAAATTATGAAGGGAGAGAGATTAGTGACACTAATCTAGACCGTGGTCCTAATTGGTCCCTAGACAATTAGGTTAGAAGAAAGCAAAGGTAGTGAAACTTTTTCTCACAAATATGTGAGAGTGATCATACAGTTTACTGGGCAGGAGAATGTAAGAAATCCTCTCCTGGAAAAGTAACTCCAAGCACATTTCCTATTGACAGTACATCAGTAACATCAACTTACAAATGAAGGACAGTACACTATTAAATCTTGCTACACACACAGAGATCTTTCAGTTAAATTGATGGAGCCAAGCGTCAAGGTCCAGAAATATAATTTGTGACCAAGTCTGTGTGACTGAGTCCAGGTGAGTAATAACCCATTCACTCACTGACATACTCCTTACAGACATGCAGGAAAAAAAATTAAAAGCTCTACATATTTTTTGACTGTCCTTCCAGGAGAAATACAGATACAACATCCTCTACTAACTACCTGATGTAAAACAGTAACCATCTAAGGGTGAGCAGACAATGGCAAGTGCTGATTCTCCATTTTAAACGGTTTAAGCTGTTATCATGGTATAACAGAAAGCAAAAACTTGAACTTGGGTTTCAACTCCAGCTCCTGGTACCAAGTTTTGGTGGAAGCATCTCATGCATTGTCAAGGCTGCAAAATTCAATACTGAAAACGAAGAAGGACTTCTGAATGTTGAGACTTCCAACAAATACGCTTGCCCTCTTATTCACTCACCCAACCCAGGAAGCAGCCATCACAAGGTCACCAGTTGGCACCTTTGATTTTCCTTACCTGGCACATGCCAAAGCCACCAGGGCAGCAGCAGCATTTTCTTTTTGCTTATGTGGGATGTGTCGGCCTGTGTCAGAAGTCTCCTCTAGCCAAGAGCACAGCAAAGTTTCGATTCCATTCAGACAGTCAGCAGGCTCCTTGGTCAAGCTCAAAGGCTGGCAGTCGCGAAGGCAGTTCAATAGCACCTCAGCAGTTATGTTACAGAGAGAGGGGTCTGTTCTACTCTGGGATTGAATAAGGGGGAAGACCAGCAGGAGCCCCATCCTTGACGTGAAGGGAGCTTGCTCGGGTTGCTGCAACAAGCCCTGGCGTTTGAGCAGGGCCAAAGTTTCTTCGTCACCTGAACTTTCCCTTTCATGCTGTTCTTCCAAGGCCAGCTGGCGCTGGGCATTCCACAGTCCTCGCAAGGCATTCAGGCGGTATTCCAGCAGACGGGCATACGCATTGCTCTGATTCCCACAAACAGAGCGCAAACGTTCTGCTAATTCCGTCGGATTCTTGGTCTCAAATGTTAAAATCTAAGGAAAGAACCAATAGAAAAGTTGGTATGTATTGCTTTCACCACTGCTCTCATCTATGGAAGCAAATCTATCCAATGGTATCTAAAAATGGTCCACATCAAAAAATCTTTTAATTGTGGCCAAAGCCAGGTTGCTGATAGAGATTTTTCTCCTTGGCACTTCTGCTAATGCTCCTATTAAAAGTGAGATTAGAACCCAAATCATGAAAATAATTAACTGTGGAGGTCAAAAGTTAATTTGAGTAGCTTATTTTAGAAAGTTGAGGTGTAAATATTTATTCAATGCTCAGGTTATAAATCTATGTCTCTAACTTCTATTACCAGGTAGGTTGTCAGTGAAAAGAGCACAAGTTTCATCTTCAAGATCTAATATACCAACTAATAAATGATTATTTATTATTCTTTGATTTTGAAGAACACTCCATTCTTACTACTGCTAATCCACTCTTTCAATTGGTGACATGGTATAGATTTATCCAGTTCACACTGATAATGGATCCACCCCTATTTTCTCACCAAGAACATACAAGTATCAGGAGACCTCCTTGAGATTTTCAGCAGCTGGAGAAATGATAAAACCATTAAATCCTCAATCAACTAGGAAAGGAAACAGCTATGAAGATAAAGAATCAAACTAAATTCATGATGCAAATAATTTACGCATATAAGTGTGACTAAGTTAAAATGAACAGACTGTTGTAACCAACAAATAAGAGGCCACTCTTGGAACAAGCACATTAAAACAGATTATCAGGCGCCAGAGGTGTCTGGTTCTCAGTAGACCAGAAAGTCAGGGTGGGGAGAGGCTTGGAATAAAAGCAAAGAAAATTCTGTCAAGTCATTGGCACTGAAATTTTAAAGGGTCATAGGTCACTTTATTTCTCTCATAAACCTCCAAAATATTTTTTTAATCTCAAATTTTGCCCTTAAAACTGTTAGCCCAAAAAAAAAAAAAAAAAACTGTTAGCCCAATAAAACAACAAGAACTTCCAGAGAAATGTAAACCCTGTAGCTGCCTAACTTAGCTATACATGCAAGTCGCTAAACTGAACTGAAAAAATGTTCAGTTTGAAAACAAATTCCAATTCAAAAAATTAACTACGTTATGTATCTCATTTAACTGATTTGAAAAAATATTCATTGTTTTAAAAAGTAACCAATTCAAACTTCAGTCCTACTGTGTCAGATCAGAAATAATATCCAAATGCCATAAAATTTCAACCAACAAGGTAGCAATAAAAAGAAATGAACTAGTGATATCTACAACCTCAGTGAATCTCAATAGCATTTTGTTGAGTGAAAGTCAATTTCAAAAGGTTCCATCTGCATTATTCTATTTATATGACTTTCTGGGAAAAAAAAATCTATAGTGATAGAGAACAGATCAGTGGTTGCCAGAGGTTGGGGTACAGGCAGGGTGTGACTATATAGGGATAGTATGAGGGAGTTTGGGGAGGCAAACTGTTCTATATCCTGATTGTGCTGGTGGTTACATGAATCTATACATGTGTTAAGATTCATGGAACTGCACACCCACTCCCCCAAAAAAGGTCAATTCTACCATATGATAATTTTAAAATAAAATTTAAAACAGTTCTAATCAGGCTATGGTTGTATTCAACTAGGTATCACTGGGTAAAGCAATATTGCAAATCATATTATTAAAAATAAGAACTAGGGACATTTTAATTTAGTTTTTAATACAACAGTATCAAATAATGATTGATTAAATGTCCTTTATCATCAAGTCATACAAATTGTATTTCCCTACCCTTTTGTCTCGATTCATCAAACACAAATTACCCTTTTGATTATTTTTCGCATGACAGCAGATAAAATAACTCCAAATTCCTTTAAAAACGATCACATTTCAAGGGCAACCATCTACCCTTAAGTAATTGTATCTAAGGAAGCTAGATTACCTTTTTTTTTTTTTTAAGATCGCTCCCCAAAAAAGTCAGTAACCAGCTTCCACCATTACGATCAACAACCAAAGACTGAGACACTTTTAATGTGAAAAATGAAAAAATTTTAAATTTGATCATCTCAAGGTATGAAGATCTAAACAAATTTTGTTGCATTTTTTAAAATGCTTTTCAATACTGATTTTGTGATCTCTACCCAATACAACTCTTTGATATAAAATACATATATGGACTTCGCTGGTGGCGCAGTGGTTAAGAATCCACCTGCCAATGCAGGGGGCACAGCTTCGAGCCCTGGTCCGGGAAGATCCCACATGCCACAGAGCAACTAAGCCCATGTGCCACAACTACTGAGCCTGTGCTCTAGAGCCTGCGTGTCACAACTACTGAAGCCCTTGCACCTAGAGCCTGTGCTCTGCAACAAGAGAAGCCACCGCAATGAGAAGCCTGCGCACCAAAACGAAGAGCAGCCCCCGCTCACCACAACTAGAGAAAGCCCAGGCGCAGCAACGAAGACCCAACACAGCCAAAGATAAATTAATTAATTTTAAAAAATTATTTTTAAATAAATTAATTAATTAAATACATATGTGCTCCAAATACATTTTTACTTATGCTACACTGAGCGGCAACTTATGTTATATGAAGCAACTACTAAAAAATTCAATACAGGCTTTTATTGGACACAAGAATCAAAGAACAATTCAGTAATATTAAACCCAGATATTTAGTTTTATTACCAATCTCAAACATAAGTGCTTCTGAAATACGATACTTCATGGTTCATAAAATGATGTATATGACAGAATCTGTAGCTAACTCCAAATATTAAGATTATCTGAAAAAATATATACTATACTTCTGTATTTTTCTGATGGTTCTGTTTTTATAAGCACTTCAGTTATATTTTTGGCATTCCACTTGAAAGACAAATATTCTGAAAGGATTTGAGTTATAATATAATTAACCAAATATTATATAATACACACGCTTAAGTGACTGTTACGTTTATTGATTTAACAGTATCTAAAGCACACTATGCTTTCAGAAATCCATTAGATTACTCAGCATTATCCATTTCAATGGTCTTATGAAAACTAAGAACTGTCTGATATGCTGCTGTTTTTAAGAATTCTAAAGTTTGAAGGTCATGGCCTAAAATCATTTTATAAAGATATCATACCTTTGGGTTTTAGTAAGTCAGCTATGGAGGATCTATTCTGGTACTTATGAATATTAAATGATTTGTCTCAGATCCTCATATAAAACCATTGCTCTTAGTAATAGCTCTTGACCAAGATAAAAGACTGTAATGTCATTATAAAATTAATACTTTTTCTTTAAAAAGGAAAAAGGCTATTTAAGGAAAAGGGAAGATCCCTGTCACCCTTAATCAGACGACAGGTTTGCTAACTGTACTTTGGTGACAATGCTGAAGTCACCCCAATTAAGGAAACGACACTCAAAGCAATTCATAGCCTTAATATAATTTTATCATACGTGACATACATGTTTTTAAGCTAAACAACAATCATTCTAGAAAGCTAAGAGAAGGTAGGCAAAATATTCTTTGCCAGCCAAATCTGGCCTTGAACAAGACTCCAATATTTGACATAAGAAGTACAGAGGATCAGGACTTCCCCTGTGGTGCAGTGGTTAAGACTCCGTGCTCCCAATGCAGGGGGCCCCGGTTTGATCCCACATGCATGCCACAACTAAGGAGCCCACATGCTGCAAGGAGCCAGCGAGCCACAACTAAGAAGCTTGCAAGCTGCAACTAAGGAGCCCATGTGCCACAACTAAGGAACCCGCCTGCCACAACTAAGACCTGGTGCAACCAAATAAATAATAAATAAATATTTTTAAAAAAAGAATATAGGGCTTCCCTGGTGGCACAGTGGTTGAGAGTCTGCCTGCCGATGCAGGGGACACGGGTTCGCACCCCCCATGTGGGAATATCCCACATGCCGCAGAGAGGCTGGGCCCGTGAGCCATGGCCGCTGAGCCTGCGCGTCCAGAGCCTGTGCTCTGCAAGGGAGAGGCCACAACCGTGAGAGGCCCGCGTACCGCAAAAAAAAAAAAAAAAAAGAAGTATAGAGGATCATCTTTTAGCCAATTTTTTTTTCATTTGGGAAAACACAGAACATATACCTGTCAGCCATGATGAGAAATGTAAAACGCCAACATGCATTTCAAGTAAATATGGTAGGGAGAATAAGAATATAGAGGCTTTTCAAGTAATAGAGAATACTGTATAAACACATAAGGAAATTAATTAGACTAATAATTAGTAGAAAAATCAAGATTAGGGAATGAACTACCATATTCCCTTAAATGTTAATCTCAATTTCCATCTACTTTGCTCTTCAGAATAGCAGAGATGTAATTCTCTAAAAGGGTCAAGATAGACACTAAAAGATATATTATCTCCTACCTCTGAAAGAAATAGAAAGTAATCCCATTTTCAAGAATTTATCCTGAAGAAACATTCCAGAAATAAAAATGCACAGAGATTTTCACTACAGTCTTATTATAGCGGAAAAAGTGGAAGCAATCTCAATATTCAGAAGGGTTCAATTAAATTATAACATATCACAATGGAATATTATGCAATAAATAAAAAATAATTAAAACTACACAATAAAAAGGAGTATAAAAACTGTATATGGGGCTTCCCTGGTGGCGCAGTGGTTGAGAGTCCGCCTGCCGATGCAGGGGACGTGGGTTCGTGCCCCGGTCCGGGAAGATCCCACATGCCGCGGAGCGGCTGGGCCCGTGAGCTATGGCCGCTGAGCCTGCACGTCCGGAGCCTGTGCTCGGCAACGGAAGAGGCCACAACAGTGAGAGGCCCGCGTACCGCTAAAAAAACAAAACAAAACAAAAACTGTATATGCCCCATAAAAAGAACTATGTAAAACATGCTTATTCAATTTTGAAATGTCATTGGTATTTGTGGTAATAGAAACATGAGGGTTTTTTCCTCTGTTTAAAAAAAAAAGAAATAGTGATGACAAGTTGAATAGTTTATATTGAAGAAAAGCAGTCTTAACTAGAGCTGGTATTTTACAGAAGCAAACACTACCTTTAAATAACTGCTAGTCAAACAAATAGTGACACAATTGATATAATCAACATTTGGGGGACATATCTGACAAAGAACAATCACAAGTACCATAGGAAGTGCTTTCCTTAAATCAATTCACTAGTCCCATCTATTGAATTTTGGCAGCAGTTTCTCTCACTGTAGGACTGGTGGTGGGATGGGACAGACCACCACAGATGCTGGGAACTATCAGTAAACAATAAAACGTTTCACTCTCCAAAAAGAAATGATATTTAAAACTCAGGATCACTCAAGCTCCAAATAAATTACTATACTCCCTAGTATGGTACATTAACTGATTCAATTCATTATATGAACCTGTCAGCATAAAAGGAATTTATACCTGGATTATTCCAAAGCAGATCAACTGGCCAGACTCACAAGCCCAGGACAAAACTTTTCAGTAGAGTCTATAGAATACTGAAACCCTCTCAAATGTTAGAGTGAGTTTTTAAAGCCTTCTACAGATTTTCCTACCATTTTTACATTATGAAGATGGCAATCATGGCCAAATTGAATTGCATATGGCAACTCAAAGATCAGAAAGATTTCATGTGAACCAAGTAAATGAATCACGAATAGAAGGATGTAATTCTATCTCTAAAACGAAAGCCTAAATCAAGAGTGGATCCCTTATCGATTAAATTAGACCCTGAAGCTGCATGACCTTATCCAATCTTGGAAATACATGTTCAAACTCTCAACATCACCTATTTTTTTTAAAGGGTCTTGGACTTCCCTGGTGGCGTAATGGTTAAGAATCCACCTGCCAATGCCGGGGACATGGGTTCGAGCCCTGGTCAGGGAAGATCCCACATGCTGGGGAGCAACTACGCATGGGTACCACAACTGTTGAGCGTGCGCTCTAGAGCCCGCGAGCCCAAACTACTGAAGCCCACGCGCCTAGAGCCCATGCCCCGCGACGAGAGAAGCCACTGCAATGAGAAGCCCGCGCACAAGGAAGAGTAGCCCCCACTCGCCACAACTAGAGAAAGCCCGCGTGCAGCAACGAAGACCCAACACAGCCAAAAATAAATAAAAATTTTAAAAATGTTTTAAAAAATAAAATAAAAGAGCCTCTAAGGGTCTTAAATGATAACCACAATTAAACTTCACACTTTAACTCACGAGTTTTAGCCCCTAGCTTGGTGCCAAAACTAGGAGTGGACCCTGACTTGTCACCAGACTAATTAGCTTTGGCTCAGCCCTATAAAGCTTTCTCCAGCACATGGTGATTTTTCCTAGATCTCTGTCCAGCTGCTTTTGCGAGCAGGATTGTTAGGACTCTGAGGACTCCCACATATAAGAAATCACTGTTCAGATTCTTTTTCATAGAAGTTCCATCTTGTCCTGTCCCTGCCCAGTTTTCATCTTTTGTCATGTTCCATGATCAGAGTCCCATTTTTCCATCTCCCTGCTGATGTGGCCTGAATGTCCATACCACTCAGTCTAAATCCTACCTATCATTCAGAACCCAGCTCTGCTCCACCACCAACTTTGAAAAACTCTGATTTCCTCCCTCTTTTCTTCCTCCCTCTTCCCCTCCCCAGAATAACTTTTTGGTGTTCCCGTATTGTCCAGGATATACCTCTATCTGAGGGTCAGATACCTCTATCAGAGGGTCAGATACAAACTCTAAGGATAAATGTGTCTGGTATTTCAATAGGAAATGTATCAATGATTTGTTTTTAATAAATGATGTCCATAAAGGAAATGTAGTGAGTGGTATATAGAGTGATTCTTCAAAGCTTATCTGAGGCATAGAGTCCAAATCTAAAAATTTCTCTGTTACAAAATCATTTTTTTCACCAACACAAAATCTTGACAAAGCCAATACAGATCATCTTCCTATGCTTAGTAATCAACAAAATAAAATTTGGAGAAAGATGTAGAAATGAACTCTCAAAATGGTTTCAACACTATAAATTTTATTATTAGGAGTATTTAAAGAAAAAAGATATCTATGCAAGGACTAACTTTACCTGTTATTGCTTGAATTACGTACTTAATGTAAAGACTATCATTGTGACATATTCACCAAATGCTTAGCATAAATATATCTTAGTAAGAAAATCACTGTTGACAATTTACAAATACAAAAATATAACAAAGAAGGAAATTATAGAGCTCCCAATATGTGTAACACATACCACACTCTACCATAATGTTATTTATATCTGTCCCCCCTTTCAACTGTGAGCTCTGAAAGGGGGAGACCATGTCTTATTCATATTTGTACCCCCAGAGCTTAGCACAGTGTCTGGCAAATAAAAGTTTGATAAATTAATGAATGAAAAGATACATAAATTCCAAGAATAATTCTCTTAAGATGTACATCTGGTTCCCACTGTACATCTGAGTAACCTTCTCTCACTTGGACTAATTGTGATTCTGCCTTCTGGAGCAACGGAAAATAATTCTTCCTCTTCCATGTAAGACTATTTCAATTAGATGAAGAAAATATATGTGACAGGGAGGGAACATGAGGATATGAGTTAGGGCAGTTGCTCAACCCTGGCTAAACATTAGAACTGCCTTGAGAGCTTTTAAATAATACCGAATAGGTCCCACCCCAACCCGATTAACTCAAAATATCTAGGGATGGAACCTAGTTTTCATTTTCGTTTTTTTTTTTAACTCCACAGGTGAATGCAATGTGCAGCCAAGATTACAAACCACTGAGTTAAGGAAACTAGGTTCTAGCCCAGCCTCTGCAAATAACTCTCCCCTTAGGCATTTTACTTAAATTCTCTCAGTCTGTGTTTCTACATCTATAAAATGACGGGTTTACACTGTTAAGAACAAAGGAAATAATGTATAGGGAGTGCTCTGAAAAACTTGAAACTGCTAAATAATTGTTAGGACATTAAAGATGCTTCCTTATTTTGGACCAGGTCACCGCCAAGAAAGGGAACTTTTCCAGATAACCCTATAAGGAAGACCCAACTAGATAAAACCTGGGAGTGCTGAGGGTGGGGTAAAGGAGGTTTGAATTAAACACATGCTTCATTTGAGCCACCACCATTTTTTAAAATGTTAATATAATCTTAATACATTAGTAGAATTTCAGTGTCAGAAGCAAGGGAGGTAATAATCCCATTTATATTCTGCAATGGTCAAACTATAACTGGAATATCCTGTTCAAAGTACCTCATTTTAAGAGGTCTTAAACAGACTGTGTGTCCAGAAGAGGTGATTTGACTAATCTGGCAATCACGTCACATGAGAAATGGTAAGGAACTAGGGATGCGTGGCCTACAAAGGTGAGTTGGAACGGGGAGCTGCCTTCATAAATTTCAAGGGCTGTCATGTGGAAGAGGAAGACTTACTCTCCTCCCTTATTGCTCCAGGAGAGGCAGAAACAGGAAGTTACTGGGATGCACAGCCTAACAAACAACTTGATAATAATTCAAACAGAATTCCTGGATGTATTTACTCTTCAAAAAAGATTCTTGGGATCCAGTTATAAACATTGTTTCAAAAGGTCTAGGATTACCCTGGAATCTGCATCTAAAGCAGGCTCTCTGGATGACTCTGGGTAGTCCTTTTTTTTTCTTTTTTAATATAAAAAGGCTTATTTTAATGTAATTCACACACCATGAAATTCATCCACTTAAAGTATACAATCCAATGGCTTTTAGCATATTGACAGTTGTGCATTCATTCCAATTTTAGAACATTTGCATCACCTCCAAAAGAAAATCTGTACCCATTAGCAGTCACTCCCCATGTCCCCCCAAATCTTTCAGCCCTAGGCAATCACTAATCTACTGTTGCTATAGATTTACCTATTTTCTTTACATTTAATAGAAATGGAATCATACTCTGAGGGGTATTTTGTGACTGCCCTCTTTCACTTAGCATACTGTTTAAAATTCGTCCATGTTGTAGTATGTATCAGTACTTCACTCCTTTTTATTGCTGAATAATATTCCATTTAACGGATATACCATATCTTATTTATCCATTCATCAGTTAATGGACACAAGTTCTTTCCATTTTTTGGCAATTATGAACAATGCTGCTATGAATATTCAAGTACAAGTTTTTGTATGGACATAGCTTTATAACCAAGAGGGATGAAAACATAAGCGTGAAACTGCCAAATCATATGGTAACTCTGTTTACCTTTTGGAGGAACTGTTAAACTGTTTTCCAAAGTGGCTGCACCATGTTACATTCCCACCAGTAATGTATAAAGATTTCAATTTCTCCACATTATTGCTAACACTTGTTATTATCTGTCTTTTGATTAGAGCCATCCAAGGGGGCTTGAAGTGGTAACTCATGTGGTTTTGATTTTCATTTCCCTGAAGGCTAATGATGTTGAGCATCTTTTCGTAAGCTTTTCATCTTTTCATGAGGTCATTCACTTATCTTCTTTGGAAAAAGGACGGTCCATTTTAAAAAACAATAATTTTACCAAGCCAGTAAGGACAGTAAGTTCAACGGACAGAAACACATCAAATACATTTAAATCCACAAATTTATAATATTTTTTTAAAAACCCACCATTGGAGGATGTTGGCAAACCAACCCTATTTTTGGTAAACTGGTTAATATAGCGAAAGAGTCAATCATTTACCCTGCCTTTCTTATATAGCCTGTCCACCTAGGTAAGCAAACTGTTGACAAAAGAAAACTTCTCTGTATAGAAGAATTCCAGCTAATAAATGAAGGAATGACAGGCTATCACCATTTTGCAATCTCAGTGTACTAGATCTAGGCACTGAGCTTTAGCAGCAGCAAAAATAAGCTGACATTATGTGCCTAATGATGAAAATATACACCACCACCCGTAAAGCAATCTTGCCAAAAAATAAAGGAAAAACAAACTTAAACATGATGGAACTGTGGTCTAGAAGTGAGATTCAAATATGAATTTACAGGAAATAGAGAGGACAGAAAAAAGATGTTAAACTATACCAAGGGGGTGCAATAAGCATAATCTAGACCATAGGAAACTCAACAGGACAAAGAACCAACTTTCTTCAACAAATAAATTGCAAGGGAGAGGAAAAAAAAAAGAGAAGAGAAGGAGAAGTAATATGTAGTTTAAAAAACATTATATCCTTATTTATATCCTCATCCAAACAACCTTTTAAAAATATTAGCATAATCACAATTGGAAATGTGAATGCTGACTGTGTATTTAATTATATTAAAGAAATACTGTTAATTTTTAAAGATATGAAATATTATGATTATGTTTTTTTAAGGAATCCTCATCTTTTAGATACATATTGAAATACTTATGGATAAAGTGATAGGATGTCATGGATTTACTTTAAAATAATATGGGAATAATATGGGAAAGAGAAATAGGTGGCAGCATAGGTGAAACAAGTCAGCCATGAGTTGAAAATTGTCGAAGTTGGTGATGAGTACATAAGGGTTCATTATGCAATTCTGTCTACTTTAATATTTTGGGGCAATTTTCCAAATTTTTATATGAAAAGTGTTTTTTAAAAAAAAGCTTGCCAAAACCAAAAGCTTAAGAGGTTCTAAGAGCCCCTCCACTGGTCACAATCAAGAAGAAACTGGATGGCTCTTTATTACAGTTCTTGTAATGTAAATGACACACAAGGATTTCTTCTTCAAATGCTAGGATTCTATTAAAGAGAGCAGTCTTTAAAAAGACTAGCTAAAAAAAAAGACTAGCTAAATCACCTCAATTAGCCACTTAATTTTGCTAATAGAAACTTTAATAAAAACTTAATTTTGCTAATAGACTCTCAAAATTGTGTAAAAACAACTATGATTAATCTAGTTTCCTAAGTAGATATATTTGCTTAAATGCTTACCCTTAAGGAGCACAACAAAAGAACAAACAAATTAATCAAATGAGGATATACATTTTAAAATTACTTTTTTTTTTTTTTTTTTTTTGCGGTACGTGGGCCTCTCACTGTCTTGGCCTCTCCTGTTGCGGAGCACAGGCTCCAGACGCGCAGGCTCAGCGGCCATGGCTCACGGGCCCAGCCGCTCTGCGGCATGTGGGATCTCCCCAGACCGGGGCACGAACCCGTGTCCCCTGCATCGGCAGGCGGACTCTCAACCACTACACCACCAGGGAAGCCCTAAAATTACTTTTTAAAGTGCCAAATACAATTCATCCCTAAGGTACAATTATTGTTAGTATGTGCAATATGTTTATCATCAAACAATATACTTCATGAGACAAGGGCATGATAACATTTTCTGGGATTGATGACTAAACATCTGTTCCCTCAAAATACATGCACAAATATACTATCTTCCTGAGCAGCTAGGTTATAGTTACTGCCTCCCCCCACAAAATACTATTTTACCAACTTATGTTTAGCCAAAAAGATTTAACATGGGATAGAGTAAAAACAGAAACAAACCAAACAGAAACCTAAAAAGCATGCCAAATCATGTAATGAGTACCAAAGAATCACTGGATTATTTTCACGAGAAGGAAGAATGTGTGCAGAAAATATTAAGTTTAGTGGTTAGGAGACGAGGCAAGAGAAATAATACATATAACACAGTATCTGTAGCATATGTATTAATTTAACCAAACCCCTTCTCTACATTACTACAGTATTCAATATCAACATTTTTACCTTCTTATTAGTGTAGTTTTTTGTTTGTTTTTGCATTCTGAACTAAATTTTTTAAAGTTTGTACTAAATTTTATAAAATTGCTTAGAAAAATCTCCTGGTAAAATGCAAAAGAATCAAACTACTGAGAAGAATGTGAAACAACAGTAATTCTTAGACACTTCTGGTGGAAACATAAATTAGTACAGACACCTTAGAAAACAATTGGTATTGTCCAGTTAAAATGAAAATGAAAAAAAATAAAGAATTGTTTTAGCTCCTGGTGGCTGCTATGACAAATCACCACACTTAGTGGCTTAAAACAACAGATATTTATTTTCTCACAGTTCTGGAGGCCAGAAGTCCAAAATCAGTATCACTGGGCCAAATTCCAGGTGTTGCTGGCAGGGTTGCACTCCCTCCAGAGGCTCTAGGAAAGAGTTTGTTTCTTGGCTCTTCCATCTTTTGGTGCCTGCTGGCATCCTGGGCTGCAGCTACATCACTTCAATCTCTGCCTCTGTGATCACAGGGCCTTCTCCTCTTATACTCGGTGTAACTTCCGTTGGCCTCTCCTCTATTAAGGACACTTGTGACTGCATTTAGAGCCCACCTGATAATCTAGGATCATCTCCCCAGCTCAAGATCCTTAACTTAATCACACCTGCAAAGATCCTCTTTCCACATAAGGTAACATTTATAGGTTCCAGGTATTAGGACCTGTTATCTTTAGGGGCCATCCTTCAGCCTGCTCCATGCATATAGCCTACAATACAGCAATCCACTCCTGGGTAATTCCCTACAGAAACTCTTGCACATTAACACCAGATGACAAGTACAAGAATATTTACAGTAACATTGTTTACAATAACAAAATAAAAACAACTGGAAACAAATATTCATCAACAAAATGGATACACTGTGATGTATTCAAATAATTACACAGCAGTGAAAACAGAAGTACAGCTACACACATCAGCATGGAAGAATCATGTAACACATGTGGAGCAGAAAATAAAGCAAGTCACAAGAATTACATATGGCATACTACATTTATATAATAAGGTCTTAAAACACACAAAACTGGGGCATTCCCTGGTGGTGCAGTGGTTGGGAGTCCGCCTGCCGATGCAGGGCACATGGGTTCGTGCCCCGGTCCGGGAAGATGCCCACATGCCACGGAGTGGCTGGGCCCGTGAGCCATGGCCGCTGAGCCTGCGCGTCCGGAGCCTGTGCTCCGCAACGGGAGAGGCCACGGCAGTGAGAAGCCCGCGTATCGCAAAAAAAAAAAAAAAAAAACAAACCAAAAAACACACACAGAACTGAGCTCTGTAATGTTTAGAGTTGTGTGCATACTATAAAACAATACAGAAAAGAAAAACAAACACAAAATTCAAGATAGTGGTATCCTACGTGGGAGAGAGGGAGGGCTGAATTGTGGAGCATGCAAGGGTCTTTTTTTTTTTTTTTTTTTTTGTGGTACGCGGGCCTCTCACTGTTGTGGCCTCTCTCGTTGCAGAGCAACAGGCTCCGGACGCCCAGGCTCAGCAGCCATGGCTCACGGGCACAGCCACTCCGCGGCATGTGGGATCCTCCCGGACCGGGGCACGAACCCGTGTCCCCTGCATCGGCAGACAGACTCTCAACCACTGCGCCACCAGGGAAGCCCAACAGGGGTCTTTAAAGGGATTGGTAAGGACCCATTTCTTAACGGGGTGGTGGAATAAGAGAATATATTTTTTTAATTTAGTTTAATTTATATATTCAAAAGTTCTACCCCAAAATACATACCTTCCATATATACCATTTGAATTCATGATATATTTAATAATGAAAACGTTGTAATTCCCACTGTTTATTCTAGCTCTGCAAAGCAGACCAAGATCATTATCCCCACTGCTGATAAGCACTTAATGGTTTCTCTAGAAACACGGTCACAGTCTAATGAGAGTATTCCCAGTATCAGGTTTGAGTAGCCCAAGCACTTCCCATTTGTAGGAAGAGTGTGAGCGGGTGGCACAAGCTAAGCTTTGGATGATGCTGCAGTTGGCTCTGCCTCCTGGAGGAGGTGCGGACTGTCTAGGGAGACAGAGACTCTTGATGCCTCCCAGGGGATGTGTGGCAATGCCGAGAAATATTTTGGGTCGTTACAAGTACAGAGGTGTTACTGGCATCTAGTGGGTAGAGGCCAGGGACAGACATCCTGCAATGTACAGGGAAGCCCCCGCAGCAGAGAATCATCTAGCTGAGGGTGAAAAAATACTGCTCTATAGTAACCATTTGATTGAATGCATGCAATAAGCCTAACTACTGCCACCTGACATTGAGTGTGACGAACAACCTCCCATTACGGACATAGGAAGTCCCGGTTTGCAAAATTTGTCAATCCTCAGAATTGTGCACAGGAGGGATTCTAATCATATACTCAATTAAAATACAAGTTCTACAGATAATTATTGTTACCAGAGGGATTCTGATAGATTGTAAACTTCTCAAGGGTGCACACTTATATTCATTCATCTCTTTATCTTCTGCACTAAAATCTCAGCATGTTTTGAATTCTTTCTCCTGAAATAAGGCACAGAGCACAGCACCTGGCATGTAGTAAGCACTCAATAACATTAGTTAATATTAGTTGAAAAATATCTTTTTCAAATTTATTTCAAACTCTCTCATTATGGCTTACAACTTTGTCTATTTTGTTCCCTAGTGTATCCCAAACACCAGAGAACCTGTTACATGACAGATGCTCAATAAATATTTACTGAATGAGCAAATGACTAAAGATGCTACCTGACAGTGCACATACATGCCCAACAAAACAAAACAAACAACAGAAAGCAATAGACACAATAAGGCACCATTTGCAAACACACTCCTAGATCAGTACTTCCAATGACTTCTTTAGTCAACATGAACAAAGAAGCTGAAATCAGTGTCATCCATACTTTGATTATAAGATCAAAGACATTAATTTTAAACCTGTAGCCTGTAATTGTTTGGCTGGGGTAGGCAAGAACATGAATAGGCACCAAACAACTACTTAGTAAAAATTACCGATAACCATGGCTGACCCCTAAATACCTCTAAGAAACATGAGAAATGCTGCATCTTTTATGCCACGAAATCTTGCCCTTCTCATCAATTCCTGCTCACAGCTGCGCCTAATTAAAACTGCCTGGAAACCTCGTCTATCACTTTACTGGCTCTTTTTTCTACTAAATCAAGATTCCACTTTAGAATTCAAATCCATCTGTCTCCCTCAGTCTGCAAAGAACAAATGTTCAGTAAAACTAACCAGCTAGCTAAAATTAAATGTACCTTTTGTAGCTAAGACTTAATATGCTGTTGGGGGCAGGGAGCAAGGAGTATAAGGATAAACCACTAAAAAATAAGGTAACAGGGCTTCCTTGGTGGCGCAGTGGTTGACAATCTGCCTCCTGATGCAGGGGACACGGGTTCCAGCCCTGATCAGGGAAGATCCCACATGCTTTGGAGCAACTAAGCCCATGCGCCACAACTACTGAGCCTGCACTCTAGAGCCCGTGAGCCACAACTACTGAGCCCGTGAGCCACAACTACTGAGCCCGTGAGCCACAACTACTGAGCCCGTGAGCTGCAACTACTGAAGCCCGCGTGCCTAGAGTCCGTGCTCCACAACAAGAGAAGCCACCACAATGAGAAGCCTGTGCACTGCAACAAAGATAGCTCCCTCTCGCCGCAACTAGAGAAAGCCCACACACAGCAACGAAGACCCAACACAGCCAAAAATAAATTAATTTTTAAAAAATCATTAAAAAAAAAAGGTAACACAAAGCTTAACTATATTAGATACTTAACCATATTAGATTACATATTAGATATGCAACTCCTATCTTAGCAAATCAGGGACAAATCCAGAAACTCGTGGCTAAAAAAGATTTACGTCTAAAGGCAACCTTCTGGAGAATTTAACACATGTCAAACATTGCTCTTCCAAAATAATTACATAGGGCTATCAACCCCAAAGTTTTGCTCGTCCATTTTCCTCTCATCTGAACATTAGAAAACCTAAATTGGCTCAAAATCTATAGCTTCACTTTTTTTTTTTTTTTTTTTTAGCGGTAGGCGGGCCTCTCACTGTTGTAGCCTCTCCCTTTGCGGAGCACAGGCTCCAGACGCGCAGGCTCAGCGGCCATGGCTCACGGGCCCAGCCGCTCCGCGGCATGTGGGATCTTCCCGGACCGGGTTCGTGCCCCTTGCATCAGCAGGCGGACTCTCAACCACTGCACCACCAGGGAAGCCCTATAGCTTCACTTTTGATATCTAAAATATGGATGATTCATTGCTGAGCTATTGGTCCTGTCCCATGATCAGAAAAACGTAAGAAAAAAATCCACTTTTTATGGCCTTTATCTGGAACCTACAACTTCAAATTTCTAAGAGTTTTATAAATTATGACAGCAAAATACATAAAATTCCCCCTCTTAATGCAACTTTTATTATCACTGCTGAGTTATTAAGTCCTTGCCTAGATATGATAAAGGAGGAACACATGAAAAAGACCTATCGCATTATGGATTTTAACAGCCAGAAGTTGCTTCTGTGAGGTTTTGGATTGATTAATTTTTGCTGCCAAAGCCACATATACCAAGTTATACCATGTTATACTTATGTCCTGAAACATCAAAAAATATCTAAAGTTCAATTTTTCTTTCCAACATGATTTTTTACCAAAGAAATTCTTTCTCTAGTAAACAATGAAACAGACAACAAAATGAAGCATTAAAAATTTTACATCTTGGGGGCTTCCCTGGTGGTGCAGTGGTTGAGAGTCCACCTGCCGATGCAGGGGACACGGGTTCGTGCCCCGGTCCGGGAAGATCCCCCATGCTGCTGAGCGGCTGGGCCCGTGAGCCATGGCCGCTGAGCCTGCGTGTCCGGAGCCTGTGCTCCGCAACGGGAGAGGCCACAACAGTGAGAGGCCTGCATACCGAAAAAAAAAAAAAAAAATTTACATCTTGGAATTTATTTCATAAACACTACAATTTACCACATCAATGCAATGTGTATTTAACTTACAACATTCCATGCTACCCAGGGGTTACTGATAAAATGAAAAATGGGGTTCCTTCATTTTCTTCAAAATCATATAACTGCAATTTTTGAATTTCACTAAAACTCTTAAAACTATAGACAAAATCACTTCCAAAGACATTTAATTTTTTTTTTTTTGCATGGAAAATGTGCTGGACCAAATTTAACAGAGAATAAATTACCACCAACTAGGTTTAAAAATATTTTTGTTGGGCTTCCCTGGTGGCGTAGTGGTTAAGAATCCGCCTGCCAATGCAGGGGACACGGGTTCGAGCCCTGGTCCAGGAAGATCTCACATGCCATGGAGCAACTAAGCCCATGTGCCACAACGACTGAGCCTGTGCTCTAGAGCCCGTGAGCCACAACTACTGAGCCCCCGTGCCAAAACTACTGAAGCCCATGTGCCTAGGGCCTGTGCTCTGCAACAAGAGAAGCCACCGCAATGAAAAGCCCGTGCACCGCAACGAAGATTAGCTCCCGCTCGCCCCAACTAGAGAAAAGCCCTCGTGCAGCAATGAAGACCCAATGCAGCCAAAAATAAATAAATAAATAAAATTTAAAAATATATATATATATATTTGTTACATAGATTTGTTGTAAATGGGTTCAACTAGCATGATGTCCTAGAGCATATAGGTAGCTAGTGATACTGACATTCTCTCAAAACTGTACTTCAAATTTTTGATAATACTGCTACTTTGACAAATACTACTGAATTCTCTTTATAAATAAATAAATAAATCCACATTCTTCAAATTCAATTCAACAAACTTTATTTCTGACGTGGTTTCCAATGTACAAAGTACTGATAAGCACTGTGAGGATTCAGAAACATTTGGAGGTACAAAGACATTGAACATTATACTGGAGAAAAATTGGAATCAACCTAAAATGTCTATCAACAGGAGAAAGGCTAAATAATCTGTGAGGAAGTTTGAAAGAACGAAGCTGAGCAATTCATATAAATAAATAAGCAATTTGTATATATAAAACATAATTATATATAATAATGAATTATATAAAATATAATTATATATAATCCATATATTCATATATACACAGTTCATATACAATTATATATAACTCAATATAGTTCACATTCACATATATAATTCATACACACACACATACATGAATTAAGCTCTAAGATACACAGAGTAGAAAAAAGCAAGTTGCAAAAACATGCATATATGGACATATGTACGCTACCAAATGTAAAATAGATAGCTAGTAGGAAGCAGCCGCATAGCACAGGGAGATCAGCTCGGTGCTTTGTGACCACCTAGAGGGGTGAGATAGGGAGGGTGGGAGGGAGACGCAAGAGGGAGGAGATATGGGGATATATGTATATGTATAGCTGATTCACTTTGTTATGAAGCAGAAACTAACACACCATTGTAAAGCAATTATACTCCAATAAAGATGTTAATAAAAACATGCATATAACAACATTAATTTTAAAAAAAAACAATACTACACATCTTCTAAAGGTAGCATCTTCAGGATCCGTGAACAAACAAGCTAAGAGCTGAGATGAACATGCCTGGAGGAGGCCAATTATGGCAGGGGGACAATGGAATAGGATTTGAATAGGGCTGAATGTGAATCTTAAGTATCTCTCCAAAGAATTCCTGAGGCAATTTCAGATCACTTCAATTTCTGTAATAAATTTTGATTTCCATTTATGTAGAACTTTCACTCTTGGGAAAACTTAAAATTTTAACTCCAAAGCATTTCCAACTCTTAATGGCTTCATGGAGAAAAATCAGCAGCCACAGAAGCATCCTACAATGTCCTGCTTTAGTGAAACAACTAAAGCTGTAAACCCAAAACTGCAGGGGGGTTATAACTGGTCCTGTGATTTCTAAAACAACTTGGATGAGTGTTCAGCATAAAGAACACGGCCTGGTAAACAGCCACACTGTAAGAAACTAAGCAAAGCAGCAATGTCTCTGTTCAAAATACAAATTCCAAGCCTAGCTTAACTCAGAGTTCATAAAAAGCTCAACACAGCAGAGGCACATAGGTAATAGCAGAAAAGAAAGGAGGCTGGAAACAAAAATGGCTGTAGGTCTCTAGACTATCTCGAGTTTTTCCTATTGCATAACAAAATTTTTGCATTAAGAAAAAAATCATAAACAAACAATACAAAAACAATAAACAAGACTCTAAACGCTATCTATAAGAACAAACAGAAACTAACCAATCAAAACCTTAATGATATAAGAAACACAAAGGTAAATAGCAAAATAAGCAATTCAAGGGCAATTAAGTACTTTACAAAAGAAAATTACTAGTTATATATTAATCACATTATAACATTTCTCTACAAAGACTGGAAGTAAATTCATGAAATTATGGAGTATGAGTAATTTATATTTTTCTTCCTTTTGCTTTTTCAAATTTTCTCCAGAGGACATGTATTACTTTTGTAAGAAGTTTTTTTAAAGCTTTCTTCACTTTTAAAAATCCAAGTATAGTTGATTTACAATGTTGTTAGCTTCTGCTGTACAGCAAAGTGATTCAGTTATACATATACGTACATTCTTATTTATTTATTTTTGGCTGCATTGGGTCTTTGTTGCTGTGTGCGGGCTTTCTCTAGTTGTGGCAAGTGGAGGCTACCTTCGTTGAGGTGTGCAGTCTTCTCACTGCGGTGGCTTCTCTTGTTGCGGAGCACGGGCTCTAGGCACGCGAGCTTCAGTAGTTGTGGCATGTGGGTTCAGTAGTTGTGGCTCGTGGGCTCCAGAGCGCAGGCTCTGTAGTTGTGGCACATGGGCTTAGTTGCTCCGCGGCATGTGGGATCTTCCTGGACTAGGGCTTGAACCTGTGTCCCCTGCATTGGTAGGCAGATTCTTAACCACTGTGCCACCAGGAAATCCCCATACATTCTTTTTTTATATTCTTTTCCATTATAGTTTATCATAGCATATTGAATATAGTTCTCTGTAAGAAGTTATTTTAGAAAGAGTAGAAAGCAAATGTCTTTCCTAAAGGCGCTAGAAAGCTGTAGTTCAGGAGCTCACAGAAGAGAACTGTTTGGTTGTGAGGGAACTACATTTACAAAATTTACCAAATGTTTACATGCCAGAAGCTGTGCCAAAAAGTTTCCATTCACTGTGGTCCTTAATCTGGAAAATCATAGCATGAGGCAGGTAAGTAGTAGTGCTGTCCCCATGAGATAAGGAAATGGCTGGTTTAGGGGAGTTGGGATAAATTGAGAATTTGGGATTAACAGATACACAACACTATATAGAAAACAGATAAAAAATACAAGGACCTACTGTATAGCACAGGAAACTATATTCAATATCTTGTGATAACCTATAAAGGAAAAGAATCTGAAAAAGAATATATATGTGTGTGTGTGTGTGTGTGTGTATATATGTGTGTGTGTGTGTGTGTGTGTGTATATATATATAAAACTGAAACACTTGCTGTACACCTGAAATAGTGTAAATCAACTATACTTCAATAAATAAATGAATGAATGGAAAATGGCTGGTTTAGAAGGTTAAACCAATGACCAAATCACTTCATTAGTAAATGGTGAACCGGGATTAAAAGGCAGTCTGTAAACTTAGAGCCCACATTCTGAACCACAACACCAGTGTTTCCAACACATCTTAAGAAGCATCTTGGGCTTCCCTGGTGGCGCAGTGGTTAAGAATCTGCCTGCCGGGACTTCCCTGGTGGTGCAGTGGTTAAGAATATGCCTAACAATGCCAGGGACACGGGATTGAGCCCTGGTCCGGGAAGATCCCACATGCCACAGAGCAACTAAGCCTGTGCGCCACAACTATTGAGCCTCCGCTCTAGGGCCCGTGAGCCACAACTGCTGAGCCTACGTGCCACAACTATTGAAGCCCACGTGCTTGGGACCTGCGCTCTACAACAAGAGAAGCCACCACAATGAGAAGCCCACGCACTGCAATGAAGAGTAGCCGCCACTCGCCACAACTAGAGAAAGCCCACACGCAGCACCAAAGACCCAGCAGAGCCAAAAATAAATAAATAACTGATTTTAAAAAAAAGAATCTGCCTGCCATTCTTCAATATATGCAAATCAATCAATGTGATATACCATATTAACAAACTGAAGGATAAAAACCATATGATCATCTCAATAGATGCAGAAAAACCTTCTGACAAAATTCAACACCCATTTATGATAAAAACCCTCCAGCAAGTAGGTATAGAGGGAACTTACCTCAACATAATAAAGGCCATATATGACAAACCCACAGCCAGCATCGTTCTCAATGGTGAAAAACTGGAAACCATTTCCACTAAGATCAGGAACAAGACAAGGTTGCCCACTCTCACCACTATTATTCAACTTAGTTTTGGAAGTTTTAGCCACAGCAATCAAAGAAGAAAAAGAAATAAAAGGAATCCAAAACGGAAAAGAAGAAGTAAAACTGTCACTGTTTGCAGATGACATCATACTATACATACAGAATCCTAAAGATGTTACCAGAAAACTACTAGAGCTAATCAGTGAATCTGGTAAAGTAGCAGGATACAAAATTAATGCACAGAAATCTCTTGCATTCCCATACACTAATGATGAAAAATCTGAAAGAGAAATTAAGGAAACACTCCCATTTACCACTGCAACAAAAAGAATAAAAATACCTAGGAATAAACCTACCTAAGGAGACAAAAGACCTGTATGCAGAAAACTATAAGACACTGATGAAAGAAATTAAAGATGATACAAACAGATGGAGAGATATACCATGTTCTTGATTGGAGAATCAAGATTGTGAAAATGACTATACTACCCAAAGTAATCTACAGATTCAATGCAATCCCTATCAAACTACCAATGGCATTTTTCACAGAACTAGAACAAAAAATTTCACAATTTGTATAGAAACACAAAAGACCCCAAATAGCCAAAGCAATCTTGAGAAAGAAAAACGGAGCTGGAGGAATCAGGCTCACTGACTTCAGACTATACTACAAAGCTACAGTAATCAAGACAGTACGGTACTGGCACAAAAACAGAAATACAGATCAATGGAACAGGATAGAAAGCCCAGAGATAAACCCACGCACATATGGGCACCTTATTTTTGATAAAGGAGGCAAGAATATGCAATGGAGAAAAGACAGCCTCTTCAATAAGTAGTGCTGGGAAAACTGGACAGCTACATGTAAAAGAATGAAATTAGAACACTCCCTAACACTGTATACAATGATAAACTCAAAATGGATTAAAGACATAAATGTAAGGCCAGACACCATCAAATTCTTAGAGGAAAACATAGGCAGAACACTCTATGACATAAATCACAGCAAGATCCTTTTTGACCCAGCTCCTAGAGAAATGGAAATAAAAACAAAAATAAACAAATGGGACCTAATGAAACTTAAAAGCTTTTGCACAGCAAAGGAAACCATAAACAAGACTAAAAGACAACCCTCAGAATGGGAGAAAATATTTGCAAACGAAGCAACTGACAAAGGATTAATCTCCAAAATATACAAGCAGCTCGTGCAGCTCCATATCAAAAAAACAAACAACCCAATCCAAAAATGGGCAGAAGACCTAAATAGAGCTTTCTCCAAAGAAGATATACAGATTACCAACAAACACATGAAAGAATGCTCAACATCACCAATCATTAGAGAAATGCAAATCAAAACTACAATGAGATATCATCTGATACCGGTCAGAATGGCCATCATCAGAAACTCTACAAACAATAAATGCTGTAGAACGTATGGAGAAAAGGGAACCCTCTTGCACTGCTGGTGGGAATGTAAATTGATACAGCCACTATGGAGAACAGTATGAAGGTTCCTTAAAAAACTAAAAATAGAACTACCATACAACCCAGCAATCCCACTACTGGGCATATACCCTGAGAAAACCATAATTCAAAAAGAGTCATGTACCAAAATGTTCATTGCAGCTCTATTTACGATAGCCAGGACATGGAAGCAACCTAAGTGTCCAGCAACAGACGAATGGATAAAGAAGATGTGGCACATTATACATTGGAATATTAATCACCCTAAAAAGAAACAAAATTGAGTTATTTGCAGTGAGGTGGATGGACCTAGAGACTGTCATACAGAGTGAAGTAAGTCAGAAAGAGAAAAACAAATACCGTATACTAACACATGTATATGGAATCTAAAAAAAAATGGTTCTGAAGAAGCTAGGGGCAGGACAGGAATAAAGACACAGACGTAGAGAATGAACTTGAGGACACGGTGAGGAGGAAGGGTAAGCTGGGACAAAGTGAGAGCGTAGCATTGACATATATACACTACCAAATATAAAACAGATAGCTAGTGGGAAGCAGCTGCATAGCATAGGGAGATCAGCTCGGTGTTTTGTGTCCCCCTAGAGGGTGGGATAGGGAGGGTAGGAGGGAAACACAAGACGGAGGGGATATGGGGATATATGTATACATATAGCTGATTCACTTTGTTATACAGCAGAAACTAACACATCATTGTAAAGCAATTATACTCCAAAAAAGATGTTAAAAAAAAAAAAAGAATCTGCTTGCCAATGCAAGGGATACAGTTTCAAGCCCTGGTCAAGGAAGATCCCACATGCCACGAAGCAACTTAGCCGGTGCGTCACAACTATTGAGCCTGCATGCACCCTAGAGCCCGTAAGCCACAACTACTGAGCCCACATGCCACAACTACTGAAGCCTGCACACCTAGAGCCCGTGCTCCACAACAAGAGAAGCCACCGCAGTGAAAAGCCTGTGCACCGCAACGAAGAGTAGCCCCCACTCACCGCAACTAAAGAAAGCCCATGTGCAGCAACAAAGACCCAACGCAGCCAAAGCTAAAAAAAAAAAAGAAATTTTATAAAAAGAAAAAAAAGAATCATCTTGAGCACTAGTTAGAAAAACATACCCCCCTACACCTTCTATCAGAGGACCTGGAAATCTTACATTTAATAGTTGTCCCAGTAATTCATACCAGCTATAACTTGGAAAACCCGTCCATTCTGCTACCACTCAAACTTTCTGTTTAGGATGAAGATTATTGCAGCATACAAACTGGCCCTAATTTCTATGAACTGTTTAAATGCCAGATACTACATTCTCCAAAACACAAAACAAAAGAAAACCAAGACAGTCTATTGATTGAAGCCACTCTTGGGTTTCCAAACAGAGAAAATGACTACTTTATAACATAAAGCAGGAGGTAAAGCTTTTGTGTTGAGGCTGCCATAGTTTCTGAATTTCTACAGCCTCTGCAAGTGTTCTGATGAGAGTCACTGGTGGCTTGTTTTCCCCAACCACAAACTGGGGAAACCGTGGCTGAGGAAAGGAGGAAGGAGCAGGAGAATGAGTTCAGTGACCTCCCTACTCTGTTGCTCTCATTTTTGAAACTAGGAGAAAATGAAATATGGATGTGGAATTTCATATTCTTAAATAAGAGCCTTCCTAGTAGAAACAGGTTATCAATTATTTGAATTATTATTTCATACATACATATATACAGGCAATGGTGAGGTCCACCACAAACTGGAAAATGCGAGTTCCTCCTAAAGGCATTCAAACATTTTGTAAAACTCTGAATGCCAAACAATACCTATTTGTAGTTGAATCTGACCTTCTGACTACGGTTTGCTATCCCTGTGGGCCCAAATTCTTGTTACCTCAGTTTCTTTTTCCAAAAATATGTATAATTTATTATATAAAATATATATTTATATTTCATGCAGGGGACAAATGTTGAATTTAAATATCTCTTGTTTGTCAATCATACTTCAATAAAGCTGAAAAAAACCTCTGATGATAAATGAGTTGGCATCTGTCAAGTAGGCTCTTTGAAAAATGAAACTCAGGACTGGGAATCACCTAGTGATTGAAATACTAAGCCAGGTAAAATGAGGAATTTACTTGCACTTCACTTACCTACCACTAATCATCAATACACACATTGATATTAGGAATAATATCAGACACCTAGTGGATAGAACTTAGAGCTACTATTCACAACCTTCCTTCTATTCCAGAGCTGAGAGATACATCACAGTCCCCCCAGTCACCGTGGTTTCCTAACACAGTGATGCTCGGGGCAGAAGGAGAGGGGGCCCCACGGCAGGTGTTAAGAATTGCTGATTTAGAACATAAGGACAGTATGTTGGCCCAAGCTGTGTTCGCTCTCATGCCAATTGCTTGCCATATGAACTATAAACACATTCCATTTATATGGATGACGTGTACAATACACAGAATTCCCTGCTTGAGCTTCTTCAGGCTGTCACTTCATTGGCTCTGCCAAGTCCTTGCCCCAGGCTTGAGCAGAAACAGCTCACTTCTTAGTTTGGACAAACCACAGAGATAAAACAGTGGAGCACAGTGAACATAAAGGTTGAGTGTTTTTAAAGACCAAGCATTCTAACTGAAGTAGAAAAACTTTATCTTTTATTTATTCAGATCACTGCAGCACCGAGTTATGATTGCTTTGATATTAAGAAATGAACTAGATTGGGTTTCCCTGGTGGCGCAGTGATTAAGAATCCGCCTGCCAATGCAGGGGACATGGGCTCGAGCCCTGGTCTGGAAGATCCCACATGCCGTAGAGCAACTAAGTCCATGCGCCACAACTATTGAGCCTGCACTCCAGAGCTCTACAGCCACAACTACTGAGCCCAGGTGCCACAACTACTAAAGCCCGCACGCCTAGAGCCTGTCCCCTGCAACAAGAGAAGCCACCGCAATGAGAAGCCCGTGCACCGCAGCGAAGAGTAGCCCCCGCTTGCCGCAACTAGAGAAAGCCTGCGTGCAGCAACAAAGACCCAACGCTGCCAAAAAATTAAAAAAAAATTTTTTTTAATTTGTTGGGACTTCCCTGGCAGTCCAGTGGCTATGACTCCGTGCTCCCAATGCAGGGAACATGGGTTCGATTCCTGGTCAGGGAATTAAGATCCTGCATGCTAAGATCCCGCACGCTGCACGGCGTGGCCAAAATAAAAAAATAAAAATAAATTTTAAAAAATTTGTTGCATGATATTTCCATGTCGAGTTATTCTCCAGTGAAGACTCTAACTGTCAAAGATAAGGCATGCTTCTTGGGGACAAGTCAGATAAAACATTTAGCTTTGCTTCTCTCTCTCGTTGCATGAATCTCAACTTATCCATGCTGAGAACAGATGGCAAAAGAAATTGGCGCGGACTTCAGCTGAGGCAGTACCAACATGATGGTCAGCAGGAAATACATTATTCTTAATTTCAACCTTTTCCTAGAAACAGTGCCTGGAATGTTATGGAGTAAAACTGGATGAGCAAGTGTAGGAAGATTTTATTTTTGGCAAGGTCTGAGTGCAAAGGAGAAAAACTAATTGACTAAAGAAACCTACCTAATTCTAGAAAGGCAATAATGTTGAGAATACCTCAAATTATTTTATATTTCAAAATGTTTCTATTTGGGGGGAAAGGCTATTGGTAATAAATATACAGCACTTTTAATTTTGGTATCAAATGTCTTTTTAGACTCAAAACCCAAAATAAACACGCCATTCTCACAACATGCTGAAATGATCATTTCTGAGGAAATAGCATATGTTATTAGAAAAAATTATTTTGTGTAACTTTTCTTGTTTTGATTTCACTGACTTGGGAAGCAATACTGTCATACTCTCCTAAGCTTCTAAGCAGTCTAGTGCAAATTCCAGACTTTGCTTCTTAGAGGTTTAAAGTGTCTATTTTGTTTTTCTTTATTAAGGATATGAAGCCAATGAAGAGGCCCTCCCCAATCTCTCAGTATATTTTTATCTAATAAACTTTATGTTTTAGTGTTCTTGGATGGATTCATTTTTCTAGGCTTCAAAAGAATCAAACATCTTTACAGCATCCCTCAAGTGAATACGACTTTATTTCATCATAAAAAAATAATCCAATTTTAAAAGTTTAAAGCTGTCAGCAAGACACACCCTCAGTTTTTACGTCCACATGCAATCAGCTCTGATTTATGATGCCAATACTTTGGCCACACATCACACCACCCTCTGCTCTCCTGGTTATTAGACCTTTCAGTGAGAGGGCTGGATCAACTCTTCGGGCTAACATGACTAGCTCAGTCAGTTGGAACCAAATACTAAGTTGTGGTTCAATCTATTGGGTTAGCCAAAAAGGTCATTCGGGTTTTTCCGGAAAAACCCGAACGACCTTTTTGGCCAACCCAATACATTAAGGGCCTGTCAGTCTCCTAAAAGCTCCATCCTGTGTCAGAAATCCAATGGAGTGTGAATGGCTGCATAAATCATCACCTTCATTTATCAGCCACCTCGTTTCCTGTTCTAGCCATCAGTTCAATTCAGGTAAGGGTTTATTTTCTATACCTTGCAGATCTAAATGATCTGAACCCAGCTTTCTGTGTAGCTGCATCAAGTAGCCAGCCCTTGCACAGCCCTCCTGCCTCACCTTATCAGTGTTTACGAAGAACTCAAATCTCTTTGCTTCCAAAGTAAATCAAGCTTCCTGTGAGAACAGAGATCCCCAGTGCAAGGAGAGGCCAGAGGTCATCATCAGCTCTGACACACTATCACTTCTCACCAAATACGCCAGGGTGGAGTTTGTTTACTGTCTGCCAGGACACAGATAAGGGTGTACAGCTGGCCCTCCTTCTGCTATCTCAGAATATGGCTCACAGTGCCATGGAGCTCTCCTCTAGGTAACCAATTTATAGAATCTTTTAATAGTAAAAACAAACAAACAAAAAAACAGGTGACGGGTTTAGGAAAGAGGACTATTTAAGCAGGTACCCCAACAAAGACAACTCTGGAGACTTTTAGATCTATCGACTATTCATAGTGACAAACTGACAGATACAAATGAATCTCATGCCTCAATACCTAGAAATTTCTAGAGCAAGGGGTAAAAGTGAAAGTTTTTTGTTTTGCTGCGTCGCACAGCATGCGGAATCTTAGTTCCCCAACCAGAGATGGAAGCATGGAGTCTTAACCACTGGACCAGCAGGGAAGTCCAAAATGTGAAAGTTTTTAATTCAGCAGGTTTAGTTGGTTTTTTCCCCGTTAAAGCTACAGATAGGGGCTTCCCTGGTGGCACAGTGGTTAAGAATCCGCCTGCCAACGCAGGGGACACGGGTTCGAGCCCTGGTCCGGGAGGATCCCACATGCTGCAGAGCAACTAAGCCCGTGTGCCACAACTACTGAGCCTGTGCTCTAGAGCCTGCGGTTAAGCCCGTGCACCACAACTACTGAAGCCCGCGTGCCTAGAGCCCATGCTCCGCAACAAGAGAAGCCACCACAATGAGAAGACAGTGTAACACAACAAAGGGTAGACCCCACTCACTGCAACTAGAGAAAGCCTGTGTGCAGCAACGAAAGACCCAATGCAGCCAAAAATAAATAAATAAAATAAATAAATTTATTTTTTAAAAAGCTACAGATAAATCATGAAAGATCATAACACAATACTTTTACATATTTTTTATGCTACATTGCCTGACTTAAACTGTGCCAACTCACAAGGAAGATTTCATTACCAAGGCCCTCATATATACTTACTCAGTAACACAGCTTAACAGAGAAGACACACTTACTGTGTTTAAGAGGCAAAAAGTCTAATCCAAGGTATGTCAGTCACTCATCTTCCCGTTCCTCAGTTTCCTAGTCTTTAAAACAAAGACAGAATGACCCATAGCTGGCTACCTTTCAGAAATGTGACTAAATAAGGTACATGTCTAATATGCCCATTCTCTATCATATATTGGTGCTTTAGTTCAACTTAACAAATATTCAGCAAACATACCACACTGTGGATAGTAAGTAGGCTGAGGGGCTCTCATTCACAAATGTACATGCAGTTATGGGGAAACTGAGAAATTTCCCACTAAGTAGGTTTTTGTTTTTTATTTTACAGAATGCCTAGCTCTTAAAATATATCAGGAAATTTAAAATATGTCATAGTTTCAATATGACTTAGAAATAAGAAAATCACCAATAAACATAAGACATCTGTTTAGTTTTGGCCACATGAGGTCCCTTAAAAAGAAAAAGAAAAAGAATAATCCAAAATAAGATCACTAGGTACAATCCTTGCTGGCCTAAGAATAATAGGAGGCTAGCAAGCCTATGGAAAAGCCTAAAAATCGTAGGGCTGGAACAGAAACATCCAACGAAAACACTTACTATGTTAGATGAATGAATTACTGTCACTCACTGAATATTAGACTACATAAAATAGGAAAAGCTTGTAAACAAGCTTTTGAGAGTAGATTTTACTTGGTAAAGTTGATGAGGATGATATTTTTGTTTTCTTGATGGTATAGAAATATATAGTTTCTATATGCACAGAAACTACACCTTATGATAAGGCTATATTCAAGCTGGTCTTTCACTTCTTGATTTCTTTCTGCTATTTACTTGCATCCATTCAAATAAATACGATAGGATAACAATAAGAAACTCTGATGAAAGGATAAGAGGAAATGGTAAAGATCATCCGACATCTCTGAGCTGCCAAACTATGATTTAAAGAAAGAATCCCCATCTATCCCCCATTATCTCAAGGTAGGTTTATAAAATTCTCAAAACAAAATTCATTTAGATTCACTTTAATGTTAAGAAATACATTCAAAGTTCCAAAGCTTTTGAACTATGTTTTGAAATTTAAACAGGATGGGTTATGATCTAAGAAAGGGGGAGAAAAACTCACTCTTTCAGAACATTTAACATCTTGAAATCAAGACCCAAAAATCCTTCGACAGTTCCTTGCTAGGGAAACATAAACTACTAGCCAAAGTCTTTCCTTAATATCCTAGAACACAACTCGATAAATAAGAATCTAGGGACTTCCCTGATGGTCCAGTGGTTAAGAATCTGCCTTCTAATGCAGGGGGCGCAGGTTCAATCCCTGGTCAGGCAACTAAGATCCCACATGCCGTGAAGCAACTAAACCCATGTGCTGCAACTACTGAGCTCACACGCTCTAGAGCCCACGTGCCACAACTACTGAGCCCGCACACTGCAATGAAGAGCCTGCATGCCACACCGAAGACCCCGCATGCCACAACAAAGATCCCACGTGCTGCAACTGAGACCTGATGCAGCCAAATAAATAAATAAATATTAAAAGAAAAAAAACGGAGGGACTTCCCTGGTGGCACAGTGGTTAAGAATCCGCCTGCCAAGGCAGGGGACACGTGTTCAAGCCCTGGTCCGGGAAGATCCCACATGCCGCGGAGCAACTAAGCCCATGCACCACAACTACTGAGCCTGCACTCTAGAGCCCGCGAGCCACAACTACTGAGCCCACGTGCCACAATTACTGAAGCCCGCATGCCTAGAGTCCGTGCTCCACAACAAGAGAAGCCACTGCAATGAGAAGCCCGCACGCCGCAATGAAGAGTAGCCTATTATATATATTAGTCTATATTATAGACTATTTAGTGTTTATCAGCTCTCTCACAGAAGAACATATACCACTAAAAGAGTTCTAGTTTCTTATTTGTCTTTCATATTTTCCAAAATGTGGCTCTTCCTTGAGTTTCAACATGACTGCTGAACAGAGATAAATTTAGTTATTTTAAGAAACTACAACCAGATCTTTTCATGCGTCAAAGCAAAATGCCAAAATAAATTCTAAACCTTGACTGAAAAGTTAGGCTAAAAGAACATTCATTTCCTATCCCCCTAAGATCTACCTGCTTGCTAATGACATTATAGAACTATAACCTTTAAAATATGAAGGGTAATTTTAATCTCATCAGCCAAATCTGACAAAATGTAATATGTGCTCAACAGGATTAATAATACTGGTTCTTCTTCTGAAGTTCTTCAGCCTGACTCCTAAAAGAAACAGAAAGAGAGGAAAACCTGGATGTGTTATTCAAATGCTTCTACTTCAAATCTCAAATTGTTTTAAGTCATCACTTCAAAACTACTCTCAAACATGGTATATGCTGGTTATTTCAAATCCTAGCTCAGTCTCAAACACCACTGATGTTAAGAATTTGAGGCACTTCCCTGGTGGTCCAGTGGTTAAAAATCCACCTTCCAATGCAGGGTTCAATCCCTGGTCAGGGCAACTAAGCCCACGTACCGCAACTAGAAAGAAGCCCGTGCGCCACAACAAAGAGCCCACTTGCCGCAATGAAAGATCCCACATGCCACAACTAAGACCCGAGGCAGCCCAATAAATAAATTAATTAATTAAAATAATTTTTTTAAAAAATAAATCTTTAAAAAAAAGAATTTGATTTAAAAAAAAAGAATGAAATTTTGCCATTTGCAGCAACATGGATGGACTTGGAGGGTGTTATGCTAAGTGAAATAAGTCAGACAGAGAAAGACAAATACCATATGATATCATTTATTTGTGGAATCTAAAAAAATACAACAAACTAATGAATATAACGAAACAGAAGCAGACACACAGATATAGAGGACAAACTGTGGTTCCCAGTGGGGAAGGGGAAGGGGCAAAATAGGGGTAGGGGATTAGTAGGTACAAACTATTATGTATAAAATAAGCTACAGGGGCTTCCCTGGTGGCGCAGTGGTTGAGAGTCCGCCTGCTGATGCAGGGGACACGGGTTCGTGCCCCGGTCCGGGAAGATCCCACATGCCGCGGAGCGGCTGGGCCCGTGAGCCATGGCCGCTGAGCCTGCGCGTCCGGAGCCTGTGCTCCGCAACGGGAGAGGCCACAACAGTGAGAGGCCCGCGTACCGCAAAAAACAAAACAAAACAAAACAAAAAAATAATAAAAAATAAGCTACAAGGGTATACTGTGCAATATGGGGAATATAGCCAATATTTTGTAAATATAAATAGACTATAACCTTTAAAAATTGTGAATCACTATATTGTACACCTGTATAAAATATTGTACATCAACTATACTTTAATTTAAAACAATTAAAAATTAATTTTTTAAGACATGAAATAACCAAAAAGTAAGCCTTGTCCAAATAAAAATGAGGCTCAAAATGAAAATATGTGATATGCCCTACAGACCAAATATTTATTCTACATTTAAATCAGCATAAGATTAAGGATGTTCCAAATAGGATTTTTTTTTTTTTTTTTTTTTGCGGTACACGGGCCTCTCACTGTTGTGGCCTCTCCCGTTGCGGAGCACAGGCTCCGGACGCGCAGGCTCAGCGGCCATGGCTCACGGGCCTAGCTGCTCCGCGGCATGTGGGATCCTCCCGGACCGGGGCATGAACCCATGTCCCCTGCATCGGCAGGCGGACTCTCAACCACTGCGCCACCAGGGAAGCCCAAATAGTATTTTTTTAATGTGTCATTCCATTCCATTATATGGATAAAGATTTATCCTATTACATTATGTGTATGGTATCATATGGAGGTGGATGGTATTGCCAAGCAAAAAGCAATCCTTTCAGGTTTCTTAACATTCAAATAGTTTTTTAAATTTGCCAAAATGAAGTTGCATAAATCAAAGGGATTCATTTCTAAGGATTATTGGTTACAAACAGAATTTTTAAAGGGGTGACATTTGAGGAGAGTCACTTGGCTCAGTCACTGACCTTTCTTTATCCTTAAATAGGGAGTGGCTGTTTCACGATCTTGAGTAATACGGAAAATGTCCCTCAAACCTGTAAACCACAGTAAGCTAAGAGCCTTTGATAGTCTATATTTACTGTATCATATGTAAGTTTAACTACAATTTAACTCAATTAAAAAATCAGGACGAGACTAATTTCAAAAAATAGCCAAGGATTGCTAAAAATATAAGGGCTATTATATGTGGTATTAAATTGCTTCAAAATGGGAATGCCAAAAAATATTACAACTATGTACTTTCCAAAAGCTGAATGACATGAGAAAACTGACAGAAGCCCCAGTGCTTCTGACTAGATCTTTTCCTTCCCTTATCCAAGGAGATAATATTGATATATGCATACTGCATAATGATGTACTCAAATATTTATGGATATGACTAGCTACCAAAGAGTTTAAGTTCCTTCACCCTTGCTGAGCTAAGGGTTTAGTAGCACATTAAATGTTATAAAGTATCTCCAAGAATCAGTGCAAATATATATTACAGTTCTACTGTGTATAAATCTCTCTTCAAAGCATAGGCTAAGTTTAAAAAGGAAAAAACCGAGCGGCTTGTATTTGAAAACAAGCAGTGTCGACTTTAATCACCCCATTTCTGTAATGTTTCATTTATCTACTACTCAGATCTCTAGCTTCCTCACCCAAAATAAATGCAAACTTTTTTTTTTTTTTAAATGCAAACTTTTAAGAAACAAGGAAGCTATTAGTTTTTGAGAGCCTACTATGTGCCAAACATTGTGTTAGATATTCTATATCAGTGCTTCTTAAACTGTCTTGGGTGGAGGATTGGTTTTTCCCAATCCATTGTAGAACAAAAGTTTTGTAAAATACAATAAAATCAATTAGCACCTCCAAAAAAGTGAAAAAAGACACAAAATTCAAGTCCCAAGTTTTATTATGTTCAACAGATATAAAACTAGTCTAGCAATCTGTTATGAAGTTTCTAAGTGCTTACTCTCAATTTCTGTACTTACCTTTTTGTTACGGATGAAAGTTCATGGTATGTGGCCTACACTTAGAGTAGCATTGCTCTATATACAACCTATTTAATTTTCCAAAGTCTCCTAACTCTTAGTAAATGACCACAATAGGCTAAAGGAACTCAGTGTCTTCTGAAAAAAAAGCTGTATTAAATAATCTCAAGATCCTTTTCAGCCCCACAAATTCTATGATTCTGAATGCTGAAGATGTGATGTGACCAGCAAATAAATGGCCTAATGACAGCCACTTCTGTCACCTCAGTGGAGTGACTAAAAGAGGACAGGCAATAAGAAGAGGGAAGAATAAGCTCAGAGAAAAGGAATAAGAATTTAACTGGGAGGCAGATACCGAAAGTGAGGAGATGTAGCCGAGTAAGAGGGATAAACAGCAACTACCACGGCTTTTATTTGGGAGCATTCAGGGTGGGGTGCAACTCTCCTACAAACAAATCAGTTTCTATAAACTGGATGTAGTAATAATTAAATCTAAGTCATGAAAAAAAAAGATTAAAATATAACCAAGAAATGGAAGTTTTGACAGGTGATCAAAAGTTGGCTAGATATGTGTGTCAATGCCGAAGCCTAAAGGTTTAACCACTGGGCTCGCCCTCTGTGTCAACACATGCCCTAAAGACTCCTGCATTTAGAAGTCCCAGATCTGTCACTGACTCAATATACCACCCTTCTTTAAATCCGATATTCTGGTGCTTGCTTCGGCAGCACATATACTAAATCCGATATTCTGTACGGTCCCACATATTAACATTCATTCTAAAAGCAACAGGCAAAGAAAGAGCCATAAAATATAGTACTTTATACACATTTAAAAACCAGTCCTGTGCAAGATAAATATATAGTTGCTTATCATGTAAATGCCTGTTGGACTCTAGTAGCAGGAAGGGTGACATTTTAGCACCAAACAGAACTACTTAGAGAAAGGTGAATCTGTAGATCAGAATTTGGGGAGAACCGTTCTAGTTCTGGGTAACGCTGTATGTCCCAATTATGTGGAATTACCACAGAGTCTTGCAACCAGAGAACCTTTGAACTAAAAAGTCCTGTCTCCTTTGCCATGGGTGGTACTCAAAGTACAGTTTCTATCTGTACGCTCTGGAACTGTGCTACACATATAACTGTTCGTATCTGTTTGAAAAGATTCATTGTTTCAGTTGTTTCAAAGTTTTCCCACTGGTCTGCTATCAGAGTTAAAGCCACCCTTGGTAATATGGCTATTTTTGTTTTCTAATATGTTAAGTTTCTAAGTTTTTCATACTCTAATATTCTCAGAAGTACCACCTCTATCACCTTTGTGGATTGTTGCCCTATGGAAGCTAATTTCATCCAAAGGGAAGAACAACGGCCCTGAAGAAGGGAGCACTTGGGACCCGCCAGCCTGACCTATGATGAACACCAGGAGGCCAAGACGGCTGCAGTGGAGTGAAGGGAAGGAGGGTGGATGTAGTGGGAGCTGAAGTCCAGAGATATCCGCTATGCATCGGCTTCTATGTGCATTAAATACCTCTGGGGGGAACCACTCTCTCCTGCAGAAGGAGAGTTTTCCCTGAACGCCCTTTTGAACCTTAAGAATTTTGAACCATGTGTTGCTTTTCTAAAAATTTTAATAAAGCACCTAATGAATCCACAGACTTCACATGTAATTTATGTATTACTTACATGATCAGAAATATGAACTTGATTATGCATATAAAAATGTACAATTAAACAGTGAAACAATCCTATCAATTTATACAGTTATGGCACAGTTCTGAAGTTTCTCATTCTAACTTATGATAAATAAACCTAGATGGTCATACATGTGTGTCGTAGCATACTTAAAGAGAAGAATCTCACTATTTATAAAACCACTTCCCTAATTTTAAAAACTTTTCAACAGAATTGACTAAATATCCAACAATAGAGGAATGGGTAAATAAATCATTGAACATCCATATAATGAAATACCATGCAGACTTTAATATCTATGCAGGTATTTAAAATTATATTCTCAACAATACTGAAAGTTTTAGAGAAATGCCCCCCAAATACCATTAACGTTAAGTGACAAAGACAAGACACAAAATGTATAATGATCCTGATTTCTTAAAATATCTCTGGTACATGAGACAGAAGTGTAAGTGTACATGCATAGAAAAAAGTCTGAAGGGAAACACATTAAAATATAAACTAAACTCATCTCTAGGTGGTAATATTATTTTCTTCTTTATACTGTTTTTACATCTTGCAAATTTTCTAAAATTCTAACATTTTAATTTTTAAAATTTTAAGCATTTTGTAATGTTTTAAATTATGACTACAAGCCTTATTATGCTAATCAGTAACTAGATTATGCTAAATCCTATAACTTTTGTGACAGTTCAGTCCTCAAGACACTGCCACTCAATAAAAGCTGGTAAATGGACACAGCTGACTGAAAACCCTGAAACAAAAAATCTCTACATGAAAATGTTCCAAATATACACAACAGTGCTCAAGTTCACTACCTAACTATAGAACAACTAAGTTAAACAAAAATTCATTCCAATTCATTAAGATTTTTCGAATGATGAGCAAAACCAGGTATTTTCAATTGACTCCCTCTAATCTAGCGGTTTTCAGAAATCTCTTGGGAATCCATCATTCTCTACGCAAAATTCATTATGCTCTACACAAATCAAAGGTCTTAACCCCATATTATCCACATTCAAGCATTAACAACATTTACGAAAACTGTTGGGATGTGTTCTCTCTTCGTATCTAAAATGCAAAGCATAACTGCAATTATTAAAATTCCTAAAGTCTCACCTGAACTACTTTTAGTTCACCAAAAATAACTATCTATTCTTATTCTCTATTAATGAATTTTTCCTCACCTATGCCCTCAACTTATGATATTATTCATTAAATCACACTCTTTCACACATTTTAAATGCCCCTTTTAACATTCAGTTCAATCAATATCCAAAGTTGGAGCTCCTACTATATTAGTAGGTACTCAACATACAATATGAAATGGCTTCTCAAAGAGCTTATAATATAGTAAGGGTGATCAAGATGCAAATAAATAACTTTAATATATATAAGGCAGTGCTATGGAGATACAGAAGAGAGTATGACTGCTGCTAACTGTAGGCATCATGAAAATTTCATTGAGGAGTGGCATTTGATCTGCCACTTGAAGGATAAAGAGTAGTGTTCCAAAGGTGGAGGTGGGGTACCCCAGGGCAATGGAACCCCTTAAACCAAGGTTGTAGGAGTAAATGTGGTGAGTTTGTAAAATATGGGGAAAGGTGGGGGGGGCGGGCAAGGATTAATGATATAAGACTAGAAAGGTAGATGGAGCCAAAGCATAGCTATGTTGAATTATTATTTTATTTTGCAGGAAATGGGAAGCCACTGAAGATTTGAGCAAGAAAGTAACATAACTGCTTTAGGAAGATTACTCTGGCAGCCATGTGTAGGCTGGGCTGCGTAGTTCTTATTTAAAATAGCTGCCATTAACTACTGTCTCAGAGACAATAGGTTATTAAGATCAAGTGCAACCTAAAGCAGAGGTATAGTGGAAAATCACTCAAGAAATGAAAGAGTCCTAATTATATGACCTTGTACAAATCATTTTGCTTCTCTAAGCGTTTTTTTCTAAAATAATAAATATCTCCTCTACTGCCTCATGGAGCCACTGAAAAGATGAAATGAAAATAGTATATATGGAAGCCCCTGGAAGGCTTGCTGGTCATAAGGTCTCTGTCACAAATACTCAATTCTGCATTGTAGCATGAAGGCAGATAATATGTAAATGAATGTACTGGTTATGTTCCAATTAAACTTTATTTACAAAAACAAGACAGCTGGATATGACCATGAGGACCATAGCTTGCTGCCCTCCGTATACAGAAGCACTGGCCAACAGAAATAGGTGAAACACATATGGCAATTAATATTTTCCAGTAGCCACATTTAAAAAGGTAAAAAGAAATAGATGAAATTAATTTTAGTATATTTTAATTTAAATAACATATTTAACCCATCATATCCAAAATATTACCATTTCAACATTTAATCCATTTAAATATTATTAGGGAGATATTTTACATCCTTTTTGTGTGAAGTCTTCAAAATCTGATGTTGTCTTTTACACTTTCAGCACACTTCACTTCTGATGAGCCACATTTTGAGTGCTCAAAAGCCACATGTGGGTAGTAGCTACCCACTGGACAGCACAGTTCTTGAGGCTACTTAAGTAAAACTGCTAAACTTTGACAATTCAAGCATAAAATAACAATTTGAACAATAAATGAAACCAAAATCACATAACTGTACTCTATGGAGAAGATGAAAGCAAAATGAATTTCGAACTTGAAAAATAATGTTCTCCTGGGATACCAACTATTACTGCTTGAGGCCACCTGTTTAAAACGGTTCATTATTAGCAGTATAAGATACCAATATAAAGTATGTTGATGAATTTTTATTCCCATAGTTTCAGTTGACCAGACAAGGGGGAAAAAACCAAAATATTTGGTGAACAAAAAATTGTTCTATTTCAAAAGAACTGTTTGTCACTTTTTAGCAAGTATTTAATTTACTTAAGAAAAATAGTTTCCTGGTTAATGATACCACATTTAGCAAATGGGCAAAGATCAGATTACCCAAGAAAATTATTATTCGCTAATAGCTTACAGTTAGTAGATAATGGGAAAAACTGTAGAAGAATAACATATTCTACCACAGAAGGGATTTTCCAAAATGTGGTTCGCTTTTCTTTCAAACAATTGCAAACTATGCTAGTCGTCAGCAAACTTTGACGAAAAACGGGAGAGATGCTGGCAGAAAGAGAGTCTATCTCAGGGGCCTCTAACCTTCACAAGTTTGGTGATGCTTACCAACCCTTCTCCAGTTACATTTTTAAATGCATAAAACAAAATACACAGAATTATAAGAAACCAATTACAGTATACTAAAATACAGGTACCAAAATACTTTAAGAAACAAATTTGTGATATCAACATAGGAGCTTCACTATTAGTACATTGAATAACAAGATCTAATACTTGCCATAATTTCTAAGTGGTGGTGAGATGAGCATAAACAGTATTTCAAGATATGTTCAACAAATGTAATATGATATGAAAATATCTATGATTTCTACTGGTTACAAGGTCACAGGTACTGCCAATACTACTAGAGTTTGTTGACTACATTCATAATAGAAGGAAATGCTGAGTTCTAGCTAAAGGTATGTGTAAATAAACATATAATTTTTCCCATCCAAGTTCACAGACCGCCCTGAATTCTATTCAGGTTCAGAATCCCTGAGGGAAAGCAAACTTTTATTATAAGCTCATCCAAAAAAATTCTCCCTCCAAAGTTCCCCAAATGTATTTTTACCTTTCCACCACCCATTTTGTTCCTTTCTAGATTAAACAAACCAGTAAGTTGTCTTTCAGCCACACCACAACTGGATGATCAGGAAGGAATCAGTATCAAGAAATAAAGAAGGTAATTATTCTATTATAGGCCACTGTTTTGATGAAAATACGTTGATAGATTCTCCTTTAACATTCTTTATGATTCTATTTCAGGAGTAAGAAAAGCAAATATATCAATAGAAATAGGAGGTCCAGATTTTCTAGTCTGTCCTGTAAATAGCTGTATCTTTTATATGAGACTTGGTTCATTTGATATCAGTAAAGCAAACCACAGAGCTCAAAGAAAATACAGTAAACACAGAAAAGATCCATTACAAATACAAGCTGAATGTTAATATTTTGTTTGGTATAAGACCACTACTTGAACCACACATCTGTAGTTATTAGTGTTGCTAAACCTACAATTTGCATAAAATAGTTTGCAAATTATGTATCTCTTTGTTGTTAATCTAAAATTGCTACACGTTGTGCTCTGAACTGGTAATTCAGCCGACTGCAGGTTTCAGTAGAAACACCAGGGATTCAAGTTGTGTCCACTTCAAAGTGTCCCAACATGGAACATTAATTAATTATTCTACAACTATGCTTAATAGCACTTCATAAACTCAAAGCTCCACACAAATATTCAACATTATTGGGAGGGGAATTATAACAGCACTATAAAAATCCTTTTTAATTATAAACTGCCAATAATAACAGGTTGCAAGAACACACTTTTTTGTTGTTATTGTTGTTGTTGCTTTTAATTTTTTTTTTTAATTTTCATTTATTTATTTAATTTATTTATTTTTGACTGTGTTGGGTTTTCGCTGCTGCGTGTGGGCTTTCTCTAGTTGCAGCAGGCGGGGGGCTACTCTTTGTTGCGGTGTGCAGGCTTCTCATTGCAGTGGCTTCTCTTGTTGCGGAGCTTGGACTCTAGGTGAGTGGGTTTCAGTAGTTGTGGCTCGCGGGCTCTAGAGCGCAGGTTCAGCAGTTGTGGCTCACGGGCTTAGTTGCTCCGTGGCATGTGGGATCTTCCTGGACCAGGGCTCGAAACTGTGTCCCCTGCATTGGTAGGCAGATTCTTAACCACTGCGCCACCAGGGAAGTCCCTGCTTCTAAATTTTTAAAAAAATTTTTTATTGAAGTATAGTTGATTGAAACACACTTTAATAATTACCACAAATTTGTAATTTACCAAACTTTATCAAGAAAATAACACTGCAAAAAAAAAAAGAAAAAGAAGAAAATGACACTCCAAACACTAAAAATCTTTTGGATTTATTTATAATAATATATATAAGTGTGAATTTAAGAAGGAAATAGTAAAAAAATTAGTTAATATGGCTATTTCTGGATAGTGCAATCAAAGGATATTTCTTTTCTCTTTTACACCTTTAGTGCTTTCTCCATTTTCTACAACATCCATGTGTTACTTCTTTATAATCAAAAAAGTTTTGACAGCATAAAAATATAATGAACTGGGCTTCCCTGGTGGCACAGTGGTTGAGAGTCCGCCTGCCGATGCAGGGGACACGGGTTCGTGCCCCAATCCAGGAAGATCCCACACGCTGCGGAGCAGCTGGGCCTGTGAGCCACGGCCGCTGAGCCTGTGCGTCTGGAGCCTGTGCTCCGCAACGCGAGAGGCCACAACAGTGAGAAGCCCGCGTACCGCAAAAAAATATATATATATATAATGAACTATCAATTATTTTCTATATAGGTCAGAAAAACATAGAATTACTCCTTATACTGGCATATAAAAGAGAAAATTTTAAGACAATCTGAGTCCAGATAGTCTGCCTAACAAATGCTATGCACTCTGAACACACTTCAGGGGCCAGTGCATCTCTTCCCAGGGTGGGCAGCTCCCTGGCTCTGCTGGCCTCTGGCAGCATCCCCAGACCATCAAAATACAAAGTTGTTGTTCTCTCCTGCCTATATATGGACATAGTCTGTATTAACTGGATTACTGACTAACATGAGTACATGCCAGGAGGCGAAGGCGATCAAGCCACAAGAGAAGTCCTCTGAAGTGAAGTGATAACAGCTAGGCAGCACTAACAGAAAACCCTGGCTTCTTTCAGCTGAGCATGATTTGGCATGCAGGTCCAGGTACCCAATTGTATCTATTGGACTGATCTTTTGGAGTGAAAGCCATTGACTTAAGCAAATGATAAATTTAAGCAAATCCATAAGTTCTAAAATGGTCTCTATGAGGGTGTGAGGGAAAGAGGTCCTATCAGGCACTGTTACTTGGGAGTATGAATTGAAGTAAGCCACTGTGGAAAGCAATTTGGCAGTGTCTCTTCAAATGTAAAATGGTCACCTATGACTCAGCAATTCTACTTCTCAGGAACTGCTCTAGAGAAATACTCCCACGTATGCACAAACAGGCATGCAAGGATCTGCACTGAAGGACCATTTTTAATAGTGAAAAACTGAATTTCAAACAACAAAAATAACCATCGTGGTAAGCTGAATAATAACCACCACCACCCCCTCGCCAAGATGTCCACATCCTAATCCCTGGAACCTGTGAATGTGACCTTAGATGGCAAAAGGGACTTTGCAGATGTGATGAAATTAAGGATCCTGAGATGCAGAGATTACCCTGGATTATCTGGGTGGGCTCTAAATGTAATCACAAGGGTCCTTGTAAAAGGCATGCAAGAGGAGTCAGTGAGAGGAGAAAATGACATGATGACAGATCAGAGACAAGGGTGATATACTTTAAAGGTTCGAGGAAGGAGCCACAAGCCAAGGAATACAGGTGGCCACTAGAAGCTGTGAAAGAGGCAAAGGAACGCATTCTCCCCTAGAGCCTCGGGAAGGAACCAGATCTGCCGACACCTGACTTTAACCCAATGTGACTCATTTAGGACTTCTGATCTCCAGAAATGTAAGAGAATAAGTTTGTGTTGTGTTAAGCCACTAAGTTTGTAATAGTGTGTTAGCATTGCAACAGGAAACTAACACACTCATCAGTAGGAGAATGGCTAAATAAGCTATGGTATTTCCAGAGTCTTGTACAGCACTTAAAAAACTGCAATAGATCTATATGTGGAGACACAGAAAAATCAAAACATATCATTGAATTTAAGAAGCAAGTTATAGAATGATATGTCTAGCATCAAATCTTTTTTTTTTTGATGTGGACCATTTTTAAAGTCTTAATTGAATCTATTACAATATGACTTCTGTTTTATGTTTTGTTTTTTTGGTCACAAGGCATGTGGGATTCTAGCTCCCCAACCAGAGATTGAACCCACACCCCCTGCATTGGAAGGCGAAGTCTCAACCACTGGACCACCAGGGAAGTCCCCAGAATCAAATCTATTATGCAAAAAAGAAAAAATAATAAAAAGTGTTATGTGTACACACACACACACACACACACACACCACACACACATAAACATACACATTCAACAATGGTCTTGAAGAATATACCAAAAAAATTTATCATTGATTTAACCAGGGTGGGGAGTAGATGGAAACAGGACTAATGTAGGTAGCCAAAAGGAACTTCAGTTTAACCTGCATTTTTTTATAAGAATGTATTTATGTATTGGTTTTTAAAGAAGTTAATGAATACATTAAAATGTTAACAATGCAGCATCAAAGTAATAGTGATACAATTTCTGCAGTCTTCTCTCCTTCTGAAGTAATTATGCATTTGACCCATAGTTGATCACCTGCTGTTATTTACATTTGTCTACAACTATTGACTAAACATCTTGCAAAGCAGACTACACTCCTTGTGTTCACCCCACCATCACCACTGTAAAACAAGCCAGAAAGAGGGGTGGAGGGAGGAGAAAGCATGGGGCACCTTCAGGAACTGACAGTCCTTTCATAATTATCACCACAGGTACCTTATATGACTTAGGAAAGAACAGGTGCATGACAATCCCCCCAGTAGCCCTGGCCAACAGGTGGTATTTTATGGCAGCCAATATGGAAGCCAAGAAGACAGATAATAATCAAAATTGATTTATTTAGCAAGACCCTAGGCATACAGTTGGAGGAAAACTGAAATGAAGACTATTATCTCATCTGCCAGCCAGATTCCAAACAAACTGGGAAGGAAGAAAATTCCAAAGGGATCACAAACACACCAAAAAAGCACTATCTCCACTATTCACTACTAGGAAAAAAAATTTGTTGATGGGATACTTTTGCTTTCATATACACTGGGCAGCTAACTGAATATACATAAAATAACTTTTCAGCAACATAGCACCTTCCAAAGAGAGTTCATACACTGTAAGTACATAATCACAACCATCCTTAACTAATCCTTACGTTAAACCTATTATTATCCCCCTCTTACAGATGACTAGGCAGTCTAACAATGGTTTTGAAGCCTCGACCCTGGGCTGGAATCAGACAGATCTATTTCAGCCTCAGCTTTACTAGTAACTGTATGACCTTCATCAACTTCACTTCTGTGCCATGGCTTCCTTATTTGTAAAATAAAGATGACAATAGTACCAACCTCATGAAGTTGCAGTGAGGATTAAATGAGATAACGGGTGGGAAGTGCTTAGCACAGAGCCTGGCATGCAATATGCTGACACTGTTGTCCTCATGGTGGTAGAGGTGGGGACAATGATGACAAAGAAGTTGCAGTGGAAGAAACCAGGGATTATTAAGGTAATTGAACTTGCCCAAGGTCACGGGCAGAGCTAGAGTTTCAATCCCAGTCTGACTCTTTAAACCTGACTTTAACCTCTAGGCAATACTGCCTCCCACAGTCTTCAAATACTTCGTCCTAACTTTACAGCTAGCCAGTCATACCTGAGAACTTTTTTTTTCCTTTTTTTTTTTATTGAAGAATAGTTGATTTACCATGTTGTGCTAATTTCTGCTGGACAGCAGAGTGACTCAGTTATAAACATAGATACATTCTTTTTTTATATTCTTTCACCTGAGAAATTTGCTGAGGTCACAGAACACTGTACTAAGATTCAGTGACTCTTATTCTAGTGCTCATTAATTACCTGATAATTAATTCTGTTGGTGAACAGAGGCAGTTTATTCATTTATTCATTAACTCTTCCAAGTCTAGAATTTGGAATTCTCTAAAAGTACCTAAACGCTTTCCAAAGAATTCCGACCAAAGGATAAACAGGTGGTAGTATCCTCCTAGGAGAACAGATCAACATTTATGAATTTAAATATCACCTCAAAGCTTTCACTTAAGTGTAACATAAGTATTCAAAGCCTTGACTATTTAAGCTGATCACCTCCAAACCCAAAGGTTCCTTCCCTTACATGATTAAAAACAAAAAACAAACCCAAAGACCTATTGAGCCTTTTTCACATCAGTAAAGCATTCTGGGCTTCTGCGGGTTTTGCTTGTTTTACTGAACTATAACTGGCATACAATAAACTACACATATTTAAAGTGTACAATTTCAGGAGTTTCAACATATGTATACATACAACATGAAACCATCACCACAATCAAAATAGGGAACATTGCCATCACCCCAAAAGTTTCCTCATGCACCTCTGTAATCCTTTCTCCCAACCCTTCCTGCCTGCCTTCATCCCCAGGCAGCCACTAGCAAGGCCCTACTTGACCTGCAGACCTGGCCTCCATCTCCTATCACTCACTCTCCTTTCCCCCTTTGCTTACTGGGCTCAGAGCTCCACACTAAGGATGCTAAGGATGCTTCCCTCTCAGGGACTTGGCTCTTGCTGTCCTCCGTCTGGGATGTGCTCCCCCCAGTAGCCATATGGTACACTCTCATTTCTTTCAGGTCTCAAATGCCATCCTGGTCTTTCCTTTCCAGTCCACTGTATGTAAAACAGAGCCCTTCCCCACACCATTACTCTCCATCCCTTTTACCCAGCTATACGTTTCTCCATAGCACTTATCATTTGACATATTATTCACATGTCCTGTATTTGACAATTTGTTATCGTCTACGGAAAGCAGATGCTTTCCATAACTACAGATTAGTTTACACTTCCTAGAACATCATATAAATGGAATCTTACAGTATGCACTCTTGTATGACTGGGTTCTTCCACTCAGCATAAATCCAAGTTGTCAGTATCAACAACTCATTCATTTCTATTGCTTAGTATTCCATTATACGGATGTACCACACCTGTTTATCCATTCACTTGTTGATGGACATTTTGATTATTTCCAGTTTTTGGCAAACACAGATAAAGCTGCCATGAACATACATGTTCAGGTCTTTGAATGGGGCGGGTGGTGGGGGGTCCTTATAAACAAACACAATGAAAGATGAGAAACACTAACCAAAATGCTTGGGTTCAAAATTATCTAAACTACGGAGTAAAAAATATCTTGGCCACCTTGAACAAGTCAATTAGCTTCTCTATCAACATCCAGATGTATGACGCCTGTCCCCACCTGGAATTTGTAAAGAAAAATGAGACAGGAAGCTGAATTCTTTTGGAACTTCCACAAAGAAACTAATGCTTTTTTCTTGTAAATTACCTTAATTTTAAAAAGACTAATAGTCTATGAAATGTAATGCAAAATTCAATAATATTTGTCATTTTTGAGCTATTGCTTTTTTATTTCTCTTGAATTTATATTTATTTCAACACTTAAAAACTAATTTCCTGCATGCTTTCACTTTTTGCCAAAAACATAAAATTAAATACAGATAGCTATTTCAAAGGCCAAGAAAGAGCTTCATTCTGCATCTTTAATCCGCTCAAGTAGATTCAAAGTCCTTACCTACAAGGCCCTACTTGATCTGCAGACCTGGCCTCCATCTCCTATCACTCACTCTCCTTTCCCCCTTTGCTTACTGGGCTCAGAGCTCCACACTAAGGATGCTAAGGATGCTTCCCTCTCAGGGACTTGGCTCTTGCTGTCCTCTGTCTGGGATGTGCTCCCCCCAGTAGCCACATGGTACACTCTCATTCCTTTCAGGTGTCAAATGCCATCCTGGTCTTTCCTTTCCAGTCCACTGTATGTACAACAGACCCTTCCCCACACCATTACTCTCCATCCCTCTTACCCAGCTATACTTTTCTCCATAGCACTTATCATTTGACATATTATTCACATGTCCTATATTTGACAATTTGTTATCGTCTATATCCCCCAATAAAATAAAAGCTTTTTTAAGAACAAGGATTTTATTTTATCCCCTGCTATGTCCCCAACACCCACGACAGGGGGCTCAGCTCACCTCTGAATTCCACAAACACCTGTTAATGAATTTGTTGATTAAACACTATTGACTGAAAGACAAACAAAAAAACCTTCCCTTTGAAATTCACTGAGAAGAAAATTTTTAATTCCAATTCTCTGCTATTGCTTAAATTAAAATGCTAAAAAAAAAAAATTAAAATGCTAAGTTAACGCTGATCTACCTCTTAGGATGGGTTCTTTTTTCGGATTCACATTTATCTTTGAGCAGCACTTACATAGCGAAAAGAACACTGGAATTCAAAGCCAGGAAAGCCAGGGTCTAGTCACTTGTCCTGCCATAACTAGCTATGCTACCAAGCCAAAACCTCTCCTGATCTCAGATAACTTCTCTCTAAAATGAGGGAAACAAGTATCTCTAAGGTTCCTCCTTGCTCTAAAATTCTGAGACTCTATTGCAGCTAGTGCAGTCTTACGCGTTAAGGTTGCCAATCATAAATTAGTCTCCTCAGTTTGAGTCTCATCTTTCTCAATCCAAAATTGTTAACTGAAAGATTCTATATAAGTATAAAATCCTGTAAAAATTGGTCACTTTCACCCAGATGTCCAGTGGAAGGAGAGGCTTGGAAGAGCCTCACAGGGGTAGTAGCATTTCAAAAGTTAGTTTTTAAAAAGCTGATGAACCTCTAATCTTCCTCAAATGTAAAAAGAGTAAGTCACTAGAAAGGAAATAAAGATACCTGTTTATTACCCTATCTTTACCCAGTTATTAAAACAATTACAAATATGAGTATCATACATGCATGAAGGTAGTGGAATATTATGATGAGGAGCAGACATGTTTGAGGCCAAACAGACCTGGGTTAAAGTCCAGGCTCTCTTCTCCAACTGTGTGTGATCTTGAGCAAGTTGCATACCTGCTCTGTACTTTACTTGCCTTACCTGTACATGGGTACAATATTTACAACTGTTACAACAGGTAACAATATTTAGCTACCAGGATCCCTCCCCAATCTTTTTCAAACCAGGGTCCCTTGGAGAATTTAGTAAGACAATGCCTGACACATAGGATACACTTACTCAATATTATTATCATTAAATATGCAAAACACAAACCTAACAGCCACAAAAACGTTCTTAGCTATTTCTCCTGATACTATGTTGCCTGTATAACATATGGAAAGAAATGAAAAAAGTTCTGACTATATTCAGAAATGTTTATCACCCGTATACATATTGGTTTCTGAGAGGTCAGACCATAAAAATTTTTTTTAAGTTTTAAAAAAATCTTCCAGGCCAGAAAGATTCTTTCTATTAAATCAGTCATCTGTGGAAATACCTGACAACTACTCAGTACATTTGTACAGTAAACATCTTAGGAAAGCCAGCTTAACCGCTCAGGTATTTTTAACTAATCCTACACTTTTTAATAATAAATAAATTACATACGTATAGAAATTTTGGATCTGTGAACTTTGTCTCTAAGGAACAAAGAGCATCTGCCTTCCTCATTTCACATACAAGAGAACCAATTATATCAAAAGATTCCACCATCATAACATAATGCCCCTTGAGTTTTTAAGTATATAAGACACTCAGACACACCTTGCTTTTTATAGAAAAGGCCCAAATGAGACATAATAAAACTATGATTCCATGTTCGGAATTCCCTACCAATTTGCACATGCCTTATTTTTTGGTGGCCAGACTGTAAAATAAGTCATTAAGAGTTCACAATGGGAATGCCGCAGCCGCAACCTCAACCTCAAATCCAGACACAAAAATATAGAGGAACGTATTCGCATCTCAGACACGTCCAAATGTCTCCGCCAACGGGATCCCATCACTGCCGTTTCCAGAAACACATAGAAATGGGTTTTAATCCATTTCTATAAATGTGCGTTGTGCTGAAAGCCAAAGTGCCCGCAAAACCGCATAACACAAAAGATTCCTCGCATTCCGTTTATAGCCAGAAGACAAGCCATCCTCTCTGCGCCCTACCCCAGAGAGTCCTCCTTGCGACAACAAGAATTTCGTGACACCCCATGCTACCTACACATCAAAATGTCACCCCACAAAGTAGAGGGGGAGCAGTGCCTCGATGAACCGATCCTGCCAGTACTGCCACCCCTGGGCAAACACGAAACCAAGAGAAGTCGGTGGAAAGTTCCCATCCATCCAGCATATTTGGTTTCCTTCTGCCCCCAAACCCAGCGGCACAATTGCTGAGATTTGCTTTTGCACCTGCCACGGCTCCTAAGCCTGGGCTTCTCCGCGACCCCCGAGCTCATAAAAAGGCCTTGCGGCCTAAAACGCCCGTGACCCTTGCGGATAGCGCACCGAGGGCCGCTGTAGCATCCCCCTCGCTGTCCACACTGCCCGCTTCCCTGACAAAGGCCCCGTGTCAATCCGAGGCACGACACGGAGTAGTTGCTGGATTGCCCATCGCGGACCGGCAGCTGCCACTACCTTCTCCCGAAAAAAACAAACAAAACACACACGCACACGCACAGCACTAGGGAATGACGAGGTGCGGGGGGGGTGTAGAGCGTTAAAATTAAAATGTCCCCAAAGCTAAGCAGCCTGGGTGTGCCCTGTGCGTCCAAGGGGTCCGTGGGGGAAGGGAGACCGGGCCCGGGAGGCGGCGGCGGCTCCTCCGGGGCTTCAAGGCCGTGCCGGGTGATGGTCTAATAAAATGTTGGTAGTCGGAACGTTCAAAATGAACCCACAAATGAAATCCCCGGAGGGCTTGAGGCCCCGAGGAGGGAGGGAGGCGGGTGGTCTGCAGACTCGCGGCGCGGCCCGCACCTGCCTGCCCGGCGCCCACACACACCTGCTGGGGCAGCCTTCGTGGGCCTCGGGGTCGGGGTGAAGCGGAGATGAGAGGGCCCGACCCCGGGAATGCGGCGCGGGTGGGCTAATCTGATGGCGGAGGCCGGGGGCAGCCTCGCTCACCTCCAAGTCGGTGTCGGCGGCCTCCGGGGCCCCGAGAATCTCGCTGGGCAGCTCGGCCAGGTCGGTGACCCGGATCAGCCCGTCGTGCAGGAAGATGGTCTCCTCCTTCACCGAGAGCCACTGCGCCGAGTCCGCGGCCGCCGCCGCCGCAGCCGCCGCGGCCGCCGACGAGCCCATGGCCCCGGCTGAGGGGTTGGCGGTGAGGAGCAGCCGCCCGGCCAGGGGAGACGCCAGCAGTAGCCGCCGCGATCACCAGTCCATGGCAGCAGCCGCCGCGCCCGCCTGCAGCGCCCCGCTCGCCGCCTCGCCCGTGGAGCTCCGCCCTAGGAGGTCCGAGCCGCCATCCTCCCACCCCTGGCCCCGGAGACCCTGGCCCCGCCGCCACCGCCGCCGCCGCCGCCGCCGCCGCCCTGAGGAGCAAGATCCGCCTCTGCCTCTCGACAGCCAACTGTCAGTGAGACGCCATGTTGGGGGCGGAGCTCCCGGCATGCCCCGCGGGGCGGACAATACCGGTCCCGCCCACCCGTTTGGCCCCGCCCTCCTCCCCGCAGACCGGGGGCAGCCGGGTTAGCAGGACCTCCTCTGCCTCGCGTGCCACTGCGTCTTCCCCTTAGAGTGACCTCCCACGCCCCTTGCTATTCGAGGGCGCCCTGGGTCTGCAGCGCACCAAGAGAAGAGGGCACCGCCTCCCCTCCTCCCACCTGCTCAGGTGTGCACTCCTCTCTCTTCGGCCAGAGCCCCCACCCTGGGCCCCTGGGCAGAGTCTGGAGGTTCACTTTCACTCTCACATTTAAATGAGATACGTGCAAAAATCTGGCGCAGAATAAGCGCTGCACATTTGTTCATAAGCACTTGGTAGAAGTGCACGGTAGGTGCTTCATATTTACTACAAATTCTAGTACCCAATAAGCGCTCAAAATCTGGTGAAAATAAAGCATGGGTCACAGTGTTTGATGTCCAGTGTCTGGCACTTAATAAACGCTCCGAGAGGGAGTTAAAACTATTGTTATATTCCATCAGTATTCAACACTGATTGACATACACCTTAAAAATATGCCCGCCATCCCACTTTTACTAAAACAAGAAAGAACTATGTGTGTAGAGAAAAATGTGCGGGAGAATAAGTACCAAATTGTTAATGTGAATTGCCACGCAAAGTAGGACCAGCCTGGAATGGTTGAGGTGAGATTATCTTTGTATTGCTTTTATACTTAAAAAATAATAATAATAAAGCGCTCTTTGGTATCAAAGGACTTGAATACATATGTCCACCAAAAACCCTGCATAGGGCACTTTATAGCAGCTTTATTCATAATTGCCAAAACTTGGAAGTAACCAAGATGCCCTTCAGTAAGTGAATGGATAAATAAACTGTGGTACATCCAGGAGCTTCCCTGGTGGGGCAGTGGTTAAAAATCCGCCTGCCAGTGCAGGGGACACGGGTTCCATCACTGGTCCGGGAAGATCCCACATGCCACGGAGCAACTAAGCCCATGCGCCACAACTACTGAGCCTGAGTGCCACAACTACTAAAGCCCGTGTGCCTAGAGGCCGTGCTCCACAACAAGAGAAGCCACCGCAATGAGAAGCCCACACACTGCAACTAACAGCAGCCCCTGCTCATCGCAACTAGAGAAACCCATACACAGCAAGGAAGACCCAACACAGCCAAAAGTAAATAAATAAATAAATTTATTTTAAAAATAGATAAAATAAATAAACTGTGGTACATCCAGACAATGGAATATTATTTAGCACTAAAAAGAAATGACTACCTGGGACTTCTCTGGTGGCCCAGTGGGTAAGACTCCGAGCTCCCAGTTCAGGGGGCCTGGGTTCAATCCCTGGTCGGGGAACTAGATCCCGCACGCATGCCGCAACTAAGAAGCCCACGTGCCACAACAAAGATCCTGCATGCTGCAACTAAGATCCAGAGCAGCCAAAATAAATAAATATTTAAATAAATAAAAATAAGAAGAAGTGACTATCAAGCCATGAAAAGACATGGAAGAAACTTTAAGGCACATTACTAAGTTAGAGAAGCCAATCTGAAAAGGCTATACACTGTATGATTCCAACTCTGTCATATTCTGGAAAAGGCAAAACTATGGAGACAATAAAAACATCAGTGGTGGCTAGTGGATTTGGGAAGATAGGGATGAGTAGGCAGAGCACAGAGGATTTTTAGGGCAGTGAAAATATTATGTATAATACCATAATGTTGGATACATGAAATTATACATTTGTCCAAACCCATAGAATATACAACACCAAGAGGGAGCTACAGTGTAAGCTGTGGACTTTAGGGATTATGATGTGTCAGTTAGGTTCATCAGCTGCAACAAATGTACCACTCTGGCAGGGGATGTTGAAAATGGGGGAGACTATGCGTGCATGGGAGCAGGGAGTATGTGGGAAATCTCTGCACCTTCTCGGTTTTTCTGTGAACCTAAAACTGCTCTAAAAAATAAAGTTTTAATAAAGAATGAATGAATGAATACATTAGAACATTAAAGTGCATACCCTTTGATCCAGCAATTCAACTTTGAATAAGTTGTCCAAAGGAAATAATCAGACCCATAGTCAAGGATGTACATACAAGGATATGCAGCTCAGTATTGTTTGTAAGAGGAAAAATTATAACCAGTTTAAATATCCAACAGTGTGGGACTGGTTAACTATAATAACGGTATATCCATAACATGGAATATTACGGAGCCATTCAGAATAATGTTTATGAAAATATTAATACAAGTGAAAGTTCATGATATATTGGTGAATGGAAAAAATCAGGCTAAAATAGTAAGGAAATTTTGAAATTTAATTGTATTTACTGTATGATTGCATTTTTAAAATTACACAGATGTATGACTATAGGTGTAGAAGGAAAGACAGGGAAGGTAGCATGTCTGATAACATTTGGATGAATCTCAGCAGTGCATTTACAGGTAGGTGACTGGAGGATTTGTGATTTGGGCTTTGCAATGTTTTCCAAGTTTTCTCCTAGAGCATGTACTACTTTTTAAAAAAGCAAAAAAAAAAAAGGGCTGCCCTGTTGGCGCAGTGGTTGAGAGTCCGCCTGCTGATGCAGGGGACACAGGTTCGTGCCCCGGTACGGGAGGATCCCACATGCTGCGGAGCGGCTGGGCCCGTGAGCCATGGCCGCTGAGCCTGTGCGTCCGGAGCCTGTGCTCCGCAACGGGAGAGGCCACAACAGTGAGAGGCCCGCGTACCGCAAAAAAAAAAAAAAAAAAAAAAAATCTATTGAACACCTAGGAATCAAAGTGTCTCCACTCATATAACCATCATACTACCCTTCCAAGTATTCATTAATAGCCCCATTTTATAAGGAACTGAGGCTCAGAATTAAGTGACTTGCACCTGCCTAGGAATTGGCAGAACTGAGATTTGAACACATAGCTGGCTCCATCCTGTACTGCCTCCCTCCCAAATAAGTAATTCATATACATTGCACTGTTACAACAATCTCATGTGCCTTACAATGACTGTTAATTTCATTTTCATGATATTGATCCCACACGCATTTCCTAAGCTCCTAGCAGGTGTCAAATCCTGGGAGGTGTACAGAATGGAGATATCATTACCCCCACGTTCAGCTAGGAAACTGATGCACAGTTGGATACTTTACTCAATATCTCACAGACAGTAAACATCAAATCTCAGATGTGAACCCAGGTCTGTCTGATTCTATAATCCCAGCTTCCTTATTTTGTCTCACACCTTCCAAATCCAATGGCAACCATCAGTTTTTGAATGCTCAGGTTTCGGAATCTAAATAACCTTCTTGTGTGGCTCAAAATAAATTCTCCTCCTCATATTGTTTATATTTCAAGATCAGGAGTCTAAATGCCGAAGAAGTACAGATCTTTCTTGACCTATGATGGGATTATGCCCTGATAAACCCATCATATGCTGAAAATATCAAAAGTAGAAAGTCTCACTGAACATAATAGCTTAGCTCAACCTACCTTAAACATGCTCAGAACACTTACATTAGCCTACAGTTGAGCAAACTCATCTAACACAAATCCTCTTTTATAATGAAGTATTGAATATCTTGTGTAATTTATTGAATACTATACTGAAAGTAAAAAACAGAATGGTTGCATAGATACTGAATGGTTGTAAGTATATAGGTTGTTCATCTATAGTGGAAGCTTGCTGCCACTTCCTGGCATCACGAGAGAGGATCTTACCACGTATCACTGGCCCAGAAAAAGATCAAAATTCAAAATCTGAGATCCAGTTTCTACTGCATGTATATCACTTTTGCACCATTGTAAAGTCAAAAAATCTATAAATCCAACCATCCTAGGTCAGGGACAGTCTGTATCGTCCTTCACTTCAATTAATGGAAACAGCACATATCCAAGGCTGAAAGTCTTTAGACTGCATACTGAATAGTTATTTAAATCTGAAGTTTTAAAAAGCCACTTTAGTCTTGATATGCTTACTGTTTTCATGGTATATATTGTCCCACAGTTTACTTTCCACCTGTGTTCATATTTACTATGTATGTCTCATCGTATGTAGTAGGGTCTTATTTTTATTCACTCAGTCATCCTCTGCCTATTAATTTTAGTGTCTCAGTCATTAACATTTTATACAATTATTGATATGCTTGGATTTACATCTACCATTTTGCTGTTTTCTATTTGTCCCTTTGTGTTTTGTTTCTATGGTCCTCTTTTGATGCCTTCTTTTTGGTTATTTGAAAAACTTTTATTATTCCGTTTTAATTTATCTATTAGCCTTTCTAGTATCTCTTTGTATTATATTTAGGGGTTACTCTAGGGATTATAATATATGTATCTAAACTTTCACAGTCTACATAGAGTTAATATTTACCATTTTCTGTAAAATGGAAAAACCTTAAAATAATAGTCTTTTTATCACCTCCAAAAAAAATAGTTATTTAATATTTTAGCAACAGTAATTAATTAGTCATAGGACTGCATGGCTGCCACTGTACCACGATGAGGCAGCTGATGAATTAGTATTTATAGAACCCCCTCTGGAAAAAGACCATTTACTGGGAATTTCTAGAACAGATCAGCAAGACAAAGAAAGTCCCTGCTCAAAAGAACTCTATGCTGGAAGCCTGGAGGCAGAGAATCCAAATTTAGTCAAGATCACACACACACACACACACACACACACACACACACACACACCGTACACACAGGAAACATCCATTCATGGAATCATAGAAAGGAAAGGTTTATGGTTTATGACTTATTTTCTTAGGCAACCCTCTGGAGGAAGCATGAGAAAGCAGGAAGAAGAGCTATGAGTAGATTGGACTTCAGTTTCCCCTTGGAGGCATCTCCCCAGGAGAGAGCAAGCTTGTTGATGGAGACTGTCTCTCCACTGCCCCAGCTGCTGATGCAGTGTTCACTGGCCTTGGCTCAAGCTGGGGCCCCTCTGGGATTTTGCAATATCTCTCTCTTCTGCTGGCTTTTCTGCACCAGCTGACTGTCTAAAATGAGTCTGTAATCCTTACCAGGCCCACAAAAATGCGAGTGTAGCCTGGAGATAAGTGGTCCTTGATAAGCCTTAATAGAGCTTGAAATAGCTTTAAACAAAGCAGCCATGTTAATTTTTAAAGCCTTTCAAAACACCAAGGAAAAAAACACATGCCTACATCTGCTAAATAAATACGTGCACACACATTGACAGAACCTGTGGGGGAGATTGAGTGTTTCCATCTCACTAATCACAGTCTCAAAGAGGAAGCACACACACCTACTCAAAATCTTTTTTTCCAAGTGATCTGGTCGGCCCTGTTTTCTTCTTCTTTTTTATTTTAAATTTATTTCAAGGAAGATTCTGTCAGCTCATAGGTGAGTCTATGAGGCAGCAGAGAAAGGAAATCGGATGAAAAAGATATTTGAAAATGAAGAGGGAGAAATTCTCCTTAGAGCTCCCTTGATTACGGTAACTTAAGGGACAAGCCTCCACGTTGATGAAAAGCTAAACGATGAAAAGGCCAACGATGAAGCAGCATGACGTGCAACTGTCATTGGAGGAATCGGCACCTTGGAGCTCCGAAAGATGCCACGTCCTCTCTCGCCCCCTTGTGGACATCAGAGGCCGTACCGCACTGGAATTTCCAATTCTTAATAAATTTGCAAGCACTTCCCTGCTGCAAACAAAAACTTACATTAAAAAACGGTAGCCCTCACAAAGGAAAAGTGGGCAAAAGACACAATCTTAGAGTTTGCACAAGAGGAAAAGCAAACACTCTATGTTTTCATTCATTCAGTATTCACTGAGTGCCTACTTTGTGCTGGCAAAATGTTAGGTTTGGCACTCCTCTCTAGGAAAAAGGCAGCTTCCCTCCCTCCAGAAGCTTAGGATGGGGAAGTGACTTGGAACAAGTAATTCCAAAGGGGATGAGAAGTCCAGGGACCTGATCTGAGAAATGAGGAAGGTTCCCTGAGGATGTCCTGGCGGGGGGGGTTGTTGTTGATCTTTCAGTTTTTTTGAGATATAATTGACATACAGTACTGTGTAAGTTTAAGGTGTACAGCATAATGATTTGAGTTACATACATCATGAAGTGATTATCACAATGAGTTTAGCGAACATCCATCATCCCATATACAAACAAAAGAAAAGAAAAAATGTCTTTCCCTTGTGATGAGAACTCTGAGGATTCACTCTCTCGACGACCTTCATATATAACATACAGCAGTGTTGATTATATTAATCAGGTTGTACGTTACATCCCTGGTACTTATTTATCTTATAACTGGAAGTTTGTACCTTTTGACCACCTTCATCCAATTCCCTCTCCCCCCCCCCATTTCCAACTCCCACCTCCACAGATTTGGTAACCGCAAATCTGATCTCTTTTCCTATGAGTTTGTTTGTTTGTTTGTTTTGGAAACATAATTGACCTACAACACTATGTTAGTTCCAGGTTCACAACATAGTAATTCGATATTTCTTCACATTACAAAATGACCACCATGATGTCACATTTAATGCTGGTAACTGGTGTGTATGAGTTAGCTAAAGGAACGTGAGGATGGTGGGTGGGAAGATTTAGTAACCAAAGAAAAGCATTTGCATGAAATGCAGGATGTGTAGTGCTTGAATCATGGCCTGCGTGGATTTGGGTCCTACCTCCCTTGTGTGTTACCTTTGACAACTTATTCCTCACATCTGTGCTGCATTTCCCCACCTTAAAATAGGATGATAGTAATGGTACCGACCTCATAGCACTTTTGTGAGGATTAAATGAGTTAATATGGGCAGGACCATTAGCACCATGCCTGGAATGAAGAAGCTCTCAATGCATATGAGCTATTATTAAATATGGCACCATTTTTTACCTATTAATTCAAAGATTTTCATTTGAACCCAGGCATGGTGAAGTTCTGGGGTAAACACACCATCTATTGCTGGTGGCACTTTAAATCAGCATGGTCTTTGGGGGAAAGCACTTTGGCCACACGTATCCAAAAGGCATAAAAGGACCGTGCCTTTTGATCCATCGTTCCACTCCTAGAAATTTATCCATAGAAAATTTTCATCCAACGTGGAATTATTGGGGCTTCCCTGGTGGCACAGTGGTTAAGAATCTGCCTGCCAATGCAGGGGACATGGGTTCAAGCCCTGGCCCAGGAAGATCCCACATGCTGTGGAGCAACCAAGCCTGTACGGCACAACTACTGAGCCTGCGCTCTAGAGCTCGCGTGCCACCACTACTGAAGCCCGCGCACCTAAAGCCCATGCTCTGCAACAAGAGAAGCCACTGCAATGAGAAGCCCGCGCACTGCAACGAAGAGTAGCCCCCGCTCGCCGCAACCAGAGAAAGCCCACGCACAGCAACAAAGACGCAACGCAGCCAGCCAAAAATTTAAAAAAATAATAAAATTAAAAAACAAAACAAGGAGTTATTAAGTTCCTACTCTCTGCTAGGCTCTTATAACTAAGTCATAGCTCCTATCCTCAAGGAGCTGAAAATCTAATGGGGGAGAAGACAAGTAATCAGAACATATGCTGCAGGGCAAGAAGTCCTGTCAGTGATGGGACAGGTTGAGAGTACAGACCAGGAGCACCTGATCTGTATTTGGGATGAGGCTTGGGGCAGGGGCACAGAAGAGCTAGAGCAGCGGTTCTCAACTCGGGGTTATTTCACCGACCCCGGGGACATTTGGCAACGTCTGAAAATGATAATTATCATCATGACTAGGGTCGGATGCGACTGACATCTAACGAGTAGAGATCAGGGATGCTTCTAAACATCCTACAATCCACAGGACAACCTCCCCTGCACCCAACAAAGAATTATCCAGCCCCGAATATCAATAGTGCTGAGGCTCAGAAACTGATCCAAAGGGATGATTGAAATTAGTCAGGTGGGGGAAGGCTCGTAGCAGAGAGGAGTATTCCAGGGCTTCAGAAGAACGTGTGCAAAACCTCAGAGGTGAGAGAGAAAAGGGTAGATTAGAGACCAGAAGAATAATAACTCATATTTGTTACTTCCCGTGTGCCAGGGATGCTTCAAATATACTCACCAAAACCAAACGGGGTAGGCACTTCTGTTATCCCATTTTACAGATGGGGACATCAAGACACTGAAGGAGGAAGTTCTCACAGCTAGGAAGAGGCAGAGCTGGGATCTGAACCCAGGGAAGCTCATTCTGGAACCAGTCCTCTGAATCCTAAACTAGCGCCAGAAGCTGCCCTTTCTAGCTGAAGAGTTGAAGGGCAGAGATTGTTAGGGTGTAGGGTGCATATTGGAGAGACATAGCTTGAGAGGAAAGCAGGAGTCTGATCAGGAAGGGGCTTGTGAGCTATGTTAAAGGAATTTTCCCGAAAGAGCAATGAGAAATCAGCGGAGAAATTTGAGGAGAATGAGAGAATTGCCTTTGCATTTTTATTAAAAATTTTTTTTAATTTACTATTATTATTATTATTTGCCTTTGCATTTTAGAAAGATCCTCTTGTTGTCTTGTGGAGAATGGCTCAGCCTATAGGCTGGATGACTATTTGGGCTGTTGTAGGAATCCAGACGTGAACTTGAACTTGGGCTTAGGTGAGTGTGTAGTGGCATGGAATGAAGTGGGTGAATTCCAAAGCACTTGAGAAGATATGGGAGTTTAGGGAGTGGCTGAGGGGGGCTAAGAGGATTAAAGGCTGGGCACCTGCCTGGGAGATTTTCTTAGTTTGGTAGTGCTGTCTTAACAAAGTATCATAAACTGAGCGGTTTAAACCACAGAAAGTTGTCTCACAGTTCTGGAAGCTAGAAGTCTATAATCAACAGGGTGGGTGCTTCTGAGGGCTGTGAGGGAAGGAACTATTTCAGGCCTCTCTCCTTGGCTTGTAGCTGGCTGTCCTCTCCCTGTGTCTTCCCATTGTCTTCCCTCAATGCGGGTCTGTGTCCACATTTCCTCTTCTTATAAGGACACGAGTCATATCGATTAGGAGCCTCTCTAATGACCTCATTTTAATTTATCACCTCTGTAAAAATCCTACTCCATAACATAAGATCAGACTCTGAGGTACTGGGGGTTAGGACTCCAACATAGGAATTTGAAGGGACACAATTCAATCCATAACAGAGTTGGAGCTATGATTCCCTGAAATAGGATGTTTTAGGGAAGGAAAATGAGTGGGGGAACAGAGCAAAAAACTATAATTCAAAAGAAAACAGTTGTATTCAAAAGGCTATTTATTTATAATGATGTACATTTAAATGAAATAGTATGAAGCCATTAAAAAGGATAATTAAGAAACTTTGACAGCAATATAAACATTTATGAAATAGTCTATGAAGAAAATCAAAACACAGGAGTTTACCTACACTAATATGGACTACATATGTGTGCACCTAATAACTTGAATAAAGCGCAGAGGAGGAAACTGTTACGTGAGGAGGAGAATCTGCAGGTGGATATTTTCTTTTTAATATCCTTGTCACGAAGGAATTCAATCTAAAGCAGCACTAGGACTCCAGGATCACACTTCTGGGGTTTTTTTCCCCACAATTTTAGGATTATTTTAGGCTGTGCCCTGGAAGTTACTTATTTTTATATCAGAGTTTCTTTATCATAAAAATTTGCATTGAATGTTCTAATTAGTAGAAAAAAAATCAGTACGTTGATCAGATTCCTGCCACTGTTCACATTGCTAGGGTATTTTAGTTTTTCCTTGTCCTCCTTAAACCAGTCCTCATTTAGAGTGATCTTTCTAAAATGCAAGTGTGGGGACTTCCCTGGTGGTCCAGTGGCTAAGACTCCACGATCCCAGTGCAGGGGGCCCGGGTCCAATCCCGGATCAGGGAACTAGATCCCACATGCCGCAACTAAGATCCTGCATGCTGCAACTAAGACCTGGTGCAGCCAAATAAACAAAATTCTTTTTTTAATGAATTTTTTTTTTTTTTTTTTTTGCGGTACGCGGGCCTCTCACTGTTGTGGCCTCTCACATTGCGGAGCAACAGGCTCTGGACGCGCAGGTCCAGCGGCCATGGCTCACGGGCCCAGGCGCTCCGCGGCATGTGGAATCTTCCCGGACCGGGGCACGAACCCGCATCCCTTGCATCGGCAGGCAGACTCTCAACCACTGCGCCACCAGGGAAGCCCTTTAATGAATTAAAAAAAAAATAAAAATAAAATGCAAGCGTGATTATGAAGTCACTTCCTGGCTTTAAAATCCTGTACTGAGGGGCTTCCCTGGCGGTGCAGTGGTTAAGAATCCACCTGCCGATGCAGGGGACACGGGTTCCCACATGCCATGGAGTAACTAAGCCCGTGCGCCACAACTACTGAGCCTGCCCACATAGAGCCCGTGCTCCCCAACAAGAGAAGCCACCGCAATAAGGAAGCACGCACACCGCAATGAAGAGTAGACCCCGCTCGCTGCAACTGAGAAAGCCCACGCGCAGCAACAAAGACCCAATACAGAAAAAATAACTAATTAATAAATTTTTTAAAAATCCTGTAGTGATCTCTCTTGATTTCCTCTGGGTCCCCACAAAATCTTCAGGATCAGGCTCTTACTGGGCAAAAGTGTCACTTCTCACAGTCCTCAGCCCCTTTCCACCTACTGAACGTACTAAAATACTTAGAGTTCACATACATCATCCCTTTCTCTGGGCTTTCCCTTTTCTGGGCTTTTGCTGTAACTTTGTGGTAGATTGGAAAGTGTTCTCAATTCTTTACTTTCTCCGTTTATTAAAGTCATACATCCATACCCTTTATTATGTGACTATACTGGGGGTTGAATAGTGTCTCCCAACTTCGTGTCCACCCAGAACTTGTGAATGTGACCTTATTTGAAAACAGGGCCTTTGCAGATGTAATCAAGTTAAGATGATGTTATACTGGATTAGGGTGGACCTTAATCCAAAGACTGGTGTCCTTCTAAGAAGAGGAAGAAAAAACTTTTCTTGGCCACACCACGCGACACGTAGGATCTTAGTTCCCTGACCAGGGATCGAACCCGTGCCCCCTGCACTGGAAGTGCAGAGTCTTATCCACTGGACGGCCAGGGAAGTCCTGAAATTTTTTTTATGATAATTTTTTTTAATTTTTATTTTTATGGAAGTATAGTTAATTTACAATGCTATGTTAGTTTTTGGTGTACAGCAAGGTGATTCAGTTATGCATATATTCTTTTTCATATCCTTTTCCATTATAGGTTATTACAAGATATTGAATATAGTTCCCTGTGCTATACAGTAGGATGTTGTTGTTTAATCTGTTTTATATATAGGAGTTTCAATCTGCTAATCCCAAACTCCTAATTTATCCCTCCCCCACCTTTTCTGTTTGGTAACCATAGTTTGTTTTCTATGTCTGTGAGTCTGTTTCTGTTTTGTAAATAAGTTTACTTGGATCACATTTTAGATTCCACATATACATGATATCATATGATACTTGTCTAAGAAGAGGGAAATTTGGACACAGAGATACAGAGGAGCCATAGAGGGAAGACCACGTGATGACAGAGGCAGAGATTGGAGTGATACTTCTACAAGACAAGAAACACTGAGGTTGGTGGGCAACTACCAGAAGCTAGGAGAGAAGGATAGAATACATTCTCATTCGGAGCCTCTGGAAGGCATCAACCCTGCTGACACCCTAAAGTTGGACTTCCAGTCTCCTGAACTGTGAGACAATGGATTTCTGTTATTTTAAGCCACCCAGTTTGTCGTACTTTGTTACTGCAGCCTTAGGAAGCAAATACAGGGTCTTTCCCAAACTTCCCATCAGAGCAGGTGGAGTAAATTTCCCTGCCCCATAAAGCTGGGCTTGGCCTTGTGACGTGCTTTGGTCAATGGCATTTTAGCAGACGTGATGTGAGCAGAGGTCAAATATTCTTGTTCAATTTGTCATCTGTCAATAAAAGCACACACTCCGGGAGCTGCTAGTCCCAGAATTGGACATGTGGGGAGGCCTGAGCCACCAGCCTGGAGCCAAGCCCTGCAGATCTCATCCTTGAAGAAGAGCCAACCCACAGACCCTGGAGGGGTCCACTACATGCTTGTTATTATCAGCCACTGAGTTTTTAACCCTAAGTCCCTAGTGCCTGGCATGGTGCTTAAAGGAGCTGCTTTGTAAAGGCTTCTTAGCGCTAAATGACTTTGAAGGTGCCTTACAAAAACAGTTCACACATGAATTCACAATGTTGTATCACCTTTTGCAGCCACTGCAGCCCCCTCTGCTCCCACCCCTCATCTGCTTCTTTACCTCACCTCAAGCCAATGTCAATCTTGATCAAAGAAAGTCACCCTGGCTTCTTTCCAGTTCTTTACCACTTGTACAACTGTTCCTACTCCGGGCCTTTGCACATGCTGTTCCCTGGCCAGATTGCACTTCCCACCTGTTTCACTTGGCAAACTCCTATTCATCCTTCAGATCTCAGCTACCTCATAGGGAAATTCCTTGGCTCCCCCAAACATGACAAATGCTCCTGTTTCTCAATCTCTTTGCACACTATACTTTTTCTTAGTTGTACCTATCTTAACTGCAATTAAATAATTATTAATAAAAATTTAGATGCCTGTCTCTTTTGTTAGACTGTATACATTAAATGTATTTTTAAATATATTAAATACTTATTATTTAATCAAATACTTATATATTAATTAATGCTTATATATTTAAATACATATATATTAAATATTGCATATTAAACTCTTTTTTTTACATTTAATGACTTTCTCATATTTTTTATTTATTTGTTTTTTGGCCACGCCGTGGGCACCATGCAGCATGTGGGATCCTAGTACCCCGACCAGGGATCGAAACTGCGCCCCCTGCAGTGGGAGTTCAGAGTCTTAACCACTGCACTACCGGGGAAGTCCTTATATTAAATTCTTAATGCCACTGAACTATATACTTAAAATGTTTAAAATGGTACATTTTGTTATATATAATTTACCACAATAAAACAATTCCAAAAAAAAGTATATATTTTGCTTAGCAAATAGGACCACAACATTTGCCATTATTAGCATATTGATTATCTGAAAGGTAAATGAATAAGCAGCGAAATTAGGATTCAAATCCAAGTCCATTGGATCCCCAAAGCTATAACTTTAACCTCTACACCATTTTCAATTTTCCTGCACTCAATGAATATTTTTTGAATGAATTATTCCACACTCTATTTTCCCAAAGAAATTCCAATTTTATACTTGTACAATCTATGGGGAAATTCAGAACATGGTTGCCTTTCCTTACATGTATTTTCCACTTTGACACTGTTTTTATTTTGAATTATATACATGGAGGGTAGCACTGGGGTCTGTTCAACACTTAGAGCTTCTAGGGGACTTCCCTGGCGGCTCAGTGGTTAAGACTGCACTTCCAATGCCGGGGGCGTGGGTTGGATCCCTGGTCCGGGAACTAAGATCCCACAAGCCTCGAGGTGTGGCCAAAAAGCAAACAAACAAACAAACCACTTAGAGCTTCTAAAGGTGAGAATCAGGCCTTGGAATGGAGCAGGAACCCTCCCCAAACCCTTGTTGTAACCAGAGCTTGGCAGGTGGTGTAGGCTAAATAATAGTCCCAAAGTATGTCCCTGTCCTAATCCTGCAAATTTGTGGATACCATCAATACTTTATATGGCAAAAGGTACTTGGCAGATGTGATTAAAAACCTGATAAAAATATATTTGGTCTTTGTCCTGGGTTCCTGACACAGAGCTCCTAAAGCCCATGAAATTTTCCTGAGTGATGGGAGCGCCTTTTGTTATTCATAAGGAGCTCTTTTTTTAATTTTATTTTCTATGTTTTTTGGCTGCATTGGGTCTTTTGCCGCGCGCGGGCTTTCTCTAGTTGTGGTGAGCGGGGGCTTCTCTTCCTTGTGCTGCTTGGGCTTCTCATTGCGGTGGCTTCTCGTGGAGCATGGGTCTAGGTGCGTGGGCTTCAGCAGTTGTGGCACGTGGGCTCAGTAGTTGCGGCTCTCGGGCTCTAGAGTGCAGACTCAGTAGTTGTGACGCATGGGCTTAGTTGCTCTGCGGCATGTGGGATCTTCCCAGACCAAGGCTCGAACCCGTGTCCCCTGCACTGGCAGGCAGATTCTTAACCACTGCACCACCAGGGAAGCCCCAGGAGCTCTTTTTGATCACACCTGAGTTTATGTTAATGAGATGACTTAGGGTAGGGACCCCTAGCTGGCCACCAGAAAGACCAAGGGATTAGAAGTTTGGAAATTTCAGTCCTACCCAGACTTAAGGAAAAGTGGGGAAGGGGTGGTAGTGCTGGTGATTAAGCGCCATAAATGCTTGTGAGCTTCTTGGTTGGTGAACACATCAAGAGGTGCTGGGAGGGTGGTGCACCCAGAGAGGGTATGGTGCTCCAGGCACCATCCTTACCTTGCCCTATTTCTCTCTTCCATTTGGCTGTTCCTGAGTTGTATCCTTTATAGCAAACTGGTGAACGAATATAAGTGTTTCTCTGAGTTCTGTGAGCCATTATAGCCAATTATCAAACCTGAGGAGGGAGTCGTGGGAACCCTCCATTTGTAGCCAAGTCAGACAGAAGTGTGGGTAAGCTGGGGACCCAGTACTTGTGATTGGCATCATGTGAGAGGCAGTCTTGTGGGACTGAGCCCTTAACTTGTGGGGTCCATGCTAACTCCGGGTAGGTAGCATCGGAATTGAATGGTAGGACATTCAGCTGGTATCTGCAGAGAACTGGAGAATTGCTCGGTGTGGAAAACCCACACATTTTGGTGTCAGAAGTATTTGAGTAGAGAAACTGATCTTCACAGGGAGATACCCTGAATTATCCAGTTGGGATGTAGTCACAATGGTCTTTATAAGAGAGATCTAGGATCAGAGGAAGAAGGTGATGTGAAGACAGAAGCATTTGCACTGGTGTACCTAGGAGGAAGGGATCGCAAGTCAAGGCGTGTGGGTGGCCACTCACTACCAACAGCGTGACATTAGCCCACTGAAACTGATTTTGGACTTCTGACCTCCAGAACTGTAAGAGAATATATCTGTGATGCTTTAAGCCATAGACTTTGTGGTAACTTGTTACAGCAGCAACAGGAAAACTAAACAAGAGGTATTTGGATGCTAAGGAAGTAGTATCGCAGGCACGAGGTTCCCAGCCTTGTCCACAAGCAGTCCTGCCCTAAGCATTGCACTGATGCACCAGAGCTGTAGGAAGCAGGTGGACTGGAAAGGAGGACATCTCAAAGGTAGAGATTTGGATTCCACCTCTGGAACCTTGCTAAGGGACTAGTGGTTCTAAGTATGATCTGGGAATCCTTAGCATCCCTGAGATTCTTAAAATGAACCCATGAAGTGAAATCCATTTATCATGCTGCTACTAATACATTGTCTTTTCACTTTCATTCTCTCATGAGTGTAGAATAGTTTCCAGAGGCTGCGGGACATATGTGATAATGCAACAGACTGAACGTAGAAGCACATATGAGAAGCCAGCTGTCTTCTATTAAGCCAGACATTAAGCAATTTGCAAAAATGTAAAACAATGCCATTCTTCTCATTTTTGTTTTGGAAAATGTTTTTCACAAAAATATTGCATTAACATGGAATGGTTTGTTGTCATTTAAAAACAAATCTTTTAATAATTATTTGGTCTTCATATGGTATGAATAGATATAACCCACATAAATAATTATTTCATATCTTTTAATAATTTAAGACTGTAAAGGGTTCCTGAGACCAAAAAAAGTTGAGAACCACTGCTTAATGTACAAAAATTTCTTGAGGCCATTTTTACAATCTACCACATATATATAATCTTTTTTATCAAAATGAGATACTATGTACTTTACATGACATTTTTTTTGTATATTTGTGATTATTTCTTCAAGATTCCTAGTAGAGTCTTGATATATATTATAAAGTTGCTGTCTTGAATATTCTGCCCATCTGTATTCCACAAGCAGTTCATGAATGTTCATTTCAACAAATCTTCAACAACATGAAGTGTTAAAATATATTTTGCTAATCTTAATAGGTAAAATCAGTATCTCATTTTAAATGTACATTTCTTTACTAGGGAAACTAGATCTTTTTCCATAAATACTAGTAATATATGTCTTCTTTTGTGAATTGCCTTTTTGTCTATCAAGATTTTAGTCTTTTTCTTACCAATCTGAATTTTTAACAATTTATATTTTGTGGGTATCAATCTTCTCGTTTTCTTTTTTTGGGGGGGGTGGCGCGCCACACAGCTTGTGGGATCTTAAGTTTCTTGACCAGGGACCGAACCTGTGCCCCTTGCAGTGGAAGCTCGGCGTCTTAACAGCTGGACCCCAGAGAAGTCCCTTCACAACAGTTCTTATGCAGCTACTTCACTCTTTGTAACGCTACATCATACTCCAACGTATGGATGTAAACTACTGATCCCCTACCGATGGAACCTTTGGTGCTGCAATGAACATCCTTGCATATAACCAAGAACTGGTGTGAATCTGCACGAACAGAAACCTTATTTTTCAACACCCTGAAGGTAGCTCTAGCCCTAAGCTCACAGACACTGATAAATCACAACACCTTTTATCATAATACATCTGTCAAGTGGACTAGATGCTTGCATTGGCCTGAGCAATGTTTCCTTGCTCCTGGGTAACCTACTTGACAAGTCAAATTATCATTACTATTTAGTAGGGGCCAGTCACATGGTGGGAAGGGCAGTTCAACATACAGGGTGTGCAAAAGCTCTGAAGCAGGAAAAACAGCCCAATTTGAGGAACTAAAAGCAACTTAATATGTTGAGGGGCAGAGTAAAAATGAGTCGACTGGAGAAATGGGCCAGAGGACTCGTGGCCATTATTTTGGAGCCAAACCTTAGAGTGATAAGGAGCCACTTAAAGGGCTTTAGTCAGAAGCAATGTTGGAGTTTGTTTCAAAAAATGTATCAGAACTTATCACTATATACCTAACAGTACAAACTTACTGGAACCGTTAGAATTAACAATCATAGGAATGTCATGTACCGCACGATGACTATTGTTAATAACACTATATTGTATATTTGAAAGTCAATTAAGAATAGACCTTAAAAGTTCTAAAAGTTCTCATCACGAAAAAGAATTTTATAACTATGTATGGTGATGGGTGTTAAGTAGACTTATTGTGATCATTTTGCAATATTTACAAATAACAAATTATGCTGTACACCTAAGACTAACTTGTCAATTATACCTCAAAAAAAAAAACAAAACAAAAAACCACCTGAAAATAGCCAGTGCTGAGAAGGAAGTGGAATAATTGGAACTGTTACACATTGCTGGTGGGATACAAAATAGGTTTGAAACTTGCTTACAAAGTTAAACTACACAACCCAGCCAATCCTACTTGTAAGTATTCTAACCCAAGAGAAATGAAAACATATGTCCACACAAAACCCTGTATGTGAATGTTAATAGTGGCTTTATTCATAATCTCCAATAATTATAAACAACCCAAACATCTTTCAATGGGTATTATTTTAGAATAAACAGTGACACACTGATACAATAGAATGCTGACTGACAAAATAACTACTGAACCATTAATGTGAACAAATATCACAGATATTATGCCACAAAACATATTACATGATGTTCTGGAAAAGACAAAACTAGAAAAACAAAAATTTTATCAGTGGTTACTGGGAGTGGAAACTGACTTTTGGAAGGAACTTTGGTGGTGCTTCCCAAACTGCAAAGGCCACAGCACTGCACACACAAAAAAATCAATTTTACCAAATGTAAATTATCAATAACTTTAAAAACCCATCAGTGATTTTTCACCTATTGCCAAAAACCCATGTCTAATGGCACATCATTTTAGGGAGCCTGTAGGGTAACGGGCACTCTCATACATGAGTATAAAATGGTACAACCTCCATGGAGGGCAGTTTGGCATCACCTACCAAAACTGCCTAAATCCTGACTCAGCAAAAAGCTACTTCTTACCTGATGCTTGCTCATCTGTATGCACACCACAAGTTACTCACTACATCGCACTCTGTTACCCAGCACTTTCTGAAAGTTTGCTTTAACCGAAAGAATTTCATTTGTACCTGTCTTTGTTAACTGGAAAAAAAAATCAAGATTTTCACTTTTATGAAAAAAGGCAAAGGGGGAAAACAGCGGTTTTGTTTTGCAGAGCCACTAGAGACGGCAGCTTGTCTGGGCAGTGGGAGTGGCACCGCCAAGCTCCTTCCCTGGAACTACTCTGGCATCTCAGCATCCAGAGCCATCACTTTGAACTGTGAGCATGTGTTTTATCCCATTTTATGCCTCTGTTAGCAAGATGTGTCATAAGGTAATTTCTCCACTTTATGCCATTTTGGCTTACAAAAGGTTTCAGAAGCATACTCTACTTTTAGATAGCAGGGGAAACCTGTATAATTACAAATGATGGAAACCCAAGTATCCATAGAATGCACTACGGCACTATGCAGCAGTAAAGATGGACACTTCCTATGGAGTAATCAAATTCAACTGTTGTCCATAGAACAGCATGTACTGCACATGGGGTTTTTGGTTAAAAAAAGGAAAGGTAAATAATTATACTAATTTGTTGTGTATGCTTTAAGAAACTAGATACACAAGAAACTAATAGTAATGACTATGGAGAGGGGCTGAATTGGGCAGAAATGGATGTTAAGTCATGGAAAGGGAGGAAAGTTTGTGGCCTGAGAGCCCACACTTGTTTCTTATCCATGTACTGTTAGTACTGACCTGTTCAGTGATGGCTGCGGAAATGCCACGACTTTGTATTGGTAGGTGCCGGGTGAAAAAGCTGAGAAGACACTTAGGAAGCTAAGGATGTTGACCCAAAGAGGGGATTCCACTGCAGCTGATAGCACTCCCCTCCAATCCCACTCCTCTTAGTAGAGGCTAACATCCCATCAAGTTGGTTGAGCCATACCACACCTTCAGGCAGATTAAAAAAAGAAAAAAGACACAAAGGAAATGGACCCAATTATTTAATTAGGTTCTTTGTACGAAGTTTAGAACACTACTTTGTGAGGATAAATTCCGTTTGTAAGAGCGAACACAGAGCGGAGGTAGCCCTGGAGCTGAGGAACAGCTTTGATTCTTCGCAGAATTTGTGAGTCCACAGCTTTCTGATCAACCTTCCGCTGCTCTGTAATCTCGTATTTCTAAAGAAAAAGAAAAATCATTTAAAAAAATGGGCACAAGTACCAAACTCCACATGAACTAAGAAATCCTACGTCACAAGTACTCAATCCCAGGAATATTTAGAAGGCAATTTTTAAAAATTAATTATTTTTATTTTTGGTTGTGTTAGGTCTTCGTTGCTGCACACAGGCCTTCTCTAGTTGTGGCGAGCGGGGGCTACTCTTCGTTGTGGTGCGCGGGCTTCTCATTGAGGTAGCTTCTCTTGTTGCAGAACACGGGCTTAGCTGCTCCGCAGCATGTGGGATCTTCCTGGACCAGGGCTCAAATCCGTGTCCCCTGCACTGGCAGGTGGATTCTTAACCACTGCATCACCAGGGAAGTCCCTAGAAGTCAACTTTGATAATTCTTTCCTTGGAGGGCTGTGAAATACAACCTATTTTTAATATAATAATAGCAACTCTTGGGCTTCCCTGGTGGTGCAGTGGTTAAGAATCCACCTGCCAATGCAGGGGACACGGATTTGAGCCCTGGTCAGGGAAGATCCCACATGCTGTGGAGCAACTAAGGCCATGCGCCACAACTACTGAGCCTGCGCTCCAGAGCCCATGCTCCGCAACAAGAGAAGCCACCACAATGAGAATCCCACGCACCACAACAAAGAGTAGCCCCCGCTCGGCACAACCAGAGAAAAGCCCATGCACAGCAACGACGACCCAATGCAGCCAAAAATAAAATAATTAGCAGAATCTGGAAAAATATTATTCCCCAGAGAGTCCTCATTATTTACAGCTTTTCTCTTTCCAACAATTGTTAACCTTGTTTATTTTCACTCCCAAGTAGGAGAGCCAGAGCTATTAGAGGCAAAGACAGAAATAGCTTACCTCTCTCTCTGTGTCGAAGATCTCACCTTCCTGGTGCCTGGGCTTACGCAGTTTCTTCTTCTTGAAGTAAGCATCAGTGAGATGTTCTGGGATTTTCACACCACTGATATCAATTTTGGTGGAAGTGGCAATGACAAATTTCTGGTGTGTTCTCCGCAGAGGAACTCGATTGAGGGACAGAGGCCCTAAGGGGGGAAAATATAGTGAGGGGAAAGGGGATACAAATATTCAAGAACTGACTGGATTTGAAGAAACCTGTTGAAGTTCTAACTTTTCTCTGGATCCAAAGAAATTCCAAACTGCTTTCTACTGTCAGCATCAAGGCTTTTTTCAAGATCTCAGTCCAAGGCTCCCCCCATCTTCAAATTTTAAAGTTACCCAGATTAGGAGAGAGCATAGTCACTTATACATATTGGTCAAAAATCACTGGTCCTTGAGGACAAATTTAAACTGAGCACTGTTTTTTGGAGTAAACAGTTCACTTTCCCCCTATCCAGGAACTCCATCCTGGTGCCAAGTGGCAGACCAATTACAAGTCTTATGAAGGATGCATTCCTAGGAGTTAGTAGCCAACCATTCTGGATTTTAGGTGGCAGTTATACCTGGTGATATGTTGCCACGCAAACTTTAAATACCTGCTTCCTCAGAACTCCCATGTACATAAGGCAATGAAATAGGGCAAAGAATCTCATGACACTGAAACTTCTATTTAGGTGGGAGCAAAGTGTATACTTCAAGCATTTAAAAACACATGATTCAGGACTTCCCTGGTGGTCCAGTGGGTAAGACTCTGTGCTTCCAATGCAGGAGGTCTGGGTTCGTTCCCTGGTCGGGGAACTAGATCCCACAAGCATGCCACAACTAATGATCCCGCGTGCCACAATGAAGATCCCACATGCCACAGCTAAGACCAGGCACACCCAAAATAAATATTAAAAAAAAAAATTTTTTTAATAAAAATACAACCTTCAAAAGAGTAAATCCCAAGAGTTTTCATCACAAGGAAAAAGTTTTTTCTTTTATCTAAATGCGAAGATGGATATTGAACCTACTGCGGTAATTATTTCACAATATATGTAAATCAAACCATCATGTTGTACACCTTAAACTCGCAAGAGTAATGCATATAAATTATTTCTCAGTAAAACTGAAGGTGGGGAGACCTGCAAATTTCAGAGTATATTAAATCCAAGGATCTTCTTACCAGTCACAAGTAGCAAGCCACTGCTCAGCTGCTTCAGGAAAATGACCCTCTGTAGATTAAAAAGAAATGCTAGATGGTTCCACAAATTAGAAACTGACTTCTGAATTAATCAAATCACAGGTTCCTAAATTTGGTAAAAAAGGAAATTTGTACATAGGCATAGGTGCAGCAGTTCTGGAAGTAACTTATCAAACTAATAACAGGGGTGACTCTAGGATACGAGCAGTACTTTTGTGCGCTTGATTTTTAATGAGCAGCCACTACTTTTAACATTAAAAAAAAACTAGTACCCTTTAACTCAGTAATTCTATCCCTGCAAATCCATCCTAAGAAGTTAACTCAAATACATAAACATTTTTTGGGTACAGGGACATCTGAATCACTTGTAACAAGTAGTATTACCAATGACAGGAATTGGTAATAAGTTATTGTCTATTATTGACTAAACACGTTATGATAGTGACTGGGTTGTTGGTTTTGTTATGGATCACTCTCACCTCTCCCACAGAACCTCTTGCTACCAACTGCAGTTCACACAGGTAAATAAACCCTATCCAGAGAGCAAACTTATTAGGATCAAGTACTCCAGGTACCTCAAGTGTCATGCTCTGCTCACCTTGCCTCTGTGGCGCCCAGTGAGGATAATCAGAATGGTTCCAGGAGTGATGCTAGCACGCAGTTTTCTCACATGCTTACTGAAGGGTTTTTTGCCATGACTCAACAGCTTTCGAGGCACATCTTCAGTAGGATAATACCTAGGCTGGAGAGAGCCCATAGGTCCAACTTATTTAAATAATCTAATCAAGTCAGTAGAGCTGGTTGTGAGGTCAGTGAAACCTTCACTACAATCCTGTAGTCACTTGAAACACTTTATTCACACTACCGCATTTTCACTTCTAATATTTAAAAGGTAGAAAAGATCAACGCTGCTTCAATAGCTTTACATGCAAAACATAGGGTGGAATCCATTTAACTGAAGGAGCTGTGTCCAAGCAAAGAGGGAAAGCATCAAGCAAGTTACCTTTGTAAATTTGGAATAAACCAAACTTTAGAGATTACATGGCAAGCTATCATTATACACTGTTGTGTAGCAGTGATTCTCAAGCTTTTCTGGGGTCCCTACTTCTCCAGAAACACACGCCTGACACAATTTTGTATGTTATGAAAAAAGGCATGGCTTGTTTTCCAACTCAAATTAAGTGTGTTCATATGCTTCACATTAACACGCATCACTTCCATCTTATCCACAAAGAATAAATTGTATAAAACCATAGACATTAGTTTAGATCAAGACTGCCAGTTCATTTATTGTAAAAATAAGACCCCACACAGGGCTTCCCTGGTGGCACAGTGGTTAAGAATCCGCCTGCCAATGCAGGGGACACGGGTTTGAGCCCTGGTCTGGGAAGATCCCACATGCCGCGGAGCAACTAAGCCCGAGCGCCCCAACTATTGAGTCTGCGCTCTAGGGCCCGAGAGCTGCAACTACTGAAGCCCCCGCGCCTCGAGCCTGTGCTCCACAGAGAAGCCCCTGCACCGCAACGAAGAGTAGTCCCCTCTCTCTGCCACTAGAGAAAGCCCGCGCGCAGCAACGAAGACCCAATGCAGCCAAAAATAAATTAATTTTTTAAAAAGACCCCACACAAAGACTCTTTCGCTTATTGACAAGTAACTCAAAATAATCTAACTGTATTATTTTAGTGGACGGTCTTTCTTTTACCACAAACATTAATACCTAATAGAAAAATCAGCTCACAAAACCCGTGACAAGAAGAAATCAAAGTGCCATTTTCCCTCTGGTGCAGTAATATTCAACTGTGAAGAGTGTAATACATCTGCAATAGTCCCATAATGGAAATCACAGAGGAAACCTTTATTTTTCACAGAGAAAACGCTGGGTCTTGTGCATGGTAAAGAGGGGCCAAGAAACACCCACTCTAGTGGACAAATGTTCTACAGGTCTGGGAGCATCCTAGGCTCTACGTATGGTAAGTCTCACAACAACCCTGTGAGTCAAAACTTTATTCCCATTTTACAAGAAACAAAAGCACAGAAAAGTAACTCTACTTAAGAACAGTAAATAATAAAGCGAAGTTGCAAACCCAGAACTATCCTCCATTAATAATCCTCTGGTAAACATACACTTCTAAAACCTGAGCACACACACAAAAATCCTCACAGGAGGGCTTCCCTGGTGGCACAAGTGTTAACAATGGCCTGCTAATGCAGGGGACACGGGTTTGAGACCTGGCCGGGGAAGATCCCACATGCCATGGAGCAACTAAGCCCGTGCACCACAACTACTGAGCCTGTGCTCTACAGCTCACGAGCCACAACTACTGAAGCCCATGCTCCACACCAAGAGAAGCCACCGCAATAAGAAGCCCGCGCACCGCAATGAAGAGCAGCCCCCGCTCACCGCAACTAGAGAAAGCCTGAGCGCAGCAACCAAGACCGAATGCAGGTAAAAATAAATAAATAAATAACCCTCACAAGATTCAAGCTTCAACTAAACACCCAAATTACAATCTCCTCCAAATCTTACCATTTTGCGAAGTTTAACCACCCGGGTACCACCATTCTTGTCACCACCAACTGGTTTTGTGACAGTAGCAAGAACCTTCACCTTCTTTTTCTTTTCAACCTAGTAGGACACAAATGCGTCAAAAAGTCAGAGGCAGACAAACGTTTTATGTTAAGACATAATGCTCAGGGCTTCCCCTCATCCCTTACCTTGGATTTAGCTGCTGAATACTTCCTCTTGTACAAGGCCTTTCTGGAATACATAGCCGATCGGGAATATCTGCCAATTCCTCTGACCAGGACAGGGTTTCGGCTGCAGTGGGGCTTCCCCTTCTTAACCTGCTTCACCTTTTTAACCTTGCCACCAGCATCAGCCTTCTTGGCTTCAGGTTTTTTCTCCTTAGTATCTGGCTTCTCAGCCTTTTCACCCGCCATCTACCAATACATATACTTTTTAAAAAGGCATTTCACCAATTATCTCATAGCTATACATCGACAGGCCTCCCAGACTGCAAGTCCTTGTCCTCCTTCTCCATCCTTTACATCCCTCCCACTATAAGATACAGGCCTTCCTCCAAATCGCCACACATCTGCAACAATATCCATAAATGGTTAACTTTTGGGTTGTCTCCCCAATACAGTATAACCTTCTTGACGATTTGAATATATCTCACAACTATTATTTGTTCGCTACATATATTTAGAGGTCAAAAGTCCCTATTCCATTATTTGTTTTACGAATTAGAAATCCTAGACTTAGCTTTAACAATCTCCACAGCCAGAAAGCAGCGAGGCTGTAACCTGAAACCGTTTGCTTTCAGAACTTTTGCTCTTATCAGACTGTCTCACTCAAGAAATTCCGTTTAGGAGGCGAAGACACACACACACAAATGGCCCAAACTCTGGCCAAGCTGAAAAAAGCGAAGCCCAGCAGGCGACTTCCGGCCGCGGACTTGGAGAGACAGGAAAAGTTGCATTTGTTCTCAGTCTCAAATCCACAACGTGGCGGAGACAAGCTCGGCGTCGTCTTTTGGAACCCAGGTCCGGAATTCAGAGCGCGCGCCGCCGCCCTTGTCCCTGCTGCCCCACTGGCCCGCTACGAATCCCTGGAGGGGCCCTGTTTCCCCAGCCCGAGAGGGTGGCGAGCAACCGGAGCCCCGGAGCCTCTGCAGCATTCCACCTCACACTGTTCGTGCCCCACAGCACCCTCTTCGTGCCCCATAGCACCCTCTTCGTGCCCCACCGTAAACCCAAGCGAGAGAAATGAAGGGTCTGGGAGGCCTCCCAAATGGCCCTGAGCGTGTCCGACCCCTGCAGTTGTCGACTTGATACCCTCCTGGTTAAGATGGCGAAGGATTGGGATCCTGAAATCGAGTCTTGCAGAGAGGCGACGCCATTCTTACCTTGCAGGATGGGAAAGAGAACTAAGGCACCGGCTTCCGGTCTATAAGCAATCACGGGAGGTGTCGAGTCTCACTTCCTTCCGGGTCAGGGGCATCATGGGAAATGTAGTTTTTCCTCGTTCGTACTGTAAACAGAGCTAATTTTCTCAATAGGAGGCGAAAGTGGAGAAATTTTTTTCTGAAAATGCTTCATTTTATAGACCAATAGAATTCTCAAAGTACTTTTGGGAACCGGCATAAAGTTGAAACTTTTTATATTTGCTTACCTGTGCTATACAATAGGAAAAAAGCTAGAATTTAAAATGAATAAAATATATTCCTGTTCTGAAGAACACACATTCAAGGGAAAAGCAAACAGGTAAATTAATAATTGTAAGTTATTTCTTCTGGGAGATTTAGGAAAGTTTTGCACCAGAGTTTGTTTTTGTGTTGGATTTGGAAGAATAGATACAAATTTGGCAGATGAAAGTGTCAATTGGAACAATAAATGCAAGAGGCATGGAGGCATCAAAGAGCATGGTTGTTTATTCCCTCTACAAGCATTTCTGGCCACTTTGTACTCTGTTTCTTCACTTCGAAAATGGAGATAACCATATCTACCTCACAGAGTTTTGGAGAAGATTAAATAAGTTAATGTACATAAAATCACTAAGAATGGGCTTCCCTGGTGGCGCAGTGGTTGAGAGTCCGCCTGCCGATGCAGGGGACATGGGTTCGTGCCCCGGTCCGGGAAGATCCCACGTGCCGCGGAGCGGCTGGGCCCGTGAGCCATGGCCGCTGAGCCTGCGCGTCCGGAGCCTGTGCTCCGCAACGGGAGAGGCCACAATAGTGAGAGGCCCGCGTACCACAAAAAAAAAAAAAAAAAAAAAGGTATTTGATGCATGGTAACGGCTAAATAAATGTTAGTTCTTGTTGTCACCACCACCAGCATCACCATGAACATCATGGTTGTGGATGATGTAATGGAGCAGGACCCTGTGGGATCTTACTATGTGCCAAGTATTCTGCTAGAAGTTATACACCTGGGATAAATAAGAGCAATGCTGTATGCTATGTGCCTAGAACTGTTCTATGAGCCTTGCTATATTTTATTTAATCCTCCCAAAAATTCTATAGAGGATACTATTATGAGGAAACTGGAACTCAAAGAGGTGCAGTAACTTGCCCACAGCATGGATCTGATCCACAGAGTGCACTCTTTTTTTTTTTTTGCGGTACGCGGGCCTGTCACTGTTGCGGCCTCTCCCGTTGCGGAGCACAGGCTCCGGACGCGCAGGCTCAGCGGCCATGGCTCACGGGCCCAGCCGCTCCGCGACACGTGGGATCCTCCTGGACCACGGCACGAACCCATGTCTCCTGCATCAGCAGGCAGACTCTCAACCACTGTGCCACCAGGGAAGCCCGGAGTGCACTCTTAATCAATAGTCTGTAAAGATTAAAGAGCTGACTAATGAACGTGAATAAGAGAGTTCTTTGCTCATATTAGAATTAAAAATAAGAATAGTTATTGTCTTTTGCAAAACCAACAGCACAGTATATCTTATAGTTTTTGTTTGTTTGTTTGTTTTTTAACTGCATCAAAGCCCTTAAGGTAACATGTACACAATGTGACATCTTTTGGCTTGAATCTTCCATTCTCTTCCATTGGTTGCTGGTGGCTAGAGCTTTTCACCTTGATGTATCCAAACCATCGTTTCCTGGCTGTGTCCCCTGGAATCATGTAGCCTTTTTCTGGTTCTGGTTGACTGAGGATACATACATAGTGATCAGATGCTTCTGAAAGCCTCAGAGATTCCAGTGGGATCCTTCAGACTATAGTAAAGGCAGAATTGCCACGTTTGCTGAAACATGTGACTTCTAAACATGTCTGCCTCCCATACAGATTAAGGATGAGTGTGATCTTAATAGGCTGCATGTTATACCTGTAACCCAAAGTGGGTCCAGCTGCTCCCCGCTCAAAAGCCATTAAAGAGGCAAGGTTAGTGAAAAGGAAAGCTTGCTTTATTTTGGATGCTGACAACGGGGCAGGGGGAGGGGGAGGGGGGAACTCCTATCTAAAGGGCCGACTTCGCCCCCACCCACCCCTGACAATCAAGGGCAAGAGTTTTTATAGGCTGAGGGAGGGGGCTACATATAGAAACAGCACAATCAGCTCTGACAGTCATCTTGAAATGGGTTTTCGGTGGTCTGAACAGTGTCATCTTGATTGTTTTAAGTACACTGAATCCTCAGTTCCAGGGTTGGTTTGTTCCCATTTTCTTGAGGCCAATTCTTGGAATCATGGCAGCTTATGTCATGGCTACAGTCTGGTCATCATGTAGTTAACTTCTTCCACCTGGTGGGGGTTTTAGTATCTATAAGACACTCACAGGATATGGCTCAGAATATCATCTGTAGTCTTTGAGAAGGAACTAAAGGTCCTTGACTTTGCTTACAGACTAAACTACCATGTTTTCTCCTGTTTGACCGATTTTCTTTGCTTCTGCATTTTCTCACTTCTCTGATTAAACTTATTCTTTGTCTAAAGTTTTTCCACAGACAAAAGGCAGGCTGAGGACAAGGTGGGCAAGGACCATAGGGTCCTGCTCCGTTTCATACCCATTTAGGGTTATTCACTGTCCAGGCATGTAATATTCTCAAGGAAAAGCTTAGGCACAGCTCTTTTTTGAGACTGGGAATGTCGACACCTTTATTTGTCCAGTTCCTGAACAAAACACCTCTTAGAAACTGCGACTTTAGAAAACGTATCAGAGTGAATAAAGTGCAGAATTGTTTACTTGAGCCCCTCAAAAATTCTGACAATCTCAGAGACTTTCACATAGTCAGTGCCCCAAAATGTTTGTGAAATGACTTGCCATTGAAATCAAAATATAATGAACACCCTCTTGTGTTTTTTTGCGGTATTGCAAAATTTAGCATTCGTTAGTTGGGAAAAATATCATCACTCTCTTATAAACGGTATGATTAAGCACCGGGTTTTGCCACTATAAAGTGCTCATAAATTTGTTCAGTGCTTTATTAATTACAAAGTAAACATTTTTGCAGACACTAAATCATTTTAAGCCTCAACACGACTTCCCTATGAGGTAGGACTTTAAGATGAAAAAACTGAGGCTTGATTACAATAAATGTCTTAGCTGAGGTCGCACATACATTTACATTGAATCGTATCTCTTTGTGCTACAGAAAGACAGAAAACCAGTAGGCAGTTGTGCTGCAGAAAGGGTATTATCCTTCTAGCCGGGGATCACTTGCTATCTGATCTTATGATAAATCTCTGCACGTGAGTTTTCTTTTTTATAAAATGGGGATGATATTGACAATATTAATAATAACTTCCTAAAGTTTTTGAAGAAACTACAATTATTTTTATTGAAAAATGTGAAAGTGAAATATTATATTTATTGCATTATTTTTCGAACATCTTTATTGGAGTACAATTGCTTTACAATGTTGTGTTAGTTTCTGCTGTGTAACAAAGTGAGTCAGCTATATGTATACATATATCCCCATATCCCCTCCCTCTTGCGTCTCCCTCCCACCCTCCCTATCCCACCCCTCTAGGTGGTCACAAAGCACTGAGCTGATCTCCCTGTGCTATGCTGCTGCTTCCCACTAGCTATCTATTTTACATTTGGTAGTGTATACATGTCAATGCTACTCTCACTTCGTCCCAGCTTACCCTTCCCCCTCCCCGTGTCTTCAGGTCCATTCTCTATGTCTTCATCTTTATTCCTGTCCTGCCCCTAGGTTCATCAGAACCATTATTATTATTTTTTAGATTCCATATATATGTATGAGCATACAGTATTTGTTTTTCTCTTTCTGACTTACTTCACTCTGTATGACAGACTCTAGGTCCATCCACCTCACTACAAATAACTCAGTTTCACCTCTTTTTTTTTTTTTTTTTAATTAATTTATTTTTATTTATGGCTGTGTTGGGTCTCCGTTTCTGTGCGTGGGCTTCCTCCAGTTGTGGCGAGCGGGGGCCACTCTTCATCGCGGTGCGCGGGCCTCTCACTATCGCGGCCTCTCCTGTTGCGGAGCACAGGCTCCAGACGCGCAGGCTCGGTAGTTGTGGGTCACGGGCCCAGCCGCTCCGCGGCATGTGGGATCTTCCCGGACCGGGGCACGAACCCGCGTCCCCTGCATCGGCAGGCGGACTCTCAACCACTGCGCCACCAGGGAAGCCCAGTTTCACCTCTTTTTATGGCTGAGTAATATTCCATTGTATATATGTGCCACATCTTTATCCATTCATCTGTTGCTGGACACTTAGGTTGCTTCCATGTCCTGGCTATTGTAAATAGTGCTGCAATGAATATTGTGGTACATGACTCATTTTGAATTATGGTTTTCTCAGGGTATATGCCCAGTAGTGGGATTGCTGGGTCATATGGTAGTTCTATTCTTAGCTTTTTAAGGAACCTCGATACTGTTCTCCATAGTGGCTGTATCAATTTACATTCCCACCAACAGTTCAAGAGGGTTCCTTTTTCTCCACACCCTCTCCAGCATTTATTGTTTGTAGGTTTTTTGATGATGGCCATTCTGACCGTGTGAGGTGATACCTCAGTGTATTTTTTTTTTTTTTTTTTTTTTGTGGTACGCAGGCCTCTCACTGTTATGGCCTCTCCCGTTGCGGACGGAGCACAGGCTCCGGACGCGCAGGCTCAGCGGCCATGGCTCACGGGCCCAGCCGCTCCGCGACATGTGGGATCTTCCCGGACCGGGGCACGAACCCGTGTCCCCTGAATCTGCAGGCGGACTCTCAACCACTGCGCCACCAGGGAAGCTCCATTAATTTTGTTTATCTTCTCAAAGAACCAGCTTTTAGTTTTATTGATCTTTGCTACTGTTTCCTTCGTTTCTTTTTCATTTATTTCTGATCTGAACTTTATGATTTCTTTCCTTCTGCTAACTTTGGAGTTTTTTTGTTCTTCTTTCTCTAATCGCTTTGGGTGTAAGGTTAGATTGTTTATTTGAGATTTTTCTTGTTTCTTGAGGTAGGATTGTATTGCTATAAACTTCCTTCTTAGAACTGCTTTTGCTGCATCCCATAGGTTTTGGGTTGTCGTGTTTTCCTTTTCATTTGTTTCTAGGTATTTTTTGATTTCCTCTTTGATTTCTTCAGTGATCTCTTGGTTATTTAGTAGCATATTGTTTAGTCTCCATGTGTTTGTATTTTTTACAGTTTTTTTCCCCGTCAATTGATATCTAATCTTATAGCGTTGTGGTTGGAAAAGATACTTGATACAATTTCAATTTTCTTAAATTTACCAAGGCTTGATTTATGACCCAAGATATGATCTATCCTGGAGAATGTTCCATGAGCACTTGAGAAGATGATGTATTCTGTTGTTTTTGGATGGAATGTCCTAGTGTCAATTAAGTCCATCTTGTTTAATGTCATTTAAAGCCTGTGTTTCCTTCTTTATTTTCATTGTGGATGATCTGTCCATTGGTGAAAGTGGGGTGTTAAAGTCCCCTACTATTATTGTGTTACTGTCAGTTTCCCCTTTTATGGCTGTTAGCATTTGCCTTATGTATTGAAGTGCTCCTATGTTGGGTGCATAAGTGTTTACAATTGTTATATCTTCTTCTTGGATTGATCCCTTGATCATTCTGTAGTGTCCTTCTTTGTCTCTTGTAAAAGTCTTTATTTTAAAGTCTATTTTGTCTGATATGAGATTTGCTACTCCAGCTTTCTTTTGATTTCCATTTGCATGGAATATGTTTTTCCATCCCCTCACTTTCAGTCTGTATGTGTCCCTAGGTCTGAAGTGGGTGTCTTGTAGACAGCATACATACGGGTCTTGTTTTCATATCCATTCAGCCAGTCTATGTCTTCTGACTGGAGCATTTAATCCATTTTCATTTAAGGTAATTATTGATATGTATGTTCCTATTACCATTTTCTTAATTGTTCTGGGTTTGTTTTTGTAGGTCTTTTCCTTCTCTTGTGCTTCCTGAGGAAAGAAGTTCCTTTAGCATTTGTTGTAAAGCTGGTTTGGTGGTGCTGAATTCTCTTAACTTTTGTTTGTCTGTAAAGGCTTTAATTTCTCCCTCAAATCTGAATGAGATCCTTGCTGGGTAGAGTAATCTTGGTTGTAGGTTTTTCCCTTTCATCACTTTAAATATGTCCTGCCACTCCCTTCTGGCTTGCAGAGTTTCTGCTGAAAGATCAGCTGCTAACCTTATGCGGATTCTCTTGTATGTTATTTGTTGCTTTTCCCTTGCTGCTTTTAATATTTTTTCTTGTATTTACTTTTTGATGGTTTGAATAATATGTGTCGTGGTGTGTTTCTCCTTGGATTTATCCTGTATGGGACTCTCTGTGCTTCATGGAATTGATTATTTCCTTTCCCATATTAGGGAAGTTTTCAAGTCTAATCTCTTCAAATATTTTCTCAGATCCTTTCTTTTTCTCTTCTTCTTCTTGGACCCCTATAATTCGAATGTTGGTGCATTTAATGTTGTCCCTGAGGTCTCTGAGACTGTCCTCAATTCTTTTCATTCTTTTTCCTTTATTCTGCTCTGTGGTAGTTATTTCCACTATTTTATCTTCCAGGTCACTTATCCGTTCTTCTGCCTTAGTTATTCTGCTATTGATTCCATCCAGAGAATTTTAAATTTCATTTAGCATGTTGTTCATCATTGTTTGCTTGCTCTTTAGTTCTTCTAGGTCCTTGTTGAACATTATTTTATTTTCTCCATTCTATTTCCAAAATTTTGGATCATCTTTACTATCTTTACTTTGAATTCTTTTTCAGGTAGACTGCCTATTTCCTTTTCATTTGTTTGGTCTGGTGGGTTTTTACCTTGCTCCTTCATCTAGTGCATATTTCTCTGTCTTCTCATTTTGTTTAACTTACTGTGTTTGGGTTCTCCTTTTCTCAAGCGGTAGGTTCATAGTTCCCATTGTTTTTGGTGTCTGCTCCCAGTGGGTGAGGTTGGTGTAGGCTTGTGTAGGCTTCCTACACAAGGTGGAGGGGACTGGTGCCTGTGTTCTGGTGGGTGGGGCTGGATCTTGTCTTTCTGGTGGGTAGGGCCGCGTCCGGTGGTGTGTTTTGCGGTGTCTGTAAACTTACTATGATTTTAGCTAGCCTCTCTGCTAATGGGTGGGGTCATGTTCCTGTCTTGCTAGTAGTTTGGTATGGGGTGTCCAGCACTGGAGCTTGCTGGCCATTAGGTGGATCTGGGTCTTAGCGTTGAGACAGAGATCTCTGGGAGAGCTTTCGCCATTTGATATTCCATGGGGTCAGGAGGTCTCTGGTGGTACAGTGTCCTGAACTCAGCTCTCCCACCTCAGAGGCTCAGGCCTGACACCCAGCAGGAGCACTAAGGCCCTGTTAGCTGCACGGCTGTGACTGTGGCAGTCTCCATTCTGAAGTCAGATTATGAGGGTCTACAGTAGCTGTTCAGCTATAAGAGGATGACTTGGGAGCCCTTTGTCTATGAGGCTGTATCCAGCAGCCGGTGGCTAAAAGAGTAGGTCTCCGCATGTGATGCCAGAATCTTAAATGTTTATACAGAGGTCTTCACTGGGTTCAGTCACGGATTTGGTACAGGTGGCCTCAAGAATACCTTACTCTCTCAAGGCTGTGTGCTTGAAACAGCTCCTAAGCCTGAGGGTCTACAAGCTGCAGGAAGATGAGACCGCCCTGGGCGGCCTGCAAGGCATGATTCTTGCCACGAACCCTCCTCCCTAAATGTTAATATTAAGGTCAACATAGTGGTTCACTCCCTCACTCAATTTTCTCATAAGGAAGTTCATGCAAACACCATCAAGAAAACCCAAAACCAAAACCAAAACAACAACAACAAAAACACCCGGCAAATAACTTGGATATCTACTAGCACAGGAATTGACTAAATAGTGAACATCCATACTATGGAATATTATGCAGATATGGAAAAGACTGGGTTACATCTCAGTGTTCTGTCCAGAATGGGTGCATCAGCCGAATGTGGTTATTAAGAACTGGAAATGTAGCCAGTTCACACTGAGATTTTACACATTGGCTGTAAGTGTAAAATACACACTGGGGCTTCCCTGGTGGCGCAGTGGTTGAGAGTCCGCCTGCCGATGTAGGGGACGCGGGTTCGTGCCCCGGGCCGGAGCGGCTGGGCCCGTGGGCCATGGCCGCTGGGCCTGCGCGGCTGGGGCCTGTGCTCTGCATCGGAAGAGCCCACAACAGTGAGAGGCCTGCGTACAGAAAAAAAAACCCAAAAAAAACCCCACACTGGACTTCAAAGGCTTAACAAGAAAAAAAGAAGGTAAAATAACTCAATTTTTTATATTTATTAGTTATATGTAGAACGATATTATTTTGATATATTGGGTTAAATAAACATATTTTTCAAATTAATTTCACTTGTTACTTTTTAAAAGTGTGAATACTGTATGTCCCTTGTGACGCATTGGTTAAGAATCCGCCTGCCAATGCAGGGGACATGGGTTTGAGCCCTGGTCCGGGAAGATCCCACGTGCCACGGAGCAACTAAGCCCGTGCGCCACAACTACTGAGTCTGCGCTCTACAGCCCACAAGCCACAAGTACTGAGCCCATGTGCCACAACTACTGAAGCCCGTGCACCTAAAGCCTGTGCTCCACAACAAGAGAAGCCACCGCAATGAGAAGCCTGCACACCACAGTGGTAGTCCCTGCTCGCTGCAACTAGAGGAAAGCCCGTGCACAGCAACGAGGACCCCGTGCAGCCAAAAATAAATAAATAAATTTATTTTAAAAAATGAGTGAATACTAGAATCTTTAGAATTACATGTATGACTCACATTATATTTGTATTGGAAAATCAGTGCTGGTCTAGAGGGATGTTCATTATATTTTAAGAGAAAAAAAAAATCACAGAGTTTTATTTTTATACATATATGCACACATATGTACATATATACACATATGTATGTGTATGTATAATATATACATATTATGAACCCATAAATATATACACATATTATGACTGCATTAAAAATATCCCTATATATGTTATGTGTTTGAGTGAGCGTAGGTGTGGGATATGTGTGTGGGTTCATGTAAGTATAGAGAAAAGTGTGGAAGGATACACACCAAACCATTAATCCTGGTGGGGGTTGGAGAAGGGAGGTTATATACATTGTAGAGCAGGGAAAATTACTGTTTTTATTTGACCTGTTTCAAGGAGCTCGTGTTGTTTTTGTAGCTGAGAGGGAAATTAAAATAAAGTATATCTAAATAAATATTTCTTAAGCTTGTTATATGCCAAGCCCTGTGCTAGGCTCTGGGTGTATAAAGATGAAGACCTCCAGGGAATTCCCAGGGACAGGGTTTCTATTTTATTCTCAGGAAGTAGTCAAACGGTGTGCGCAGTGAATGTTTCCTAGAGGAGCTGGTTGAGTTGGAACCGAATCTTGCATGACACTTAGTTTTCCAGATGGAGATGAGTTTATAGGGTATTCCAGACCGAAGGAATTAAACTTTGGAAGACAGGTATACAAGAAACAGCCAGAGGCCTTTGGAAACTGCCAGATTATGTGAGGAAGTAGGGGTAAAGGAAACTGAACAGGTAGGCATAGTTCACGTTTAGAAGGGCCTGACGTGTTAACGGAAGGATCTTCATTCAGTGCTAAAGGCTTTGAACTTCCTTCATAGAACAGGACATGACTAGATTTGTATTGTAGAAAGATCATTCTAGCTGTGGAGTGTATAGAACACTGGAGAAACTGGGGAAGCAATGGTTTCTGCACTCAAAAATCTTACAGTTTGGGAATTCCCTGGCAGTCCAGTGGTTAGGACTCAGCGCTTTCACTGCCGTGGCCTGGGTTCAGTCCCTGTCAGGGAACTAAGACCCTGCAAGCCTCAGCGCAAGGGGTGGAGCCTGGGGCAAGCTTACAGTTTACTTTGGAAAAGACACAAATGATAACCAGCATTTATCACATGCTTACTTTGCCAGGTACTGTTCTAAGTACTTCACAAATATTAACTCTTTTATTCTTCACAACCTACCCTATGGTGGGTAGCATTTTGATCCCTCCATTTTACAGAGAAGTAAATTGAGACACAGAGGACTCAAGTGACTTACCCAAGGACATCCAGGCAGGCAGGCAGGCTGGCTGACCTTTTGAGATTAAGAACTTAATCCTCATATGATATTTTGTCTTAGGTTTATAATGGAGTGTGTTCAGTTCTAAGCTAGGATAGCTGTCTTGGGGACCATCTAAGATGGACTGGGAGAATCAGATTATTCTATTCCAGAGGAGATGACCTCTAGCCTGAGATCAGTGACATGGACTAGAGTTCATGGGGAGGGTGGTCAGAATCCTCCAGGGAAACGGAGTAGATTGTTTAAAGGCCCTGATCTGGGAGAGAACATGGCTATTGAGAGGAACTGAAAGTTTTTCAGCATGGCTGGGTCATAGAGTGGTGGGGAGAGAAGGGACTAGTAAAGTAAGCTGGGACAAGACCAGGTGGTTGTTAAAATTTTTTTTTGACTGCATCCTAAAAGCAATGAAAAGCCGTTGAAGGGCTTCCTTGGTGGTGCAGTGGTTAAGAATCTGCCTGCCAGTGCAGGGGACATGGGTTCGAGCCCTGGTCCGGGAAGATCCCACATGCTGCAGAGCAATTAAGCCTGTGTGCCACAACTACTGAAGCCTGCATGCCTAGAGTCCGTGCTCTGCAACAAGAGAAGCCACTGCAATGAGAAACCTGCTCACCACAACAAAGAGTAGCCCCCACTTGCTGCAGCTAGAGAAAGCCCACACGCAGCAACGAAGACCCAATGCAGCCAAAAATACATAAATTTATATATAAAAAAGGAAAAGCCATTGAAGTGTTCAATTTAAGGAGCAACTTGTTTTGCATTTTAGATTACTGTGGCTATTATGTGGTGAATGGATTGGAGAAGGCAAGCCTGCAGGCCTAAGATCAGTCAGGATGTTGTTTGGGTCATCTGTGGGGCCAGGCTTCGGGGAATGGAGAGAAACAGGCTGGACAACTGCTTGTTGAATACCTATTAACTAAATTAAACTGGCATATATTAAATACAATTTTTGTAAGGATTTTTGGGTAACATCAATGCTGAAGCAGTTAGCATACTGTATGAGAATTCTTTGTATAGGAATGAGATGGGGAGCATTGGGAGGGAAAAATGAGGATTTTGGAGCTCTATAGATGTGGTTTGAATTCTGGCTCTTCCATTTACTAGATCTGTGGCCCTTAATGAGTCACAGGAGCATTCATCAGGTAAAAAAGCTCTACCTTCTCACTCTGGTCTGAGCTACCTCATCTCCATCATCTCCAATATTACAGTATTCTACTATTCTGAACTGGTCTCTGTTTCCAGCCTTGCCCTCTTGATCCAATAACTCAAAGTACCTAAAGTAATACTTTTAAAGCATAGATTACATTCATTTTCTGCTGAAAATCTTTCAGTGGCTCTCCATTTTACTGTTCATTTAAATAGCCTCTACAACCCCATACCATCTCTACCCCTTTCTTACCTCCTTTCTACTATTCTCTTTACATCTCCTATACCCCTCCCATCTCCTACTGTGCTCCAGCCAGAGACTTCTTCATTTTTCTTCAAATACAGGAGGCAGCCTCCTGCCTCAGGGTCTAATGCACTGGCCTCTCTCTGACCTTTAAATGTTCTTCCCCTAAATTATTCCCACTGACTGCTCCTTTACTCAAATGTCATCCTTAGTGAAGCCTTCCATAACTAACCTATTTAAAATAATATAAAGGGCTATGGAAAAAAGAAGGGAAATGAGGACCGGAGTATTATCTTGTGTGTTTTATTTATCTTGATTACTGTAGCTCCTCCCATGAGAACACCAGGATTTTTGTCCTTTCAGTTCACTGTTGTATCCCCATAGTCAAAAATCAGTGCCTAGCAGATAGAAAACACTCAGATGTGTCCTTCTAATGATACTTAATACAGCTAATATTCACAAAGCACTTATTAAATAGGCCAGGCCTAGTTCTAAACATTTTACGTATTTAATCCTCCCCATAATCCTACGAAGAAAATACAATTACTATTTTCATTTTACAGAAATGAAGGAATGGAGGAAACTGAGGCTCAGAGAAACCAAACAACTTTCCTAACGTTACACAGCTGGTAAGTGGAGCGACTATTTGTGGAATGAAATGAATGAAATTCGACTTGGCGCAGGGATGGAAATTGACACGGTGGGAGCGGATGCGATCAATTCACTCGAGTGCGTGCAACTTGAGCGCGCAATGCACCGCCTGACGCCAAGATCTAAAAGAGGATAAGAAGGTGCTTTGGAAACAGCGCGGAGAAGGCTCTAGCGAGCCACCAAACTGCCATCACCAGCCGCCGCTCAGTCCACGGCGGCGTGGAAACAGGAAGTAGCGGCGGGCGTCGCGTGGGGTGACGTCACAGCGGCGCCGGCAGCGAAGGGCGGGGGAGGAGGAGGAGCGAACCGGGCTTGGGGGGCGGCTGCACAGTCTCTGGGATCCCCAGGCCTGGAGGGGGGTCTGCGCGCGGCCGGCTGGCTCTGCCCCCCGTCCGGTCCGGAGCGGGCCTCCCTTGGGCCAGCCCGATGTGACCGGGCCCAGCGGAGCCTGAGCTAGGAGCGGGTCCGTCGCGGAGCCGGAGGGCGGGAGGAACATGACATCGCGGAGGTGAGGAGCCCCGAGGGCCCGGCGCGGGCCTCGGCCCGGCCCCCGCCGCTTTCGTTCAGCCCCGCCCGGGAGGGGGCGGCCCGGCTGGGCTTCGGACTCCCGCCCGGGGTCGCGGGGGCAGGCTCCGTCCCAACCGCCTAGCCCTACCGGGCCCGGGGGTCCGGCCCCACCGCGCCCCCACCCCTCGGGTCCCCATTCATTTCCTGCCTCCCCGAGTTCCGGCTCCCGCAGCCCTGGGGATGCCCGTCTGGACGGGGCAGGTAGAACCGCCCGGGGAACCGCGGACGCCAGCGGCCCGGCTCGGCGCCGCATTCCTGACCCATTGCCTCATGAGAATTGCCTCATGGTGATTCCGAAATAACCCCGCTCACTTGGGGAGGCTCCTCGGCCTGGGACGCGGGAGGGGAGAGTAGGGGCCAGTTGCGCGGGGCCAGGCCCCCGACGGTCGAGCCGCTCTGGGTCCCTCTGCCTCTTGCGCGCATTTGGGGGCTTTACTCAGGATCCCTGGCCCCTTTATATGCCTCTTTGCATCTCCTTTTCCCCCCCACCCCTCACGTGCCAGAAATGGAAAAACTGACTGTATCTGCAGCTATTAGAAGTATTTCCTTCCTCTGCGATCTTCGCTTTGGGAGATGGAAGGGAAGGGAGCTGTATGTCTAGTTATTTAATCCTTCACAACCTTAAAAGTCAGGTAACATTAATCACCCCCGTTTTACGGATGTGGAAACTGAGGCTCAGAAGAAACATGCTAGTAAATGATAGGATTTGAACCTAAGAGTCAGAAGGAAGGTTAGTGAATTAATGAGATCCTTTGAAAGCTCAGGGCAATCATACTACTAATAGCTAACATTTATTTAGCTCTTACTGTATGCCAAACAAGTTTAATCCTTGCTATAACTCTATGAGGTAGGTATTGTTATCCCCGTTCTAAAGATGAGTAAAGTGAGTTTCAGAAGTTAGGCAACCTGGGCTGCCCTCGTGACACAGTGGTTAAGAATCCACCTGCCAATGCAGGGGACACGGGTTTGGGGTTCGAGCTCTGGTCGGGGAAGATCCCACATGACCCGGAGCAACTAAGCCCTTGCGCCGCAACTGCTGAGCTTGTGCTCTAGAGCCCCCAAGCCACAACTACTGAGCCCATGAGCCACAACTACTGAAGCCCGCACGCCTAGAGCCCATGCTTTGCAACAAGAGAAGCCCACGTACCACAGCAAAGAGTAGTCCCCGGTCCCCGCAACTAGAGAAAGACCGTGCACAGCAACGAAGACCCAATGCAACCAAAAATAAATAAATTAATTAAAAAAAAAAAAGTTAGGCAACTTGCCTAAGGTCACTCAATCAATAAATGATGGAGCCAGAATGCTCTTGTTAATTACCAGGTTACTGTTATTTTATAAGTATTGCCAATAATTTGTAAGCCTTAATTTTGTTGTTAAACAGTAGTGTGATCTACTGTTTTCAGATAATGATCCTGCTATTTTGTATTTCCGCTCTTTATATACGATTCATATATAAGACCCATTGTTTAGACTTCATTGTCCTGTGATGGTCACTGTCTTAGACATTTGAGAAACTGTTTCAAGCTGTTGGAGTTATTTGAATGAGAGACTTTTCAAAATATTAGGAATGTCTTCTCAGAAATACCTGCACATTATTCATTCATGGGAGAGAGAAAGAAGAAAACTGAAAACTTGGGAAGTGAGTGATTTGGACAGGTCTGTTGGCAAGTGCTTACAGATCTGGGTAATATATAATTGCATTTCAGCAGAACAGTGTATAGCCTCAAATGTTCTAATTCCTTAGGGAGCTTTTAAATAAAACAGTTGTCTATTTAATCTGTCAAATAGTCATTGAGCCTTTTGTTCCTTGTGTCTGCTCTTCCAGACAAGTAAGGATCTGCTTCTTTTAGGAGACAAAGACTAGGGGCTGGGAGTGGGGTAGGGGCTGGGTAGTAATAGACCCTACATTGTCCAGCTTGTTAGTTTAGAAGCCAGGAAGTGTGGGTATAGCCAAAGCAGCAAGTGGTAAAGATGACAGTTTGAAACGGAGTAATTCCTCCTCTCTTCCAGCCCTCCCTTACCTATTATGGAAAAGAAACATGTGCCACCTAAAAAGCAGATTATGAATGTAACACACATAATTGGGGATTATTTATTATTATTTTTCAGATCATAGGTCTGTTTTATTATTTTAACCCAGCTTTATTGAGGTATAAATGACATGCAACAAATTGCGTATATTTAAGTGTACAATTTGATAAGTTTTGACACGTGTATACACTCGTGAAACCATCACCACAATCAAAATAATGAACATATCCATCACCCCTTTTGATGGCTCCTCGTGCCCTTTATAATCCCTTGCTTGTTGCCAGGCAAACACTCTTCTGCTTTCTGTTACTATACATTAGTTTGCATTTCCTAGAATTTTATGTAAATGGACTTTTATGTGTGGCTTCTTATGCTCAGCAAAATTATGTTGAAATTCATCCATGTTGTAGTGTGTGTCATATAGTTCCTTACTTTTTATTGATTAGTAATATTCCATTTTATGGAGGTACCACCGTTTATTTTTCCATCCACCTATTGATGGATGTTTGGGTTGTTTCAGAATTTGGCTTCACAAATAAACCTGCTCTGAATGTTCATGTACAAGTGTTTGTATGGATGTATACTTTCATTCCTCTTTGGTAAATACCTATCAGTGGTATGGTTGGATCACATAGCAGATGTATATTTAACTCTTTCAGCAATTGCCAGACTTTTTCAAAGTGGTTACCATTTACATTACATTTACATTACCATTTACATTACCATTTACATTCCCACTGGCAATGTATTAGAGTTCGGTTCCTCCACATCCTGGCCACCACTTGGAATGGTCAGTTTTTAAATTTTAGCCATCTAAAGGGTGTGTCATTGTATCTCATTGTAGTTTTTTTCCCCATATCAGCACTTTTTAATTTTACTTACTTCATATTTTAATGGAGGTATAATTGACATAGAACATTATATTAGTTTCAGGTGTATAGCATAATGATTTGATATTTATTCATTGTAGTTTTAATTTGTATCTTCCCTGGTGACTAATAATGTTGATCATCTTTTCATGTGCTTATTTGCCATCTGTATATCTTCTTTGGTGACACGTCTATTTGATTAAATATTTCCACCCCCCTTTTTTTTTTTGTTTTTTTTTGTGATACGTGGGCCTCCCACTGTTGTGGCCTCTCCCGTTGCGGAGCATAGGCTCCAGACGCGCAGGCCCAGTGGCCGTGGCTCACGGGCCCAGCTGCTCTGCGGCATGTGGGATCTTCCTGGACCGGGGCATGAACCCATGTCCCCTGCATCGGCAGGTGGACTCTCAACCACTGTGCCACCAGGGAAGCCCTAAATATTTTCGCTTTTAAAATTTACTTGTGGAAAAAAAATAAAATTTACTTGTTTGTTTTCTTATTGAAATTTGAGAGTTTCTTATTCTGGATACAAGTCTTTGATCAGAATTGCAAATGTTTTCTTTTAGTCTGTGGCTTGTCTTTTCATTTTTTAAAATGTCTTAAATGGAGGTTTTTAATTTTGCTGAAGTCCACTTTATCAATTAAAAAAAAAAAAGGATCATGCTTGTGGTGTCATTCCTAAGAAATTTTTGCTTGACCCAGGATGTCTCAAATGTTTTCTCTTGTTTTCCACAAGTTTTATAGTTTCAGCTTTATGATCCACTTTGAGTTAACTTTTGTATGTGGTATGAGATGTGGCTGTATCTTCTCTTTTTGCATATGGGTGTCCAGTTGTTCTAGCACCATTTGTTGAAAAGACTGTCCATCTTTATTGAACTTGTACCTTTGTTGAAAATCAGTTGTCCATTTATATGTGGGCCTATTCCTAGACTCTCTTCTGTTCCATTGATCTATTTGACTTTCCTTATGCCAATACCACCTGATCCTGTAGCTTTATAACAAGTCTTGAAATCAGATAGTGTTAGTCTTCGAACTGTGTTCTTTTTCAAATGATTTTTAACCTCAGAATTAATTCATTCAACAAGTAGTTATTGAACCAGGCAGGATGAAGCAGTAGAATAGGCAAAGATCGTTGTTCTTATGGCTGAAAGAGAAAGTGGACAAACACATGAATAAATGAGACTATTTCAGGTAGTAATAACTGCTGGGAGGGAAAAAAATAAACCGAATGTGGAGAACGTGGTTAGTTTTGATAATGGGTTTAGGAAAAATCTCTGAGGAGGTGATCATATGAGCTGACTCCTGAATGACTAATATTCTGAATTTTGTTTTGTTTAATTATCAAAGTAATTCTTTTTGGTTCATGGGTTTAAGGTTTAGAGTTTGTATGCGTTTAATAATTACAATGTCATATATTCAGTATGCTGATACATCTCAACATCACAGGTAAGGAAAGGAAGGTATGAGCAATTATATGATTCTCCCTCCCACCCAGGTAATATAGCAATGCTTGTGCTGAGTTTAGATTTTGAGATTGCTCGGCTGCCGTACTCTGCCTTGTTTAGCTGACAAAACTGGCTGTATTCTTCAGCATCTGGTGCATCTTTTGCATTTGCTTTTGTTCCTCTGGAAGGTGGTGTCTGAGGGCTTAAACTGAGAGGGCCAGGAAATTTAGCTTGTTCTCAGATTCTAGGCTTTTGATTTATCTGATGCAGGTCAGGTACATTTGTCCCAGGCTCTCCTTAGTGGCCCTGTTTGTTTGTATCCTGTAGGAGTAAATAAACTTGCCTTACTGAAAAATAACAGTTCTATGTCTTTCCAGTTGAAACTGGGTTGTCTTTATTAATGTCTTGCCCCATGTAAGCTCGGGTTTTTGTCCAGAGCTGCTCAAATGCAGGGGCCACTGCTAAGATCACTTACCCTTCTTGCAAGTGGTCAGTGTGGCGAATGTTAGAGAGTCGCACAAGAGCTGGAAAAGCAGAGCCAACTCTTGTTTGTAATTGTTACTAGCGGGCCTTGGTGTACTTTGTTAGGCAGCTATGGAACAATAGAAGATACTGTGCTTATTCCTCTTTCCCTTTGGGAAACGCAGACAGCACTTACCCTCCAATGCTTACCTTTTTAAGGAAGGGGAAGGCAAATACTGATGTTTGGCAGGTTCTGTGGCAGTTGTGGCCTGCAACCAACGGTTTGAGACCCTCTCCGAAATGGATTCAAACACCCTAAAATGCAGCCCAGTTCATTACTGAGTTTTGGAGGGTTGTGTGCATTTAGCAAGCTTGTATATGCTGTGGTCCTTGGCAGCACTGAAATATGAAAGATACGATTCATGTTCACAAGGAGCATTGAATTTAGAGAGGGAGACAGACTTGTAGGCCAGCATCAAATGAGTTTGATGAACATAGTACCAAACTGAAACTAAAATTTGTCAGTATAGAGCATACGGTTTAGAATACGTACATACTTGTATACTGATATACATATTCATGCACACTGTATATATGTCTGTCTATACGCACATACATATACACACACGCAATATGTTTATTTTAAAAATAGTAGACTATAGGTCCAAGTCTGTGTCATTACATTGACCCACTCTAATGAAACACTGACCCATTCATTCAAGAACTTGGGATTTAACTTATTTATCGTGGGATTACTAAGTGTGGGGGGCACTGTGCTAGGCATTGGGTGTTCCAAGTTTTAAGGAAACAGCAAGTGCAGGAGTGCTGAGGTAGGGAGTTCTTGGAGTGCTTGAAGGACAGAAGGGAGCACGTGGAGGAGCTGAGACGGGGGCTGTAGGTGGAGACTAGACCACACAGGGATTTTTAAGGTCCTCACTGTCACGTGGACCATGGAGAAGAGTTTGGGTTGTATTTTAAGAGCAATGCAAAACTGTAGAAGGATGTGATCAGGGGAGTGGCGTGAGCTGATCTATTTAAAAATATCCCTCTAGCTGCTGTGAAGGGAGGATTGTAGGAGGCTGGAGTGGACCCAGGGAGAGCAGACAAGAGAGAGAGAGGCTTTGAACAGGGTAGAAGCCATTTGTGGAAAGACTTTTGGAGGCAGTTTCCATTTATTGTCTTGTCATCAGAGCAGAGATGCTGACCAGTGAAACTCTATGAAAAGATAATGATTTATAAAGACATAGCAGCTATCCACTACCATTAGAAAGCTAACTGCCTTAACTTTTTTTCTTGCCTCTGTTACCTAGAATGCTTGTCCCTGTCGACTGCCCCTCCCTTGTGACTCATCCTTTTCCCATAGAAAATTAAAATTTAATTGGAAAAGAGGAATATTCTTGTAATCTGCAGAAAGTACCAAACTCTAAGCTTTCTCCCCAAGGACAAAGATAATGATTTTTCTGGAGCAGCAGGTAAGAAAGCTATACCCAGTATCACTTTATATTTAGGCAAGAAACTGAAATAAGACTTCAGATCCCTAGTTTAAATTCCCTTCTTAGCATAGCAGCCTTGAGAATAAGTTCCTGAAATTATTGGCCTGCTTGACTGTTTCCCCACATCACTGGGGGAAGGGGACATAGATAAAATATTCAGCATCATTGTATTTTCTTTTTGGTTCATCAGCATTTTTTTTTTTTTAAACTCACTTGACATAAATAAGATCCTGGCGTCAGTGAGCTAAGCCTTTGCAGAATCTGTATTCACTAATGAGGGATTTAGATTTCTGGTAGGATTTCTGGGCAAATAGTTTGGGTTTGTAAACTCTCTTGGAGGCAGGGATTCTGTCTTTCCTTTCTTCTGGCCCACTCAGCACAGGGCTGATTTGTTTTAGACATTGATTTGAGGCTCTTTTTCATAAGTGTTGATGTTTTGTGTGTGTGTGTGTGTGTGTGTGTGTGTGTGTGTGTGTGTGTGTGTGTGTATGTGTTTTCAAGCTCTTTCTGTGAGATGGGTGGTACTGACCTGGACCATGTTATGACCTGAGAGTCTTAATAAATAATAGACAGTGCCAGAGGATGACCGATTAGAAGGGATTGTCAAGCTCTGGCAGGTTTGCAGGGGTTAGAATGTGCAAGAGGAGAATGCTCTTCCCCCGCTTCCCGGTGTGACGTTTTCGCTATGCCCTTCCTCTCTCTTTTCTCCTCCCTGGTGTTTCTTCATTCCCTGAAGTTAATTCAGGCAGCAGTCGTTCACCAAGTGCCCACTGTATACATGAGGAAGACTGGAAATTTATCTGTTTTTTCTCATCCTGTATGGACACACCTTGTTGACAGACCCAAATGTAGATATACTAATTTGCCCTTCTCCCCTCCCTTTAGATAATACAGATACATTTACATTACCTTTTGGGGAGACTAACCTCTGCTATTTGAATTCACACTAGGTGGGAGATGGGGGCAGGGTTTAGAGATGTACAGCCTCAGTACCTAATATTACCAGTGTTATAATCCTTGAGGCCAGCTCTATAATATCATACTAGTCCTATTAACTCCACTATTCTTCCTTACCGTCTCTCACTAAGATCTCAGGGGTTGAATGAACTCTTAACTGCTCTGTGTTAGTGATAAGCATGTTGCAAATCACAAAACTGCCAGTAATTGCACTACAAATATTAAACGTGTAATTGGGAAAGACGTTTTTGGTAAATACAAAGGCTTTTTGAAAAAAATAGCCAGGGAAGGAGAGTTTACAGTATATCAAAACTCAAGTGGGTGGGTTATGGAATAGAACTTTCAATTTCTAATTATATGCTGTTTGAGATAATGTAGGGACAGCTCCTGAGCTGTGAAGTTCAGTTTTTGAAAAGGCAGTGTAACATAAATGATTCATATCTCAAAATGGTCTGTGTGAAACTAACATAATTATGCAAGAGAAGAATCTATCTGCATATCTTCCACCAATAATAATAATGATAACAACAGCGATAACAAATGTTTATTAAGCCCATACTCTGTCTAGCCTTTGTGCTAAATGCTGGTTACTAAATTTCCCCTGTAAACATCACTTTCCTGTGTTCACTGTTTTGTGTGTGTGTGTGTCTGTATGTTCACTCTTAAAAACATGATAGGTATAATTAGAAGTTGGCTGGAAATGAAATAATAATGGTTTATTTAATAAAGGGCTAAAGAGACCACCTGCCTTATCTCCTCTGCCAATCTACCTGATGGGTGGTGGTTGTAGTTACCTAGTGCCACCTTCAGCAGTGGAAGTCACTTTTATGATGTCCCTCAGCATCAGCAGGATACTCTACGTAAGTGTTATTTTTGTAAAATATACAAAGGTGAGAACACATGGTTGTGAATGAAGACCATCTACAGTCAGAGTTCTGCTTTAGAAATTTTTAGAAATAAATAGCAGAGTGTAATGGTTAAAAGTTTGACTTCTGGAGTCTACTTTGCACGCTGGCACATGGCAAACAGTAAATGTAGCTATAATTTTAACCAGCCCTAATATATAATGGCCAGTAAATTATTTTTTCCCTTGCTATCAGAGCTAGTTGATAATTGAGGGGAAAAAAAGTGTATGTAATAATATAAGCATGGAGAAGTCGTTTCTATTTTATAATTTATAAAGTTTTATTAAATATAAAATATTATTAGTAGTAAATAATAATTCTGTCTTCTCTTTGTCTCCATACTCTTTCTTGATGTAACTTCTCATCTGTGTCTTATTTACTTTCTTCTCCCAGTCATCCCCCCTTTTTAGTATCTATTGCAGGGTCCTGTTAAAATCTGTGCCTTTATTGTGTTTTATTCTGACCTAAAACTAAATTCCTAGTTCTACAGGTGAAGCTCCTTGGAGTTTTTTTCTGTGCTAAGCACTTTATGTGTATTAATTTATTTCCATTTCACAACAGTGCTGTGGGTCAAGTTTTTCTAAACATAGCAAGAAACCCAGAAGCCATAAAGGAAAAAGCTGATAAATTTAACCATGCCAAGATGAATTTCTTTGGGGAAAAAAAATAACCACAAGCAAGTAAAAAGGGAAAAAAGCTAAGACAAATATTGTCACATGTATAATAAAGGATCATTTTCTGGTTCTATCAAGAAGAGCCCCTTTAAATCAGTAAGAAAAAAAATCCAATAGAAAATGAACAATGACAAGCTGACAACTCACAGAAAACGAAAAAAAAAAAGTGGTCTGAAAACATGAAAAAGTGCTAGTCTCACATAGAAATGCAAACTAGAATGGTACCATTTTCCATGACTCAGATAAAAAAGTTTGGTAATATACGTAGTATTGTCAAAACTGGGAGAAAACGGGCTTTCATGCTTAATTCATGGGAGTCAAAACTGGTACCTTCTTTTGAGTGTGGCTTGGCAAATTTGTCAGAGTAAAAAAAAAAAAACTCTTCTCAAAGCAGTTTTATTTCTACAATTTTAATTTACAGATATTTATTTACTTGTAAAAGTGTATAAAGATGATTATAAAGGGTGTGATATGCTGCATTATTTGTAATGACAAAAATCTATGAATAATATAAATGTCCTCTAATAGGGATTAAATTATGGACGGTACATTCTTATAATGGAATAGAGTATAGCCATTAAAAAGAATGCTCAGGGACTTCCCTGGTGGCAAAGTGGTTAAGAATCCGCCTGCCAGTGCAGGGGACACGGGTTCGAGCCCTGGTCCGGGAAGATCCCACATGCCACGGAGCAACTAAGCCCGTGTGCCACAACGACTGAGCCTGCGCTCTAGAGCCTGCGAGCCACAACTACTGAGCCCGCGTGCTGCAACTACTGAAGCCCACATGCCTGGAGCCCGTGTTCCGCAACAAGAGAAGCCACCACAACGAGCAGCCCGCGCACCGCAACAGAGTAGCCCCCGCTGGATGCAACCAGTGAAAACCCGCGTGCAGCAACAAAGACCCAACGCAGCCAAAAAAAAAAAAAAAAAAAATGCTTGCACGGAAAGATCTTTGCGTCGTAGTAAGTGAAAAAATTGGGGTGTAGATCAGGATTGCATTTGTGTATGTGTGTGTTCCACACAGGCTGGCATAGAGAGAGTAGTGTGTTTGCACACATGCACACGTAGGTAAGTATACGTATGTATATGCACGAGACATTTCTCAAAGATTAGGAAACTGCTAACTAGTGACTTCTGACGATGCAAGGGAAGCTTGGGCTTTTTCTCGGAATTTCATACCTATCTGTGCTGTTTTAGTAAATGAATTTTAAAAGGTTTTAGAAAGTTTATGTTTGTGTTCTCAACAAGATTCTAAAGGACATTGAGTCTATAAAAAATTAGAGCTGCCTGAAGTAGTTGGCTGAGATAAGGAAAGATGAAATGGGAATGAAAAACAGGAAGATAAGCAAATAAAAAGATCTTGCTAGAAGCAGTAAAGTGTGCCCTTGAGGCAGCCCTCCCAGTGGTGAGGTTGAGGACAAACCTGAGAAATTCTTCTAGAATCTATTTTAAAAAAGAAAGAGGAGATAACAGTGGTGACAGTAAGGGAACAGATCCCCCATAGGTGGTGGCGGCCCAGGCTGGATGGTATTTAAAAATGAAGCAACCTCTGAGCCGGCAGTATTGCATTTAATGAAGACCAATAATGGAGGAAGATGCTGGGAGAGAGCTGTAGAGGGGAGACAGAATGGTTTTTCCCTCCGTTCACTTCATTAACCTGAAAATTGTAGGTTTAAGGACTTTTTTAAAAAAATACTGCAGTACAACCATCATTATAATTTTAAAATAATTAGAATCTTATTAAAATTAGGAGCAAGGTGTCTGCCTTCCGTATCACTGAAGTAGCTGTCTTTATCTGGTATAGGTATCGGTGTTATATTTGCTTCATGAAAGGAAGTGGTATGTTTTCCTTTCCTTTTGACTCTCTGGAATAATTTATAGAGCACTGGGATGGTCTGGTCTTTGAAAGTTTGATAGAATTCCATTTTGAAACCATCTGGGCCTGGTGCTTTTCTGTGGGGTAGTTTTAAAATTACTTTCTCTATTTTTATATAGAAAGTGGTTTGCCTAAGTTTTCTCTCTAATGGACTCAGTTTTGGCAGTCTTTATTTCCCTAGATAATTATTCACTTCATTTAGATTTTATAATTTATTTGCACAGCAGTCTGCAAAGTAGTTTCTTTAAAAAATTTTTTTTCTTCTGTTTCAATGCTTATTTCTCCCTTGTCATTTCTTGTTTTGTGATTTTTTTTTTGTACTTCTGAATAAGTTAACTAGTGGTTTGTCTATTTTGTTAATTTTAAAAAGCAGGATTTTTATTAATTAGATCTACTACTTTTTTGTTTTCTTTGATTTTTGCTTATTTATTTATTAGCTGCATTGGGTCTTCGTTGCTATGTGCGGGCTTTCTCTAGTTCTGGCGAGCGGGGGCTGCTCTTCGTTGCGGTGTGCGAGCTTCTCATTGTGGTGGCTTCTCTTGTTGCGGAGCACGGGCCCTAGGCGTGCAGGCTTCAGTAGTTGTGGCTCGCGGGCTCTGGAGAGCAGGCTCAGTAGTTGTGGTGCATGGGCTTAGTTGCTCCGCGGCATGTGGGATCTTCCCGGACCAGGGCTTGAACCCATGTTCCCCGCATTGGCAGGCAGATTCTTAACCACCACACCACCAGGGAAGTCCCCTGCTTTTATCTTTATAAAATAGATTTCCTTCCTTGTGCTATCCTTTCTCCTTTTTCTAGGGTTTTTTTTTTTTTTTTGAACTGGGACTTTATTTTTATTCTCTTACATTTTTTATTAACGTTAGTTGTTTGTGTAGTGAATTTTCCACTGATAACTCCATTAGCTCTATCCCATAGATGCTGATATGTAGTGTTTTCATGGCCATTATTTCTTTTTTTTAATAGACTCCACGATAAACTTTATTTATTTATTTTTGCCTGCTTTGGGTCTTCATTGCTGTGTGCAGACTTTCTAGTTGTGGTGCACGGGCTTAGTTGCTCTGCGGCATGTGGGATCTTCCTGGACTAGGGATCAAACCCCTGTCCCCTGCATTGGCAGGCGGATTCTTAACCACTGTGCCACCAGGGAAGTCCCGCCGTTATTTCTTACAAATTGTGTAATTCAGCTTGTATTTCCCCTTTTACCTAAGAGTTGTTTAATGGAAGGTTTTAAAATTTCCAGGTAGAAGGGCCTTTCTGTTTTTTGCTTTTGGTTGTGAAGTTCAGGTTTATTGCATTGTGATATTCTGTGTAATAGTTCTACTTTATAGGGGTTACTGTTTTCCTTGTGACTGTATATATCTGCTCAATTTTTATGGAAATGCTCTAGGCGCTTGAGAAAAATGTGTAATTATTATCAGGGTGTGGAGTACAATATATGCACATAAGATCTACCCTATTGTTTATGTTATTTAGATTTTCTATCTCTTTACCTATTTTTTTAGTCTATTTTATCTTGTATTGAGTGTGGTGTATTAAAGTCTCCTATTATTGGTGTGTTTCCATCTGCATTTCCTTGCATCTCCTGTAGTTTTTGCTTCACAAAGGTGATTGCTGTGTTATTTGGTACATAAATATTCATAGGTTTGTTGATTTCTTTTAATAGACAGCAAACTCATCCACATTTATTGTTATGACTGATAGGTTTGGTATCAACTCTATCATAACATTTAAAAAAATAAATTTATTTATTTATTTATTTTTGGCTGCACTGAGTCTTCGTTGCTGTGCATGGGCTTTTCTCTAGTTGTGGAGAGTGGAGGCTATTTTTTGTTGTGGTGTGCGGGCTTCTCACTGTGGTGGCTTTTCTTGTTGTGGAGCACGGGCTGTAGGCACGCGGGCTTCAGTAGTTGTGGCTTGCAGGCTTACTTGCTCCACGGCATGTGGAATCTTCCCGGGCCAGGGCTTGAACCCATGTCCCCTGCGTTGGCAGGCGGATTCTTAACCACTGCACCACCAGGGAAGTCCTCTATCTTAATGTTTTATACTTACAGTTGACCCTTGAACAACGCAAGTTTGAACTGCACGGGTCCACTTATGCACGGATTTTTTTCAATAAATATGTAGTACAGTATGATACAATCTGCCGTTGGTTGAAACCATGTAGTTGGAAGCAGAACTGTGGATATAAAGGGCTGACTATAAAGTTATATATGAATTTTCAATTGCGCAAGGATCGGTGCCTCTAAAGCCCATGTTGTTCGTGGGTCAACTGTAGTGTTTCCTTGCATTGTTTCTCACAAGATGTGTGTGTGTATGTACATGTGTGTGTGTGTGTGTGTGTGTGTGTGTGTGTATATATATATATATATATATTATATATAGTTTTTTTCTAAGATGTATATTTAAAAATTTTTTGTTGAAAACAGTTTTTTGAGGGGGTACTTAGGAAGGTTTGTATTTTTTTTAATCTAGTAGTTACACCTTTTTGAATGTCCTTAGTCCTCTGTTTTGTTATTTGACTTTTATTTTCAGGCTTATCAGATTTTTTTCACTATCCTTAAACACCCATCTATCGCCTATTGCCTATACAACAATGAGTTTTTTTCTGTTTTCCTTTTCCCATTTTCTAGTTGTAGTAGTTCTACTGTGTCACAGTATATAACTGTCGTACATTAGTTTTCTACTCTCATTCCCATCTTTGTTTTAGTCTTACATGACATTTATAGATTATTAAATGCTCACCATCGGTTATTTTGTCAATGTTGCTTGTTACAACAAGATAGATAAATAAAGTTTATCCTCTAGTAGATTCATCAGGAAAGACTGATAAGTACAGCATTCCCTTAGTTGTTGTATGTTGAAACTTGTTTTGTCTGTAGCGCTGATAGTTGAAGGATAACTTAGCTGGATATAAAATTCTTAGTTTACCCTTTTCTTTCATTGAGTTTTTAAAAAATGCTTGTTCATTTATCAACTTGCTTTATATGTTGGCTTTGAAAAGTCAGATGCTAATCTAATTTGTTACAGTAAGTTATTTGTTTTTCATGGAGGCTTTGAAGATATTTTTCCATTTGTCTTTAAAGCATAATAGTTTCATTAGAACAAGTGCCAGAGCAATTATTCTGGGCTAATTTTCCCAAGTACCTGGTGGTCCCTTCCAATGTATAGATTCACATCTTATTTTATTTGTTTTCTCAATTTAGGTTTAAATATTAGTTCTGTTCCATTGTGTTTCCCCTCTCCCCTTACCCCAATTATATGTATGTTGTTTCTTCTTTGCTTGTCTTTCATATTAACCATTTTCTTTGTGATCTCTTTTATTTCTTTCTTCATCATATTTTATTCTCTTCATTGTTTTCCTCCCTTTCTTTAATGCCGCTTATTAGATTTTCATTTGAACTTATTCTCCTTTGGGTGCCTAGTAATTTAGTTTTCATTTCTGAGATGATTTTCTTTTCCTTTTTCTTTGTGAGTTTGATCAGTTCCCTCTTCATTTTTTCCTACTTTTTGTCCATTTCTGTTTTTGTTTTTTTTTTGTGGTACGTGGGCCTCTCACTGTTGTGGCCTCTCCCGTTGCGGAGCACAGGCTCCGGACGCGCAGGCCCAGCAGCCATGGCTCACGGGCCCAGCCGCTCCACGGCATGTGGGATCTTCCCAGACCAGGGCACGAACCTGTGTCCCCTGCATCGGCAGGCGGACTCTCAACCACTGCGCCACCAGGGAAGCCCTGTCCATATCTGTTTTTAACTTTTAAATTTCTTATTCAGAGTGTTTTTTCATATCCCCAAATCTTGAGTATATTTAACTCAGATTGGAGTGTTGTCTCATAGTTTTCTTCTGCATCATGGGTGTTTGTCTGGGGTAATTTTCAAAAGCTGACTGATGTGTGACTCTTCTTTCTTGTAGTAACTTTATATAGACTTATTCACTTTTTTCCTATTTATTTTGTGGCTCTTAAATATTTTAAAGGTTCCTAATTCAATGGCATTTTCTTCTGTCAGTATAGAAAAGTCCAGGTTTTTTTTTTTAGTGGATTTGTGTATGTATTTGTGTTTGTGGTAGGGGAGAGGTTATTTGTCCTCTGGGTTTTTTGTTTGTTTGTTTGCAGGTAAATAAATTTCCCCCTTCTACTTCCTTTCCTTTTTGTCACCTAATTGCCAAATGGATCCTGTCTCTTTTTTGCATTTTTCTTCCCCAGAGACCATGCATTTCTAACACTACACCTTAAATCATTCCCCTTTCCTATAAATAGGGCTCTGATCTACAAGAAAACTTTTTCAATATTTTCACACTTAGGGTGGACTTTCTTTTTCTGGAGGTGGTTCTACAGCAATTTTAGGCCTGCCACTAGCTCCCCTGTTCTCTCTGACATGCAGTTTTTCTCAGAATGCCCTTGGCTTGGCACAGAGGGTTGCAGTAAGAAGATGAGAGATCACTACTGAGATTTGGTATGTCTTCTTTTTTTACTTACAGGTAATTTGGAAGTTTGCGCATTCTCTGTCTTCTACTTTTGTTGAGGGCATGGTTAGGTTATTGTGTGGTTTTACTTGTTCTTTTTTAAAAATTCCATATTTAAAAAAATTTTCCCCTTAGTTTTTAGTTTTATTTATTTATTTATTTATTCTGGCCACACTGTGTGGCATGGGGATTGAACCCACGCCCCCTGCATTGGAAGCGTAGAGTCTTAACCACTGGACTGCCAGGGAAGTCCCCCGTATTGTTTTTGAAGGATATGTGGGAAGATGTGAATTTAGGCAGTCATCATTGTCCTTGGCTACCCTGAAGTCCAGGCACTGTTATAGACACTTTATAAATATTAACTCATTTTATCCTCTCAACACCCTATGACACAGTGCCGTTGCTATTCCCATTTTATAGATGAGTTAACAGTTTAAATAACTAGCCTGGGATCACACAGAGCTGGGATCTGAACCAAAGTAGTCTGGTTCCAGAGTCCGTGCTCCTACCCATAAAGCTTTGCCACCACATGCCAGCGATTCTCAGCTTTTTTACTTCTGGGGTCTCCTCTGTTTTTTTTTTTTAAACCATAAACCCAATATTCTAAAGAGAATTGTTTCCTAACCTGTATTCATCATATAATAATTAGTTTTCCCTTTTTGTTGTAGAAGAAAACATATATGCCACTCAGCTTCAGGCTACCACACCAAGTAACATAATTGTTTTGTAGCCAAAAGCAAGAGAGATTTGACATTTTAACTAGCTTATACAAGTAGACAAATTGAAGATTAACATGAGATTTTCACTATACTTTTTGAAAAGTTAAAAGTAACCGGAGGAAGCCTTCTGTTATTGCTGTTTGATTCCCTAGGACTGTGGGGACTCAGGTGGGAACCATAGATTAAAGAAGCTGTGGACAAGATTTAAAAAAAAAAAAAAAAAAGGATAGTTTCGTAATCATACTGTATACAAAAGTATTGGATGCTGGAATGATAGGTATCTTATAAATTGAGGTTGAGTTTTCCCTGGATAAAATTCTGCCTCAGTCTTCTGACAAGCTCTCAGAGGGAGTAAAGAGCAAACTAATATTTTTTTCCTTTTGATCTGAACCCTGTGATTTTTCTCTAGGATAATCAGAATGATGTTTAGATTTCCCCCAAAATGCTAGTAAAATGCTATAGGAAAAATTAAAAAGAAAATAAATTTCAGTTAATGTAGACAACAGGAATGGTGATAGACTATGTCTAGATTCTTGCCTTTTCTGATTATTTCTTGTCAGAACAATCTTATAGTTATTGTTATGATTGTCAGTAATATCTAACCATTAGTGCTTAATATGTACCAGACACTCAGATGATTAAGCATCTCATATTTAACATGTACCAGGGCTTCCTTCCCTGGTGGCGCAGTAGTTAAGAATCCACCTGCCAATGCAGGAGACATGGGTTTGAGCCCTGGTGCAGGAAGATCCCACATGCCGCGGAGCAACTAACCCCGTGCACCACAACTACTGAGCCTGCACACCTGGAGCCCGTGCTCCGCAGCAAGAGAAGCCACTGCAATGAGAAGCCCGCGCACCACAACGAAGAGCAGCCCCCACTCGCCGCAGCTAGAGAAAGCCCGCGCGTACCGATGCAGCCAAAAATAAATAAAAAATTAAAAAAAAAAAAAGATTTAACACGTACCAAATCTAACACTTGATTTTTCCTCTCCCCACCCTTTTTCCACATCTCGTACGTAGTACCGCCAACCTTCCACTTGCCCAGACATGGTACCTAGGAGTTGTTCTTACTCCTTTCTTTCTTTCCCATCTCATATGTAATAGATTAGGAAATCCTGTTGGCTACCCTTAAAATGTTCCCAGTTGGACCGTTTATCACTAATCCTTCCACCACTTTGGTCCTTGGTACCACCATCTCTTGCCTGGATTATCGCAATAGCTTATTTAACTGATCTATGTGCTTCTACCCTTGCACGATAGCTTGAAGTTGATTTAAAAATATAAGTCAGATCACGTTGCTCCTCTGCCTAAAACCCTCTAGTCCTTTCCCATCTCACAAAAAATAAAAGCTGAAGTTTTTACAGTGTCCTCCGAGGCCCTGTATCATCAGGCTTTTCATTACCTCTCTGGCCTCATCTACTGCTCTGTCCCTTGCGTGTTTTGCTCCAAGCATACTGGCCTCTTGCGTGCTTGAGCATGTCAAATACGGTCTGCCCCCGTGCCCTTGATCTTGTTCCTCCCTCTGCCTGATATGTTCCTTTCCTATATGGCTGCATGTTGCTGCCTCCTTTCTTCCAGGTCTGATCAAATGTTACCTTATTGCTAAGGCCCTCCCCACCACCCTATATAAATAGCATCCACCTCAGCCCCAATCCCACTGACCATGCCCCCAGCCCCATCTACTGTGCTAGCAGGATCCCAGGCTCCTACCATGGGGAAGACAAGGAGGAGGCGGTGACCAAAGAGAAGAAGGGAAAGGGATTGGATTGGTGTTTTTATTTGCTACTCTACTAATAAGCATTTTAGCTGTGACGGTGTGGGAAGTAGTGCCGACAGAGTCCTTTGTTTTTCATTGGTCTATTTCTCTCTCTCTCAAGATGGTTTCACCCAAATATCACTGGCGTGGAGGCAGAAAACCTACTGTTGACAAGAGGAGTTGATGGCAGTTTTTTGGCAAGGCCCAGTAAAAGTAACCCTGGAGACTTTACACTTTCTGTTAGGTAAGTTGCAAGAAAAAGAGAGAATCCTGAGAGTGTTTTCCAGGGGGGAAATGTTAGGACCACACTTGGACAACTTGTGACCCTCATTTAGAGTCTGAAGGTCTGCCTGCTGCCCCGTGGGTGAGGCCTTGCCAGTGCCCTGGCCCACAGATCAGGTGTGATTCAGGCCTGCTGTGGGGTTCAGGACGTGGCCTCCTGAGAGTGAGAGGCTCCGGGAGTCAGCAGAAGGGGCCTGAAGGTGGGCTTTTTCTCTCTTGAGAGGCCACTGAGGATGAGCTGGAGCATAACATAGCAAGTTCCTAAAGCCTGGGTCGATCCTGCTTCAATCCAAAACAAGGCTCCATCCTTGTTCCCTGCATTTTTCCTTTCCCATCTGTTGATTACCAAATGGGAAAAATACTCTCTAAGAGTTTCTTCAAACAGCCTCACAGACGTAGAAAACAAGCTTATGGTTACCAAAGGGGAAAGTGGGGTGGGGGAATAAATTAGGAGTTTGGGATGAACAGATACACACTACTATATACAAAATAGGTAAACAACAAAGGCTTACTGTATAGCACAGGGAACTAACTATACTCAATATCCTGTAATAGCCTATAAGGGAAAAGAATCTGAAAAAGCATATAACTGAATCACTTTGCTGTACACCTGAAACTAACACGACATTGTAAATCAATTATACTTTAATTTAAAAAGAAAAAAGAAAGAAAGAAAGAAGGAGAAGAGGTTCTTCAGATCACTTTTCTTTTTCAAGAAATAAAACATCACTGAGGAAGTTGTGGTCCCGTTTGTTCCCCTGCCCAGTCCCATTCCCCTCCCTCTTTCCTCAGAGGAAACCACCATCAAGAGGTTGGTATATCTCCTTCCTGAACATGTTTTTATACTTGTACTGCATTTGTACTGTGTGTGAATGATATGAGGTTGGTTTGTGTGTTTTTAGAATTCATATCCATGGCTTTATAATGTACGTATTCTGAGACTACCTTTAAATTTTTTTTGAGTTCTGTGCTGATACATATAGATCTAATTATTAACTTTAATGGCTATATCATATTCGAAGGTGTGCATATACCACAGTTTATCCCATCCCCTGTTGTTGGACACTGAGTTGATTTTAGTTTGTTTAAAATTGTTTTGAACAGTATTGGCAACATCTGTTACATGTCTCTTTGGACACATGTGGGAGAGTTTTTCTAGAAATTGACTTTCTCTTATATACTCATTCTCCTTACTCTAGCTCATTCCAGGAGCCAGAACTAAACTGCTCTATGAATTCGCTTTTATTATTATTATTTTTAAATAAAGAAGTAAGGAAAACATGTTCCGAGGATTTATTTAGGACTTCTTCGGGATGTGGCAAGTCCCTTTTTGGTATCGATTAGTTTCTCAAGGAGCTCACATTGTTGGCTTTTACTTCCGTTTTGCAACAAGGAGAGGGCAGAAACCTTCATGAATTTTCCCAGGCTTATCCTAGCACAAACTTCTGACCTACAGTTGAGTGACATTTGACCTGTAAGAGTTTGGATGGAGATTATATAATAATAACAACAATGATGTTGAGGAGGAGGATGATAGCAGACGTTATTGAGGGCTTGACATATTCCAGGCCATCTTGCTAAGCACTCTCCACATATCATTTTATTTCATCTCTCCAACAACCTATGAATAAATGCCACTATTATCTTCATGTTAGGGGTAAGCTGAAGCACAGAGGTTAATTTACAAAGCTGGTTTCATAGCTAGTAAGTGGCAGAGCCGGGACCACAGAACTGGTGAGGTTTTTTTTTTTTTTTCTTTTTCCTCAACTTTTTATCTTGAGAAATTTCAGCCCTATATGAAAGTCAAAAGATGAGTATGGTGAATACCCACATTCCCTTTACCTGTTAACATTTTGCCATGTTTGCTCTTTTTCTGAGTGTGTGTGTGTGTATGTGTATACTCTCCCCTCCCCCAACCTTTTGAAAATAAGTTGCAGATGTCAGGATGCTTATTTTTACCTCTGAGTACTTCACTGTGCATGTCCTATGAACAAGGACATCCTGTATAACTACAATATCATGATTATATATGAGAAATTTTAAGTGATTCCATAATGTTATCTAACACACAGTCCATATTCAAATTTCTCTCGTCATTTCAATAGTGGATTTTGAAGCCATCCCTTTATTTCACATCAGGAAGCACATAATATCTGTTTGCCCCATCTTCTGGAGTGTCATTGCTTCTAGGCCCTTATAGTAGACAGAGCTGGGAAATAAATACTTATATATTTAAAACCAAATTTTAAATATATCAGTATCAATAAATATATAAATATATATCAGACGTCTGATAGCTCTAGTTCAGCCCAGTTTCCTTACCTTTTCCCATTCCGTATTTGTGTTTCCCTTCTGTAGAGAGAACCGTGTTTCACAGCAGCATCAATGTATGACCTCATTTGCCCAATCTTCTAATACAAAGATAGTTTCAGAATTACTATACCATTATCATTTCTAATTACAAACCCATTAAGTAAAGTTCATGATTTCTCTGGAGTGTTTCTGTTCACAGCATATATACCACTAAGGGTGTATAATCTGTACTGTGTTCAAGAGCTACGGGAATTAATTTTCTGTGTAGTTACAAACTTACTGCAAAGTTAGAGTCATTTCTTTCTTTCTGTATTCAGTTTTTTGGTTTTGTACTCATTTTTTTGATCCTTGTTGATTTTATTTTTTGAATATGTGAAACATTTACAAGATTTAAAAGTCAAACTGTATAAAAAGGTATATTCTGACAAACCATATTCTTATCCCTACCCCATGTACCTTATTTCCATCCCTGTAGGTAACCAGTTTTATTAATTCATGGTTTATCTTTCTGTGTTTCTTTTCACACACGAAGTGGAATACTAAGTCTATTTCTTTGTAGTTTACTTTTTTCACTTACAGAAATCTTTTAGTGATCTTTCTCATTTTTTAAATTAACTACATAGCATGTAACTTTATACAATTTCCTATAAATGGGAATTTAGTTATTTCCAATATATTACAATGATAAATAATACTGCATTTAATATGATAACATTTTGCATATGTTTTGTGCTTTTGGAAATGTATCTTCAGAGGTGAATTCCCGGGAGTGAGATGACTGGGGCAGAGAGTCAATATATATTAGTATAGTTTTTCCAAATTCCTCTCCGCAGTGATTGTACCATTTTGCATTCTCACCAACAGTGTCTGAGGGTCCCTGTTTTTCCACAGCTTCCAGTTGAGTGTTGTCAAGCTTTTCACTTTCATCAACCTGATAGGTGAGAAACGGTATCTCAGTGAATTTTAATTTCTCTTATGATTGAAGCTGAACATCTTTTAATAAGGTTAAAGGTCATCTGTATATATTTTTGGTGAACTGTCTTAGAATCAGTGCTTTTAACAACTCTTAAACTGCCAAGTTTCACTTTACATATGTTTTCTTATGTATATGATGTATATTATAGACACTGAGATGCATGTGTGTGTGTGTGTGTGCATGCATAAATGACAAGTTTATTGTTCTAGTTTTCTACAGGTGATCTAATCTTTTTGTTATGTGCCCATGCTGAAAATTTGATGATTAGGTTGCCTTAGTTAGTCAAGGAAGATCCCCTTTTTTTAATTTTGAGGAAAAAAAAATACAAAAAATTATGTCCAATTACCCATATTGTATTTATTGCCAGTCATTTTTTTCCTTCAAAATAAAATATAAAAAAAAGCAAAATTTCCCTTTTTTCACCACCCTTCCTGCTGTTCTTCTCTTTGCCACAGCGACAGCTACTTTCTGAGTTTGGTGTATTTCTTTCTAGTTCATTTAAAAAAAAGTACAGGGCTTCCCTGGTGGCACAGTGGTTGGGAGTCCGCCTGCCAATGCAGGGGACTTGGGTTCCAGCCCTGGTCCGGGAGGATCCCGCATGCCCCGGGGCAACTAGGCCTGTGAGCCACAACTACTGACCCATGTGCCGCACCTGCTGAAGCCTGCGTGCCTGGAGCCCCTGCTCCGCGGCGGGAGAGGCCACCGTGGTGGGAGGCCTGCGCACTGCAGCAAAGAGTGGCCCCCACTTGCCGCAACTGGAGAGGGCCCGCCCACAGCAACGAAGACCCAAAGCAGACAAAAATAAATAAATAAAACATTTATTTTTTTAAAAAAGTACATATAATAAGTAATATAACATAAAGGGAATATAATAATAAAATATAATATATACATATGTCTGTGGTCTGTGTCATGAATAATGTATAATATTACTTGTGTGCATTCTGAAATTTTCAAAAATGGTACATGCTGAGCATATCATTCTGCATTGTGCTTCTTTCATGCAATATCATGTTTGTTTTTGGCTGCGCTGTGTGGCTTGGGGTATCTTAGTTCCTCAACCAGGGATTGAACTTGGGCCCCTGCAGTGAAAGCGCCGAGTCCTAACCACTGGACTGCCAGGGAATTCCCAGTATCATGTTTTTGAGATCCATCTATGTTGCTTTATAGTCCATACCTGAAATATCTGTTTTTGTGATATGTTAAGTCAAGGTTAGAGATAGAAAGCTGAGGTGTTAAAATAGAATCAGGTGTAGCTGGAGGAGAGAGACCCATAGTGCTTTTTTTACCCACTGGAAAAGATTGTAACCAAAAGTTAGAAGTAGATATTGTTATTAACATTGTAGGACAATTTTTCTTACTTTCCTACGTTTCCATTTTCCTTTATCTTTAGTAGAATTGTGTTTATATTTAACAGAGGCTTCATCAATAACACTATAGGGTCAGATTAAAAAATAAAAAAAGGTCAGTGATTACCATTTTGGGGTTGCCAGACCCCTTGGGTCCACAAAGATGATTACGGGTGTCCTTGAGATGTACATAATAGTACAGAAAACCAAATGGAAATCATCAAACTGCCTAGGCTAACTAAAATACCAAGTTTTAGAAACTTTTGGTCAGTGTTGTCAATTCATTGGGTTGACATACTAGCTATCTCACATGGGAAACTCTGTTAATTATGTCTTTAAAATGATTTTTAAAGATACAATTATGTATAGTATCTTAAGTGTATAGTGAGATGAGTTTTGACAAATGTGTTTATCAATGCAACCAGAACTCCAATCAAAATCTTAAGTATTTCTATCACCCTAGAAAGTTTCTTGGTGCCGGTTTCTATTCTCCCTCCCCCTAAGAGGCAACCACTCTTCTCCTTTCTATCCCCATTGACTAGCTTATTCTACAATGTCATGTAAATGAAGTCGTACAGTATATATTCTTTTGTGTCTGGCTTCTTTCTCTTAACGTAGTGTTTTTGAGATTCACCTAAGTTGATTGTATATATCAGTGGTCCTCTCTCTCTTTTATTTAAATTGCTGTGTGATATTTCATTGTATGAGTATTTATGTATCCATTTTGGCCATAAATATTTGACCTTTCAATTTTTTTCTGCTACAAAAAGGCTGCAATGAATATTCTTGTACAAGTCTTTTGGTAGCCATGCAGTTTCATTCCTTAGGGGCAAAATACTAGGAGTGGGTTTACTGGATTATAAGGTAAATGTACGTTTAATTTTAGTGATATTTGTCTTGATTAATTGATGAGAAAAATGATTGTCACTTAATATACGCAGAGCCCTTTGTGTTGAAATGGTTGACTGTGTGGTTATTTCACTCACTGCATTTGTTTAGGAAAAGCGTAAACTTGCACATTCCTTGGGTTTGTTTCAATGTTTAGGTGAAATCTGATAACGAATATGAGATCCATTTTTACTAGTAGCTCTTTATTTGTCTTTTACCCCCACTTTTCTAATGGACTATTTTAGAAGAAATGGAGCTGTCACCCACATCAAGATTCAGAACACTGGTGATTACTATGACTTGTATGGAGGGGAGAAGTTTGCCACTTTGGCTGAATTGGTCCAGTATTACATGGAACATCATGGGCAATTAAAAGAGAAGAATGGAGATGTTATTGAGCTCAAATATCCTCTGAACTGTGCAGATCCTACCTCTGAAAGGTCAGTTACATTTTCGTAACTGCAGAGTCTGCATCCCTCCCACGCCATAGGTGTGAGGTGAATGCATTATGGGGGTTTGACTTCTGTTTCTCAAACTGTAATCTTAAAAGTGTTACTAAAGTAAGAGTAATAGGATCAGATTATTCTCAGAGGGGCCTTTTCTGGCAAAAGCTTCAGTCAGTGTTACTTACACTCGTTCTACAGAAGTCTCAGACTATTCCTGTATATACTTGATACATGCAATAATTTTAAGATTATTGACCTTGAGCGTTATCGAACTTTGAGCGTTAGGAGAGGAAAACAAATGATAATGGGAACACCAAAATAGCAGTTCCCCGTAGTAGCTTCTGACCAGCTATTCAGCAATGCCACCAACAGATGTCAGTTTAAGCTCAGAAGAGGGAAAGCAGAGGACTCGGTCAGATTTTTCATCAGTTCTTTTATGTTATACCCACAAATGTGTGAGAATGACCCTAATTAGAGGGAATCGTATTATTTCAGAGATCTTTCCCCAGTGTTGGAACTAAGCTGATGAAAGCTGGGGCTTGACTTAACTTGCATTAATTTTATTGGTTTTCTGCATTCCCAGTCTCTTCTCTCTGACTCAGTACCAAATCAGGGTCTCTTAATTAGGTTTGAATATTTTCTGTCTTCAAGTAGGTTTCTTCTACTTACACCTTCGTGTCACTGGTATTTTATGCTGATAATTTGTTTTCCAGCCACATTATTAAGCAAAAGGCTGTCAGCCAACTCTGCGCAGTTTATTTAATTTTACTCTGTTCAGTTGAGGGTAGATGAAAAATACCTCGAAGTATATTCCTTTAGTGTTGAGCCATTAGCACTATGTGCTGTGATCATGCTTATTTCCTCACCAAGATCGTGAGGGAAAAAGCCACATTATTAATATGACTATGTTAAGATGTTTTCTGTAGTAACTTAGAGTAGCACTGTTTCACAGTCTGACCTCAGACGGCCTACATTAGGACTCTGGTGTGCTGGTTAAAAATGCAGATTGCTGGGCCCCATTCAGACTTAGTGTATTGGTATCCCTCATTGTGAGGCATGGGAATTCACATTTTTAGCAAAATCCCTTGCCTCTACTCCAAGTCTTACGTGCATTAAAATTTGAAATGATGACCCAGTGGATAGTACAAGGATGTTGACAGCAAACTTGGAGGCTATTGAAGTATAGATTGGAAATCTGGAAAAGCTTGGAATGCCTGAACTAATTTATAGTGAAGATCCTTTTTAATGTAGTGTTTGCATGCCAAAGCAAGGGCAAACATTCAGATGGTTCTCTGTCGCTACCATAACTCTCTATTATAACTTCTTTAAATGACTGTAATTAAATAGTTGGTCCTTTTAGGGTTTGGCAGTAGAGAAATGACAAACTGCCTTTTTAAAAGATGGGGTATTTAAAAGAAAATAGGAAAGATTGAGGATATTTGCCTCCAAATGATTGTGGGCTCATTTAAGGAGTTTAATGGTCATTCTTTTTTTTTTTTTTTTTTTTTTTTTTTTGGCCGCACCACGTGATCTGTGGGATTTTAGTTCCCTGACCAGGGACTGAACCCTGGCCATGCCAGTGAAAGCCCGGAATCCTAACCATTGTCATTTTTCCTGCCTGCTTGGGATGCAAATTCTGTCTTATGTGGAATGGATCAATCTCTTGGAGGAACGTGTCTGTTTTTAATTGTGTTGAGTAGAGGTGACTGTACGGTAGTTTTGTGAAAGAATGTTGTGAACGCATGGCAGAACTCAATTGATTTTTCATTTAAAAAAATTTAGGTGGTTTCATGGACATCTGTCTGGGAAAGAAGCAGAGAAATTATTAACCGAGAAAGGAAAACACGGTAGCTTTCTTGTGCGGGAGAGCCAGAGCCACCCTGGAGATTTTGTTCTCTCTGTCCGAACCGGAGATGACAAAGGGGAGAGCAATGACGGCAAGTCTAAAGTGACCCATGTTATGATCCGCTGTCAGGTAAAACCCGGATTGAACTGTGGGTCTGGCGAAACGTCATCTTTGGGTGGTTTTTTGGCTGGGAGAAGACCGACACCATTACTTCCAAAGTCATTTAGTTAAGGGCTTCTACACTTTTAGTACCTTGTTAATTATAACTGTTTCATCATTTCCGAACTTTATTAAATTACTTATTTCCTCTCTATCTCTGGCAGATTAAGTCATGCCTCAGTACGTCACCTTCTGCCCTGCAGTATCTTTTTTTTCTCTTTGGCTGCATCACGCAGCTTATAGGATCTTAGTTCCCCGACCAGGGATTGACCCTGAACCCTTGGCAGTGAAAGCATGGAGTCCTAACCACTGGACCGCCAGGGAATTCCCAGCCCTGCAGTATCTCAGTCTGTGCTTGGTTACAGCTGGAGTCTGCCTCTGTCTCAATTTCTAAAGCGATGGCCTCAGCTTCTCCCTTGGGTCAGCACAGTCTAGCCTGTGACTACATGTACTTTCATATTATAGAATTCTGGTTAAGGCTGGGAGAACTGAACTCACCATTTCTTGTTTTTAATGTGATGGCTAGACCAGGGAGGTTGGTTCTCGGTCAACTACATCAAACTTTGTTTTGACATAGTTTCCTAAATAGCAACTGTCTATTATTGCTTCGGTTTTTCAATAAGATTAAAAAAAAAAAACCCAAAAAACCCAGCTTTATTGAGATATAATTCACACACCATACAATTCACCCTTTTAAAGTGGACAATTTGGTGGTTTTTAGTATACTCACAAATTAGGCAGCCAACAACGTTAATTCCAGAACATTTTCATCACCCCAACAAGAAACCCTGGGTTCATTACCAGTCCCTCCCCATTTTTCCCCCTCCCCCCAGCTCTTGGCAACCACTAACCTCTTTGTTTCAATGGATTTGCCTATTTTGTATATTTTATATAGATGGAATCATGTAATATGTGGCCTTTTGTGACTGACTTCTTTTACTTAGCATGTTTTTCAAGGTTTATCCATGTTATAGCATGTGTCAGTAAACTCTTTATTGGCAAACATTTTGTTGTATGGATATGTACCACATTTTGTTTATCCGTTAAAAAATTAATGGGCATTTTGGCCCATTAATTATTATGAATAATGCTGCTATGAATATTTATATACATTTATGTATTTATCATTTTGTGATAGTCTCTGTTTGATGAGACATCATGTTCATATTTTCTTTTAATTTATACTTTCCTTTAGTTCTTTGAATATATTTATACTAGCTGGTTTAAAGTCTTTGTCTGGGCTTTCTCAAGGACAGTTTCTGTTGAATGCTTCCCACCCTCCCCCCAAGTATGGACCATATTTTCTTGTTTCTTTGCATGTCTCATAAGTTTTTGTTGGAAACTAGGCATTTTAAATAATATAATATAAATCCTTTGCCCTCCTTTCTCAGGCAGTATTATTTGTTGTTGCTACTTTTTCTTCTTCCTGTAGTTGTTGTTGCTGTTTGTGTGTTCAGTGACTTTCCTGTCTTTGTCTTGTGTGGCCACTGAAGTCTTTGCTTGGGTAGCTTAGTGATCAGTTAATGATTGAACAGAGATTTCTTAAATGCCTTGAAACATTAAATCTCCCAGCCTTTGCCAGGGAGGCTCTGTGTGTGTGTGTGTGTGTGTGTGTGTGTGTGTTGGGGCATGACTGCCTTCGGTGCTCTGGCACCTTAAAACTCTGCCTTAGTCTTCACTTCCTGCTTGCACAGAACCTCAGGATGAGCTAGACGTAAAGATTAGGGCCTTTTTGGATCTTTCCTGTACTTCACACAGCCATGCACGTGCACATGCACATGTCCTTCTAGATTCTCAAGGGTATGTTGGAGGTTTTCAGAGCCCCCTGTGGACGATGTCTGGGTTTTCCTTTTAAGCTTTTGATCAGTCTCTTATTTGCCCTGACTGGTATTGCTGCCTTAGGCCACTGTGATATTAAACAATTGCTGCTGATTGTTTTTGGGAGATCCCCTGAAGGCCGGCTGAGTAAGCTGTAAGTCAATCAAATAAAGACAAGCTCTGAAAATAAGGCTTTCCCAGGGAGCTGCTAAACAGATCAGTGATAATTGTCTAGGGATAGGTCTGGAAAGAGCTCCAAATCCATCTGTCTACTCCAGTTATGCTAAGCTGCTTTGTTTTCACAGCTACTGTGGTTATGAGACTATTGGTTTTCAAGGCTACCAAGAAGCTGGGGAGAGGTAGGTGGGAATAGGGCAAGTTAAAAGGCCACAATTTGTTGTTCTCATCAAGGTCCAATCTTTTTCTTGAGTAAATGCTCCTTGAACTTTATTGGTTAATTTTCAGAGTTCTGAAAAAGTTGATGACAATTTTTGCCAGCGTTCTTGTTACTTTTGTGAAAGAGCAGATTTTCAGAGGTCCTTACTCTGTCATTCTGAAAGTGCTTCTTCCCCCCTCACTCGATTTATTTTTAAATAAAAGGTCATACCCAAATATCTTCATGTATCATTTCTAGGGTTTTGTATTTTCTAAGTTTAACCATTTTCCTGTTGTTTTCCTGAAACAGCCTATTCTGGTCTCCTTGTCAGAAAAAATTTCCTGGTCTCTGTTTATAATTTCCCTTTTAAATTTTCATTAGAAGACGGAAGTAAAGGCTTGTATATTGGACTTCAGTGCTGCCTCACCAGCCTTAGAGCTTGTTGTGTTTCAGAGAGAAGTAGTTATTTATCTTCTGTTCAGCAGCCTTGTGTATAGTCACTTAGCCTAGAGTATAAGTAAATAGTAAATATGGTTTTTCTTTTTTTTTTTTTTCTAGGTATTTAGTTAACCTATGAGGGAGAAACTTTTTTGTGGCCTAGTTAATGTTGGATACTTATTTAGAGCTTCTCACACCTCACAATGAACTCTTTTACATTGGATCTGCTTCTCCATTTTCATCATCTTTGTTGCTTCCCTTTCTTTGTGCTCTTACAGCTCTTCAATCTTTCCATTATTGGGGGAGAGTTAGTCTCTGTACTTGAGTTGGGAAAAACAGTAATTTAACATAAAGGTCATGAACATATTTTTTTTTTGTCTTGAAAGGAACTGAAATATGATGTTGGTGGAGGAGAACGGTTTGACTCTTTGACAGATCTCGTGGAGCATTACAAGAAGAATCCTATGGTAGAAACATTGGGCACAGTACTACAACTCAAGCAGGTAAGCATTTTGGAAAGCTAAACTCCCCCTCCTTATAGAGTTTAAGAAGTCCGAACATAGAATATTCCAAACAGACAGAAGTAGAATAGTATCGTGAACCTCCATGTACCCATCACCCAGCTTCAATTACGATCAACTCATCAAATCTTGTTTCATTTATTACTCCACTCACTACCTTCTTCTTGTAGTATTTGGAAACAAATTCTAGATAGTACATCATTTTCATGATTATCTCCGTATGTAATTCTAAAAGGCCTTATGGAGTTTTTAAAGCAAAGTTTTTATCAAATTTTCATTGTAGATGCACCTTTGGTTACCTTTAGGTGATCATACCTTTACATTTTGGAGTTATTGCTGTTTCAAAGCTCACACTTATTACTTAGTGGCAAATGATACCATCTCTAACATTGTGGTCTATTTATAAAGAAAAATAGGTTTGAATTTATATCAGCAAAGTGTGTGGAGATTGAAGAAACATATATTTCCTGAAAGAACAGAAAGGAAAGTGAAACTCTATTTGAAAACATTTACTGTGAACTTCCTGTCCTTGCCTCTATGAACACCAACATAGAAGTCTTTTTTATTTTTTTGCATTAACACTTTTTTCTGTAATACTTTCTTCATTTCACACCAACTGCTGAATTTGATTAGCCCCTCAACACAACTCGTATCAATGCTGCTGAAATAGAAAGTCGGGTTCGAGAACTAAGCAAATTAGCTGAGACCACAGATAAAGTCAAACAAGGCTTTTGGGAAGAATTTGAGGTAAGTTATTAAAAATAATTTTTTTACGTGATTTATTAAATCCTGTTCTTAATGGAAGAGAAGTTGGTTTTATGTTTGGGATTGGATCTGAAAGACTCGGATCTGCGTCCTTTCTTAATTTGGCCATTGATTGACATGGAACAAGTTGCTGAGGGGGCTTTTTCAAATAGAGCTGCATTATGTTCTGGGAGAAGGGAGTTGGCAGTTAATATTACATGGATGAGCCAATAGCTCCATTTGGGTCTTTTGGTTTGGACTGCTGGCAAAACCCCAGAAAAAGAAAAGAATCTAATTCTTCGGAAGATTTCCAGCATTGGCTGTGGTCTTTAGAAAGAATCTATGGCTTTACTGCACTGAATAAGTGAAAGACAGTTATCTCATGGTGGCTTTAATCTGGGAGTTGAAATTTATATCTTTGAGAGGTTAAGGGAACTGATTTCTTTCCTGAAACCAGCTTGGGTAGGAGAATGTCCCCAGTGGGAGTGGGCTGTGTTCCTCTTGCACTGAAGTTTGTCACCTGCCAACTCATTGTAATCTTATTCTCTCCGTTATCATCCCTGTGACAGAAAACTTCGTCAAAAACAATTTTTTGTGTGTGTGTGCCATATTTACCTTCATAGTTATTCTTAGCATGTAGCACAGTGCCTAGTACACAGCAGAAGCTCCATAAATGTTTGTTGAATGAGTATTTACATTTAGCTAATATTTATGTTATTTTATTAATACTACTCTGTTTATGGGAATGATTATTCCATACTTTTTGTAGGACTTTAGAATTCATAAATATTTGTGGAATGAATGAACAAATGAATGGCCACATGAAGTCCTTTTAACCACAGTATGTCAGATCAACTTGGTGAGATATTATTTCCACTTTACAGACAAGGAGCCTCAGACTCAGGGAGGTTAAGTAAATTGTCCAACTTCTGTACCACGAATATTGATTGAATTGCAGCACTGAGGATGTGTACAGAATAGAACAGTCATGGTCATTGCTGAACATTGCTAACCAGGGACTTGACCTCACATTTATTCTTTTATACCAGCATTGGGTTAGTCACCAAGGACACCATGGTGAACAAGATGGACAGGGTTTCGTCTTTAAGGAGCTTTGAGTTGAGAGAGGGATAAGTGCAGAAATTTTAGAAATCTTACATCAAAATTTGAATGAAAAGCCTATTTTTAAAAACTTTTTATTATGCAAAATTTCAAATATATACAGAAGCAGAGTGAATTGTATAATTATAGCAATATAAACCTATCACTCAGCATTAACAATTGTTGATATCTGGCCAGTCTTTTTATTTTTTATAAATTAATTAATTTATTTATTTTTGGCGGTGTTGGGTCTTCGTTGCTGCACATGGGCTTTCTCTAGTTGTGGCGAGCAGGGGCTACTCTTTGTTGAGGTGTGTGGGCTTTTCGTTGCGGTGGCATCTCTTGTTGTGGAGCACGGGCTCTAGAGCACAGGTTCAAAAGTTGTGGTACATGGGCTTAGTTGTTCCGCAGCATGTGGGATCTTCCTGGACCAGCAATCACACCTGTGTCCCCTGCATTGGCAGGCAGATTCTTAACCACTGCGCCATCAGGGAAGCCCCTGGCCAGTCTTTTTAAACTATACCCCACTTAACTCCCCCAGCCCTGGCTTATCTTGAAGCAAATCCCAGATGTTATTTCATCTGTAACTATTTCATTAAAAAAAATTATAACCAGGATATCATTATCACTCCTAAAACTATTAACAACAATTTCTTAATATTAACACATATCGGTCACTGTTCACATTTTCTTGATACACACACACACACACACACACACACGCAGATTGTTTGAATTGGGAAGTGTTTTTTCCCCACTTGATTTTGAAAAAAATTTGAATATAAAATAGATTTGTATAAAGAACCCCCATGTACTATTATCAGTTTCACCAGTTACCCCAGATATCACATGAAATATCATAAATATTTCAGTATTCATGGAATTCTTTAAAAATTAACCAAAACACTGCTACCACATCTAAAAAAAGATAATAAAAATTCATCAAATAGCTAGTCATTTTTCCAATTAGGATAGTTGTCTTTTTTTTTTTTAATTTGTTTGTTGTTGGATCATTTTTCAAATAAGTTCCCCATGGATCTCTGTTTTTAAACTCTGGTTTTTTTGTTTTGTTTTGTTTTATTTTGTTTTGTTTTGCCGTGAGGCTTGTGGGATCTTAGTTCTCCAATCAGGGATTGAACCTGGGCCCTTGACAGTGAAAGTGCAGAGTCCTAACCCCAAGACCACCAGGGAATTCCCACTGTTTTTAAAATCTTAAGCCTCTTTATATTCTTACTCTCCTTTCAGCCTCTCTATTCCATCCTTTCCCCTCCCTTCCTTTCTCTTCCACTCCCTTTTCTTCTCGCTCTGTATTAGTCCATTCAGCTGATATAACAAAATACCATAGACTGGGTGGCTATACACAACTGAAATATATTTCTCAGAGTTCTCTGAATTCTGGAGTTCTGGAGGCTGGATCTGAGATCATGGTGCCAGTATGGTCCGGTGAGGGTCCTCTTCCAGATTGGCAACTTCTCATTGTATTCCCTCCTGACAGAAGGGGTGAGGGAGCTCTGTGGGCCTTCTGTATGAGGGCACTAATCCCATTCATGAGGGCTCCACCCTCCTGACCTAATCACTTCCCAAAGGCCTCACCTTCTAATACCATCACCTTAGGCATCAGGATTTCAACATAGGAATTTTGGGGAGACACAAACATTCAGACCATAGGACCCTGTTTTTTTTTTTTTTTTTTTGCGGTACACGGGCCTCTCGCCACTGTGGCCTACCCCTCCGTGGAGCACAGGCTCCGGACGCGCAGGCTCAGGGGCCATGGCTCACGGGCCCAGCCGCTCCGCGGCATGTGGGATCCTCCCAGACCGGGGCACGAACCCGTGTCCCCTGCATCGGCAGGCGGACTCCCAACCACTGTGCCACCAGGGAAGCCCTGGACCCTGTTTTTTGTTACTGTTTTTGTTATTGGAGAAAGCAGGTCCTTTGTCCAGAGAGTTACTTATGATCTGGATTTTTCTGAGTGTGTCTCTGTGGTGGATTTTAACACCTTTCTCCCCTGTATTTCTTGTAAGTTGATCTATCTAGATACTTTGTTAGATCCAGTTTTTCTTTGGGAAGACTACATATGAGATGGTGTGTCAGGAGGTGCTTATGTCCTGTTGCTTCTCTTTTTATTTTTTAAGGAGCAACTGGTAATTATTGCCTAGATCCATTCACTTATAAGGTGTGTAATAACTTTATCATTCGTCATTATTAGCTGGAATATTTCTATAAAGATAAGCTTTTTGTCACCAAGGCAGGATATATGCTTGATTCTTTCCTGTTTACTAAGTAGTTTTAAAAATAGTGTTCTCCAAAAAAAATTTTTTTTATCAATATGTACTTATGGATTTTTAAAACATATTTAGTGTGCTTCTATCTATGGCATTTATTATCACTTCTGTTGCTCAAATTATTTTAGCTTTGACCAGTGGGAGCTTCTGCAAGCTGGCTTCTACTCGTTCCTATACAACTCTGGTAGTTTTTGCTAGATTCCTTACTTTCTGGTGTAATAAGTTGTTACAGTGTAATACATTTCCCATGTCAGAACTGGAATCAGTCATTTCTCCAAGGAGTGAGTTAGCTTTTCTCTCATTTTCCTCCCTTTCTTCCTTCCTTCTCTTTCTTCCTTTCCTGGGAAGTGGTATTTAGAGACTACAGTCTGGGAGCCAGAAGTGTTTATTGTTGTCAGGTTGGTTATTTCTGTCTCAATGGGTGGAGCTAGAAAAAATTGTCTTCTTGAAATAAATTATGAGTCCAAATGATACTTCCAATTCAAATTTAGGACTCAGACTAATAAGACTTCCGTTACCCCCAATAATATCATTACTGAAAACAGTTTAATATATTTTTTTTTTTTGCGGTACGCGGGCCTCTCACTGTTGTGGCCTCTCCCGTTGCGGAGCACGGGCTCCGGACATGCAGGCTCAGCGGCCATGGCGCACGGGCCCAGCCGCTCCACGGCATGTGGGATCTTCCCGGACTGGGGCACGAACCCGTGTCCCCTGCATCGGCAGGTGGACTCTCAACCACTGCGCCACCAGGGAAGCCCAACAGTTTAATTTTTTTTCCAGCTTTTATTTTTTAATCCTTAGGGTAGATCCTTCAGAGATGTATAGTCAAATTACTGTGCTTTCAACTCATTTGTAATAGTTCTTCTCTATGTGTTTATATACTAACTGGATATACAACTAGGTTATTCGTTTCATTTTATGTTTGGATTTCAGAAATTTCTTTCTATAAAATTTTATTTACAATTATATAAAATATTGCCTTTGATTCTAAAGTCAAATATAAAAAGTACATTCAAAGAAGTTTATCTTCTATCCCTGTCTTTTCCTCCTTATATTTATAGCCATTAAAAAAAAAAGTTGAAGTTCATCATTACCTTTCAAAAAGTATAAGCAAATATATATCTGTAATTTCATAACCCATCCTTTCATGGATAAATAGTAGCATAATTTTACATACTTTTTTCCAACTTCTTTTTTTTTTATTACATTGGAGATCACTCCACAGTAGTATCTACAGATAGTCTTCATTCATTTTTACTGCACAGTACTCCACTGTGTGGATGTACCATAGTTTATTCAACCTATTGACGAGCATTTGGATAGTTTCCAAATATATTACAAAGAAGATACAATGGATAGCCTTGTGCATGCATATTTTTCTCTTTTTGCTGATTATTGTTAATATTAACATTTTTTTGATATTCTGTGTTAAAAAAAAGTGCTGGGGCTTCCCTGGTGGCGTAGTGGTTGAGAGTCCGTCTGCCGATGCAGGGGACGCGGGTTCGTGCCCCCGTCCGGGAAGATCCCACATGCCCCGGAGCGGCTGGGCCCGTGAGCCATGGCCGCTGAGCCTGCGCGACCGGAGCCTGTGCTCCGCAACAGGAGAGGACACAACAGTGAGAGGCCCCAACAGTGAGAGGCCTGCGTACTGCAAAAAAAAAAAAAAAAGTGCTGATTGTTACTCATCTTTACGTTTTTGTTTTTTTGTTTTTTGCCGGGCCGTGTGGCTCGCGGGATCTCAGTTCCCGATCAGGGATTGAACCCAGGCCACAGCAGTGAAAGCGCCGAAACCTAACCAACTGCACCACCAGGGAACCCCCTACTCATCTTTAATTTTTATTATATATCCTACGTGATTTTGGTTAGCATATTTAAAGTCTGAAAAGTATTTTTAATTAAAATTAAAAGATATCAAACCTTTTTGGTAAATACAAGAAGTGAGCTAGGGGCTTCCCTTGTGGTGCAGTGGTTAAGAATACGCCTGCCAATGCAGGGGACACGGGTTCGAGCCCTGGTCCGGGAAGATCCCACATGCCGCGGAGCAGCTGGGCCCATGTGCCACAATTACTGAGGCCCAGGCACCTAGAGCCCATGCTCCGCAACAAGAGAAGCCACCACAATGAGAAGCTCGCGCACCGCAACGAAGAGTAGCCCCTGCTTGCTGCAGCTAGAGAAAGCCCGACGCAGCAACGAAGACCCAAAGCAGGCAAAAATAAATTAATTAATTAAATTTTAAAAAAAAGTTAGCTATTTTTTAAAAAAATTTTAATTATTTATTTTTGGCTGCGTTGGGTCTTTGTTGCTGAGCGCGGGCTTTCTCTAGTTGCGGTCTTTGTTGCTGAGCGCGGGCTTTCTCTAGTTGCGACGAGTGGGGGCTACTCGTCATTGCAGTGTGTGGGCTTCTCATTGCAGTGGCTTCTCTTGTTGCAGAGCACAGGCTCTAGGCGCGCGGGCTTCAGTAGTTGTGGCTTGTGGGCTTTAGAGCACAAGCTCAGTAGTTGTGGCGCACGGGCTTAGTTGCTCTGCAGCATGTGGCATCTTCCTGGACCAGGGCTCGAACCTGTGTCGCCTGCATTGGCAGGCAGATTCTTAACCACTGCGCCACCAGGGAAGTCCCAGTGAGCTATTTTATAATCTAGTCCCATTTTTATGTTACACTTCAAAATAGCTGAGGCCATTATTTGCACAGACCACTTTTCATATAAAGTGACTATGAACTTTAAAAAAATTACAGCAGCAAATTGGGTATCTGGTGCAGTGGTGGAATCTTTAAGTTCACTTAGGCAATGCTTAGAGAAACAAAGTCAAACCTTCCTACAGCTTGTGGCAGTAGGGAGTTTTTTATGATCCCTTTGGCGGGGTCAGGATAGAACTCAGAAGGAAATCCTAGCCTGACTTTTCTGGCCATGGAAAAAGGTTGATTCTAAACGCTGATCTGATGGTTTCAGTCCATGACATCTGAAATTCAGTTCATCTTTTATACATTATTAACAACAAAATGGGGGAAAACTGAGTTGGCTTTCAGGGGAAATGGAAAAAAACAAGATCACATCTGTACTCTACTAAGTCCTCTGTAGATGTCAGGCTGGGGTGATAAATTGTCAGGCACTAAATCAGGGCATTAACCTTTCATTTAAACTGAAGCTAGATCCAAATAGCTGATGGCCTGCTTTCTAGATCTCTTATGTACCTGCTTCTTAAATCCAGTTAGTTCTCAAAAAATTGCCCTTTAAGGTTGGGGCCAGGGGAATAAGGCTGAGAACAGAATGAACCATTATAGAAGAACTTAGGTATGTGGAAGCAGAGACTCATTAAAATCTAAATCCTCTGAAGCTGAAGTTTGATCCAACAGCAAGGCAGTAATTATTTTAGTGATTGTATCTTAGTTGTTTCCCAGAAGGTGATAAATTTGGGATCAGTTCCTTCTTACTGTGTGTTCTGGTGGTCTTTAAAGTGAACCAAAGCTCTAAATTGCAATGCCACTGATAATTTAACTCTGATAGCTATGTTTTGTTTGTCTGTATGCCCGGCTTCTCGTTTTCTGTGAAACTCTTTGTGTTCTTTTGGGTAATTTTCCCCTAGAAGACACTTATAAGTTACTTCCGATTTTGATGCATCTTAAAATACGAAGTCTCTTGTGAAGCTCTTTGGTTCTTTTCTCCTTTGCTCCTGAAATAAATTCAGGTTGGTGGTTTTCTTCTAGGGTATGTGGTCTGGTCAAAACATTGCAAACCCAAGTTTTTAATTTTTCCTATAGAGTCCCCATTTTTTTTCCTGTGGTAAAATGAGATTGTCCTTTTCTGTAAACATCTTTTGTCTCCTGCATATCTCTGCCATGACTGTAAAGAAGTAGAAAGTATTTCTAGATTTGTTGAAATGAAGTAAAGTTCTATCAAAATGAGACGGACACTAAATAACTGATCAGGCAGGTTTTGATCCTGCAATTTTGTCCCTGTGTTGTGCAAGTTACCCGAAACCTGAATTCAGCCCTTGTGTGTCACCGTGAGAGGCATATCGCATGGCTGCATTTATAGGGTATCTGCCCTCTCTCTGTGCCTGTTCTTCCCTTTGAGTCTCTAGACCTGAGTTGCCAAGGGGCACTGTGAGTTGAGCCTGGACGTCATCTGACTGCAGGACCCAAGTTGAGGATGGAAATCTTGCTGTTGATTGTCCTTCGGCTGCCAGACTTTGCCTTCACCCTCCTCTTCCATCTCACTGCCCCCTCTGTATCCAGAACCCCGGCTCTCCACACACCTGCTTCGTTCTTCTTTCCCTGCGGAAGGTTTCTTTGCTTCTTGACTTACGAACTTTACTTCTTACCCCTTTCAGATATTGAAACTGGCAACTTTCAGTCATTGTATCAAAGTCTCAGCGATTTTCACTGGCTCAGACGCCATCCATCTCTGGTCCAAGGACACCATCACATAGAACAAAGACATCTTCATGGACCACTGTGTTTGGGGAAAAATAGTTCTCAGATGAAGGTTATAGGGAGTTGGGCAGACATCCCCAAAATATCTCCCCCAAACAGTAGCCATTGGTGGTGGCAGTGATTAATTTGTTCATTCATTTAACAAATATTTATTAAGCACAGACTCTATGCTGGAGTCTCTGTTCTAGGTTCTGGGGATGTGGCAGAGAACAAGTCATAGTCTTTATCCTTGTGGAGTCAGTTGGGAGAGACAGACAGTAAACAAAGAAGCAGGTAAGTATTCATTATGTGAGATGGTGATAAATGTTGTGAAGAAAATAAAGTAGGGGAAGATAAAAAGGGTGTGCTGATGGGGGCATCACCATTTTACATAGAGCTCTCTGACAGAGTGGCATTTGGGTGGAGACCTGATGGAAATAATGGAGCAAGGCATGCAGATAACCTCAAGAAGAACATTCCAGGCAAAGGGAACAGCAAGTGCAAAGGCCCTGAAGTGGGAATGTGCTTAATGCGCGTGGTGCACAATCAGCGGACAGGCCAGTACTATCAGAGGAGGGTGAGCAAGAGGGAACGTAGGTGGAGCCATGACGGAGGGGTCAGATCCCACAGGGCACTGTGGTCAGGGTAAAGCTGTTGGCTTTTACTTGGAGTAAGATGGAAAATCTAAGGAGAGTTCTGAGCACAGGAGTGAGGTGATCACTCAGGTTGCCACACGGAGGACAGTCTGCAAGGGGAAGGACAGAAGCAGGGAGATGGGCAGGGAGGCAAATTGCAATAATTTGAACAGAGAAATAATGTTGGCTTTGACCAGGGCAGCAGCAGCGGAGGTGCTTGAGAACTTGAGACTTTTTTGAAGGTACAATTGTCAGTATTTGAAGGTAGAGTTGACAAATTGTATGGTTAAGATAGAGGTGAGGCAGGATAAGGTGAAAGTTTTTGGCTTGAGCGATTAATTAGTAGGATGGACTTACCGTTTGCTTAGATGGGGAAGAATGGAAGGAATGGGTTTGGCGGAGACTCGGAGGGATGAGTTTTGGGGGAAACTGGGAGGGATGGGTTTTGGGGCAAGTGATCAACTTCCATTTTAGACATGTTAAAGTCTGAACTGCCTATTACATACCTAATGGGAATATGATTCTTCAGCTAATTCAATTGTGTTACAGGTGGGATTACACTAGAATGTTCTTCCTTCCTCACTTCACCTTGCTAACGTCTCTTCATTCTTCAGTTCCCAGCATCAGGGTCATTTGTCATTTTCTCAGGGAAACCTCCTTGATCCCTGTCCCTATGCCTGGATTGATTCTTCCTGTTATATGTGCACATAGCAGCAGATCCTTTCCTTTGTAGAGTTTACCATCCTTGGAATTCATGAATAATTTGTGTAGTTATTGGTTTAATGTTTGTTTCTTGTCACTGTGAATCCACAGAAGCAGATGGCGTTACGAGGTCTGTTGGAATAAAAAGAGGTCTTGTTCAAGTGAAACTGTTGGTGAAAAAATGAAGAGACAAACTTTGATCCTGCTGTTTTATGTCTGCTGTGTGCATATTATCTAAAAACATAGTCCGGGTCAGTCTGTGGGCCTCACAAGGACAGATAGTCCTGTTTTGTTCACTGTAGCCCCAGAATCCAGCAGAGAGCCTGGCACACAGGAGGCACAAAATAAGTATTTGTGTTGTGTTGAATCTGAGCTGTTTTCCATAGCAAGAGAGACTTGTATTGGCTTCAGACCCTTTGCTTATATTCAATAGGGAACAGCTTTCTGATGCTTAAAAAGTGTGGAGGAATGTTCCAGGCTTTGCTTTGAGATGTTCGTCTTTATTCCCATGCAGTTTTCATTTGGAGCCCCTGTTTGAGGCTTGGTGAATGCACATTTCAGTCTCTGAGACCCCTCTACACACTTGCTTAAAAGGATGTCATTCAGGGTCGCAGTAATGAATTTCAGGCAGATTTTAGTTTTGAACCCTCTGTTTCTGATTTAAAAAAAAAAACACAGTACACACAGACAAACCTTCCGCAACACCTTTTTAACTGGGGTTCTATTTTCTCAGCTCTTTAAAGCTTATTTTCCTTAGTAATTGGGTTTTTTTTTTTAAAGCCCAGCCTCCTTCTGTTATACAAGCCTCTCTTCCCTGTCGTGGTCTGAAGCTGTGCTCCGTTTGCATGGGCATCGCAGGCATTTCTCTGACAGCCACACAGATGTCCTGGATTCCACCAGCAGCTCTGCCAACCGACAGAGCTAGTGCCTTTCTTCAAACCCACAAATTCTACTTGGAGATGGTTAGGTTTTATGGAGACAAGGCTTTAACTGCACCCCAAAGCTGTGTCTCAAAAAATAATTCTTGCTGGTGATCTCTAGTGGAAATCTTCTGCTTGCTGACTAAGCAAAGCCATATTGAACAGCTACCCCAACCAGGGCTCCAGCCGCATGATTAAAAATGCTCCGGGAGGGCAGCCTTGAGCTGTCACCAGGCTTTTCCATGCAGGCCTGAGCTCCTGGCTGCTTGATAGAAGGGCTGCTCCCTTCTGGTGGGCAGAGCATCACAGTGGCTAAGGGGTTTTATTCCACAAGCTCCATTCTGGAGAAATTCCTTTGTTTCCTTTGAACTATTTCTCTTTCAGCCCACTCCACCACCACCACCACCCCCGCCCGCCCTTGCTTTTGTTCTATGCCCCTCCAGTGTCAGGTTTTTCTCTTTAGAGTTGTTTTCATTTGCTGGAGATGCTTGACATCTTTACAGAGAATTGAAGAACCGAAGGTGCTTCCAGGTGCTTTCACATCTCTGCTGTACCTTCCCCTTTGCCTTTGAACAACCTTGCTGCTTTCCGCACTGTGGGCCTGTGTTGCAGCCTCCATTTCTTCTTAGCCCCTTTCTTCTTTAACCTTGGGATGTGACAGCCCACAGTATGCTGAAGTAACACTTTGAGAAGACACCAGTGGCTTTCTTATTAAGATTAAAAAATAATCTTTTCTCTGGCCTCTTCCGTGAGCCGCTCTTGAGACAGCTGTCCAGTTCCTCATTCCCACCATTTTCTTGTTTCTCTGATCCGCAGCGGCATGTGCCTGGTTTATTCCTTCCTCCCCTCCCTTGTGCTCTTCTTGCTGTTCGTTGCTTTTTCTTCTCCCAACCAGTTAACTCTGGTGGTTCTCCAGGACGTGGTCTGGGCCCTCTGCTTATCTTGCTTTAAACTTGCTCTTCACTGAGGAGCACATCCATTTTCACCCTCCTCTGATTACTGCTAAGTTTGTGTTGCTTCCCGGCTCTGGCTCTACCTTTTTTTTTTTTTTTTTTTTTTTTTTTTTTTTTTTTTGCGGTACGCGGGCCTCTCACTATTGTGGCCTCTCCCGTTGCGGAGCACAGGCTCCGGACGCGCAGGCTCAGCGGCCATGGCTCACGGGCCCAGCCGCTCCGCGGCATGTGGGATCTTCCCGGACCGGGGCACGAACCCGTGTCCCCTGCATCGGCAGGTGGACTCTCAACCACTGCGCCACCAGGGAAGCCCTGGTTCTACCTTTTGAATTGTGCCTTCCACACTTCTTCTTGGCTGTAATAGCTCTTCAAACTCAAGCATTCACAACCAGACCTGTTATTTTGTTATTTTCCCCTTCAGACCAAATATCCCCTTTTACTTCTCATCTCTGGTGGTTGTCCTGTGTTCTCTGACCCTGTAGGCTGGAATCCTCAGAGCATCCCTTAACTCATCTTTCTCTCCTTTCTCCCATACCTTGCCATTCACCAGGTCCGGTTGATTTTTCTTTCCTAGTTGTCTTTGTGGTCTTAGAGGAAGGAAAGAAATTAGCATTTATTGTCTGCTTGGTGCTGCATTTTGGGCTAGGGAAATCATCTCATTGCATCCCCAAATCTTATGCGGTAGGTAGATCTTGTGTCCCTGGGTGCTCTGAGAGATCAAGGCACCTGCCCAGGACTGCCCAGGTGGGCAGCAGCAGAGACAGGAGTCTCGCCTGATGCCAGGGGTGCAGGCTCTCATCGCCTCACAAGACACCAGCTGCCGTTTTACTCTCGGCCTCTGCCCTTCCATTCGCCCTTCATGCTAATCTACTCTCAGCATTTCTCCTGTCACTCTTCTGCTCAAAAACCTTCAGTGGCTCCCGATTTCCCACCAGAGGCATAGCATTTTCATTTTGAATATGAAGACACTGAAGCCCAGAAGAAGGGAGGAAGTTGTCCCCAAGGATGTGGCTAGCAAGTAGTTGGCTGCGGTTTGAACTTCCAGAACTTCTGACTCTAAGTCTACCGTGCTGTGCTTCTCAGCCGTTGAAGATCTCCTGCCCAGTTCTCAAGGCCCCCCATCTCCCCATCTAACCTCATTTCCCACACTGACAGAACTCAGCTTCCAGACTCTTTGACCAGTTTCCTTCACCCTAACTCTGAGGCCACTAACTCTGGCCTCTTAGCCACCTTTGCTTATGTCCCTAACTTGCTGGGATGTTTTCCTCCCTTCCTTGTACCCATCTTAGCCCCTCACTTGCCTCAGGCCTCACCTCCTCCCAGAAACCTGCTTCACTTAGTTTTCATGGATCTCACTCCCTAAATTCCACACCACATAATTAATTACACACTTAATCATAGATTATTACACACTTATTACATAGATTAATTACACACTTAATCATAGATTATTAATGATAGATTTGTCTTGTACTGTTTGCTGCTGTTTCCTATGTCAGAACCTGTTCTCCTCTGGGGACCGTGTCTTCTAGATTTGTTTTTCTACTTCACCTTGTTGGAGGAAGGAGGTGACTTAACTGCAAACAAGCACCTGGAAAGAAACCAAATCTTGGATTGGTTTTGTCCCTCACGGTGCTTTGTAAGTGCTTGTCCATCAGTTGGGACCTTCTCTGGTGCTGAGAATCTCCAGCTGCCCTTTCACTCCTGGATGATGCCGCGGACTCATTGGGGACGAGCCTCCCCAACTCCACCGTGGGGAAATGGTGACAGGCCGTGCAGCGTGGCATCTGGAAATGGGGGCTTTCACCTGCCGGTGGTGCCTGGTAACACCACAGAGTTTGCAGTAAAGAGGACGGAGTGAGAATTCTAGTGTTCCTCTGTGCAGAGGGCAGATGCCAAAGGGAAACAGAAGTTCATTCAGACCGGGAAGAAGGCCCAGTCTGGCGCCTGCCTACGTGGTTACTGTTGTCTTATTATTTGTGGCCCCCACCAGAGAGGCCATCTGCCTGACAGCCGTCCTCAGCCCTCTTTCTCTCCTTCAGGTGACCAGCCATGAGTGGGGTAGGGGGAGAGTTAATAGGAGCTTTTACATTTTTATCTTTTTATAATTTATAAAAACGTTCTTTTATTATTGAAGTTTTCACACACGCCAAAGTTGAAAAAACAGGACGATGGACCTTCTTTTTCCCAACACTCAGCTGTAACACTTACCAGTATTTTGTTAATCTTGTCTCCTCCCCTTGTAGTTCTGTTTTTTTGTTTTGTTGTTGTTTGTGGCCACCACTGCCGCCTGCAGTGGAAGCGTGGAGTCTTAACCACTGGATCGCCAGGGAAGTCCCTGTAGCTTTGTTTGTAAAAACACTGTACAGTTTGGTCTGGCCTTAATGGTTAGTGGCGTTATTTTTTCTTCCCTTAGCAATTTGTCCCTGTTGCTCAGAGCAGTCCAGGCAAATGGTTCTCAGGCCACTGTCCTGGCACATGGGGCTGCCTGGCTCTGCCCATTCATTTGTTGTTTGTCTGTCTTTCTTTGATCCTGTTTCTCCACTTGCATTCGTGACATTCTGGTCAAGAGCCGGTTCCAGTGGTCTTTAATCAGAGGACTTTGGAAGCCTGTGAGGGTCTCTTTCTGTCATCACGGTGACTGGGGATGCTGCTACTGGCATTTAGGCTGGAGGCTGGCAGGGGTCCAGGTGTGGGGAGCACAGATGTTCAACAGCCATAGCTGTGAGGGACCGTTCTGCATTGTGAACACCTGTTCCGTCCACACTCAGTCATGCTGCTGGGCACGCCTAATGTACAATGTGGATTGGGGATTGCCTTTCTCTTCATGCCTTTTATAAACGCTTAAAAGTTTGATATAATCCATTTGTTGATCACTGTTGATTCATGTAATCAGGTGACTGTAACTAGCCTCTGGTCCTTTCTGAGGGTTCATCCTTGGTTGCAAACCCTTTGGTTGTTTTACTTGGGAAAATGGGGTATCTTGCAGCCTGTGCCCCAGCTCTCGTTGCCTGTCCCACGCCTTATCGCTGGCATCCTGCCAGGCCCAGTGGAGAATGGGGATGGAGACAGTGACATTCAGCTGCAGGTCATTCACAGCTTTTGGTGCCCTGGGGGCAGCTGAGAGGGAGGTTGTGGATCAACCTTGAAGGGATTGTAAACTCCTGGGGGCAGGGCTTGGTGGCTATTCTCCTGCCTCTTCCGGCCCTCAGCCTGCTGCTGCTGGGGAGGAAGCGCCCCTTAGCAGGCGGTAGCTGATTATCTCGGGTGCAGTTGGGGAGCCTCTGCAGGCAGAACATGGAAAGTGACAACTTCTGAGTTCTTTTTATTTTCAGTCTCACTGGAGATGGATGGCAGCCTTCCACTGTGGGAAATGAAATGTGTTCAGGCAACTTGGGCCCCAGGCGCAGATGAGAATGGGTTAGTGGGCACTGAGGAAGGAGCAGGGGCTGGAGGGGGAGAGGCGCACTGTTAGTCATTACTAATCCGTGACAGCTGCCAGCCAGCCGCTGGCGGTTAGCACCCTACTGCACCCGGGACACAGGGTCCCTGGGCCTGTCCTTTCTGGAACACTCCAGGGCCCAAACTGTCTCAACTTGTGTGCTGTTCCAACCTCAAATCCACATGGAAGATGCAATTGGTAACTTAACGCAGGATGAGGGAAGACAGAGGCTGAGCTGAGTAGATGGTCCAGCCAACATGCTATGGGTATTGGTGAGGATTTCCCTGGCCTGGAACTCTGGATTATTCTAGCAAAGTGTTCTTGGTGTGTGAGATGATTTTCCGTGGCACCCCATTACAGTAAGATCGAATTAGCGAATGAGGAAGGTTTTTCTCTTTTTTAACCCTTACCCATTTCTTTTGACGTGGCTTAGGAGAAGGTCTGAGTACAGTTTTAGTATGCCTCTAACACCTACCTCTAACACCTGCCAGTGTCCCTTTTCCTTTACAGAGTCTCAGGCATGCTACAGTATCCAGGTAGAATTTGACAATATTTTGTTTTTATTATATTCCTTTTTCTGGTTACCTTCCATATATGGCAAGTGATACTGGTTTTCATGTGTGCTAGTAATATGCAGTTTCCTTTTGAAATACATTTTCTGAAGGGGGAAAAAAGAGGCTGTTAATTTAAGAAAACAATTGATATAACAGGTGATGTGCTGAGATGGCACAGCATCTTGAAGATGCTTTTCAAATGACTAAAAATCCGGAAGTGCTGTTTTAATATTTTGCCTACGTGGTTTTTCTTTATGTTGAAGCCAGGCCGACAGTGTCAGCATGGGATGCTGAGTGTGGGCCCTGTAGTGCCGAGGCCATCGCCATGATGGTCTGTGGTTTGTATGTCTCCCTCCACCCCCTTCTGTATTTATTTGTTCATTCAACGGATACATTTTGAGTGCCTGCTTTGTGCTGGATGCTGTGCTGTTTGCAGGCAAACAGGGGTGGTCCATGCTCTCTAATAGAAGAGACAAGATTGTAAAAACGTAGCTGGGATTCAGTGTGACGAGCGTACTCACGGAGGGACGTGCTGCAGCCCTTGAACTGGTATTGTGAGCCACAGGGAGGTCGTGCTGAGTGGGTCAGGAGAGCTTCCCAGAGGAGGAGGTATTTGGGGTGGGTCCTAATGAGTAAGTAAAATGTAACCATTCATAGGTACTCAAGGCAGAGAAAGGGAATTCTAGGCAGAGGGGATGGCATGAATAAAAACATGAAGGCCTGAAGAAACATGGTGAGTTCAAGACTCTTGTGTATATTTGGTGTGGCTAGAGTGTAGACAGTACGCCTTAACTGTTAACACCAGCCCTATGGGGTAGGTAATTAGGATTAGCCCCACTTTACACTTGAGGACACTGAGGCATGGACAGGATAGTAACTTGGCAAAGCAGAAGCTGAGGTTAGAGGCAGGCCTCCATTAGCTCAGAGAAGGTTTCCTGAGTTGTTCTGAAAAGCGTGCATTTGATCTTGAAGGCAGAGGGAGAAACTGAAGGTGATTAAACAGGGCGGGACTGGGTGAAATCTGCCTTTTCTAGAGATTGCTCTGGCAGTGTGCCCTCCACAAGTGAAGCGTCACTTGAAGTTTGTTCCGTAAGTGAACACTTGAATGCTTTGCTGTCAAGTTTGTTTTGAATCAAGCACCTAGTTATTTCCTAGCATGTGTCCCGCCCTCCCCCCACCCCATTGTAGCTTTTGTTGATGTTGTTTCTCTTCACTTGGTTGATGTTTAAGTGATTGATTCGGTTCATAGTGTTTGAACCTCACCTTAATGTCTAATAATCAAGATCAGACTTTCTTCCTAACACAGCAATATTGTGCGGTAAGGCTGGCTCACAGTTCAGAGGAAATGCCAGCTCCAAGAAGGCAAAGGGCTGTAATTACTTAAAGTGACCTCATTTAAGAATTTTGAGTGACCGTTTGATTGTCAGAGTTCTGCATACATTGTATTTTATTTCTGTCCAGGTTTCCACTGGCTGAACACTTTGGTTATGAGCTGAGTGTCAAGGCCAAATATTGCATTTTGAAACTGAGAGTCAAACTAGCAATTTAAACTCCTGACTTTCGTACCTGTCTGTGAAATTCTGATAAATGAAATGGAAATCTAACAGGGCTGCTGTGTTACGAAATACTGACTCTGCCTCTCCTTGTAGAGAAATCTCTAAGGGAAAATCATTTTAGCATATATAAATATATTAAAAAAATATATAACACACCTTTTCCCCCCCTTTTTTTAGTCTTCTTTTCACTTTCTTGATTTGCCCCATTTGTGATTTCCCATTCAAATTAGGCTTGTTTGAAACCAAGGGTCCCTTGAAGAGGCACTTGTGGTAATTTTGAAAATGAAACCTACTCCTTGAAAATACTTCAGCCTAGCTTGTCCACCTTCCTGTCTGTTTCTGCAGCTGGTGCTTCTCACCACTTCCCCACATCCTCTCTTCCCCTGGGGCCAGCTCCGCTGTGGCTGCCTAGTTTAGGCTCTTGCCCTGATCGCGTTCCCCACCTCCTTTACCTGCAGAGGTGTCCTTTCTGACCCCTCGCTTTGGGAGCCCGAGAGTTCTTCTCCTCCGTCTCTGGCTGTGGTAGAGGATAGGGGCCCCCTCCCCTCAGAGCATAGGAGAGCGGGTGTCTGTGCAGACGCAGGCTGGCTGCCCAGGGCACTGACATGGGTTTGAGGCATAGGAGGACTCTAAAGCCTTGCTAACAAAGCTTGCATGCCCATGATCTAGTGGTACCAGAACTACTTCTACTGTCCCCCAGGATCCAAATTTGAGAACTGACTTTCAGCTTGCTCTGAATTAATCAATGGTAAAAGGCAGATCATAAAATCCTCAAGAACATGGATCATATGTATTATTTGGATGCTGTATACCAATGCTCACTGGCTTTCATTCTTAATAATTGTTGTTTTAAAAGGTTTCTCTTCTTATAAATATTTATTTATTGTAGCAAATTTAGGCAAAAAACAGTTAAAAAAGAAAAAGAAAGAAAAGAAAAAGAATAATCCCACTGCTCTCAAAAAAATAATCCCCGTTACTTTTTTGGTGTACATCCTTCTGCCATTTCTTATATACACAGGTGCATGCAGACATATGGGCTTATGTAAGACACTGTTTTGGAAGTTTGATCTGCTTTTCAGTTAATACTTACTCTGATCATCATTCCAAGGCATTAAATATTCTCCTAGGATATCTTTTAAACGTCCGTAGGACATTTTTTGTATGAATGAACGAAAGTGTTTATTTAGGCAGCCCTTTCTGGTTGGACATTTATGTTGTTTCCAGTGTTCCTGCCACTCTTGATATAGCATTAAGGTGAGCTTTCTTGTAGCTATTGCCCACGACTCTGGAACATTTCCTAGGATAAATTCCCTAAAGTGGAAGTGCTGGGTCAAGCTTTTCTTTTTTGAAGCTTTTGGTGCATAATAATATTTACTTTTGTTTCTCTCTAGACACTACAACAACAGGAATGCAAACTTCTCTACAGCAGAAAAGAGGGTCAGAGGCAAGAGAATAAAAACAAAAATAGATATAAAAACATCCTGCCCTGTAAGTATCAATGTATTTCTCCATAATAGTCATTCTTGGAGGTTTTGATTCCCAGTGTCTCAGTAACTTTTCTGGGGGCCATGTGCTTTCTCAGCAGATCCAAGGCCTTAGCTTCTTTTAATTGTAAGTTGTTTCCAAAATAATCAGCTGTTTTGGGGATGGATGGCCTCATTCACTGAGTTCCTGTGATGTTGATTACGGAGTAAAATTGCCACTGGGAGGCTTAGTGTGTGGTTGTTTCCTTCTGTTAATTAATTTTGCCTGTGTAGGAGAGATCATCTCAAGGCTTGCCATCTCCCAGGGTCTCACCATCAGGCTCAAGTGTCCCAGGCTTGTGTCCTTGCTTTGCAGCGCCCAGCCCTTGGGTCTTGGGGACGGCACGCCTCCTTTCTGGGGTTCTGTTCCCTCATCTGGGGAACAGACGAGCTCCTCCTGGGGGTTCTTCCAACTGTTCCCTTCATCTTTTCTGACATCCCTCATCCCTTGAGCTCAAATTACTGGAGATTCAGGTGCATACCTATGCTTTGCTCAGAAGTAGACCTTGTGATATTCATAAAGCAGTACCTCCTTTAACACCCAGGTGCTGCCAGGTAGAGCCTGAGTTGAACTGTAGTGAAAAAGAGGCCCAGAAGGATGTAGGCCTTGGGTGAGGATCCCAGAAATGGCACCACACAGTTGTGATAGCTCACCTCCCCTGAGTGCTGTCTCTGTGCCAGACTCTGAGTCCATATCTCACTTAATCCGTATCCCATGCACACAAAGCAGGAGTTCTTATTATCCCCATTTTAGGGACCATTTTAGCAAGGTCACATGTGGGAGTGAGTGGGAGAACTGGTACTGGAGCCCCCAAAGTCACTGTTCTTAGCCCTGAGCTCTAATGCAGGGTCTCCAGAGTGGGCTGGGTAAGGCAGTCTGCTATGGGACAGGGAAGGAACATTTAGAACGTCTCTTGATTTACATCCTTTATCTAAAAAAAAAAAAAAGAAAGTAAATTTTTAATCTGATGTGCAGCTTGATGGCAGAGCGTGCATAATGTTTTTACCCAATTTAAGAATAAGGCTTGTGTGGGACTTCCCTGGTGGCGCAGTGGTTGAGAGTCCGCCTGCCGATGCAGGGGACGCGGGTTCGTGCCCTGGTCCGGGAAGATCCCACATGCCGCGGAGCGGCTGGGCCCGTGAGCCATGGCCGCTGAGCCTGCGCGTCCGGAGTCCGTGCTCCGCAACGGGAGAGGCCACAACAGTGAGAGGCCCGCGTACCGCAAAAAAAATAAAAATAAGGCTTGTGTGTATCTATAATTGTATATATATTTCAGTGTTCAAAAACTTTATTATTGAAGTTTATTGGGTAGCATGATCAGGGGAGAGCACTGCTGTAATGTCTCCTCAGGCCAGAGCTATTTTGTCAGATACTGTAAACCCATCCCATGTGTGCGTGTGTGTCTGTGTGTGTGGCATAGTCTTTCTGTATACATAGGTGCACACACACAGTGTATATGTATATCGCATCCATATAGATATTTTTAATGTGTGCAGTTGAGGATGGGAGAAAGTGGAGGCATTTCTCATACTGAGGAGAGACAACGAGGAATTTGTAGAGAATCATTTTGAGCCACAGCATGGTCCTAATGACGTTGGGGAAGCATTGCCCTCTTTATGTCTTAAGTTTTCATTTCTGCTCAAGAGGGCTAAATGGTACTCATTAGTAAGATGTGGGGGTGTAGGAAAAGATGAAGGGAACAGTGGTATGCAGTATCTATTGATAAATAGAATATTATTGCCCTTTCCTCCCTTAAAGATCCCAATCAGATGTTTCTTCTGATTAACATCATATTCTTTAAAGATGGGGAGTCTGAAGCAAAAGAACATTATTCTAGTAAGACATACAACTTTATTACTATTTCTCAGTGTAAAATGTGTTGCTTAGGTGGAACACTCAGATTTTTTTAAAATCAGTAATGTACTTTTGTATAAAATTTGGTCAGTAGATACTATCATCAGAATCCTGTTGTCTAGATACTGTATTTAATTCTACTCCATTAAAAAAAACACCCTTTTTATTATGGAAAGTTTAAAATATATTCAAAAGTAGACAGAATAGTATAAAGAACCCACACGTACCCATCACCCAGCTCCAACAATTGTCAACTCCTGCCCAATCTTGATTCATCTATATTCTGATACACTTCTCTTCTCTTCCTGAATTGTTTTGAAGCAAATCTCAGACATCATGTCATTTACCTGTAGTTTACTCTTCCTCTAAAAAAACCCAAAAAAACAAAAATACCTTTTGTTTTGAAATAATTTTAGACTCACAAGAAGTTACAAAAATATATAGAGGGTTCCCAGGTACCCTTTATCCAGCTTCTCCCAATAATAATATTCTATATATCCATAGTACATTATCAAAACCAGGGAATTGACATTGCTACTTTATTCTCTTAAAGAAAGCATTATGAGGCATCATATTCAGATTATTGTTTAGGATTTAGTTTTTAATGTTGTTTTATCATGAAATGAGCAAAACTTGGACTCGTTGAGAAAGAACTGATTTGAATTGATTTGTCCTGAAGAGGTCTCAGTACCTTTGTGACCATGGTCTCTTTTTCTTCCAGTTGACCACACCAGGGTTGTCCTACACGATGGTGATCCCAATGAGCCTGTTTCAGATTACATCAATGCAAACATTATCATGGTAAACTTTGTTTCTCGTGGTGTTTTCTGACTGTATATTGCTAACCAGTTTTTGTATTTTAAATACTTCCTCATGGCCTGAAAGCAGTTTTCAAATGTTTGAAGTATTTTCTTCCTAAATTTCTAGCCTGAATTTGAAACCAAGTGCAACAACTCAAAGCCCAAAAAGAGTTACATTGCCACACAGGGCTGCCTGCAAAACACAGTGAATGACTTTTGGCGGATGGTGTTTCAAGAGAACTCCCGAGTGATTGTCATGACAACAAAAGAAGTGGAGAGAGGAAAGGTATGCTATATACTCTACTTTTTTGAAGTATTGGACATGTCAGGTTGAACATGTTAAGAACTGAATAGGGACTTCCCTGGTGGCGCAGTGGTTAAGAATCCGCCTGCCAATGCAGGGGACACGGGTTCGAGCCCTGGTCCGGGAAGATCCCACGTGCCGCAGAGCAACTAAGCCCGTGCGCCACAACTACTGAGCCTGCGTTGTGGAGCCCATGTGCTGCAACTACTGAAGCCCGCACGCCTAGAGCCCGTGTTCCACAACAAGAGAAGCCATCGCAACGAGAAGCCCGCGCACCGCAACGAAGAGTAGTCCCCACTCACTGCAACTAGAGAAAGCCCGTGGGTAGCAACGAAGACCCATCACAACCAAAAATAAAATGTAAATAAATTTATTTAAAAAAAAAAAGCTGAGTAAGCACAGTAAGCTTACTCTGACCCTCTGGAAAAAAGGGAGTAGGAGAAATTTGATTATGACGTACTTTGGTGTAGTTTTCTTTGTTTCTTCTTCTTAGGGTTCATGGAGCTTCTTGGGTCTGTGGGTTTATAGTTTTCTTCAAATTTGAATAATGTTTACTATTTCTTCACATATGAACTGCCAACCCACCCTGTCCTGGGATATCAATTACACATATATTAGGCTGTTTGAAGTTGTCCTGTATCTCACTGAGAATTTCTTCATTTTTTTTCAGTTCACTTTTTTCCCTCTGTGTCTGGGATAAGTTAGATAAGTTTCTTTTGCTATACGTGTTTCAGTTAATCTTTTCTTCTGCAGTGTAGAATCTGCTGTTCATCCTATCCAGTGTAATTTTCACAGTAGACATTGTCCTTTTCATTTAAGTTTTATTTGAGTCTTTTTAATATATCCTATGTCTCTCTTCTTAACATGTCCATCATTTACTGTACCTTTTGAACATATGGAATATATTTATAATAATTTTTTAAATGTCCTTGTTACTAATCCTATTATATATGTCATTTCATTTTTCCATTTTAGTGGTTTAAGGTAGGAGAGTAAATCCAGTCTCTTTTACCCCATTGTGTCTAGAAGCAGAGGTCATAAAGGGAGTGTAAGAAGGCCTGTCTGGTACCTTCAGGGGATTAGAGGACGAATCAATAAACATTGATTTCACTTGTCATGTGAACTATACTTAGGACTTGTAAGCATTTAAAAAATTAATTTGAACTATCCAGACAATATATTCAGATAAACATTCAAACGCCTTACAATTAAAATTACCTTTGTCACCATCCCTTGTCCACCCAGTTGTTCCCTCCTCCAACATAAACCCTCTTATCAGTTTGATGTGTATTCTTCTACACTGTCTTCTTGGCATTTGCATATGCATGTGTATAGTAGGCATTATATACCTACATTTGCACATGTACATGTATTTACATACATACATGCTCCTAAAGAAGTATATAGTGCTATTTTCGGACAAGTACTATATGAAAAAGTGCTGTCATCCAGTAACTTTATTGTGTATCTTGGTTTTTTTTCTCCCCACTAAATATATGTTCTAACTTCTTCTGTTAGTACATATTGACCTATCTCATTCTTTTTAGTAATCGCATGGTATTCCATGGTATGGATGTACCACCGTTTGTTTAACAGTCACATATTAGGCATTTAAATGTTTCAGTTATTGCTCTTATAAACAGTGCTGAAGTGAACAATCTTGTTCTTGCTTTTGTATGTGGTAAGTGTTTTTCTAGGTTAGATGTCAAGAAGAATTGCTAGGTCATAGCGGGTGTGCATGTTGTAAATTAAAAAAATTTTTTTTAAATTTTTCTTTTTTTCTCCATTTTTGAAATTTTTTTGTTTATTTTTTCTTGTTTATTTATTGTTTTTGCTTTTGCATGTTGTAAATTTTAATAAATTCTGCCAACTACCCTCTAGAGTGGTTGTCCCAGTGTACGCTCCCCCCAAGCAGCATATGCCTAGTACCCATCTCCCTGCACTCTTCATGACACTTCAGGTTTTTAAAAGTTATAACATCCCACACCTATAGAGAAGCAGACAAATCTCACTGAGTGACAGCTCTGTGTCATCTCTTTGTCCATTTTTTAATATGGAAAAGTTCTCTGTTTTTGTTTGTGTTCTAGTCAAAAGTTCTTTTTTTTAGATATACTTTAACTGGTTTATGTAAAAGTTGCATGGAATGTAGCAGTCATACCCTATAAAAAGACAGATGGGTGATTTTGGATATTAGCCCTTCTAATGTAATTTTCATATCAGTTGTGAAAGGCAATGTGATTTTGTAAGATTTTCGTTGTTGTACTGCTAGTTGCTACACTTTTGAATACCTTTGAGGCCAGGTCTGGTCATTGTGAAGCAAAGGCTTCCGCTAGCAGCTGCCTGCAGTAACAGTAGATGTTCTTGCATTAATGGACAAGTTAAAATGTCTTCATAGTTTTTGCTTCAGGTGAGTGTCACCTGCTCTAAGTATGGGAAGGAAAACTGAGCCCTCCATCCTGCCTGTTGCCTGATTGCAGTTGTAGGAGGCCACCTGTTCTCAGAGGACTTGGAGGCTGTGAAGAGAGGGTTCTTAGGTCACTTCAGAGGGATCAGGATTGGTCCCTCTCAGAAGAGCTGCCAGAAACTCCTAGAATAGACAGACATTGGGCCAAGTCACTCTGCCCCCCGCTCCTTACCTCCTTCTCCCAGCCTTTGTCTGTTTTCTCATTCTTCCTCTGTACTCTGCTGCTGGAGAGGAGGACATGATGGGCTTTCAGTCTCCCCACGAGCGTTTCTGGTAACTTGTTCGCCTGTTATCCCCTCCAGTGCACAGAAGAAAAACCAGACTCTGAATTCCCTTTGATTCCTGGGCTTTAATTTAAAAGCTAAAGTGTTAGCACTCACATTTTAGAATTTGTTTGCCAAGGTTTACATCAGAGTTTGGGAAACTGGGAGGAGGGCACAGTAGATTGCAGACATGCAGAGTCAGCTACAATGTTAGGAGTTGTGATTTGATTTGTCTTCTTTTGAGCGACCAGCAGTCCTCAGAATTGATTGGAGAGTGACAGCATTGCATACATTTAATAGTCAAAGTGTTTATTTGGGGATAATAAAAATTGTGTCAAATCTGTCAAAGAAGTTTTTGGATCTACAGGATCGTGGAGGGAAAGCTGAATTCAGAATAATGCGTAAAAGACCACATAAGCCATGTTAAGCAGAAAAGTAAACGCTGTCCATTAATTCTTCTGTTGACCTTTCCTCCTGCCATGTTTGTCTTCTTTCCCTCAGTCATTGACTGTGGGGACGTCTGCAGCTGCTCTCTGATTTCTCGGTTTATAACAGTGAATTTCTCTGTCTTCCTAATGCACAAGGTAGGTTTCTCTTGCTGATATTTGTGTCTTGGTTGTTGTTGAAAGTGAGTGGCATGGGTGACTGTTCCCAGGAAAAAGCAAGACACAAAGGCATTCTCTGCCCAGGGCACATCACCAAGTATACGCAGACTCATCTCTCATTGAGCAAAATATCTTCCTCTTTGGCAACCAGAATGATTCCTTTGGTGCCATATTCTCCAATCTGCCTGCTCTGAAGCCAGCAGCTATTGCAGGCTTGGCGTTCCCAGGCACCCAGTTAAGCGAAGGTGACGTGTGTAGCAGGTATCAGATGGATCTGGATATAGAAAAAGCAGCTGGTTCAAAACCCCATCAGCTGCCTTTCTGTGCTGGAGTTATTTCACACTTGGGTTAGATAAGGCGGGGAGACCTCCTACACTGGCACGGAAATGGACCAGACAGTCTGGCTCGTTGGGCAGCCCATCCACCTCCAGAGCCCCTGCTTGCCTTCCCTGCACAGTGACTGGTAGATCTCTGGAATTCAGAACTGAGTGCATGCTAGGCAGCACCCTCATACTGGGTAGTCCCCTTCTTTCTGCCTCTTTGGTTCTTTAGAGAGAAATAAACAAACACTGACTCTCCTTGGACCTGTGGCTTAAATTAGACAATTTTGCAACAGCGGCTTTCTCTTCCCACTTCTCCCTGGTTCTCCACACACCTGCTTTTCTTTTTGAGTTCTTCTTTCCTTCTTTCAAAACCCAACAGTTAGGTACCAGACAGGCCGTTTTCCATGTTAGTGGTCATCAAGGAAGACTTGAACATTGGTTTTCTTTTGGTTTCGGCTTTCATGTCAGAGTTCACAGAGATTAACTGTCTTTTCTCTGATCCCTTCCAGAGCAAATGTGTCAAATACTGGCCTGATGAGTATGCGCTAAAAGAATACGGGGTCATGCGCGTTAGGAACGTCAAAGAAAGTGCTGCTCATGACTATACGTTAAGAGAACTTAAACTTTCGAAGGTTGGACAAGTAAGTATATTGTCGTACTTTAGTGACTTTGGTAACTGCGCATGGTGTGCGCTAATCCAGGGTCGTGCGGTTACTCCTGTCTGCATACCTTCAGGCATTCGTTCACTCATTGAATAACATCCATCTATCAGGCACCTTCTATGTGCCAGGCACCGTCAAGGTACTACTGATACATCGCAAACCAGACCGGCACAGTCTCTGCCCCCACAGAGCCTAGGGAGGTGGAAGGTTAAGGAGTAAATAACCAACTAAGCTTTCCGATTGTGCTCCAGCTGTGAAAGCCACAGGATGGTATGTTAGAGAGTGACTGGGTACCCGAGATGGAGTAAACAGGGAGGGCCTCTCTGAGGGGGTGCCACACAAGCTGAGACCTGAAGGTGGAGCAGCATCCAGAGGGTCAGGAGAGGAGTGTTCTAAGCGGAGAGGGCAGCGAGTGCAAAGGCCCTGAGGCCTATTCAGTGACCAAATTCCATGGCATCAGCTTTTAATTGCTTGTAGTTCAGGTTTGTCCCTGGGGTGACTGACTTTGAATCCAACAAGATTTGGATTCATTTTAATTGCATGGTGAGAGGGGCTTACTTTTTCAAAGTCCTTTGGGGACACAAAGGTAAGCGAAATAGCCTTTGTCCTCAGGGAATTGCAGTCATGTAGCCGAGAGAAGCCACGTATACAAAGTCCTGTGCTTTCGAGCAGACACCGGCTGTCACACCCGTCTAAGATGCTGGAGTTCTGCCGAGGCTGGGCTTCCAGCCGGGGCATCAGGGAGACCGTCTCAGAAGAGGGTGGGCCTTTAGGTCGGGGTCTCTGTGGGAGAAGATGGTGGAGAGAGGGTCTCCCAGATGAAGTGTCATTGTCAGCCAGGGTTCTGAAGTGCCAATGTCAAGGAAATGGGGTTTACAGGGAATGAAGGCAAATGGGGAATTGAGGGAGTAAACTTGGGTTGAGAGAGGTTGGGACCAAGTTGGGAAGAGCCCTAACTCTCATGTGAAGAAATGTAAATTTTAGGGACTTCCCTTTTGGTCCAGGGGTTAGGACTCTGTGCTTCCATTGTAAAGGGCCCGGATTCGATCCCTGGTTGGGGAACTAAGATCCCACATGCCGCAGGCATGGCCAAAAAAAAAAAAAAAGGAAATGTAAATTTTATTCATTGGCTGGTGTTGGACCCGTGACGGTTCTTGTGCCAAGTGGACACATGTGGAGACAGGTGCCAGGAAGGTGCCCTACAGCCCCCCGAGGGAAGAGTGGGATGGAGTGACTCCAGTGGCCAGGACGCCTGTAACCAGGAGGGCTCTGCAGAGGTCTAGGTCTGATGGCCTCTCTCCACGTTTTGCTTCTTTTTCCTTCCTTTGGAAATGAATATGATATAAAATGCCAGAATAAACTCTAGAAGAGAAGCAAGGGATGTGAGAGACCCCTTGGGGGGTGAAGTCTGTAGGGTGTGTAGGGATAGTTTGGCTATTGGAGGAGGAGGCGGAATCAGACGTCGTAGGGTTTTGAGTCTGAGTGGACGGTGGCACTGTGGCAGAGGTCTGAAAAGCTGGAAGATGTACAGGATGGTAAAGCTTGAATCGTTTGGGTAAAACATGGTAGGGGCAATGGAAAGAAGGGGACCGACTGGAGATAATTGTGGATGTAAATGTGAAGGGGTTTGATGATGGCGTGAATGAGGGGCGAGGGCTGCAGCAGATTTGAGGAGGGAGGGAGGATGAAGCGCAACCTGCTGGACACGTAAAGTTTGAGATGCCTTTGAGACGTCAAGGCGAGGATGCCAGGGAGGCAAGGGTGGAGGCTGGACGAGGAGGGGCGTGGGATCTAGAGCATCGTGGATGGATTGGTTTTGATCGATGGGGATAGCACTTCTTGGCCACAGGAGGGAAAGAGGAGAAGGTGGCCACAGATATAGGGAGGGGAGCTGACAGGGATTTGCTCTAAATTCTCTATCAGGCCTGAGGCAAGGCCATCCATTGACATTCAAAGGGAATAAGAAGAGGCGAAATGTTTGAGGAAAGTGGGGAAAGGATGAAATAGTCATTGTGTAGCAAAGCAAGAAATCCAGTAAATTTCTGGGCAGTGCTGAGTGCCCATTGAGGTGGTGAAGATGACCATTCAGTGATACCAGTCACCTGGTGTGAGTTTTCTCCAAGGACACTCTGTTCCTTGGGTACAAAACAGAGAAAGTGGGTGGTTAGGTTTGTCCAGGCTTGGGGCTTTGCTGGGGCGGGGCGGGGTGTGTGTGTTTGTGTGTGCAGTGGATGGAGAGAGGGTGGAGGGAGTGGAGGTCTGTGATGGAGAGTGGCTGTGAGGAGAGTGCATGGAATCTGAGCTGGGCAAGCCAGCAGCAAGGGCAGGAGGAGGCAGGCGGAGGGTGGAGGGAGGGGCTCAGTGGTCTGGTGAGTTCCATGAGGTGGTCGGGGGACTGAAGTGAACTGGAAGCCTCGGCAGTTGTGGTCCAGGGTGGGATGTCAAACTTCTGATGTCAGCGGGGGTGCGGTTGTGGGGAGAGGGTGGAGGTTCACTTGGAGAGTCTGAGAGAGGAGTTGTCCAGCAGAAATGAGACAGAGATTTAGAGGACGTCGGACAAAGATTCCAGATAGGTTTTTCTTCAGGTTTAGTGATAACTACCCATCTTCTCATCATCAGGTGTTTCTCAGTAGCAGGTGGATTTTTCTTCAGTTTTAGTGATAAACCATTCTTCTTGTTATCGGAGATTTGGGAAGAGCAGGTACGGGAAAAGTTGGCGTTTTGGGTTTGTGTTTTGCACCCTCGGATGCAGGTGCTGGCATGGGACTGATCATTCCTCCAAAATTGCTGGTCACAGATTATCTGCTTTTTTGTAGAGCTCGTTCCATGTTTTCTAAAGTGCTATCACATGATCTCATTTATGCCTTCTGATTGCCTGGGAAGGAGGGGTGGGAGCAGAGACCTCAGTGGCCATTTACGAAGGATGAGGAGCAAGGATGCTCCGGGCGCTGGATCTCTCTCGTTCCCTGTCCTTTCTGTGACCCTGGTAGCCCCCTGATCTTTAGCTCACTGGTAACATCCAGAAAAATCTTTTTCTGACTCAGCAAATTAAATGCACATAATTCAAGAAAGGATCTTGATTGTGGTTCAGATTCCCTGGATGTTCTGAAGGTTACTGGTGGTGGACACTGGTCTAGTTACTCTCTCTCTTTTTTTAAATCCCCTTTAAAAATGTTACTTAGCTTGGATTGTCTCCAGATATGTCGGAAGAAGATGTAGTGATGAATAGTGCCATTACAGGGATCTAATCTGGGTAGACCCAGAACACGATGCTTTTTGGTTTTTCGTGGTCTTGGTATCCTTGTTGACCTTTATTAATGTCAGTCCTCAGAAGAGCACCAGTGTGCTGAGTCTCTTAACTGTCTCCTGCGCAGTGGCTGTGTGTTTAATTGACATTGTTTAGTCCTCACAATGGTATTGTGACAGAGATTCTTATCTCCGTCGGCAAATGAAGAAGTTGAGGCTTAGAGATGTCCAGGGGCCGCAGTGAGTGTGAATCCTGAAATTTGGGCCTAAATGCACCCATCTGATTGCAAAGCCTGTCTTCTTATCTGCTTTGCAGCAAACAGAGGTTTAAATATCATATTATAATAAAAGTGTGTATTGGGGGAGGGGAGGAGGGCCAGGTACAAAAAGACAAAGAGGAACAAGTGCTTGAGGGAATACCCGTTTTCTCATCTGGTGGGAGGAGGGCCCTGAGTCCCAGAGGCCTCAGTTTCCTCCCAGGTAGAGCTGCCCTTAGATGAGGAGGATCAGGGACCTCATCTGCCCCTGGCTGAGGATTCAGAGACTGATTCAGGCTGTATATAGTTTCCTGAAGAACAAATAGCCGAATGAGACATCTTTGTTCTTATGGCAGAGGCCAAGGGTTGCCTCCAGGATTGCTCAGTCAGACCCCAAAGTAGGAGAGATCTGGGAAACTCATGCAGGGGACCTGTAGCAGTGTGTGAGGAGGCTCTGTGCGGGCCCGGTCCCCTGGCTCACGTAGGATCTAGGAAAGATGGGGACCAGACGAGTCCTCAACCCCTTGATTTATTTAATTCTTTTCTGGTTTTTCTTGGCTCTACTCCAGGGGAATACGGAGAGAACGGTCTGGCAATACCACTTTCGGACCTGGCCAGACCACGGAGTGCCCAGTGACCCCGGAGGCGTGCTGGACTTCCTGGAGGAGGTCCACCATAAGCAGGAGAGCATCACGGACGCGGGGCCTGTGGTGGTTCACTGCAGGTGACCAACCCTCCCACCTCCAGGGTGCTGCCTGTCCTGTGTTCTGATGCCCAGGGGGCTTGTTTTTACCTGCCCATCCCCAGCTCTTTAACTGAGGGAAAATTTTAATCTCTGTTTGAGGCATTAAGGGACCACTTTGACCCAAAGTACATTTCTTCTAGATCCTACGGGACCACCGTGTACCTGGGGGTGGTGGGGCACAGGGTGGTAAACACAGTCCTTATTCTCAAGGAGCCCTTAGTCTGGTAATGTTTGCTTGGTTTTCTTTGTTAATATAATAATTTAGGATTCATCTCTTTGATTGTGCTTCTGTTCTCTTTTTCCATGGAAATAAGGTATATTTTTTCCCCTGACAATATACTTGTTTGCTTCAGAAGATTCGGACCGCTCCCCATCCAGGCTTCTAGAAGCCAGGCCCATGGCCTCTGCACCAGAGTTCGCAGGCTGCTGGTGCCCAAGCTTAGGTTTCATGATTATACTGGGGAAAGTTTGGTTTCCTAAATCTCTTTCATATGCAAGTAGATGTGTGTGAAATGTTATTTATTCAGTTCTTTAAAAGCTCCCTTTTATTGAGCACTTGCTCTATACCAGCATCTGAGCTCAGTGCTTTTCATCCGTTACTCATATTTGATCCTCACAACAACCTGTTCCACAGATGAGGAAACTGAGGGTCAGAGAGGTTAAGGGAGTTGCCTCAGGCACATTGTGCTGGAGAAGCTGGACTCCAAGCGTAGGATGGACTGAGTCCAAAGCCCTGTGCTCTTTGCTAATATATTTGCGAATATAAATGGACAATCTTATAAACACTCCCAAGAGCAGACATTGTTTCTGTTAATATTAATAGCTTGGTTTTGCATATAAAACCCTCATGAATGACTCCGTTGTCCTCGCTCTTCATCCTTCTGCCCACAGTGCTGGAATTGGCCGAACAGGGACGTTCATTGTGATTGATATTCTTATTGACATCATCAGAGAGAAAGGTAGGTCATCTGGAGGACAAGAAGCTACAGTTCCTGTTTTCAGTTTATGGAAGGAAAGTGCTAGTGAAAGTAGCCTGTAGAAGAGAATTGAGTGTTAAAATATTTTCACAAAAATCTAGGCCGGAGACTTCAGCTTTCAATATGTTTGCCAGAGAACAGAAGTGATGCTGTTTGAGCTTTTGGCATAAAACAAAGCCTACGAGCTGTGGGCGCCACTGCTCTGGTCTTTTGTTGAACATGCAGCTGCCTTGCTGATGGTATGGGACGGTGCTGTTGGAACGTGAGGGACCCCTCACTGCTGACCCTTTACGCTGTAATCTTCTAGGATCCTTGGTATTGGTCAGAAGGCCAGTGCTGTAGCCCTTGGAACATGTTCGGTTAGAACATTAAAGACTAAATTTGCTTTATCTCTGAGTCTGCTAACAGTTGTGCATTAAACCACTTCACATTGTCTCTGCAGTTTATCCTGATACTCCATGGTGCTTGCTTTGTAGGTGTCGACTGTGACATTGACGTTCCCAAAACCATTCAGATGGTGCGGTCTCAGAGGTCAGGGATGGTCCAGACAGAAGCACAGTACCGATTCATCTATATGGCCGTCCAGCATTATATTGAAACACTACAGCGCAGGATTGAAGAAGAGCAGGTACCAAGCCTAGAAGGCTGGCGTGTGGATTTTCAGTGGTTTTTTCTGGGCAGCTTGGATATGCTCTCCTTCCATGCAAAAGGACAGGCTCTGATAGATAACTGTCTTTCTTTGAAAAGGAGAAACAAGTTCCCAACCAGGAAGGGCCTCTCTGGAAACGAATTATTCCCTACTTCACAGCTCTGATTTTTCAGTATGGAGTAGCTCAGGAAGGGGCACCAGGCCTGACAGATTGGGGAAACAGCCACAGAAAAATTGGGATTTTCCCAGGCTCACACGGCAAGCTTAGAACGCAAAGCCTCAAAGTTTCCAGCCTGTTCCACTTTTGGTCCAGGCGATATTCATCCTGATTCCATCTCTTAAACGGACGCCTCACTCTTAATAGCACATGGGGGTTTGAGCCACCAATTTGGTCGAGTTGGAAACAGTAAAATTTCAATTTTAATAAGCCATGCATAATGAAGAACAGTGTGGCATTGGTGCCTTTCCATTGGAAGCTATTCATAACAGACACAAAGCTGAGTTAAAGAGGATTGAGCAGACTGCTCTTTTGGGAGCTTAGGCTTATCTCCCTCCCCAGCCCCAGCCCCAGCCCCATTGCTGTGCTGCAGACTGGATGGTGTCTAAACATCAACAGGATTTGCCTGCTTTACCCTGTTTATTGCCTTCCAGAAAACTCAGCTTCTCAAAATAGGACCTGCCACCTAATTGAAAGATTTCTAGCCCAGCAGCATAGCAGCCACGTTATCAAAGTGTGGTTAGCCAAAGTTAGTTAGTTAGTTTAGTAGGTTCTCAGTCCACCCAGAAATACTCACTAGATTGTTTCCTTGTACAAAAACATCTTCAGAAGCTGTGTGTGTATAGAAAGCTACCGCCAAATAGTGAACAAGCTACTGGTTTTGAACTTTACGGCTTTAAGTCTGACTTTGTGTTATTGTAAGTGCTGTGAACTGTTTAGATGGTTACTGTAGGCTATTTTATATTTGTCTTCCAGTTATATTAATTTGGGCCAGGAATACTTAAAGCATAAAGCTGCCCATAGAGAAGGACTCCTAATAAATACAAGAGAGGATAGTACAGTTGGTACAAATGGGAAGTTATTCGGGAATATCTTGAAGAACGTAATGTAGTCTTTTCTTGTTCAGAAAAGCTAGGGGGAAAGCTCTCTATTTCACTCAGAAGCTTTGGTTTTTCTTCTTGTTTTGGAGAATTTAGGGACTTTCCCTCCCAGCTTTTCTAGCACTTCAGATCTTCCCATTACTATATATGGTCCCTCTGACCCTGAATTTGAAGTTGTAATTTGGATTTAGGAACTACTTAAAAAAAAAAACAAAAAACCTTTATTGCTGCTCTTTTATTGGAGGTGAGGGGTAGGAGAGGTAGCATGTAGACAGAATGTAGTCTACAGACTGTAGACGATAGAAACTGAATGTCCCTGGTAATCCCATCCCAAGAGTACTAGAATGCATGCATGCATTCATCCACTCAGCCAATACTTTTTTGGTGCCAATATGTGTCAGCACATGAACTACTATTTGGTATATGAGCCTTTGGATTTATGTAGCCTAAATATATGTAGGCTTAGATTATATTTATTTTTAAAAATTAGATCCTGTAATATGTTGTTTTCTGCATTGTATTGTTTGATTCAGTGTAGGAACTTGCTACTTGATTTAGTGGTAAAGTAAGAAGTACTTTATTTTAGCAGAAGGTTTAAGTGGCAGACTTAAGAACATGAAAACCGGGCTTCCCTGGTGGCACGGTGGTTGAGAGTCTGCCTGCCGATGCAGGGGAAACGGGTTCGTGCCCCGGTCCGCGAAGATCCCACATGCCGTGGAGCGGCTGGGCCCGTGAGCTATGGCCGCTGAGCCTGCGTGTCCAGAGCCTGTGCTCCGCAACGGGAGAGGCCACAACAGTGAAAGGCCCGTGTACCGCAAAAAAAAAAAAGAACATTAAAACCACCTGATTTTTAAATTAAGCAAAAGAACAAAACTCATTTAGGATAATTAATTATTTTGAAATACAGTCATTTCCAAAATTATGAAGCATTGAGGACCTTTGGGAGTGGAAGAATGTGCTACAAAGGGATAAATGAAAAAAAGAAAAGGCAGTAGAGAAACAGCATTGGAAGGAGGAAATGCAGAAACAGGTGGGAATCTAGAGGAAATGCAAATGAGCAAGACTGAGAAAATTCTCAGCTCTTTATAAATGGACCTTCTCACATTCTGCTGTTTACTTGGAAGTAGATTTCTTTTGTTAACTTCCATTTCAGAATTAAAACAATTTTTTTTTACTTGCAGAAACAGTATAATGGAATTCCCTTTCCTGTTAACATTTTAACACATTTACTTTATCACTGATTCATATTCTCTCTCTCTCTCCATATGTATATACACACACACACACACACACACATATATAAATAACTTTATATATACCTATATAATTTTTTAAATGAAATGTTTGTAGGTTGCAAACATTAATGTCCCTTTGCCTCCAAATGCTCTGATGTGTATTTCCTAGAAATAAGGACATTCTCTTATATAACCATAGTAAAATTATCAAAATCAGGACATTAGCACTGATACAGTAACTATTTTCGAATCTATAGACCGTGTTCAGATTTTGCCAATTTGTCCTACTAATATCTTTCGTGTGGTTCAGGGTCACATGGTGCATTTAGTTGTCATGTAGTTTTAGTCTCCTTTAATCTGGAGCAGTATTCAATCTTTATCTTTCATGACCTTGACATTTTTGAAGAGTTCAGACCAGTTGCTTGGTAGAATGCTCCTCAGTTTGGATTTGTATGATGTGTTCTCTTGATGAGATTCAGGTCATGCATTTTTGCCAGGACGGTCACAGAAGTGATGCTGTGTCCTTCCTGGTGCATCACATCATGAGCTCCCTCTCAGTTTGTTTCACTCCTGGCGGTGTTAACTTTGATCACTTGATTAAGGTGTTTGTCTGATTTCTCCACTGTTAAGTTGCTGTCTTTCCCTTTTTAATTAATATCTTATAGGTAGATACAAGAAACTATATAAATGAACAATTTTTCATCATACTTTTTGCCTACCAGTTTTATATTCATTCACGATTCTTGCCAGGAAAAATTACCACTGTGACATTTGCCCAATGGTGATTTTCTCTTTCCACCATTCCCTTTTCATTTATTAGATGGAAGCCTACTATAAGAAATAGCTTTCCCATCTTCCTTATTTATTTATTCATTTATTTATTTATGTCAGAATGGGTTATAGTCCATTACTGTTACTTATTCTGTTGCTTAAACTGTCCCAAATTTGCCTAGTGGGAAGCTTTTCGAGTTGGTTCCTGTGTTTTTTTGATATGTTCCCATTTTTGATTACTTCCTTACTCTTTTTGACACCACAAGATGATCTAGGTTCATCTTGTACTTTCCCAGCCAGTTTTCTAAGGAGCCCTGATTCTTCTTATTGAAGAGTGGTATTTCAAAGCCAAGATCTGGATACTGGGTATGTTTGTTTGTACTGGTATAATATTCTTTGAATTGCTAATTAGCAAATTAATTACTTCTCTTGTCTAGCTCTCTCTATATAATCCCTCTCTCTCTCTCTCTCATATATATGTGTGTGCATGTGTGTGCGTGTGTGTATATATATATATATACACACACACACATATATGTATGAGGCCATGCCTACATTTGTCCTATTTTATTTGTTTCCCTAGCCTTGTGCTTCTTCACATATCTTCCATAATCTCCTTGGTTCAATAAAAAGGTGTTCTCACATTTGTTCATTTGTTTATTCATTCCTGCATTAATTAAAGTCAGTTGTATTATGTGCCAGGCACTGTGCCAGATCCTGGAAATATAGGTAGTCATGTTCCTGAAATGGAAATAAATCCATACGATGAAGCAGAAGGAGTTAGAGGGAGAGCATGGGGCATGTTGGGTGAGATTAGAAAAGTCAGCAGAGGCCAGATTTCGAGGGGGCGGGTCTTGCAGGCCATATTGAGGATTTAAAACTTTATTCTAAGGAAAATGGGAAATCACTGAGGATTTTGAAGCAGGGGAGTGACATAAGATCCTCGGGTCTTCCCTGGTGGCACAGGGGTTAAGAATCCCCCTGCCAATGCAGGGGACATAGGTTTGATCCCTGCTCCAGGAAGATCTCACATGGCGTGGAGCAGCTAAGCCCGTGCGCCACAACTACTGACGCTGCACTCTAGAGACCTCGAGCCACAACTACTGAGCCCGCGTGCCGCAGTTACTGAAACCCGCGCGCCTAGAGTCCGTGCTCTGCAACAAGAGAAGCCACCGCAGTGAGAAGCCTGTGCAGCGCAACGAAGAGTAGCCCCCGCTCGCCACAACTAGAGAAAGCCCGCGCACAGCAACGAAGACCCAACACAGCCAAAGATAAATAAATAAAAAATAAATAAATTTATGAAAAAAAAGAGATTGTCATTTTAAAAAGAGGGCCCTGGCTTGAGAGGGAAGGCTGGGTGGGCACGAGGCTTGAGCAGCTGCAGGGGGACCAGCGTCAGTGAGAACCGATGGTGGTTTGGACAGGATAGCAGGGGCTGATAGTGAGCCCAGGGAGAGCAGAACCAGTAAGATTCTGTGATTAGATGTGGAAGGAGTCAGGGTGTTTGTAATCCTGACATTTGAGCCCAGAGCACCCTGGATGCATCATCTTGTTGTTCCGTAACTTAGACAAGAGCATTTTCATTTTACTCTCTCCCTGCTCTGGGCTTTTGGGCTTGTTTGTAATTTAAGGTTTAAGAATGTAACTGGGTTTACTCACATGGAAAGATAGTTAATACCAGATGATTTTAGAGCCTCATGGTTGGTTCCTCCTTTCAACCTTGGCTGTGTGTCAGTTGACAAGACCGTAAGATTTATTATAAACATTGCAAGCGACTTGGTAACCATGCTATGTCATTGAATTCCAGTGGAGGATAGATAAATTTCAGATCATTTTTTTAGACCTCCTCTGAAATAAATTTCCCTCCACTCCTCAAAGCAAAATAAAACAAAATGGAACAAAACAGCCCCTACTCCCTGAGAATTTTTCTTGACCTATAAGACAGCCTGGGCTGTCATGGTTCCGAGAAACAAACCCATCTGACTTGTGAATCAGTTTTATTTCTTGTTTTTCCAAAATAAGCTAAAAAGCTCCAGCATTTTTATGTTATTCCTCGAGCTGCTATGATTTTTAAAAATAATTCCTGTTCCATTTGCATTAATTATTCCTCATTGGAAAATTCTTTTGTCATCACTTCATGTAGAAATATTGATTTTGATTTTCAAGAAAGTGTGTAGTAGGGAGAAAGAAATGGGTGGGGGGTGGAGTTTCAGTCATGCAAGATGATGAGGTTCTAGAGATCTGCTGTACACCAATAGCAAGTGGTTAACAATATTATACTGTACACATAATGTTTTGTAAGGAGGATACATCTCATGTGTTTTATTTTAAACCACAATTTTTAAAAAAGTGTTGAGTAGAAAGCATCTTTATGCTTCAGTTTATTTATTGTATATTTAAATTTTTTATTTAAAAAAATGAGTTAGGGGCTTCCCTGGTGGCGCAGTGGTTGAGGGTCCGCCTGCCGATGCGGGGGACGCCGGTTCGTGCCCTGGTCCGGGAGGATCCCACGTGCCGCGGAGCGGCTGGGCCCGTGAGCCGTGGCTGCTGGGCCTGCGTGTCCGGAGCCTGTGCTCCGCGACGGGAGGGGCCGCAGCGGTGGGAGGCCCGCGTACCGCAAAAAAAAAAAAAAAAAGAGTTAGGATTTTTAAACTTTTAAGTAAGTGATGCTCTCTGTCAATTCTTCCAGCTAATATTTAATTTTAAATTATATTGTATCTTTAAAAAAATTACTTCTTATGTAAGTCAGCATTTCAGTGCTAAAAAGTGTATGGCTGCTATTCAGAGGTGATTATTCACAAGGACTTTAAATTTTTTTTTTTTTTTTTTTTTTTGCGGTACGCGGGCCTCTCACTGCTGTGGCCTCTCCCGAACGCACAGCCCAAGCGGCCATGGCTCACGGGCCCAGCCGCTCTGTGGCATGTGGGATCTTCCCGGACCGGGGCACGAACCCGTGTCCCCTGCATCGGCAGGCGGACCCTCAACCACTGCGCCACCAGGGAAGCCCAGGACTTAAAATTTTTAAAACCAGTTCAAAAAATTCAAATACTATATAGACTCAATGAACCATTTTCTCCTCGGATTTCTTTTTTGCAACTTCTTCCCTAGACTATAAGTTCTGTAATGACTGCAATTTATAATAAATTGGTTTGGCTGCTTTAACAGAGGCTAAATAATAGTGCCTTAAACAAGATAGAAGCTTATTTCTCTATAGAAAAGTCCAAGCTGGCAGGCAATTTGGGGATCAGAGGGTATAGGGCGGGGACCTAGGTTCATCCAGGGACCCAGGTACATTCAGTCTTGTCCCCCTACTGTCCTTTAGGATGTTTCCTTTTTCACATGGTTGCAAAGAGTAGGAGGAAGTGGAGGGCAAGCAGCTGCCTGTTAACGTAGGAGTCAGACTTTCTTTGTTGAGGGTCAGACGGTGAGTCTCTTAGGATTCCCAGTTACATATGGTCTCTGTTGCATACTCTCTCTTTTTTTTTACAACCCTTTAAAAACCATTAAACTTGTGATGAAGTAACTATTCTTACAAGCCTTGCAAAAGGTCTGGGCTAGGTTTGTCCCATAGGCCATTAGTTTGCCAACCCCTGTTTTAAGGTTATGACTAGAAATTGCACACCACTTCCTTATCTGTTAAATATGGCTGGGACTTCCCTGGTGGTCCAGTGGTCAAACTCCACGCTTCCACTGCAGGGATCGCGGGTTCGATCCCTGGTAGGGGAACCAAGATCCCACGTGCCATGTGGTGTGGCCAAAATAAATAATAAATAACATAAATAATAAATAGGGCTAATAGTATCTATTTCAAAAGGTTGTTATGAGGATTAAAATGAGATAATATATTCAAATAGTGCCTGACACAAAGCCAGTGCTTAGAAAATTTTAACTGTTTTTACTGTAATAATAATTGATATTTAACTCTGTGAAAGAGAATTAGAACATTTTTCTTTTATCTCCTGATTTTTGTCATGGTTTATGACATTTATATCTATAATTATGACAGTTGTTCAGTGTTAGTGCTGTATTTAGATCAAAACTCTAGTCCTTTTATCATGGTATCTGTTTCTCTGAATTCTTTGTTTTGATTTTGATTTCTCTCTGTTGGCTAGATTTCATTACTAGCTGTTTTTTTTTTTTTAAGATAATTGCATTCTAAGTTTTTGCATGCTTAAAAATGTCCGAACATTGGTTTTATATCTAAAGGGTAACTTAGTAGGGTATAAGATTCTTGTTTTTTTTTTTCCCCACAGGATTTTTTGGAATTATGTGGCTGTGTTGGAGTCTAAAGTCAATTTGATTATCCCCCCTTATATGTGACTGACTTTTTCTGCCTGGAGATCCAATCCAGGCATATTCTTTATCGTTGATGTTTGGGAGATTGATTGTGAAGTTTTTCCTTTTAAAATGCAGATTCAAAAAAATAAATAAATAAAATAAAATGCAGGTTCAGATTTTTTTTTCCTTTGAGATTTCAGGAACATTTTCTTGCATTATGTCCTAGAATATTTTTTTATGTTTTATTTGTTCCTATCTTCAGGAATTCCATAATATATATCAAATCTCTTAATAGCTTTCTCCATCACTTTTATGTATTTTTTTTTTTTTTTAATTTATTTTTATTTTTTTTTTTTTTGCGGTACGTGGGCCTCTCACTGTTGTGGCCTCTCCCGTTGCGGAGCACAGGCTCCAGACGCGCAGGCTCAGCGGCCATGGCTCACGGGCCCAGCCGCTCCGCGGCATGTGGGATCTTCCCGGACCGGGGCACGATCCTGTGTCCCCTGCATCGGCAGGTGGACTCTCAACCACTGCGCCACCAGGGAAGCCCTATGTATTTTATTAATAGTTTAAAAAATATGTTTTCCTCTAGACTGTTTACAATGTCCCTTTCTATGTTCTTAGTTATTTAATTTTTTGCTACCTCTAATTAGACTTGAACTTACTATATTTTGTGTCTTTCTTTTATTTCCTTTTGTTGCTTCGCCAGCTTGCTTTTCCTCTCCTCTGTTGTCATATAATCTCTTATTTACGCTGTTTTTTAAGAAAGCACATGTCTGTAAAGTCTGTGATATTAAGGCAGAACTATTTGTGTTCTTCTTCTTTCTTTGTTTAGGTTCTTTTTTGATGTGTCTTCTCCATCTGCCTTTTGCTCTTTGCTCCCTTTTTCCTTTTTTTACCTTCCCCCCTTCTTCATATAGGCTCTGTGCTGACCCCTTCATTACTGGATAGTCCATAGCGAGGGGAGGCAGGGTGGCTGAGGAGGTCCACAGCTTTGCTTGGGTTTGTTGTCTCAGTGCCCTGTTACCTTCGCCCTGGGAGCACATCCGTGTGTTGGTGTTCAGGGGGTCATTCTGACACTTTGCAATGCCTATAGAGTCAGAGGGGTTAATAATGCTCCCTCCTACCCTGCCTCTCCTCTAGGCCACCTCAGCTGGGAGGGTGGCAGTGGACGGCAGAAAAGGCTCTTCAGACTGTGGGCCTTTCTACTCTGTTGAACTGGCTCTTGACAAGCCTTCCCCCACTTCTCCTATGGCCTGCCATGGCTCAGCTCCAGGCCTTTCACTCCTGGGACAGCGACATTCAGGGGTTTCTTTTTCCTGCTACCACCTGAGGGGTATGTGTTACTTCTCAGCTTCCTTCTTATTTTGGTCCAGTTTTCACAGTACTATATCAGAGACACTTTATAGTTTGTAGATTGGAGTTGTAGCATTCCCTTGTTTTATGTATAGTAAGATTTTCCATTTTTTATTTAGCTGTTGTTTTTGGTGAGTTTTGAGCAAGGAGAGGAAAAAGAAATTCCACTGGTGGATTTAAATTTCTTTTATGCTTTACATTTTATTTTGAAAAATTTAAAACATTCAGTACCACACCCATAATAGACCATTTCCTTTTGTCACATTTCTTTCAAATCTTTTTTCTTTTTAAAAGCAGTCAAGTGTAACCGCTATATGGCTGAGATTCCGTTTGACACCCACCCCCAGGGCCACCACTCATCTTCACCCTCGGAACCCCAAGGCATTAACTAACCTTGCAGTCTCTTTTTGTATTTAAAAATTTTTAAATACAAATATCTGTATACAATATATGACATTGTTTTTATGTTTAGAATGTTTAGCAAGATGATACACTGTTTCATTGTTTTGCAGTTTGTGTTTTTCCACCTAACATTGTGTATGTAATCTGTTTTGATACACACACACACACACACACACACGCACTTTTCCTCTTCACTGTTGCATATTATTTCGTGATATGAATGTGAGGTGTTCATTGTGAGGTATTCAGTGTTCTCTTAGTGAACATTGTTAGGAACAGCACGTCACTGGACATCCTTGTCAGCTCTTTCTAGGCTTGGGTGCATGAGTTTCTCAAGAAGTAAATGTTCAAGGTTGTAAAATATATGTGCCTTTTCATCATTACCAGATACTAACTAGTTGGTACTATCAGTTGTGTACCAAAGTGATGGCACCAGTTCACCCTTTCGACAACAGTGAATGAAAGTCACTGCTATACGTCAGTATTTGATATGGGTACTCTTTCTAACATTTACTGTTTCTTGAATAATCCTGTAATGAAGGCAGCATTATATAATGAAGATAACTTGATGGATTAGATTTTCGGAATTGGTTGTTTCTGGGTGAATTTAGGAGGAAAGAATGATAAATCATCTAACTAGAGTCCTACCTAATGCAGTTCATTCTGTATCTGAAATGAGATTACGTTTTACTGGTTTTCTCTGCCTTTTTTCCCCCAGAGTATCATTGGGCTGAAAATAAAGTTTTAAATGTGCTGGAGTTTTTTCTGGAGTGGGGGTGGGGTGGGGACGATACGATAAAGTGTATGATTCTGCTAAGAGTGCTGCCATCTTTTGTACCTGTGTGCAGTTTTTACTTGGAGTGCGTTTATTTCTGAAGCTCTTTTCCCACCTGTTTACTTGAAAATCATTAAATGTGTTGCAAGTGAACTATGAAATGATTAGATGCTAATGTGTCAAAGAACGTGTGAATTCTGTCTCAGTCCAGAAACAGGTACATTTCATTTAATACAGTAAGTTGTTAATGCATGACTCTCTGCTTTTGAACTGTATGGTTCAAAGGTGCTTTTCACCCATATGATGTATTTACATGAAGGAGGTGAATTCCCTGACATTTGGTCAACATACATACCAGTATTCAGGGTCCAACTTGTCTGTCTGTCAAACTCTCTCTCTCTTTTTTCCTTTTTAATGAAATGCCTTTTTGACTTCTTCATTCCCTCAAAAAAGTCACAGTTCTTCATATATGCAATCTTCACTTTGCAGAAAAGCAAGAGGAAAGGGCACGAATACACAAATATTAAGTATTCCCTGACGGACCAGGCAACTGGAGATCAGAGTCCCCTCCCGCCTTGTACCCCAACGCCGTCCTGTGCAGAGTAAGTAGAAATGAAGGAGAATCTTTTTACCTGAACATAATCCTATAGAAAAGCTTTAAAAAATGATACGTCTTTGCAGCACATGCCTTTCCTTGGTGCACATTATTGTTGCCTAACTGGTTCTTGAGTGTGCCAGTGGCTAGCTAAACTAAATTTTAGTTGACCTAAACTGAAGGCTGCTTGCTGCACTGGCTAGGAGTCTACGGGACTGTACAGATATCAAGTGCTGGTTCTCCAAGGAGAATCTAATTTTTAAAAAGTATTTTATTTATTTGGTTGCGCTGGGTCTTAGTTGCGGCAGGCAGGCTCCTTAGTTGCAGCTTACCAGCTCCTCAGTTGTGGCATGCAAACCTTAGTTGTGGCATGTGGGATCTAGTTCCCTGACCAGGGATCGAACCCGGGACCCCTGCATTGGGAGCGCGGAGTCTTAACCACTGCGCCACTGGGGAAGTCCCAAGAATCTAATTTTTCTTTTGATGGGGTGTGGATTGTTGCAGAGGTAGGTAACACCCTTTTTGATGAGTCAAGACTCTTCGCTATGTAAAAGTAAGTAAATTGACCATCAATGTGTCAACACGATCATGGTCTAATTTTCCACAGTCAGCAGAAATCTACTGTGGGTATTTAAACCAGGTTAGCAAACTACAGCCCCCAGGCCAAATCTGGGCCATGGCCTGCTTTTGTACAGCTCATGGACGGTTCTTAAAGGGTTATTAAAAACACACACACACAAAGAATAATACATGACAGAGACCGTGTATGGCCCACAGAGACTACATTATTTTTAGTCTGGTCCTGTACAGAAAAACTTTGCCAACTCCATGTTTAAACTAAAACATGTGATAAGAAAATATTTGTTAAATCGATTATGTGAATAACAATTGTAAGTTATTTTTTTTCTGTGTATCCTAAAGTCACTCTCTGGTATAACATTTACTTTTTATTTTCCCCTGGGAGTCTTATCCCTGTTTGCTTCTGATGTGGATTTTTAAACCCCTGTTGGCTTTAATACTCTATATAAACGTTTTTCATAACATATATGAGGCTCGTATTTACATTTGCTTTCTATTTAACATTGAAATGAAATTATATAGCAAAAGTATGCTCTCCACCAAGCCGCCTCTTCCTTCTGCCTGCTTTTTTCTTTCCCAGCGGACTGATGGGGAAAGTTGATTTTAAATTGCTATCTGCAGTGATTTGCAGTGGAACCAGCACGTCAGGGCTCCAAGTCCTTGCCAGAAAGCTTTCCCTACATGTTGGCTCACCAGAATTAGCTCTGACGACTCCCTTTTTACCAGTGGCTTGCCTGTGACTAATAGGTTCTCTGCCTCTCCGTTCCCGTTGTCCCCCTTGTAGGGTGCAGACCCAGGAGACCCTGGCCCCTGCTGCTTGTTTCAGCTTGTTCCTCTCTGACCAGCCCAGAGCTGCTGGGTTCCTCGTCCCCCTGGACTGTTCTGGTCTCCACTCTGCTCAGCAAAACAGAGTCTGGGGGCTTCCCTGGTGGCGCAGTGGTTGAGAGTCTGCCTGCCAATGCAGGGGACACGGGTTCGTGCCCCGGTCCGGGAAGATCCTACGTGCCACGGAGCGGCTAGGCCCGTGAGCCATGGCCGCTGAGCCTGCACGTCCAGAGCCTGTGCTCCACAACGGGAGAGGCCACAGCAGTGAGAGGCCCGCGTACCGCAAAAAAAAAAAAAAAAAAACCAGAGTCTGGGCTCTGATGTATTGCCCCTCCACCCTGGGGCCCTAAACTGCCAGTCGGCTTCATGTTCACCTTCATGTCGCGGGATTGGGGGCTGAATGGATCTGTAGTCCCTGCCTAACCGTTCCTACACTTTGCCTTTACATTGCTCTGGCCCATTCAGATCCTTCTGCCCACAGTGAATACCATTCTTTTCTCTATGCACATGTCTCACCTTCCTTCAAGGTCTAACCCAATGCCTCATCATACAGGCCTGCCTCGCTCCACCCTCCTGGAAAACAACTCTCCTTCCGCCAAACCCCGGGAGCACAGGGACTTGAGGCTCTTACTTCAGAATTATTTTGCTGTGTGTTTCTGTCCGATATCCTCTCCTGTAATGTCAGCTCCTGGGGGCAGGAGCTATGTCTGCGCCGCATACGGTCCCCAGAGAATAGAGTATGTGCCTTATAACTATCATGTAAGGTTAAGCAGTATGTCTGCATTTTTATTAGTGTTGTCTTCCTTTTCTTCTTTTCAGAATGAGAGAAGATAATGCTAGAGTCTATGAAAATGTGGGTCTGATGCAGCAGCAGAAAAGTTTCAGATGAGAAGACCCGCCAAGACTTCAAGCACAGAAATAGGTATTTCAACAGAAGTGCTCTACTGGTTAATTGTTTATATCATTTGTGGCATTTTGAAGCAGGCAAATAATTTGTGACTGTTTTAACAAAGTGAACCACAATTGAATTTTAAAACCCAGCCTCTTTTTTCTTCTGCCTGTATTTCTCTTTCCAAGCTGGATTCATTAAATATTGAAATCAAATACAGAATTAATTCTGTGAAGGGCAGGGTTAGCACTTACAGAAAAATGGTTGATACTGGTGATGAAGAGCAGATATCATCATTCCTGCAATTTTTATTAAAGTAGGTTAACCCACGCTGTGCTGGGAGATGATCTGTAGGGATCTAGGGACTGTGGGGACATGGCACTGGATGGTCAGAATCAGGATGCCTGAGTTTTCACCCCAGTGGGCCTCTGACTGGCTGGCTGTATGACACAGGGCACTGGACTTCCTGGGCCTCTGACTGGCTCAACTCCACATCCCTTCCAGCTCTGATGCTGGGAATTCGTCTCCCTTGTACGTCTCCTTCCTCCCAATTACCTTTTTAGACAGGGACCCAATTGTGTGATGTATGTTTAAAAGGTAAGTTTTTAGCATTTCACGTCGAAATTCCTATTTCAATGTATAGTATATTTAAAAGGTCTAAATCTACTTTAAAATGGTTTACTGCCTTGCCAAACTTTTAGATGTACGCTCCTTAAAAATTCTAACTTATTTCTTTGCCAGATGTGGACTTTCCCCCTCTCCCTGAAAAGATCAAGAACAGATGCAAGAAAGTTTACATGAAGAATGAATTTGAATTTGGAAGGCTTGCATTGTGGTTGACTACCTTTTGATAAGCAAAATTTGAAACCATTTAAAGACCACTGTATTCTAACTCAACAATACCTGATTTCCAATTACTCATGTCCTCAGATAAGAAGAAATCATCTCTATGATGTAGACAGTGTTATATTTTATGGAATTTTATTTTAAATTGAGGAAGCAGTTAAATTGTGCTCTATATTTTCCAGATGATGGTGATTCAAATTCTAGTTATTGTCATTTTTTCTTTTGATAACCTCAACAAACTTAGTTTCCCCCCTGCTTTGTGGGGAATGATAGGGCACTTGTAAGAGGAAAAATGATTGGGGATAATTAAGTAACAACACCCTATAGAAGTGAGAACAATTTCATTTATCATCACTTATCCAGTAGTGGATAATGCCTTTTGATGGCCTCTTATTTTGGCTAAATAATAATTAAGCCAGTGCTCCCAGACTGTCTCCCCTTGCATTGCCATTGAAAAATCATGGGGGCGGAAATCATGGGAACTTAGGATAAAAGGCATGGTTTCTTCTTAGCAGTTGACCAATTACCATTCAACCTGTTGACTGAGAAACTCGTGGTGGGAAAACGTTTGTCATCTTTTCTTTTCATTTGAGTAATTGTATTTAGGAAAAAAATGCATCTATGGATAACCAGTTTTGGGTTATCACTTGTTGCTGACAAACCACCTGAAAACTGAGTGGCTTTAAACAACAACTGGCTTTTCCCCATCTCTTCAAACTGGGCTGGGCTCAGCTGAGCGGTTCCTCTCCTTGTCTTGCTGGTGTCACTCGTGGTTGGCAGGATGGCTGGGCCTCTCCATCTGCATGCGGTCCTCAGGTCTCACCTTCTCCACGTGGCCTCGCCCACAGGGTAGCTGGACCACATTTATGGCAGCTCAGAGGTCCCAAGGGTATAAAGCAGTAGTGGCCAGGTTTAAGACTTAAACCCAGAACTGTCACAGCATCACTTCTACTGCCTTCTATTGATTAAAACCAGTCCCAGGCCGAGCTCCGATTTGGGAAGAGGAGACTGCACGAGGGCATGAAGTGGAGGTGAGGTTCCTTGGAGGCCCCCAGTGTAACAGACCGTCAGAACCAGTGCCATGGAAAAACAGCTAAAAAAAGAGGTTAGCAAAAGTAGAAGCTGCTAGTGACCTTGGGAAGCTGAAGCTGGTTATGATAGCTGCTGTAAGCTGGAAGTCAGGCAGAAACAGAGGGCCTTCAGCGAGCTTCCTGAACCAGTTCTGCTGGCTCTTAGCATATGTTCTAAACCATTGCTTTGGGAAACTGGTCTCTTAAGGTTGGGTGTGTTCAGGAGGGCAGAGCATTTGAAAGCAGAGCCGCTTCATTGCCCTGGCTGCTGCAGAGGGAGGTGAATGGGGTGCTTTCTTCACGCCCCTGGCTTCAGTTGGGCCCCACACCCATGCACGCAGTCAAGGCTGCAGTGCGGAGGGGCGGTTCTCATGAGGCCACTAGTCAGATTGAATTAGCAGTAGCTCATTTTTGTTTTAACCAAGCAGTAGGATTTGCTAATGTTCTACCTGAAGTGCCTTCTCCAAAGACATCCCTCTTTGCCCTGTGTGTTGAATCATCATTCAATGAGTGTATTTCAATGGAAGCATCATTGGTGGACTTTGTAAAGATAATAAAATGCCACGGCAGCTTTGCCGTTGTCATGATCTCCTTAATCGAATTCTTCTTGCTTTGTCTCCAGAAAAGGAAGGACTAGATCCAACCCTGTTAGTAGCTCCTTTCTGAGGTCTTTACCTCCTTTGAAACCCTGAGGTTGTTTGGGGAGAGCCTGGCTGCCATTTTCACAGAAAAAATTACATTGACTTCTCCCCCCACCTCCCCTCCCCCCCATCCATTGAACTTAGAATTGTTGAAGGTAATTACCTTCTAAGAGGAATGTAAATGACTGCTGTCTTCTTGTCAAGCCTGTAAAGAAAGAGATTCCAGTTCAGGACTTGCAACAAGGATCTTGAATCCTGTTATTTGTATTGCATTGTCACATTGAATGGTCCTCGTTTTTGCGATAACGTTTTGACTCTGGACTTTGGGGGCAAGGTCTTTCACCAGCATACAAGGATTTGATTGTACAACATATCTGCTGCATTAACGTCTCTGCCTGTAGCTTAAGATCAGTTGTTTTTGCACTTGGAAACACCTGATCCTGGCCAGCTTCGTTTGTAATAGGACATTGATTTCATTTAGATTTCCCTCCACGAAGTCAGCACCTATTATGTGGTGTAAGCTGATGCCAAGACAAGATTAATAGTCCCTAGGTTGCCTAGGTTTGTCGTGTGTTTGGTAAAGGTGAGTGCAGGTTCTCCGGTAAGATTACATGGGATGGATTCACGTGGAGGGGCTGTGAAGATGGGGGAGGGGGAGGTGAGCTCGAGGTGCGGGTATAAAAAAAACAGTGGAAATGGAAGTTCCAAAGAGGTGGTTTCTGAGGAAGTCAGAGGGCCTGGGACCACAGCAGTCAGTAATAGTTGAATCAGGTTACCTGGAAAATAGGTGTGATAGCTACACGTCTGCAGTCTGCTTCTGGGTTGCTGGTAGACATTAAATTTGCACAATATTCCCATAGCTGGCTAAGTATTTTAAAATTACAAGCATAGGATTTTATATTTGGGGTGAAGAAATTATCTGGCATGTGGTATTGGGGTTTTTTTAAAAAAGCCAAATTTCAGAGTCTTAATAGCCTGTTTTTTTTTTTAAAAAAACAAAACAAAACAAAAAGACACCTTGTATCCAGTGTGTGGCCCTCCTGAAAATTCTGGTCATCTCGCCCTTTGAAATCGGTGACTTTACAAATGTGGCTAAATGGGGATGAGAAAATACATGTACTACTTTCTTGGTGTTCATGCATTCTTTACGTAGCCCAGTTGCTTTGGAACAGCCAAGAAAATCATCAAGATTATCTTGAAGGGTTATTAAGGGGTTACTAGGGTTTTTAAGAACTAATATAATGTCCTGGGTTATTTCTAGTTCAGAGGAATGTGGAAAAAGGTATGCAATTGTGAAGTGTTCTGTTGTAGCTTGTTAATCCGTAAGGGAAACTTAAGACTGTAGACGTAAGTACAAACCCAGTGCAGTTTTTGTTTTCTGTATGTTGTTGGCGGAATAAAGTTTTACATCGTAAGCACATGGCCTCCCTGATTTCAATATGCCTTTATTAGGATCTGTATTAGCCCTTAATTTTGTTAAAATCTTTTTTCTTCTTCCTCTTGAAAAATAAGTTCCAAAATATAGTTTATTATATCTTCCATCCTTAAAAAGTTTGTTCCTTTTTTACTATGGGCAGTTCACATAAGGCAAAAATATTAAACAGTTGGTTTTAGTGTGTTGTATAACTTTGCTGTATATCAAACTAATTTTTACAAGTTTTCATCCTAAACCTCAAATCATGTAATTAATAATTTGCCTGTTTATTTATGACCTAGTTGTGATTCTTTTATTAATAAAAGCTAATGGAAAAGGATCCTTTATTAAGTCGATGACTAGATCTACAGTTAATTTTCCTGCAGTATATGAAGTATTGTACCAGAGTATTAAAAGATATGTAATATTTTATTGATAAATCTCTCCTTTAAAAGGAATACGTTTTAGGATGTCATCATTTTGATGTGAATCATGTAAATGTTGATAATATGCACTGTTTATTATACATTAGTGTTTCAAGAGATTCACTTAATTGCCTTTTTGCCCACGTATATTATGTAGTCTATTTGCAATTGTTTTTAAAAAAATGACATTAAAAGAATAGTTTATGTAGAGAAACATTAGTGGATGTTAATTGTCTCCTCACCTGTATTTATGGGTGTTAGTTCAACTGCTTTGCTAGTTGCAAAGCCGTATTATCAGAGTAAAAGTGTATTTGTAAACTGTATGGGAACTAAAAATTAGGAATAAAACCATTTTCGTATATTATGGTATTTGTCATTTACTTCATCTGAAATGTCCAGGAAAAACTGGGATTACAGGTCCCTCAACCTCTTATACTAGCCAAATGCTGACATTTTGCAGCTCTTATCTAGAAGGGAACCTGGAATTCAGAATGAATGAATCAGTTCCTCAAGCATTTGAGTGCCTATTTTATGAGTAGCTTTGGGAGACAGGGAATTTTATTTGGAAGAACTTATGAGTAAATAGCGAGTAAAAAGTATGTCTGTATAATGTATACAGGACATGATTAGACTTCCCTGGTGGTCCAGTGGTTAAGACTCCACGCTCCCAATGCAGGGGGCCCACGTTAGATCCCTGGTCAGGGAACTAGATCCCGCATGCCACAACTAAGAGCCAACATGCCGCAACTAAAGATCCCACGTGCCACAACCAAGACCCGTAGCCAAATAAATAAATATTATATATAAAAAAAGAATCTGTGGGTGGTTTATGGACAAAGAAATTCATGTGTTGCTCAGACTTGTTGTCATGTCTCTACCTGGTAAGGCCATAGACCGTTTTGGGTACAAATTCTCTTCCATTCAGCAAAGATTAAATCCCCACTAGAAGCTAGGGACTGGGAAATGGATGAATAAAACAGTTATACAGGTAGTTATAATTCGATTAGAGTAAACAATAAGGGTTATTAACTGAAATTGATGGTTACATAGAGGAGTGAATTACGGGGAGTTAGGATTCAATGGTGAGGATCACTTAAGCTTATTCTTGACCAGTGGGGAACCTTGTGTGTGTGTGTGTGTGTGTGTGTGTGTGTGTGTGTGTGTGTGTGTGTGTGTGTATAGAGAAAGAAGGAAACTGTCCTTTCATTTTCTTATGGGTTCAGTCAAGGCCAGTTTCTTTGGATCTCTTTTTAGAAATGAACATGCAAGGCAAATAGCTATTTCTCTATTCAGCTCTTGCTTCTCCATTCATCTCTGAACAAAGAATAACTCTCTCTGTCATGATCTATACCAGTGGCAGTTCTAGCACTCTTTTGGACACATTTTGCAAAAAAATATAGTACATATTTATGAGTGTCTTTATTCTCTATCCAGGCATCTACTTACAGCATTTTTAACCATTCAGTTCTTGATGAAATATAAATTCACTGTGTTGGATAATCTAGGCCAGTTTTGCAAGGACTTCCTAGTATAGAGTATAAATTATGGTTTGGAATGAGCCGTTTCATTCTGAATGTAATCATTATTGAGAAAACATTTTTCAAGGGAAATATCAAGTTCATGTCATAAGGCAAAGGATTTTTTTTCCTGCATTGTAAATGTTTTCATATACATTTACAAAGTCAATAAGGTTACATTGTAATTTAGTTTTACAATTAATGAATCATCCTTTATTAAGAAAGATAACATCTGTTCATTCAGGATTACCCTAGATAACTCAGGTGATCTAGGTCTTCCAAGTGATGGTATTTTTTTTTTTTTTTTTTTTTTGGCCACACCATGTGGCTTGAGGGATCTTAGTTCCCGGACCAGGGATCAAACCTGGGCCCTCGGCAGTGAAAGCGCAAAGTCCTAACCACTGGACCGCCAGGGAATTCCTGGTGATGGTATTTGAATGTGGCCTCATGATTCATGAGGTCTTGTGTGCTTGTCTTTACTTTGTTTAAAAAATTGTTTTAATTGTACAATATGGGCAACACAAAATCGGCCATTTAAACCACTCTTAAGTATACAGTGCAGGGAAGTCACGTTATTGTGCGACATTAAACCATGATCCGTTGCTAGAACCGTTTTCATCATCACAACTGAAATTCTGTACCCATTAACCAATATGTCTGCTTAAAAGAATTTCCCCCCCTCAGGCTTAAAGCTCTTCTGAACTTAAAAGTTGTCTGTATTTTTTTTGAGTAGGTAATACGTTCACTTAGAACAAAGTGTAAAAGGTTCAGAAGAGCATACAGTGGGAAATCTCGTCCACACCTGTCTCCCGTGAACAGTCTTTCTCATTATCCCCAAGGACCGAGAGCAACTTTGAACATATGCCTCACTGTAAGTGCTGGTTCCCAGGGTTTACATTTGTTACTTGGATGTAGAATGTTGAATTGTGCCCCAGTGAGGCTGACCCTAGTTATAGCCCTACCAGCTTCTTTCCTCACACCTTTATCAAACTACCTTTCAGGCTTGAGCCCTCATCTGTCTGATAGGTGAACAAAGATAGTTCAGTGTAACTAAATTTGCATCTCTCTTAAGAAGGAGGCCAAGCATCTTTTCAAATGCTTTGTTTACGCTTTTCTGTGAACTCTTTAGGTCACTTGCCTTTTTTTTTCTTTCAAGTTCTGGGTCTGTCTTGTTTTGAGTTTAGGAATAAAGATACTTAATTCTCCATGACTGACTGACGACTGAAATTACTGAGTCACCAGGATCAATTTCTATAAACCGCTCTTTAGGTGCATATGGGATGCACCTGTCTGTGCATTTTTGTTTGGGCCTTGCTGTGATTGTCATTCTCAGTGGGGATGAGGGAGAGCGTTCTTGCCATCACCAGGATGCTAAAGCTCTATACCAGCTACCATGTGAGACTGGTCTTAATTATCTGGGCCAGTGAGTTGAGAATTACTTCAGATTTTCTTTCAGATTCAAAAGTGCCAAACAATAGTGCATGCATGTATCCATTCAACCACTTTTTTTTTTTTTTTTTTTTTTTTTGGCTGCGTTGGGTCTTCGTTGCTTCACGCGGGCTTTCTCTAGTTGCAGCAAGAGGGGGCTACCCTTCCTTGCAGTGTGCAGGCGTCTCATTGCAGTGGCTTCTCTTGTTGTGGAGCATGGGCTCTAGGCGCACGGGCTTCAGTAGTCATGGCACACGAGCTCAGTAGTTGTGGTGCATGGGCTTAGTTGCTCCACGACATGTGAGATCTTCCTGGACCAGGGCTTGAACCCATGACCCCTGCATTGGCAGGCGGATTCTTTTTTTTTTGTGATATGCGGGCCTCTCACTGCTGTGGCCTCTCACGTTGCAGAGCACAGGCTCCGGATGCGCAGGCTCAGCGGCCATGGCTCACGGGCCCAGCCGCTCGGCGGCATGTGGGATCCTCCCGTACCGGGGCATGAACCCGTGTCCCCTGCATCGGCAGGCGGACTCTCAACCACTGCGCCACCAGGGAAGCCCCTCAACCACTTTTTAATGAGTACAGTGAGCCATTGACTAGGTGCTGTGAGGAATACAAAACGAGTATCTGTCTTGATCCCTGTCTTAAAGAACTTGATGGCCCATTTAGGGAGAGGAGACACACACAGGCTGAATACAAGATGGAAAATGAAACAGCTGCGGATGAGCCCTGGATCAAGACTAAAAGAGTGAAAGGAAATGATGATAATACCCTTCATTTACTAAATGACAGTTAAATGTGCCAAACACTACCAGAGATGATTTCAAAACCTGCAAGGCAGGTATCCTCCCCCATCTGTTTTGCTCACAGCCATGTTCCCAGTGCCTAGCATGGTGCCTGGGTAGCTCAGTATTTGTAGGATGAATGGCTGATCCCTATTTTACAGATGAGTAAACTGAGGTTCAGGGACACGAACTGACTTATCTGAGGTCCCACGCATTAAGTGGGGAGCTAGGATTTGTTGAGTCCAGGTGGGTCTGACTCCAAAGTCCATGCCCCCTCCTTTTCACCACACTGTCCCCTGAGGAATCCCGGGAGAGACCGAGGGCTTCACACTTAGCTGGAGGTGGGACCCAGTGGAGCATTCCTGGAGGTATGGCGGGCAGGCAAAGCCACAGAACAGCAGAGCACATGGTTGGGGGCGGGGGAGGGGGAGGGCCTAACTTGGCTGGAGCCCATACCTGGAGGCCAGAATGGGAGGTAAGGTTGGGAAGGCAACCTGGGGCCTCGACCAAGAAGGGTGGCCTTTTTTGTTTTGGGCAGAAGATGGACAACTATTTTTTTTTAAACTGCTTTTTAAAAATTGAGATGTAATTCACATTCCATACAATTCACCCGTGTAAACTGTACCATTCAACAGTTTTTAGTATATTCACAGGTATATACAACCAGCCCCACAGTCAATTTTAGAACATTTACATCACCCCGAAAAGAAATGCTGTTCCCTTCAGGCGCCACTCCCCAGCGCCCCCCAGCCCTCTTATACCTAGGCAAAAACCCCCCAAAGCCTTTTTAATCAAAAATTTTGGGTTAAATCATAAGATTTCAGGGAGAACTTCCCCATCTGTCTTAGGTCAGGTTCTTGAGAAGTGGAGCCTGCAACAGGAACTCCTGGGCAAGTGATTTGCAGAAGAAACGCCCTCCGGAGAAGGGGAGAGAGGGAGGCAGGGGAGGGTGGGGAAAGCAGGACTTGGTCACAGGTGGAGGTAGCTTCACTCTGATTCCCTGGGGGCAGCTGTGAGCTCTGAGCAGTCATGCCCAGTGCCAGGGGAAGGCTGCACCTGCCCCTTTAAGATCTGGGCTGGCAGTCTCAGCATCTACTCCACGGGTGCAGGACCTGGCATGACCACCACCCTGTTATTTTGGCCAGAAACCTAGGGATCGTCCCTGACCCCTCCCCCATTACGTGTCCAACCCAGCAGACAGTTCTGGCCACTCTACTAAAGTATATCTATTCCTGGCCTGTTGCATCTCCCTACATTTACTACTGCCATCCTAGTCAAGCCACTGCTGTTTCTGAAAGTCAAGGAGACAGGGCAACAGTATTCCTGGAACTGCTGGAAATGCAGAGTCTCAGGTTCCCCTTCAGCCCTACTGAATCAGAATCTGTATTTTTTTACAAGATCAGCAGGGGACGCGTGGGCACGTTTGAGATGAGCTGCGCTGGAGGATTTCCACGTTGAGAGAAAGGTCGTTGGAAATTATACCCGTGCTTGGGTCAGTTCACGTCTGCAGACAGAGATTTGGGAATCACTTGATATCACAAGAGTAGCCATGAAGAGTAAGTAAAATCCAAAGACTGGCTCTCAAAGAACAAGACAAACGTCATCCCATAAGGTCTTGAAAACAGCTTCAGATATTCTTAGACATCGCACCTACCAAAACCGAGTCTGTGAAATCCCAAGCATATGTTAAATCCATCTAACTATGGGAAGAGAAGGGGAAAAAAATGTAAAGGAAGCAAACTCTAAAATTAAAGTCTGTTTGGGAGGTGACAGATGTCTGGGTCCAGATAGATTTCTCGACTTGTAAAAAGTAGTTTTTTTCATCTTCATTCATACATGTTTGATGGTTGCTTCCCCTATTACTGTTTTTTTTTTTTCTCATACAGAAATCAATTTCCTTCTTTCTAAAGGTGGATTCTCTCAAGTGTTAGTTTGTATGAAGGCTTTAGAAAATATCTAACAAAGGTTTGGGTTGTGGACAGAAAAGACTCCTGAGCTTTGGCCATACAAATGAGCCTCTAGCAGTGGCCTATTGTGAATTGATTTACTGCGTTTAATACCTTTTCCACTTTTGAAAATGGACTACGATCCTTGTTTGGAACCAACATAATTCCTCTCTCTATTATTTATTTATTTATTTATTTATTTGGCCGCACTGCATGGCACGTGGGATCTTAGTTCCCCTACCAGGGATCAAACCCATGCCGTCTGCAGTGGAGGCACGGATTCTTAACCACTGGACCGTCAGGGAAGTCCTAATTCCTCTCTTTAGATATAAGAATAAACCATCAAGTTTCTGCTAAGGGTAAGTTAAAATATATGTTTTGATACAAGGTGTTAATTACATTTGAGTTTTAGACTCCAGGAGGAGATGGAACGTTCTGTTCTAGGCATGTTGATTTAGTGGGAAAAATCAGGGCTTTGGAATCCCACAGTCTTGAGTTTGTTTCCTGGTTTTGTCACCTTCTGGCTATAGGATCTTAAGACAAGTCAGTTCAAGCCTTTGATCGATGGATTCCTCTTTAGGAAATCTACCTTGTTGTGAAGGGCTGTTGAGAAGTTTAATGGCAGTGGGTGACCTGGCACATAGTAGGTGCTCAACCAATAAACATGTATGTTCTCCCTATAGGGCTTGGGAATGTCTTGCAGGCCCTTGACATAGCCTGTTTATGAATTTACCAGCTGATGGCACGTAGCAGGGATGATGTGAACGAAATTCATGGGTTGCATTAGAGTTTACACAGCCCTTCCAAGAGGTAATGGTCGAGCAAAAACCTTTTACTTTTATTATAGTCAATAAGTGGGAAATTGCTTCAATCTGGGAAGGAGGTTGATCTGAAAGAGCTGAGAATGGAGACGGGCTGACAGTAAAGACCAGGTCATGCGTTTTGCCCACGTGACTTTGGCAAGTAACTTAAGCTTTCAGAACCTCACTGAGAATGGGGTGACAATCATAATATACTGCCTGTGCAGATAAAATGAGCTAACAGACATATAAAAGAACGGTTGTTTGTAGGAGCAAAACAATGGAAGACCCTCAAATGCCCCTCTACAGAAGAATGGATGGGATCAATTGTGGTGTTTTCCATACACTGATTGATGTGTAGGGAAAGAATAGGAAAGGAGTGGATCATGTCAACGTGGACAAATCATAACAAAGGGACAAGAAAATTGTGGGAGAAGATGAATGGGATGAGATCCTTTATTTTGCATGCTCAGCCACATTGAAAAACAAATAATACAATGTTTGGAGAAGAGAATCATTTGTAGTCAAACTCTGAAGGAAAATATGGGGACGATAACCCCCACTCTCTGGATAGTTGTTGCTTTGGCATTGGAAAGGGATGAGGCTGGATGAGAACAGAGAGGGGCAAGTGGGGTTCCAATGGCTTCCAAGAAGCTTATTTGAGCCGTTTTTTCATGTTATTAATTTGTATGTCTTATTATATAACCTGTTTACATTATAGGAGCATATGTTCCATATACTTCTGGATTTTATGACATTTTATAATGTATTTACACTATAAGATTATATGTTCCACATTTTTTATGGATTTTATAACATTTTATAATATGTTTATATTATATGTCCTATATATTGTTTTGAACATTTGAAATATTTCAGGATGAAGCGTTAAAAGGATTACGCTAATAAATGTGACAAGCACCTTGTGAATAGCGAGCGCATTGCTCAAGTCAGCGTGTGTAACAGCCAGTACCTGCTGTTCGTTGAGTGATTGCCAGATGCAGGCACCGTGCCAACGGCTTGACCTGCATTCTCTGACTACATCCACACACCACCACACCCCGTAGGTGCAGTTATTATCTTCATTTGACAGGTGAGTAAATCGAGGCAGTTAGCCAACACACATCAACTGAGAACTTAAGTGCCAGGTCCTGTACTGTTACACTTGCATGTTATCTTACTTCATCTTTTGGCAACCCTGGGAACTCCACTGAAAACACAACTTTGATCAGGGGTCAGCAAACTTCTTTTGCAGAGAGCCAGAGAGTAAATATTTTATGCTTTGTGGGCCATGCCATCACTGTCACGACTCTGCAGCTGGCGTACGGCAGCAGCCAGAGATAATGTGTAAATGAATGACCGGGGCTATGTGTCAATAAAATTTTATTGGTGGACACTGAAGTTTGAATTTCATTTAATTTCCATGTGTCATAAAATTTCCTTTTCCTTTTGATTTTTTCCAACCATTTTAGAATGTAAAATTTTTCTTTACTCACGAGTTATTAAAAAACAGGCAGCAGGCTGGATGTGGCTCGTGGGCTGTAATTTGCCAAACTCGGCTGTAGGCCATCAGTTTCATGAGGGCAGGAAACTTCCTGACTTTATTCAGCATTGTACTCAGCACACCATCAAGTGCTCAGTACACATTTGGTGGATGAATGAGTGATACACGCTGATATCTCAGAAGTCAGATGATGGCAATGTTTTCTCTCCACTTTGGGCAACCATCTTGGACATAACTAGGGTGAGCGTTTTTTCAGGGGGTGCTGTTAATAACGATGTCTGTCCTGGTCAAACCAGGGTGCATGGTGATCCCAGCGTTCCCCATCAGGGAGATGACTTATCACAGTGACAGCAGGACACCGGCTATGTCCTATATGCGTGAGTGTTACTGATTTTTCCCACAATTTCTAATTTGAAGATTTCAATGTGCAAAAGAAATGCAAGAATAATAGATTAGTACAATGAACACTCACATAATTGTCACCCTGACAGAGCCATTTTTGACATGGTGCCACATTTATGCCATCTATCTGTTACCTACCTACCTATCTTATCTACCTACCCACTTATCTTTTCTATCTACCCACTTACCTACCTATCTTTATCTATCTATCTATCTATCTACCTATCTATCTACCTATCTGTCTCTATCATTATTTTCCCTAAGAATCAGGTACAGACATCATGACACTTCATCCTTCAACTCTGTGCAGTGCCCAAGTCCTAAAAACATCCTCATCTTTCTTCGTAATTACAATACAGTGTTCACCCTCAGGAAGTTAAACATTGACACAACACCATTGTCTAACATATAGTCAGTATTTTAATTTCCCCAGTTGTCCCCCAAATGTCTTGCTTTTCTGGGAAGCAGGATCCAATCAAAGATCACGCATGACATTTAGCAGTCCTTTTGATTCAGTCTCCCGGAATTTAGAACAGTTCCCGTCCCTCTTTCTGTCTTTCACAACATTGGTATTTGAAAAGCACAAGCCATTTGTCTGTACAAAGTCTGTCGATTTGGATTTGTTTGATTGTTTCTTGTGATTAGATTGGGGTTAAACATTTTTGGCAAAAACAATGTGGGCAACGTTGTGTCCTTCTCGATGTGTCCCATTAAGAGGCACAATGGTGTCATTTGTCCTGTTATTGATGATGTTAACCTTGATCGCTTGGCCAAGGTGATATTGTCTAATTTCTCCCCTGAGGAATCTTTCCCCTTCATAATGAACATCTGCCATTTTTTTTTAACTCAAGGGAAATATCATTCAGTAGAAGAAACCACTGAAGAGTGTAAACAGGAAAAGACAAACAGGTACAAGGGGTCCTGTCTGGCAGACAGTTCGCCCAGCTTCCAAGTTCTTGCAAGCTCAGTCGTAACTGAATGTAACTGGTGCATATCTCCCGGCTCCTTGCTTCGTGGCTATATGTATGCACAGCAGCACTCTTCGCCCAGCAGCTGTGGATTTATTGATTGTGTTAGCTTTCCACGATTCGGTGGTTCGGGAGGGCTGCTGGGGGCGGCAAATCTTGCCTTGGCTGTTGCATTAGTTTTCACTTCATGTAGCTAGAGAGATAGAGCACGTGGCCGGCCTCCCTTCCTCTCTATGGCCTTTCCAAGGGCAGCTGTTTGGACACGTGCCACCGTGTTCCAGGCCACCCTTTATCTCCCCTGATAATTACAGTGGTCCCCATATGGTCCCCCCAATATCTGCCCTGCTCTCTTCCTTACCCCAGTCCATTCTCCTCCAAGCAGCCCCAGTGAACTTCTCAAAATTCAAATCAGATTATTAACCCTCTCCTTTAAACTTTGCCTATTGTCTTTAGAATAAATATCTAAATACTTACTCTGGCCTACGCTGGATGGTCTGGTCCTTACCTTTCTCTCAGAACTTATTTTCTTCCACTCTTGCCTGTCCCTGGTCTCTGCACCCCAGCCACAATGGTTTTCTTTCTGTTTCACAAAAACGCTTCTGCCTCAGGGCTGTTGCATATGCTTCACTGTTCTACTTGAGATATTCTGCTTTCATTCTCCCACTAAGGTAACTACTTGTGTTGTATGCTCACTAGAGACTGGCTTAATTTCCCGTATGGCTGGATCCAGAGGCTCTAGTAAAGTCACTGGAGATTTATCTGTTGACTCGTTGGCTCTATTCAGGCTGTTTCTTTCCTCATGGTGGCAAGATAGCTGCCAATATCGCCAAGCCTACATCATACTCCCTCAGCAAATCCTATGAAAAGAGAGTACCTCTTTCCTAATAGTTCTTATAAAAATTATGAGGTTGGTTTTATTGGATCACCACAGCTCACATACCCATTCCTGAGTGAATCCTTATGGCCAGGGGGATGGAATACACACACTCACTGGTCAGACCTGGGTCATTGGAAGGAGGTGTGTATTGGCCTTTCCTAAGCCTCATGGACTGAGAGTGGGGGTGATCCTCAAAAGAAAACGGGATGCCATTACCAGAAGAAAGGGTGTGGGTGCTGGGCAGCAAAATAAAAGGTGCTCATTACTGACTGTTGTAAGGATTTAAAGAGATCATATTTGAAGCACCCCTAGCCCATTTTTCTGGAAGATAATAAGCATTGTATAAATAAAAGCAAAAAGAAATAACAAAATGAGAGTCAGCAAGATTTGGTGTGCTATGTGGATGGGTGGGATGGAGATAAGGTACTTGGAGGCCTCAAGTCTGGAGTCTGGGTTCCTGGGAGGCTGGACAACCTTTAACTAAGAACAATGTGGGGAAGGGCTGAGTGGGTGGGAGGAGCAGCTAGTTTGCCCTGTTAGAGCTCGTGCACGCGCACACGTGTGTGTATGTGTGTGTGCGTGCGCGCGCGCGCGTGTGTGTGTGTGAGGTGTAAGTGGCAGTCATTAGAGGCCATTAGTTTTCTTTTTTAATTGAAGTATAGTTGATTTACAAGGTTGTGCTAATTTCTGCTGGACAGCAAAGTGATTCAGTTATAGACATACAGACATTCTTTTTAAAAATTATTTTCCATTACTGTTTATCGCAGAAGATTGGATATAGTTCCCTGCAGTATACGGTAGGCCCTTGCTGTTTATCCATTCTAAATGTGATAGTTTGCATCTATTAACCCCAAACTCTCAGTCCATCCCTCTCCCTCCACTCCACCCCACCCCTGCCCTTGGCAACCACAAGTCTGTTCTCTATGTAGAGACCATTAGTTTCAGTTCCCTGTTTTTTCAGGTGAGGAGCACAGACCCTGTAAGACAGAAAATAATTGGTTCACCTCCCACAGCAACAAACTCCATCTCCTGGTTTCACTCCCCCAAGCCTGATGTTTTTATTTTTATTTTATTTGTTACTTTCCCTTTGTCTTGAGGGATGCTCATTTGAATTTATTTTGAAAACCAAAGGAGAATATCGCAGGCATTTTCAGTGGCGAAAAGAATTGCATTTCCTGAGGCTAACTGTGACACTGATTGCAACCTACCAGTGTTCACAAGCCCTGAGAGGGTTGCTAAAATCTTCACGTTTATGGCTGTCTTTTTCATAAGGGCAGTTTGGAGAAGGTGAAAATAGTTGAAGCTTTTGCAAATCATTTTGTGTAACGGCCATTGACTGCTTCTCAAGTTTTTATGAAATTTTATAAAAGCCTTCTTTTACATTTCAGGGCTTTCCATGTCCAGCGCCTGAAGATATGAACCCACTTAACAGAGCTGAACTGGGGCTCTTGGTTGTGCACGTCTAGGAGAGATTCCAGGCATCCTTATGTCCAAAGAACCTCCAGCTTGGCTGGGAATGACATCTGTATTAATTTTCCTGTGCCCTTGGGCGGGCCATCTTCATGACCTCTGTTCTCCCCTGTCATTGGAATAGTGGGTATGATGCAAAGGATAATTTTAGATGATACAAGTTTGGAGCTTTAAATATCACCGGATCACCTGGTTAAAGTGTTCTACCTTGTTCAATTTTTTTTTTTTTCTTTTGGGCCGTGCCCCAGGGCTTACAGGATCTTAGTTCCCTGACCAGGGATCCAACCCGTGTCCCCTGCAGTGGAAGCTGGAGTCCTAACCACTGGATCGCCAGGGAATTCCCTTCCTTGTTCAATTCTATTTCAGTCCTTTCCATGAAGAAACATCCAGCTTGGTGCTAATATAGTTTTAATGCCAGGCATTGGCTAGTCTCTCTTTCTAACAAAGAAAATTTAATAACATTGCTTTTTTTTTCTTTTTAAAAATTTTATCTTTTTAAATTGAGGTATAGTTGATTTACAATATTATATAAGTTTCAGGTGTACAAAATACACCCCTGCCAATGCGGGAGACACAAGTTCGATCCCTCGTCCGGGAAGATCCCACATGCCTCGGAGCAACTAAGCCCGTGCGCCACAACTACTAAGCCTGCGCTCTAGACCCCGTGAGCCACAACTACTGAGCCCATGTGCTACAACTACTGAAGCCCGTGAGCCACAATTACTGAGGCCTGCGTGCCTAGAGCTCGTGCTCTGCAGCAAGGAGAAGCCACCTCAATGAGAAGCCCGTGCACTGCAACAAAGAGTAGCCCCCACTCGCCGCAACTAGAGAAAGCCCATGTACAGCAATGAAGACGCAATGCAGCCAAAAATAAATAAATGAAATGAATTTATAAAACAAAAATAGTGATTCACAATTTTAATTAATTAAGTAATTTATTTTTTTGCGGTACGCGGGCCTGTCACTGTTGTGGCCTCTCCTGTTGCGGAGCACAGGCTCCGGACGCACAGGCTCGGTGGCCATGGCTCACAGGCCTAGCCGCTCCGCGTCATGTGGGATCTTCCTGGACCGGGGCATGAACCAGTGTCCGCTGCTTCAGCAGGCGGACTCTCAACCACTGCGCCACCAGGGAAGCCCTGATTCACAATTTTTAAAGGCTATACTCCATTTATAGTTATTATAAAACATTGGCTATATTCCCTGTGCTTTATAACATACCCCTGTAGCTTGTTTATTTTATACATATTTTATACATAGTAGTTTGTACCTCTTAATCCCCTACCCCTATATTGCCCTTCCCCCCTTCCCTCTCCCCACTGGTGACCACTAGTTTGTTCTCTATATCTCTGAGTCTGTTTCTTTTTTGTCATATTCACTAGTTTGTTGTACTTTTTAGATTCCACATATAAGTGGTATCATACAATATTTGTTTTTTTCTGTCTGACTTATTTTACTGAGCGCAATACCCTTCGAGTCTATCCCTGTTGTTGCAAATGGCAAAATTTCATTCTTTTTTATGGCTGAGTAGTATTCTATTATATGAATATATATATATATAAATGCATTATATATATATAATATATATATTATATATATATATATAGTATTTGTGTTTTCCTTTTCCCTCTGTCTGTGTAGCCAGTGAGAACTAGTTTTCCATTTATTTATAACACTAGCAACCACCACCACTAACATAGTGCTTACTAATTCCAGGAACTTTTCTAAAGATTTTACATGCATAACTCATTCAGTTCTCTTAAGAGATAAGTTATTATGCATAACTCATTCAATTCTCTTAAGAGATAAGTTATTATTAGTATTCTCCACTTTAGAAAAGAGAAAATCAAATCACAGAGAGGTTGAAGCACTTGCCCAAGGTCACACAGCTAGTACCTATCAGAGGGGGCATTTGAACCCAGGAACTCCGCCTCCAGAGCCTGTGCCCTTAACCATTCTACTTTGCTGATGCGTGACATAATGTTTCCTTTTAAAACGTATGTACCAAATAAAAAAGGGGGAGGGAGGTGAGAGTCAATTATATAAAATAGATAATAAAGCATGCATGACAAGGACACAGTAAAATTGTGACCATGGCTTTGAATAACTGAAACTTGGGAAACGCTGAACACTCTAGAAACCTAGAATTCTGTAAACGAGGAAAATGCCTGCATTAGGGAAGTAAGCCAGATGGGGCCTCCTGAGTATATTCTAAGCCACAGCACTGGTAGCTCACAAAAATTGCTTGTAGAAAATGAGAAATGTCTTCCTTTCATAGCCACGGAGTCTGGTGGCGTCCACTAAGGGTGTCAGGCATGCCGGACCCCTTCAATGTGACCTTGCTCGAGGCTGAGGTCTAGCGTCCTTTCGTGGAGGTACCAGCCGCCTCTGGAAGGACCATGATGTGGCAGCTGGTTCAATGTACTGTCTGTGGAATGAGTGTGGGGTGTGCCGGCTGACCTTTGGAAAAGTAATTAATGGGCTTTAATTACATCCTCTTGGGTGGCAGAGATGGGATGGAGGGGTCTGCACACAGCACCAGAGACAGCTGTGGGCAGAGCTCCTCACCTTCTATGTCATCCCATCTTCCTCTGTTTTGTTTGTTTGTTTTTAAAGACATTTATTTATTTGGCTACATTGGGTCTTTCGTTGCTGCACGGGCTTTCTCTAGCTGCAGCGAGCGGGGGCTGCTCTTCGTGCGCGGGCTTCTCATTGTGGTGGCTTCTCTTATTGTGGAGCACTGCCTCTAAGCGCGCTGACTTCAGTAGTTGCAGCACGTAGCCTCAGTAGTTGTGGTGCCCGGGCCTTAGTTGCTCTGCGGCATGCAAGATCTTCCCGGACCAGAGCTTGAACCCGTGTCCCCTGTGTTTGCAGGTGGATTTTTAACCACTGCACCACCAGGGAAGTCCTGTCTCCGTCTGTTTTGCAAACAAACCCTAACACTGACCTTACTCTAACTAACCTCAACCCGAATCCTCCGCTTCTCCCCTGTATCTGCTCGTTTATCGGCTCATTCCCTTTCCAGATTTACCCAGGTATAATTGACAAATAGAAATTGCATATATTTAAGGTCTACACCGTGATGACTTGATATACATATACATTATGAAATGATGACCAAAGTCAAGTTAATTAATGCATTCGTCACCTCACACAGTTACCATTTTCATCCACTCATTTATTCACTTACTTGTTCATTTATTTTTTTCTCCTGTATTTATTGAGCACCTACTATATCAGCTAGGGTTTCAGCAGGAAAGAGAAGGCACACTTTAACTGGGTAATTGAGCAGAGTTTGGTAAAAAAGACTATGTACAATGATGTGGGTGTGGTCAAGGGAATTAAAGGGTATATTGAGGCACTGAAGGGCTAGCAGAGAAAGGAGTGTTACCACCTCTCGGGCAAAGAGAGGGAGTGCAGTTGGGAGGCCCCAGCGACAGGTGGCGCTGTGGAGGAGGGGTCGCTGATAGAAGCAGGAGGTAGGGGTGGTTGTCAGAGCAGGGAGGGGCCAGAAGGAAGCACCCGGATCTCTTCCTCCTCCTGCCTTCCTGGCACATCCTAGATCACTTCCTATTGCCTCTCAAACTTGCAGATGGAGTGTCATTAATTTTCATGTATCAGCACATATATGCTGTTACAGTAAAGAGGAAACTAAAATATTTCTTTTACCTAATGCCCCTTCGAGAGGGAAAGAACAAAAGGCAGATCAAGAGGTCCTTGTCTTAGAAGCAGATGAAGAATGAACATTTTTCTTTGTGGAAATAATGCTCTTCCTAAAGCTTTAATGTGCAAACGATGTGTGACTGTGACAAAAGAATACTATCTAAGACATTGTTAGGAAACAAACCTATCTGATTTTGCTCTATATTATGCCTGTAAGACAGAACTCACTCACTGTACTCACTGTAACTCACATCGAGGCTCAGAGGGGCCAAGCAGCTTGCTCAAGGACACACAGTATGTTTGTCAACGCAATTCTGGAGCTGAACCTCAGGTCTCCTGCTTCCTCATGGTGTGCTTGTTCCATTTTGTCATCATCTGTGAAACTGTCTTCATTTGCTGCCTCTCTCTGGGGACAAGCCCAAGTCCTCACAGTCCCTGGAAGAAAGTGCAGTGTTGTTATTTAATCTCCTCAGCTGCATTTCATCTTTTCCAAGTGTTAACGGCATTTCCCATGATGCAATGCTCCAAACAAATGCTGGGTTTTCTTCTTGGCCCTTTGCCAACTCAGAGAGTTCACAACATGGTGATTTTGTCATCTATCCCTGAATGGAAAATTTCATTCTAGCTGCCTCTGCCACAGGCAGCTTGGTCAGATCAGAACCTGTCACCTCGCCTCCCTCCTTTGGTGCCACACCCCAACTTTCCCATTTGTGAGGGATGCCATCATATATACTCAGGCTCCCAGGCTGTCAAACCTCAGACTGGTCTTTTAATCTTTTCTCTTTTATTCCCTTTAACCAAGTCATTATGAACTCCTTTGCTTTTTACTAAGCAGTATAGACTAGCAGTTTTAAAAAAAAAGTGCATGGCGGTGGGGAAATGTTGGCATCAGACAGATCTGGGTTCAAATCTTGGCTCTACTATTTGTCTATGTTTTACCTATGAGACGTTGGGCAGGTTCCATAACCTCATCAAGCCTCAGTTCCATGTGCCACCCAGATCCCCATTCAATGGAGGGCTTGTTGCCCTCCCTACTGGGGGGTGCTGACAGCCGATGGCCCTCAGCTGTTAATCCCTTCAAGGGTCCCTTCAAGGATCCCTCAGCTGCAGAGCCACCTTGCTCTTTTCCCTTCCCAGACCAGCCCACAGATCAAGGTGGAGTATGAAGGCCTGGCCATCTAGACCCAACTTTGAACATCACCAAGAAAGGAAGGAAGGAAGGAAGAGAAGGAGGGAGGGAGGGAGGGAGGGAAAGAAATAGAGAGATAGAGAAAGAAAGAAAGAGAGAGAGAGAGAGAGAGAAAGGAAGGAAGGAAGGAAGGAAGAAAGAAAAGAAAGAAAGGAAGAAAGGAAGGAGGAAAGAAAGAAAAAAAGGAGACCCTTTGCCTCTCAGGCAAAGGAATGGGGTTCTTATTTAGGGTACTGGCGTCCACAGTAATAATAATGGAGCTTGGTCTCTGTTGTATCAAACATTTTGTCCTTTCCCCATTTATCCTGAAAGCTAACTTTTTTTCAGGTTGTCTCATTTTTACAAGACACCCTGCTGGGAGGGAATTCCAACATCTGAGGCGTGCATTTCCTGTGATTTGCAGGGTAATGACTCAGATTTTTGCATATTTTTAGGAGAGAGTAATGCACAAGCAAACCTAATGTACAAAGACCCATCCCACTGTGGACCATTCCAGGCTTTAGTTCCCTCTAGCTGCTCTTCTAGGGTCCTGATTATCGTGCTTCCTCCCTCCTGCTGCTCCACAGAGTGGCCTGCCAACAAGTTCATCCAGTTGAGAGGATGATATTTACATGATTTGAATAATAATTTTGCATAATAGAGGCTCTCATTTAAATGATGTAAATTTCCTCCTGTCCTCTGTCTAGATTATTATTCATCCATTCAGTGAGATCACTTTTAAGGGATGTGATAGAAATATTTACAAAAGACAGAGAATTGAGTGTGGAGGCTTTGATGATTTCTAGCAAAAAATGAAAAAAAAATGGTTTTGCTTTGTTTTGTTTGATACATTTGAGGGCGGAGGCTGCAGCTGAAGGCATAACCTTTTTATGATACTCAGTGGATCTTAACACACTATTTTCCCTGAGTCAGTTGGTGGGGAGTGGGGAAATTGGGGATGGAGGATCCATCTCGGTCTCTGGATACCTCTTGTGAGATGTACCTAAGGATTCCCTCCTACCCTCCCCTTCTTCCCTCTCTGTACCTTCTATGTCTTCTGTGGATGCAGACCTGGTGAGTATTTACCTCCTATTCTAATGGAAGGAACAATGAATTTGGGGTTGGGCATACCTGGTGTATATCTGTCCAGGTTCTTTGGTTGTAAACAACAGAAGCCAACTCGGGCTCAGTTAGGTCAAAGGCATTAATCAGAAAGCTCAGGGTGTAGACTGGGAGAGGGGACATCCAGTCAGCTCAGCATGGGTTCCATGCTCACTTCTTGGCTTGGGGTGATGGAGGCACCCCTAACATTTGCAGGCCCCAAGGCAAGAGTGCAAAGGGAGGCCCATATATCATTTATTTGTGTATTTGAAAATTATACATCAGGCAAATAAACTTAAATAAAATGTGAGCTATCTTTATACCTTGGCACAAATATGGGTTTGAATATAGAATCTTGGATTCCTGAGAGTCATGGGCCCGAATGTGATGACTCAGGAAGAGCTCATGGCCCACTCTCCCTTCTCTCCCAAACTTTGGCTCTGTCCGCATACCCCAAGGGGCCTCAGGTAGATCCCCAGTCCATGCATCCAATCTCTGTTTTCTACCCCCAACAAACAGCTTTCCCTTGGCCGAGGCAGGTGATGTCAGTGAAAGCAATGGCCTTCTCGGTCCACCTTGCGTGTCCTCACTCTTGACCAGTCAGGGTCCCATCAGGAAACAGTTGGCAGACCCTCATCAGGATAAGGGTTTAATAAAGGGACTATTTATAAAGGTTCGGGCAGGCTGTAGGAAGCCAGGATGGATAGCGCAGAACGTCAGGGCTAGTATAGTAGAGCTGTAACCACTCCTGCATCCAAAAGACTGGGGAGGGAGTGGTTCTGGAATCTGGGATGGAAAGGACCACGTGGGCAGGAGTTGTGGCCTTCAGAGGAGGGTTACAGTCAGTCTTAGTGACCCCACAGGGAGAGAGCCAGTAAGATAAATAATACAATCGCGTGCTCTTTCTGCCTTCTGATCTCCTGGTGGCACCTCCCATTGGCCACACCCAACTGAAATCCAGAGGGCACGGGAGCCCATTGGTGCCACCCACAGGCTCAGCCTCTGGAGTGTGACACACGTGAGTACAAACAATAACCTAGGCATGATGGTGGATGTTGATGGCTTCCTGCTCTTAGTGCTGGGAAGCAATGGGGGGTGGTGGGATGTGGGGCAAAGAGGAGTGTGCAGACCCCTTTTGAAGACGGGAGCTGCAACCCAGCTCTGGCCAATTATCACCCTCAGGAGTGTGGGCTAGTATTGCCAGGTGCTCTGAGTTTTGACAGCAGCAGGTAATCCAGATTTTGAAAATATGACATTTAAAGATTTAAATGCATTGGCGACTAATTTAAAAAAAGATTTTAAAGCACAGTGCAGGAGATATGGGGATACATGTATATGCATAGCTGATTCACTTTGTTATAAAGCAGAAACTAACACACCATTGTAAAGCAATTATACTCTAATAAAGATGTTTTTTTTAAAAAAAAATAAAGCACAGTGCAGGCCCAATAAATCCCATTCACAAACCAGATTTGGCCTGAAGCTGCTCTAAACAGAAACTAATTTGAGGCTTTTGTCTCCAGTCCAAATCCCCAGGAGAGAGAGACTCTGACCTATTTTGGTTCAGTTGTCCCTTGCTTGGTCCAATCAACCACGGCTGGGGAGGGGTCATGTCCCCACTGCCCACTCAACTAGGGACAGAAGAGTCTGTCTGAGAGCTGGGCAAGTTCCCTTGAGGGCAGTCATGATTTGTGGATCTACTGCAAGGATTTACTCCTGAATGATCAGGAGGTACGTATTTGCTTCTTTTTGTAGCTGTAACAAATGATCAGAAATTTAGCAGCTTAAAAATCACAGATTTATTATTTCACAGTGCTGGAGGCCAAAAGTCCAAAATGGGCTACAATTGAAGTGTCAGCAAGGCTGTGTTCCTTTCTGGAGCTCTAGGGGAGAATCCATTTCCTTTCCTTTTCCAGCTTTTTGGAGGACAGCTGCATTCCCTGGCTCATGGCTCCTTCCTCTGCCTTCAAAGCCAGTGGTGGCTGGTTGAGTCTTTCTCATGTCACATCACTGACACTGACTCTCCTGCCCTCTTCTTCCACATGTAAAGGACCCTTGTGATTACATTGGGTGCCCCCAGATAATCGAGGAGAATCTCTTTATTTTAAGGTCACCTGGTTTGCAAACTTAATTCCGTCTGTAACTTTAATTCCCTTGTCATGTGAAGTAACATATTCACAGGTTCCAGGGATTAGGATGTGGACATTTTAGGGGGTCTATTTTTCTGCATATCACAAGGTGGTATCTGCACTTTGCTGGTCATCTGTAAAATGGGGATAATTTTGCCTCCTTCATGGGTTGTGAAAGGGTTCAGATGAGAGAATACCTAGCTCATTCCTTGGAACATAGTAGGCACCCATGTTGGTCCCTTTCCCTTCCCCTTCTTGAGCTATTAGCTTTAATCTGGATAAGCCTCAGTTTCTTCATCTGTTAAATGGCAAAGATATACCAGTCCCACCTACCTCGAAGGGTTGTTCCCTCATTCATTCATTCACCCACTCATTCAGTATTTATTGAGGGCCTACTATGTGCCAGTCACTGTGATAGGTGCTGGGACAGAGCAACAAATAAGGCAGATATGAGGTTTATTTGCAGGTGGAGGAGAAAATATTAAATAAGGAAATAGATAATCATAATTTCATATAGTAATAGGAGAAAGAAGACAAATAAAATATGATAAAGGAACAAAGAATAGAGGAGACAGTGGGGGGGCAGCGGGTACTATGTTAAATACAGAGATCAGAAAATAACGTGTGAGCGACATGTGAAATGACAGAATGTTTGTTGATTGACTTCATGACATTATGCTGATTTCCAGCTTGATTATGGCAGAAGTGGATAAGCTGTTTTTTTTCTTTTTAAATTAATTTATTTATTTTTGGCTGCGTTGGGTCTTCGTTGCTGCATGCAGGCTTTCTCTAGTTGCGGAGAGCGGGGGCTTCTCTTTGTTGCGGTGTGTGGGCTTCTCATTGTGGTGGCTTCTCTTGTTGCAGAGCATGGACTCTAGGCACGTGGGCTTCAGTAGTAGTGGCTCGTGGTCTCTAGAGCGCAGGCTCAGTAGTTGCGGTGCACGGGCTTAGTTGCTCCGCGGCATGTGGGATCTTCCCCGACCAGGGCTCAAACCTGTATCCCCTGCATTGGCAGGCAGATTCTTAACCACTGAGCCACCAGGGAAGCCAGATAAACTGATTGTTGGTAATCTGTGCGAATTACATAGATTTCTTCCATAAACATTTTAAGGTTTTCTGGCTTCCTTTTTTTTTTTTTTTTTTTTGCGGTACGTGGGCCTCTCACTGTTGTGGCCTTTCCTGTTGCGGAGCACAGGCTCCGGATGCGCAGGCTCAGTGGCCACGGCTCATGGGCCTAGCCGCTCTGCGGCATGTGGGATCTTCCCAGACCGGGGCACGAACCCGTGTCCCCTGCATCGGCAGGCGGACTCTCAACTACTGCGCCACCAGGGAAGCCCCTGGCTTCCTTTTTCTGTGCTGAATTTTACCATTTTTTAAAGAAGTGGCCCAAAGGGCAGATTCATCCATCCTCTTAGAATGGCATGGACATTTCTCTGAATTAGCTCATGTTCCTTCTGGAGGGCTCTTAAAGCAGCAGAAAGAGAGACCCTGACAGCCCGGTCCATGCTCTGTCTGTGACCTGCCCTCCATGCTCAGCTGCTGGGAGCCTCGACAGTCTCATTAATGTTGGAAAAGCACTTTGGGTTCCCAGCTGAAAGATACCAAGAAAGGCAGGGCTTAATTATTTTGTTTTTCCCACATCTTCAGTGTGCAGAAAGGCCATCAGAGGCAGCCAGAAACTTCTCCATCGAGAATAAGAGGCTGCAGTTAATGGAGGGAGGAGAGGACTGGCAGAGGCAGAGAGAGAGGTGGACCCCAGAAAAAGTATTTCCCGGCCTCTCGCTGAGGACGGATGGGTCATGTGCTCGTCAGTCCCCTCCCTCCTATGCCTGTGACCCATCACGTTTCTAGGCTGCCGGTGACATCAGCTTCTTAGGGTCCATTCTGGTCAGACCCATTTCCCTTTTCCATATCAGAACATGGCTCTGTGACCCCACCCCCCCACCCCAGGGGTCTCTAAGTCTTTCTGGGGCGGTCAGTGTAGCCACGAGAAGATGGACACTGGCTGGAGTAGATGATAATAATAGCTTTGAGTTACTGTGCACCATCTCCCTCACTGACTTCCCACCACAGCCCCCCATGGGAATGATTATCCCCATTTTACAGATGCGGAAACTGAGGCTCAGAGAGGATAAGTGATATGCCTAAGAGAGTGGATGAGCTGGGATTTGAACTCAGCTCTATCTGGATTCAGCATAATCTGTTGGCTCTACTTGCAAAATAAATACCTGCCCACTTTTTCCCAACCCCACTGCTATCACCTGGTCCAGCCACTATCACATCTCAGTAGCCTCTGCCCTGGTCTCCCTGATTATGTCCTCCTCACCACCTTCTACCCTCCAGTCTGTTCTCATCCCAGCAGCCCCAGGGACACTAAGTCCTCCTCTGCTCAAAACTCTTCTATGGCTCCCATCTTACCACAGTAAAAGCCCAAAGCCTCACCCTGGCTGACAAGCCCCCTATGTTCCTTCTTTGTCCTCATCTCCTGCTCTTTATCCCTTTGTTCACAGTATTTCTTTCTTTCTTTTTTTTTTTTTTGCTGTACACGGGCCTCTCACTGTTGTGGCCTCTCCCGTTGTGGAGCATAGGCTCTGGATGCGCAGGCTCAGCGGCCATGGCTCACAGGCCCAGCTGCTCCGCGGCATGTGGGATCTTCCTGGACCGGGGCACGAACCCATGTCCCCTGCATCGGCAGGCGGATTCTCAACCACTGCGCAACCAGGGAAGCCCAGTTGATTGTATTTCAATCACACAGGCCCTCTTGCTCTTCCTTAATCATACCAGGCACACTCCTACCTCAGGGCCTTTGCACAGGCTGTTCCCTCTGCCTAGAATACTCTTCCTCAAATAGCCACCTAGGTTTATTTCAAGTCTGTGCTCAAAAGTCACCTCACTGACCTTTTTCTGACAACCCTTTTAAAAATTGCAATTTTTTCCCCACTACCCCTGATTTCTCCCTCTTTCCTTATTTTTCTTCCTGGCAGTTCTCATTATCTAACACACTCTATCTCTTATTTATTTTTGTCTGTTTTTCACCCTTCCCCTCTAAAACATCAGCTCCATGAAAGCAAGGTGTTTTTTCTGTTATGCTCTCTGCTCCCTCCCCAGCATCAAGAACAGTGTCTGTCACACAGTAGGTGCTCAATAAATATTTGTTGAATGAACGACTCCAAAGCTATCATTCTGTCCACCATACATACTGCTTCCCTAGACTGGCTTCCTGTCTGTAAGAATTCCACATCCTTCCAATACTTGCTATAGTCAGACATTTCAGTTTTCTCCAATGCTTATGTATAAAATAGTATCTCACTGTGGTTTTCCCGTGCATTTCTTGATATGCCTGGGAACTCAGGTGTCAACATGTCTGAGGAACAGTGGAGCTGTGTCCCCCACCTCGGTCAAGTCCAGACCCCCAGAGTAGACCATCTCTCGGGATTTCTTTCTTTCTTTTTTTTTTTTAAGAAAGAAATGGAAAATTTTATTTAAGCCAAATTAGAGGATCATAACCTGGGAAGAGCATCTCAGAAAGCTCTAAGAACTGTTCCCGGGATTTCTCGACAAAATGGGAAATGGGTCTTTGTTTTGGGTTATAATGACAAGTGACTTATGTAAAACAAAAGTCAGCATCTGCTCTGCACACCGGCTTTAATATTTAGGGATAATTTAAACCCAAGGAAAAGGCAGAGTTATTAATAACAGTTGAGGGGAAGTGTGAAGAGAGAGTATGTAAATCTTCAATTGAAAAAGCTACTGTAGTTAGAGTCCAAAATAAGACCCTGCTTAGCATGCCGTTCTGCTCATTTGCAAATTAAGAGATGTATTGTTTTAAAAATAATTAAGTCTAATTTTGCATGTTTGGGAGATGGCTCTCCACTGGCTTAAAAATCTTTATTTATTTGCAATGTTCTGAATATAGTTTAATCTCCAGCACTAAGCTAAGCATTTGCTGCTTTATGTACTCTCAAATGCTCACCGAGGCAAAGCGGGTATCTATTGCTAGAGGAATGATGTCTGGGGGCCCCGGAAGTTATATTTTGGGGCAGAGCACGGATCTTAGCAACCACTGAGTCCAGTTTTCCTCATTTTACATGTAAGGAAATGGAGGCTCAGAGAGGTTAAGGGACTTGTCAAAGGCCACACAGCAAATCAGTGGCAGAAATGGGATTAGAATGCAAGCCCCTTCCAGCCTCAGCCATTGTATTTTCCACTAAGATTGTGTGTTCCACACTTCAGTCACATTTTTAACATATCCATGTACCCTCTGTACTATTTTCACTTAATGTTTTTCCCTTTAAATCAATTCATTTTTAAAAATGTAAAGGTGTTTATTTAAAAGGAAATCACTGAACAAGTGTAAATGGAAAATCTTATTACCCCAAAAAAAAAAGAAAATAAATGACAATTAAAACAAGACAAGCAAAATCATGTTATAAAGCTCTAGCAAGGCAACTGTGATTGATAGGACAGCAACTCATGTAAAACAAAAGTCAGCATCTGCTCTGCCCATCAGGTTTAGTATTTAGGGATATTAGGGGCTACTCAGAACTCTAGGCTGAGACCCCCCTCTCTCTTTGTTAAAAAGAGGCAATAGCAAGTGTGAGAGTGGCGTACAGAACCTGTGGTACCAACCCGAGACTTTCTCCTTGTCATGCTCAGGATTGGAAGGGAATGGAAAAGCGATGAATTTCTGCCAAGGTGATTATGTACCATGTAAAATCATCTCAGGCACCACCACAGTTCTCACTTTAGATAAATGTGGACTGTGAGAGCTTCTCTCTCTTCACTTCTTTCTCTCCCCACTTTGCAGTGAGATGAGGCCCAGTAGCAGACGTTGTAATAGGGACAGGGTAGGCCCTCAGCTGTTAGCTTGCCACGGTTACCGCGAGACCATGACCATTACCGCGAGACCGTGATCATTACCGCGAGACCTCTGGCACGAGAGCTGCAGAGCAGCGGTTGGAGGTCTTCCTCAGCCAACGGTCAGCTTAGCCGGTGGTGGTTCTCGCGGCGGGTAGAGTGCGGTAAGAGGTAGATGGCGGCCTCCTCCCCGGGGCTCTCCAGGCTCTCCGGCCTCAGGGCTGGCGGGTGAGCTGGGGGCCCCGGGAAAGGCTAAGGGCTGTGTCCAGCAGAGCTCCAGAGCCCTCGCCACAGCCGCCCTTTGGTTGGGCTCAGGCCTTGAGGCAGCAGTGGACCTCTCCCCCGTCCCCGCCTCTGCAGCCTAATGGCGGCGGCAGCGGTCTCCGTGGGGCGCAGCCTGTGGAGTCCTCAGGAACCGGAGTATACGGACACTGCCATTAAGGTAACAGCTTCAACCAACTTCGGTCTTTCTGTTCAAATTTCAAAAACTGGTCCAGCTTAGATCGGTTGTCTACCCCTAGGAGGTGGTCAGAGGTCAGGATTAAGTTGCAAGGACTTGCACATCATTACTTCAGGTCCACCTCTGTGGTTGTGTTGCAGGGAGGGGGACGCCTTGCAGGGCCGGAGAGTGGGCTCTTGTCTAACACTCGGAAATGAATTGTCTGAGGAGACACGTGTGCTGACAAAGCATGAGACTTTATTGGGAAGAGGCGCCCAGGCACAGAGCAGCAGGATGAGGGAACCCAGGAGAACTGCTCTGCCACGTGGCTCGCAGTCTCGGGTTTAATGGTGATGGGGTTAGTTTCCGGGTCGTCTCTGGCCAGTCATTCTGACTCAGGGTCCTTCCTGGTGGTGCGCATATCGCTCAGCCAGGATGAATTCCAGCGAGAAGGATTCTGGGGGGTTTGTAGGACATATGGACTGGCGTCTCCTCCCTCCTTTTGACCTTTCCCGAATTCTTCCACTTGGTGGTAGCTTGTTGGTTCCATGTTCCTCACCGGGACCTCCGTTGTAAGATAACTTACGCAAGTGGTTACTGTCAGGCCTGGCCAGGGTGGGCAGTTTTGGTCAGTGGTTCTTCTAACAGTTGGGGCTATTCTCAGAGAAGGGCAATTGGGGTGAGCTGGGAAATAACCCAGCTGGTATTTGCTACAACATGTATTCCTATTGATTCTGTACAAATGACTCTGTTCAGTTTAAATGAAAAGCCTGAGGGCCAGCTGGGTCCTGGGCGCCTGGCTCCCTCAGTGATAACAGCTGGGCAGGATCTGGGGACCTGCCCCTGGGGGCGCCACCAGCTGAGATCTGTCTCTTCAGCTGGGCCTGGGCACTGGCAGGAGTACTGAGACTGGGTGCTGGACTAATACTCCCGGGCAGGGTAACCGGCTGGTGCAGGGACCCCCTCCTCTTAGCCAGGCCCTGGACCTCAGAGGGCGAAAGTTGAGCCTCGGGCCTTGCCTTCTCTTGTCAGGACAGAGAATAACTTTTGTTTTGGTGGGGGTTTACAGGAATTTCATGACCTGACTGTGCCCTGACCTCAAGAACAAAGGGTGTGACACCAAGAAGTTTGTAACAATTCACATTCCCACCAGCAGTGCAAGAGTGTTCCCTTTTCGCCACATCCTCTCGAGCATTTATTGTTTCTAGATTTTTGGTAGTGTATATATGTCCACGCCACTCTCTCGCTTTGTCACAGCTTACCCTTCCCCCTCCCCATATCCTCAAGTCCATTCTCTAGTAGGTCTGTGTCTTTATTCCTGTCTTACCCCTAGGTTCTTCATGACAATTTTTTTTTCTTAAATTCCATATATATGTGTTAGCATATGGTATTTGTCTTTCTCTTTCTGACTTACTTTACTCCGTATGACAGACTCTAGGTCTATCCACCTCGTTACAAATAGCTCAATTTCGTTTCTTTTTATGGCTGAGTAATATTCTATTGTATATATGTGCCACATCTTCTTTATCCATTTATCCGATGATGGACACTTAGGTTGTTTCCATCTCCGGGCTATTGTAAATAGAGCTGCAATGAACATTTTGGTACATGACTCTTTTTGAATTATGGTTTTCTCAGGGTATATGCCCAGTAGTGGGATTGCTGGGTCATATGGTAGTTCTGTTTGTAGTTTTTTTAAGGAACCTCCACAAAGTGAGAGAGTGGCATGGACATATATACACTACCAAAGGTAAAATAGATAGCTAGTGGGAAGCAGCCACATAGCACAGGGAGATCAGCTCCGTGCTTTGTGACCACCTAGAGGGGTGGGATAGGGAGGGTGGGAGGGAGGGAGATGCAAGAGGGAAGAGATGTGGGAACATATGTATATGTATAACTGATTCACTTTGTTATAAAGCAGAAACTAACACACCATTGTAAAGCAATTATACTCCAATAAAGATGTAAAAAAAAAAAAGTTTGTAACAACAACAAAAGTTTTGTTACAAACAAAAGTTTGTAACAACTAACCACGCCCCTCCCTCACCTTTCCTATAAAAGGGCTTTGCTGAAAGCTTTCAGGGCGTTCGGGGTTTTTAAGGCATGAGCCACCCATCTCCTTGCATGGCGCTGAAATAAACGTTCTCTGCTCCAAACTCCAACGTTTTGGTATTGTTTGGCCTCACTGTTTGTCGGGCACACAAACTTGTGTTCGGTAACAGTAGATGAGGTATAAGGGGAAGCGTCAGGTAGAAGCTTTCAGGAACCTTCTTAAAAAGACAACCATTTGGACCCTTTGCTTTTATTTCTTCATCTTTTCCTTTTCCCGTTGGTTGGAATTTGGTTGTGATCGCTGGAATTAGGCAGCCATGATGGACAATGAAGTGACCATGAGAGTGGAGTCTAGTGGAGCAACAAGGTGAGCCTGGCCTCTTGAGCCTCTGGATTTAATGCTTGATTAATTGATTTGTAAAAGAGAAATGAGCTCCCATCTTGTTAAAGTTCCTGTTACGTTGGGTCTTTGCTGTTCATAGTCAAAGTTCATTCTAATACAAAAGGAGAATGAGCGAACTCTGGATTACTAACTAGACGACCTGGATTCTAGTCCCATTTCTTCAATTCGTATTCCATGCAAATGTGGGAGTGAAAAACTAGGCTCTGCTTTACAATCCTCAGCATTCATTTTAAGCTTCCAATGGGCTTCACCCCTTGGGAACTCTCAGTTCTGCTCAGAAGTGCCGGGTGTTTCTATTCTGAGGCAGTGATGTGGGCAGGGTACCCAGGGAAGGAGCAGGGTGGAGACTGGTTCCTTCCTGAGTCTATCTTAGATGTCACCCTGTTGAGTAGGCGATTGAGGTAAAATTGGGACCTGGGGGTGTGAGAGCATTCTGTGTTAGAGGGATAGCGGTCCTTGATAGCTGCTAAAAGGCATCACACAGGGAGCACGTCTGTCCTTGAACTGCCTTGTCTTTTTCCTTCTGAACCACACCAAGCATGTATCCATAAATGCACAAACAGCCCATTCCTCTCTTCCCCTCATAACATCCTCAGCAGCTGCACAGTTGTTATGTATTTTAAATAAAGCATTTAAAACCTCCCAGAATTTAGCAACAATCACCATGGATACTCATCACTGAAATCCTTTGTTACCATGGCAACATTCCACCCTTTAACCCCACCCCCCACCTCACCCCCATCTTGCCTGTTTACCCTGAAACTGACACATTGGTTATGGTGAATGATAGGAAAAAAATTTGAGAGGAGCTTCACTTCCAAGGTCATAGAAGCATGAAATATCTTGCCAGAAAATAGGTATTTTTCCATTATTGTAATAAGTATGTTTCATTCTATTTCATCACGGATAAATGACTACTGTTGTGCAAGGGAGAGGAAGATCAGTGATGAATTAAAGCTGAAACGATCCCTTTGTCATATCCTGTAGGTGATTTTTAATAGCTGTTCTTGCTATATTGAAAACGTGGTCAATAGCCATCCTGGAGTATTAAACCATTGATACCATTTGACCCACTTCTTGCAGTTTTCAAAAACACTCCAAGACAACCCTTTAGAAGGAGCAAACAATCTTTCCAAAGCTCTCACAGCAGCCTTTATGGAATGATAAGAAAGGAGAAACAACCCCATGCCTGATGTTTGGGGAGTGGTTCCGCTAAGCAATCAGAGTGTGAAGCAGCGTGATCTTTTGTAGCATTTACGAATGACACATAGGCTGTGGCTGTATATACATTTGCTGGTTCAGAGAAACAATGTTGAGCACATGGAGCAAAATACAGTTGATCCCATGATTATAGGCAAGTGCTCTGAGAATGTTCGTATGCTCCCTAAACAACACTGGGGAGAGTTTGGAGATTCTGAACTCCCTTTGTGTCAGCGACCTTTTTAAGAAACTGAGTATGCCTTGGGCCATCTCCCCAGAAAAATCCCCAGACACACATTTTACATATAATTCTAGGAGACTCGTTGGTCCCTTGATGTCCATCAAGGGTCACCCCCCCGCCCCACAAAGGTCCATCACCTCCCGGTTTAGAGCATCATGTTCATTTAGTTCAATCCTGGCCATTAAGTTATTTAATTCCATTAAAAAGCCAAAACCCAAAGTAAAACATGTTCGGAGATTTTGGATATACTACTTACTGCTCTCTGTTCCCCCCACTAGAATGTAAGATCCATGAAGGCAAGGGTTTTTCAAGGTCCTGTTTGCTGTCTGTATCTCCAGTACCTAGGACAGTGTCTGTTCTGGGAATACTACTCAGTATTTCTTGAAATTATTTAACAGTATATCCAAATGCAAAGTGTTATTATTAGAATCATGACTTTGTATGGGAAGCATCCATGTTATTGCATGTTGTTGCAAACTATTCATTTACATTGCTGTACAGTGTACGATATTCCATTGTGTAAATATACCACAGTTTGTTCAGTCATACTACTATTGGTGGGCATTTGGGTTGTTTCCAGTTTCTTTGTTTTGATTTTTTGTTATTATGAATAGCACAACCTTGAACACTCTAGCGCATGTCTTTTAGTGAACAAATGAATGCGTTTCTCTTTGGAATATGCCTAGAAATGGAATTGCTAGATTACAGTGTATATGTATGTTTAGTCCTAATAGATATTGCCAGACAGTTTTCCAAACTGGTTGTACCAGTTTGCACTCCTGTTCAGGTAACTCTGCATGTCTCTCCATCTCTAAGTCTATTGCATCATTCCATGGCCCTGTATTCCCTGTAAAGCCACTTGTGGACATAATCACCGCTTTTTCTGATCCCCTCAGTGCAGTTTCTTTCTTTGTTTTGAACAGTTTCATCTCCGCCCATATGATTTAGCTCTTGAGAAAGCTCTTCTTTCTCTCCCAGTTCCCTTGAAATCGATGCTAATGTTTGTTGAATACGTGAGTGACTGATTCATATCTTCTGGAACAAATCCCAAATGTTTGCTCTCCCATGTTTATTTTTGGACCATGTGTTAAGAAGAAAACTCTGAGCCATTTGAAAATACTGAATTAAAAGCACATTGCCAGCTGAAAATGACCGCATCGCTCTAACACTCAGATTATGCCATAACTGCTTGCCAATCAGGAAAAAGATCTGCCCCTGGTATAGTAGGACCAAAGGTAATTTCTGGAATCTGCTTCCGGAATTGGGTTGGGATGTCACATGGAATTCCAGTAACCTGCCAAGGTGAGCTGTGAGGTTTGTTTCTATTATCTGTTATTTCCCAGAGGTTAAATGTTTCACTCATTGTGGGCCCCAGCAGACTTTGATCTTGTCTTCAGAGAACATGGGAGTGGGAGGAAAAACACAGAACCATACCGAGTGCCTAGCATAGGAAAGGCCCCAGGTTAGGTGCAGTCTCCTTAATTTAATCCAATTCCACAATAATACCAACATCCTCTTCTCCAGTCCCCTCTCAGAGAATAGCATCTTCATTCACCTAGTTGACAAAGCCAGAAACTTAGGAGCTATCCTTGATGGCCCTCTCTCTCTCATCCCCATATCCAGTCCATCACCAAACCCTGCAGTTCCTACTTCTGAATATATCTCAAACCTTCCCACTCACTCCACCCCCACTGCCACCATCCTGGTCCAAACTACGGCCATCTCCTGCTGGAACCACTGCCAGCAGGATCCGAACTGCACTTGTGCTTCCACTCCTGTCGCCTGCAGCCTATTCTCATCCCAAAGACCAGAGTGAGCCTTGAAACTCACTCTGCTTAAAATCCTTCAGTGGGACTTCCCTGGTGGCGCAGTGGTTGGGAGTCAGCCTGCCGATGCAGGGGACATGGGTTCGTGCCCTGGTCTGGGAAGATCGCACATGCCGCGGAGCGGCTGGGCCCGTGAGCCATGGCCGCTGAGCGTGCGCGTCCGGAGCCTGTGCTCCGCAACGGGAGAGGCCACAACAGTGAGAGGCCTGCGTACTGCAAAAAAAAAAAAAAAAAAAAAAAAAAAAAATCCTTCAGTGAGTCCCTGTAGCAGATGTCGTGGGTGCCCTGCTCATATCTGCTTGGCACACTCCATTTTTGGGCATGCAGACCTGAGAGCTTCCAGCAGCCACACCTAAGATTTGTAGGCGAGGGCTTTATCTGGCTATATACAGGGCAGGCTAGAAGTGCCAGGAGTTAGCACTCCTCCCTTCTCCTGGAGCATGTTATCAACCCACGACTGGTGATAGCTGGGGGATAACAATAAGATCCCAGATCCCTTGCTCCTTGGTTGAGGATACATTGAGTGGGGGTTTGAGCTCTGTTGCCCCAATGGCAATCTCCTCAGTGATGCACTTTTATTTGCTTCCTTCCATTGCCTTCCCCTGTCCTCTACCAGTGCTTCCTGAGGCCACCTCCCCAAATAATTTATTTGCACTCACATTTTTGTGTCAGGGTCAGCTGTTGAGGGAGGTCATTGAGAGGACGTGACCACCGGTTGGTGGCCCCAGGCAGTCAGGCTCCTCACCCGCTTCCCCGACCTTGCAGTGTACATTCTGCCCACTGTTCCTGCAGTGAGAGCCATTCTCAAGGACAGCCCAGCCTTGAGAGAGTAGGTGTGGTTGAGACCGTCTGGACAGTATATATAACTGAGCCCAGTTGTGGCCTCTATATAAGCGTTTCAGGCGGGTGTGGAGATCTCTCCCAAGACAAGCCTTGGGAGTAAGTTCCCTTGCTTGTTAAAATTGCCACCTACCAGCCTGAATGCTGTGTCCTCCCAAAATTCGTATGTTGAAATCCTAATCCAAGATGTGACAGTATTTGGAGGTGGGGACTTTGGGAGGTGATTAGGTTAGTGGGTCCCTCGTGACAGGATTAGTGTCCTTATAAGGAGAGGGAGAGATAAGAGGTCTCTCTCTGTGCACACACCCAGGAAAGGCCACGGGAGGACAAAAGCAGGGAGAGGGTTCTCATCAAAACCTCCACCATGCTGGCACCCTGAACTCAGACTTCCAGCCTCTAGCACTGTGAGAAATAAACGTTTGTTGTTTTAGGAGCCTAGTCTATGGTTCTGTTAGAGCAGGAATTCAAAAGGCATGGATTTGTCCTCCAAGGAACTCACAGTCCTCTTCACCTCCAAGGACTAAAATAAGGGCTGTAACAAGACCTGCAAACACCCAGTTGTTCACTAACTTACGACTGGATCAAGAGAAAGTGTTATCTATCCATACAATGGAATATTATTCAGCCATAACAAGGAATGAAATACTGATTTGTGCTACAACATGGATGCATCTTGAAAACATGATGCTAAGTGAAAGAAGTCAGTCATGAAAGACCACATATTGTATGATCCCATTTATATGAGATGTCCAGAATAGGCAAATCCATCAAGACAGAAAGTAGATGAGTGGTTGCCAGGGGCTAGGAGGAGAAAAAGGAATGGAGAGTGACTGCTTACTGGATAGAGGTTTCCTTTTGGGGTGATGAAAGGGTTTTGGAACTAGATGGTGGAGATGGTTGCACAGCATTGTGAATGTCATTGACTTGAATCCTTTAAAATGGTTAATTTTATGCTAGATTAATTTTATTTAAAAAAAAGGGCCTGTGAAGAGAAGAATGATCCCTCATGGGGATTATTCCAGCTAATGCCAGAGAGCTTTGCTGCTGGTGCCTGGTTCCTTGTCTCATGAGGGGCCGCTGTGTTGCTCAGTTCCAGGGACGCCATTTACATGGTATTTATTGTACATGAATGGCACCCCTTAGAGTTGTGAGACGTGGCAGCTCCGCTTTTGTGGTCAGAAATGGATCTGATGTGCTGGAGTCCCCAAGCCTGTGGCTTTCTTCTCTCGCCAAAAGGCTCAGGAACACAGCTCTGATGATCCTGACTCCAATTAGGAAAGCAGCGTTAGAGACTGGAGCACAGGTGCCTGTATGTGGCTGGTGAGAGTCCCCAGGCAACCCTGGAGGGATGGCTTCTTCGTTCCTTCCAGAATCTCTACCTCAGGGTTGTGGGGCTGGTTCAAAGGGCAGAGTGAGGAGTGCTTGGTGATTGCATTGAGCCAGGGAGCCTGCTTCCCAGTTACTGGGCATTTGAATTTATTTGATGTGGGAAAAGTGTCTGCACTGCTGAACTGCCTCTAAGCTGCAGTGGGAACAGAGAGAGCACAGGCTCTGCACTAAGATGGACTGGAAGCCAACCAGAGACACCTCTCTGTTTCTTTTGGTGTTAGCCATTCCCTCCTGGGCACAGCTGGGCCAGACGGGCACTTAAAATTAATCACCCTTGGGACTTCCCTGGTGGTGCAGTGGTAAAGAATCCTCCTGCCAATGCAGGGGACACGGATTCGAGCTCTGGTCCAGGAAGAAGCCTGTGTGCCACAACTACTGAGCCTGTGCTCTAAAGCCCGCGAGCCACAACTGCCGAGCCTGTGTGCCACAACTACTGAAGCCTGCGCACCTAGAGCCCATGCTCTGCAATAAGAGAAGCCACCACAATGAGAAGCCCACGCACCGCAACAAAGAGTAGCCCCTGCTGGCCACAGCTAGAGAAAGCCCACGTGCAGCAATGGAGACGCAGTGCAGCCAAATATAAATAACTAAAATAAATAAATTTATTTAAAAAATCACTCTTATCAAACTGTCATTGATGTGCGATAATGCTAAAAAGAATCAACTTTATGGAGGTGTGATTTCCGTGTAACAATGTACCCATTTTAAGTGGACAGTTTGATATGTTTTGACAGATATCTACATCTGTATAACCACCATTACAGTAAAGATAACAGAACCTTTCCGTCACCCCAGAAACTTTCCTTATATCCTTTTGCCCTTAATCACCACACCAGCAATCCCTGACAACCATTGACTGATCTGCTATCTATCATGACAGATCCCTAGAATTTTATATAAATGAAATCATACGATATGTAACATTTTCTATCTGGCTTCTTCTGTTCAGCATGATGTTTTTGATATTCATCCACGTTGTTGAGTGTATCAGTGGCTCATTCCCTTTTCATCACTAAAGAGTATTCCATTATATGGAAATGCCAGAATTTGTTTATCTATGCATATATTAATGGGCATTTGGGTCACTTCTAGTTTGGGGCTACTATGAATTGCACTGATATGTGGAAATCTTTGTATAAGCATATGCTTTCATTTCTTTTGGGTAAATGCCCAGGAGTGGAACTACTGGGTCATTTGATAAGTGTATGCTGAGCTTTATAAGAAATTGCCAAACTCTTTTCCAAAGTTATTGTACCATTTTGCATTCCCATCAGCAGTTCATGAATGTTCCAGTTGCTCCATATCCTCACAAACACTTAGTATTGTCAGTTTTATTAGTTTTAGCCCATCTGGCAGGTGTATAATGGTTATCTCATTGAGGTTTTAATTTGCATTTCCCTAATGATTAATGCTGTTGAACACCTTTTCATGCACTTATTGGCCATTTATATACCTTCTTTTTTGAACTGTCAAATATTTTGTTCACGTTTTAATTGGGTTATTTGCATAATATTGAATTATAAGGTGATATATTCCAAAGGCAAGGGATAAATTTATTCAAGATTCTCAGTGTGATGGGAGGGGTTCCTATCCTCCCTTTCTCTCTGGGGTCTGGCCAGGATAACTGAGAAGGGAGCCTTTGGTAATGTAACTTAAGGTGGAGAAAGAGATTAAAAGCATAAATCTCTGTAGCATAAAGCACTCAGGACGAGGTTAACCTCAAACTTTAGTATTCATGAGAATCACCTGGAGGGCATGTTAACCATAGATTCCCTGGGAGCCTTACCGCGAGTGTTTGACTCAATAGCTCTAGGGAAGAGCCCAGGAATCTGCATTTCTAACAAGCTACCATGTGATGCTGATGCTGCTGGTCTGGGGACCACACTTTCAGTTACCTTAAAGATGCTTGAGGCTGAAGGTAGACCACAGTGAGGACCTCTTACTCCTCCCTTGTTTCCAATTTGTAATCTCTGGAGCCCTTCCCTCCTCCTCTGTCCAACCACCCATCCCACACTGCAGAGTAATTGGACAGAATGGAATGATTGACAGCCCACATTGTCAACCTATAGAGGATCAAAGTGGTCCAAGGCCTAAGGAGAAGAGCTTTCCCACTGACCTCATAGGGGTAGACACACCTTAAGGAGTGCCCTAAAAGTCAAGAACAGAAGGCATAAACTGGCTGAATCTGGCCTGGATATGTGTCTCTTTCTTGGGGGGAAGGGGGTTGCCTCCACTGTGTTTAAGATTCTTCTGAATTAGTTATCAACATGCACAAATTGACAATAAATGTAGGATCATTTTTTTAGGGCCACTGGTTGCAACCAAACTCTCTAAAACTTTCATGTGAAAGATAAAATTATGCTTATTAAAAAAAACTTAGTGACTTTGGTGTTTAATTTTAAGATCTATAAATACATTTGGGGGCAGTGATACCTGGAGAGACACCAAGAGCCTGCTAGGAGGAGTGGGAGTGTATATAGATAGGCGGGTATGTGCACAGCACACATTTTTTCTTATATGTGTGTTTATTGAGCTAAAAGACCACACAACCCTAATTGAAAATTTAACAGGAAAGGCACTTTGATTTTGAAAATTTATAAACTACAAAGAGTAAAATATAAATAAAGAAACAACAAAAAAAAAGGAAAGAACACTTATGCCAGTAATTAGGGGTGGATGAAATAAGAAATATTTTCGTTCTTAGTTAAACCTTTAGAAGTTTTCCAAAGTGCTTAGATGAGAAAGAAAAAGGAGGTGGAGTGAGTGTGGGAGAGGGCACTGCCAATTCAGATGAAGCTAAAAATTTAAATTCTTATTAAACAATCCCCCAAAATTGGCATTCCAACAGGCTGTTAATAAAAATGCTCCTTTCAAAAAGATGGTTTGGCGTAAAGCACTTTTTCCCCTTTATGCTTCCCCTTACCCCTCAGGCATCTGGGATATAAAAACTGGGTTCTAATTTCAGTTTTTCTGTTTATTAGCTGTGTGACCTTGGACGATTCACTAGACCTTTCTGATCGTCAGTTTCCTGGGATAGTGAAAATTACTTCTTGGGGAAACTGGAGAAAACTCAGCATTAGACCTTAGGCCGAACTCAAAAGGTCCACAGGCTCCAAGAAGACCTTGTAGATGAGCGAAGTGGGCCTAGTAGAAACTGACCAGTCAGAAGAAACACCTGTTTAAAGGACTTGCTGCTCCTGAGCTTCCTGCCTCCAGGAAAGTGGGCTTAGTTTGGCCTAAACTTTCTATTTATCAAAGAGGTACTGAAAATCCCCATATTTATGTGCTCTCTCAGTTTTTAAGTGTTGGCAATTAACTCACTTAAAACACTGACTAAACCAAACAGAACATATTCTGCAGGCCACCCTTGGCCACAGTCTTTTGGTTTACATCACTTGCCTTAAACAGGAAGAGAATGAGATGATTTCCACACTGGCAAGATGTTCTTTTCCATTCCACCTTTGGGGATGGGTGTCTTGCTGAATGCAAGCGGGCAATAATAATAGCTGCCATGATTGAGTGCCTACTGTGTGCTAGACACCTTTTTAAGCCTATTACATAAAACAATGCATTTAATACTTCCAACATTAACTCTATTTCATTTGGTCAGAGGGGTTAAATAAACTGGCTGAAAGTCCACTTTAGGCACTGTATAAGTCACTGATTAAAAATTTTGCTCATTCCAGGCAGCAGTTCCTTTTTCGACTAGAGATGACAGTTGACCCCCCACCCCCACCCCCACCCCCACCCCCACCCCCGCGCCACCTCTGTCCAACCCCACCTTTCCTGATTTTCCCTTTGAGGACCCTTAGGAGGGGAGGAAAGTGCTCCTAGTAGAGGGACAGCAAGTGACGATCCCCCCTTCTGCCAGGGGCCGAAGACCACTGTGTATTTGGGGATCAGGAAAATGAGTGAATGAACGGAAGAGGGAGGAGAAGGTGAATGGGTTCTGCCAGCCGAGAAACCCAACTGCAGAGACAACTTTTCTTGCACAGTAGGTGGTGGAGGAGGAGGGAGGTGGTCTCGATCTTTGAGCTTCCCCTTTATGAGCTTCCCCTCATCCACTGCTCCCACATCTAAGGTCAGAGCACGCACGCGGGTGTGTAGGTGTGGTGGGGGGCGGGGGAGGGAGTTGGTGATCGAGGGTCACGCGCAGGTGGCTCTGCCGCGGTGGTGGTGGCGGTCGCAGAGGCGACAAGGCTGGAGGCGGAGGGACGGCGGGCCCACAGTCGCTGCGGGCGGGTAAGGTGGGCAGGGCGGGGACTGCGGGAAGGGGGGCGGGCCGCCGCAGGCCCTGCCTTCCGGAGCTGCAGCCAGCTCTGGGTCGGAGGTCGTGGGGGCGTTATCTGGGGGCGGGAAGCCGGGGGTGGGGGTGGGGGACGCAGGACGATGTCCCGGGGAATGGGGCTGCTGTAGCTGGGATGCGCTAAAACTGAGGGTTGGGGCGACGACGGAATTGGACGGTGGGGAGAAGGCTCAGGACTGGCGGGACCCGACCGGAATTTGTGGGGGCGGGTCCCTGAAAGAGTGTGTTAGTGGCAGCGCCCGGGCGCGGAAAACAGGTGGTAGCCAGCGCGAGTGGTGCCTGGGGCGCAGCGGCGGTGCCTCCAGCGGTGTCACTCTTTCCCAGATGGGCAGGGGGTTAACACCTGGTCCGGGTAGCCACGCGTGTTGGATGTGAGCCTTCTTCAGCGGTCCTAGGGGTTGCCTGGCATCAGCTGGGATACCTCTTACTCCTTTGGCCTTGGTCAAGGGTCTTTCTAAGGGATAGGTAGAGCGGAGATGCAGAAAGTGCTGATATCTGGACGCTTAAGAGACAGTGGGCATCTGCCCGTGTGTATCAGATTTTTACCCCCATCTTCACTTCTTACCCCAGGGATGGTGGTTTTCATAGTAAGAGGGGGTATTCCTGGCCTTGCGCATTGAAAGTGATCTTTTAATTTCACCTTATAAACCAGGGATTGCAAACTTGGGTGCATACAAGGACCAAGAGGTAAATAATGATCCCAACCCTTACTTGGTCCCAGCTGGGAACCAGGCACTGTCTGGAGAGCTTTACACATATTCATTTACTTAATTCTCACTGTATGTCACTCCCATTTCACAGATAGGAAAACTGATGAAAGTCACTTGACCACAATCACGTGGGTAGGAAGTACCAAGTCAGGACCAGATGGGCAGGATGGGTCCAGATTCCAGGCTCTTAACCACTGTGCTGTGCTGAGCCAATGGACTGTGGGGCCAACTGGAGCCCCACCAGAGAGCCTTACGTTGCCAGGCAGGATTATGGGCCCAGAGTGGCCAGATCATCTGATTTCTTGAGAAGCTAGAACTTGGGACATTTATGTAAAATCACCTTCATATTTTGACAATTAATTTAAACTTAAAAACACTTTTTATAGTGAAAAATTTCAAACATACACAAAAATAAACTGGTATAGTAACATTTTGTAATTTTTAAAAATACTGTATGAGCCAAATAAAACATGTTCAATGGCCACTTCTGTCCTAAACACTTCCAGCTGTTCACTGCTCTGATTTGAGCCCTGTCTATTCAAAGTGTGGTCCTGGTCTAGCAGCATTAGTATCAGCATCTCTTGGGAGCTGGTTATAAATGCTGAATCCCAGGCCCCACCCCAGACTTACTGAATTAGACTCTGGATTTTAATGAGATCCCTAGCTGATTCATATACATATTAAAGTTTGAGAAGTGCACTGCTCTGTCTAGGCCTTTTTGCCTGGACAAGTTATATTAGCCTCCTTCCTGATAGGTCTTCTTGCCTTCAGGTTCACAATCTTCTATTGATGTTATAGTTGCATTTCTTGCCTTTAATACCCTAAAGCTCAGATCTGGCCCCAGATAATTCAGTGGAGGAAGCATTTTCTTTGGGAAGGTTTGGTTACATTACGTAATAGAACTGGCAGTGTTCACACTGGTCTTACCCTCTTCAGGGCCCTGAGGGTCCTTCTTGTAAGTCTTACAGAATTGTTTTGAAGATGAAATGAGGTAATATAAGTAAGAGTATTTGCATATATTTTTATTAGTCAGGACTTTTTCAGTTAAAAAAGATAACTTAAACCTGCTTAGGCAAAACAAACAAACAAACGGACTTGACAGCTTGAAGGCTCAGAAGAGACTAAGGGGGAAGATTTTAGGTATGACTTGATCTAGGGGCTCAAGCAGTGTAATTGGAACTTGATCTCTCTCTCAGGAAGCAATACGGAAGTGGCGGGGGGGGGGGGTGAGGGTCTAACCTGGGCCAAATAGCTTGAGATTGGGAACATAGTGGTATTTACCAAAAAAAGTGGGAATAAACATTTGTCAGGAAAGATCAGAAAGATTATGTAGTTGGAAACCATATTTGTTATCAGTCTTTGAGTTTTTGTCGGATCTTTCCTACTAGACTTCAAGTTCCTTGAGAACTGGGGCTGTGTCTTCCTCATCTTTGCACCCCCACAAGTCAGGCATACTGCATTTCACATAATGATGCTCCGAAAGTACTGAATCAAATGTAATTGACTCAAGTAAAGTAGAGATTCAGTCTCTTAGGCACCAGCCTCAGGCAAGGAATCTCTCTCTCCCTTTCAGCTGCAGTGGAAGTCACTGTTCTCAAGCTTGTAGTATAAAGAACATCACAGACTCTGGCTTCGTTGCCTTTGTTTTTCTCACTGCCACCCCTCAATTGAAAGTCATTTTGTCCCTTTGCAGGTGCCAAGCAGTTAGGAAAATGGGCCCAGCATGAGATGATTTCAAACTGCACAGCATTTTATTATGGAAAGGTAACAGGGTTTTCCTCAGCATGACCCAGCAATAGTGGCTGTCTGTGATTGTTACCTCAGAACTAGGGAGGAAAACAAAAGCTTTCAAATGTATTTGTCAATCAAAGGGAGCTACTGACTCCCCATTTTCTTGGAGGCCAAGATTCTTTTGACAGGCAAAATTATGATTGCCAGCAGCTAACAATTTGTCTTAGAAAAGCAAAAGCCAAACCAAGAAACCCCCACAAAAAACAATAAACAACCCACCAATCCAAAAATAAAACAAAAGACTCCAAAATCAAACAAACAAAAACCAGCCAATGCAAACTAAATTAACAACAAAAATAGAATGCAGAGAAATCTGGGAAGGTCTACAGAAGTCTTTTAGAGGGAGAATGCTTGGAACTGGATTTCTGTTCTTTTGGTCCAACCTGAATGGGACAGAGAGTGAGGAGTATAAACATTGTCTGAGTGGGACTCAGAAATATGTCTCCTATGAATTCCATCATTAGGGATTTTGATGGGCTCAATAATCTCCTATTTAAAAAAACAAAAAAACACAAAAGGATGCAAACATATCAGCCACTCACATTTTAGTCTGAACTAGCCACTTTCTGACAGTTAGGAGTTGTACACTCGACTGCTTACAGGGTTCAGGCATGATACGTCAACAAGTGAAGCAGGCTGGGCCAGGAGAATACAAGAGTGGTAGGATGTGGTGAGTTGGAGAACATATGCTCCATCTGTAGGTGTTACTGAGTAAAGCTCATACTGCTCCCTGCACGATAGGCTAATAAATCGAGAGGTGAGTTGTTGGGGCAAGGAATAGAGACTTTATTTGGAAAGCCATCAGACTGAGAAGATGGTGGTCTAGCGTCCCAAAGAACCATCTTAAATCACAGAAGGAAAGGGGGGAGAGAGTGTGCTTCAGAGTTCTCAGAAGACTTTGTTCCCTAAGGGAATTACTTGGCAATAAAATTCTTCCTAGGGAAAAAAACAAAAACCAAAAACCATCTTTCCTGAGTTAGAATTCAGGCTTCTTTTATGCTAAAAGCGGGTGTGACTGGTTGCTGCAAACTTCTTGGTGTGGGAATCCTTTGTTCTTGCAGCTATGACATTAGGTCAGGTCACCATATTCCTGTAAACCTCCAACAAGACCAATGTTATTCTCTGTTCTGCAACTTTTTATCTCCATATGAAGGAAAATTATTACACCTTTAAAGGTCAGAGCCTTGAGAATGGCCTATCCTGTATTTCAGGCTCTAGGCAACATTCTTAATTAGTAGCAAAAGCAATAGAATACAAAGGTTAAAGTAAAAGAAATAGATCCAGTATTGAGTCAGATTTGGTCTTCCATATTACACGGGGAGCAGCTGCAACTCAGCTCTGGGCAATCATTACCACGAGCCATTACAGTGTTAGTGTTACTGTATTTTGGGGGACAGAAGTTGGAAATCTAGATTTTTACATGAAATCTTTCAATTTTTAAAAATATAAAAATATTTACCTTATTTACTAGTTCCTAACCTTTCATCATAGCTTCCTTTGATAATCTGACCAAAGCCATAGAACCTGGGAAATTCACACATACTTTATCTTGTATACAATTTCATAGAGGGCCTCTTTCTATTACACTGTGTAGTTCAAGGTCAGCACTGACTCCTAATTCTCAGTATTAGACTGTGGGTACCCAGATCCTTTGAACTGCATGGATTGCTCTCTGGGATGCCTCCTCACTGACATCCTCCCCTCCCCCTCCCAACTCCATTCTCTTTCCGTTTGAAAAACTCCTCTCCTTCGCTTTCATCTTTCTTCTTATATTTAAAAAAATTCCAGTAAAGTCATTACTTTTAGTTTTTATGATTTAATTGTATTGATATAATACATACACATAGTTTAAAAGTCAGATTATAACATATTTATAACAAAATATTAGTTTCCTCCTTCTCTCCTAGTCTTTCCCTTGAGGCAGCTATTTTCAACTCCCCTAGCTGTTTCTTTTTTATATTTTTAAGATGTTATTTTTCTTTTTAAAAGCTAAAACTAAAACTTCACCATAAATGGGAACCAATACAATTTATTCCTCAGTTTTGCTTTAAGACTTTGTGTTCTTGTTTTCCTTTTCTAAACAATTGAAAATAATCTTTTGCTACTAGGTGTCCAACCCCCAGCCGTTTCTTATAGCATTTTCCCATCTTCATATTTCTAATCTTGATTTTTTAAAAAATTAATTAATTATATTTAATTTATTTTTGGCTGCATTGGGTCTTCGTTGCTGCATGCGGGCTTTTCTCTAGTTGCGGTGAGCGGGCTTATTGCTGTGGCTTCTCTTGTTGCGGAGCATGGGCTCTAGACGCACGGGCTTCAGTAGTTGTGGCATGCAGGCTCAGTAGTTGTGGCTCACAGGCTCTAGAGTGTAGGCTCAGTAGTTGTGGAGCATGGGCTTAGTTGCTCCGCAGCATGTGGGATCTTCCCAGACCAGGGCTCAAACCCGTGTCCCCTGCATTGGCAGGTGGATTCTTAACCACTGCGCCACGAGGAAAACCCTCTAATCTTGATTTTAACGTATGTTTCTAGTTATTTCGTTCACTCTCTCACTCAGTAATTTAGTAATTAATTAAATATATATACAAAAGAATACCTACTATGGGCCAAGGGCTCTGTTGGGTGCTGGGGATGGAGGGATGAGCAAAAAACAGATGCAATCCCTCCTTTATGGAAGTTTTCACTAGCAGAGGTTTTGTGATTAATCAAACAATCACACAAAAATATGTGAAATTGCAACTGCAGTTAGTGAACCCAGGAAAGGTACATCATACTCCGAGAGAGCATAATAGAGGAATTTGACCTGGTCAAGGAAATGAGAGAAGGTTCCCCTGAAAAAAAAGACAATTGAACTGATATCTAAAAAGTGAGCAGACTTAGAAGAGGGGACAGAGGAAAAGGAAAAGCATTTGGGTAGAGGGAACAGCATATGCAAAGCCCTGCTGAGGAAGGGAGCATGGGGGATTTCAGAAAACATTTCTTTGGCCACTTGGAACTACATTCTTTAACTAAATGAACCTTCACAGCAGAGACTTGGAAGAGAGGCACTGTGGTGAAGAGCTGGGAAATGGGTCCAGATCTTGTCTCTCCAAACCATTAGTAGTGTGCTCTTAGACAAAACACAACTTCTCTGAGCTACAATTATCTTACCTAAAAAATACTGTTACTAAAACGCAAAGAGTTTTGTGGTGAGCATGAAATGACATAATTCTTGTAAAGTTTTGCCCAAGGCCTGCCACACAATCAGTGGTCAAAAAATGCTGGGCTTCCCTGGTGGCGCAGTGGTTGAAAGTCTGCCTGCCGATGCAGGGGACATGGGTTCGTGCCCCGGTGAGGGAGGATCCCACATGCCGCGGAGCGGCTGGGCCCGTGGGCCATGGCCGCTGAGCCTGCGCATCCGGAGCCTGTGCTCCGCAACGGGAGAGGCCACAACAGTGAGAGGCCCGCGTACCGCAAAAAAAAAAAAAAAAAAAAAAAAAAAAAATGCTTGCTGGGACTTCCCCGGTGGTCCAGTAGGTAAAACTCTGCACTCCCAATGCAGGGGGCCTGGATTCAATCCCTGGTCGGGGAACTAGATCCCACGTGCATGCCACAACTGAGTCTGCATGCTGCAGCTAAGAAGCCCGCATGCTGCAACTAAGAGTCCGCATGCTGCAACGAAGATCCCGTGTGCCGCAACTAAAACCTGGTGCAGCCAAAATAAATAAATAAACATTAAAAAATGCTTGCTGATATTATCATTATCCTTTTTTTCTTTACTGTATAAATATCATCTGATAGAGCAATTTAGGCCAAATTCCATGGTTATGAAGACCAATGAAGTCTGGGGGACAAAAAAGCTTTGGTTTGCACTGATGACCAAATGTGATGCCTTCAGATCACACTGAAGAGAGAACACACATGGGTTTTGAAAGTCACCCTGAGCCTGGCATTTCCCTGGTTTGCAGCCATTAGCCCTTATAAAATGAAGGCTTCAGAGCTGTGTGAAACTTCAGTCTTATTCCCTGTTAGCACTGTCTGGGCAGGAGGCAGAAGATGGATGCTTCGGGGACCAGCTTGCCTAGAAAGCACCAGAAGACTCTGCCTGCACCTCCAAGGCTCAGAATCCTGGGAGTCTAACCTTCTGCCAGAGAGCTGTGTTGGTCATTCTCTCCCTGTCTTGCCTGGGATCCTAACAACCCACTTCATTTTGACCTTGCTTCCGACCTTGGTGGACACCCTGTACCCAGGTGACAGGGTGTTTATGGTTTGTTACTCTGATGATGATGATTTAAAGTTGAAGGGAAGCTAGCACCCACCTCTCTCTTCCCCTCTTACTCTATTTCTGTCAGTTTCTTTGTCTTTCTGTCTCTGCCTCTGTCTGTCTGCCTCTCAATCTCCATTTTTCTCTCTTTGTCTTAATATATCTTTGTCTGCCTGTGTCTCACTCGTTTGTCTGTCTCTCTCTGCTTTTCTCTCCATTTCTCTCTGGACTTTACACTAAATTCTCTCTCTTTTTTTTTGGTTGTGCCACATGGCCTGCAGGATCTTAGTTCTCCAACCAGGGATTGAACCCAGGACCCCAACAGTGAAAGCACCGTGTCCTAACCACTGGGCTGCCACCGTGTCTCTCTGTCTTTGTATTGCCCCTGGCTTCCCCACCCTCATCCCTATCAGCAACAAGCTATAACTTTCTGAAAATAGTCCCCTCCAGATGAGGCCATTTTTAATCAAGGGCTTAGCTAACATCATTTTTGTATTTCGTATATGAGCGTGGCGGCGGGGGGGAGTTAGCTGGCTTGCGCTTTGATATAGTTGAGTCAAGATAGCCCTTTTTATTAGCAGATTTGTGCAGATTGGTTTGCAAGGTGTGGGGTACGACTAAAATATTAAATTCCTAAAACTGTCAAAGCACTATTAGATTGGGAAGGTAAGTTATAGAAGCGTGTTCTCCCACAAGAATTACACTGACATTCACAATTAACTTTTCTTAATTCTGCATCCACTGCATTACATGCCGGCTTTGGGGGGAACATATATATATATATATATATATATATATATATATATATATATATATACATACATACATTTATTTATTTATACATCTTTATTACAGTATCATTGCTTTACAATGGTGTGTTAGTTTCTGCTTTACAACAAAGTGAATCAGCTTTACATATACATATATCCCCATATCTCCTCCCTCTTGCGTCTCCCTCCCATCCACCTTATCCCACCCTTCTAGGAGGTCACAAAGCACTGAGCTGATCTCCCTGTGCTATGCGGCTGCTTCCCACTAGCTATCTACTTTATATTTGGTAGTGTATATATGTCCATGCCACTCTCTCACTTTGTCCCAGCTTACCCTTCCCCCTCCCCGTGTCCTCAAGTCCATTCTCTACGTCAGCGTCTTTATTCCTGTGCTGCCCCTAGGTTCTTAAGAACCATTTTTTTTTTTAGATTCCATATATATGTGTTAGCATACGGTATTTGTTTTTCTCTTTCTGACTTACTTCACAGTGTACGATAGACTCTAGACTCCATCCACCTCACTACAAATAACTCAGTTTCATTTCTTTTTATGGCTGAGTAATATTCCACTGTATATATGTGCCACATCTTCTTTATCCATTCATCTGTCAATGGACACTGAGGTTGCTTCCATGCCCTGGCTGTTGTAAGTAGAGCTGCAATGAACATTGTGGTACATGACTCTCTTTGAATTATGGTTTTCTCAGGGTATATGCCCAGTAGTGGGATTGCTGGGTCATATGGTAGTTCTATTTGTAGTTTTTTAAGGAACCTCCATATTGTTCTCCATAGTGGCTGTATCAGTTTACATTCCCACCAACAGTGCAAGAGGGTTCCCTTTTCTCCACACCCTCTCCAGCATTTATTATTGAGATTTTTCTTGTTCTTGAGGTAGGATTGTACTGCTGTAAACTTCCCTCTTAGAACTGCTTTAGCTGCATCCCATAGGTTTTGGGTTGTTGTGTTTTCATTGTCATTTGTTTCTAGGTATTTTTTGATTTCCTCTTTGTTTGCTTCAGTGATCTCTTGGTTATTTAGTAGTGTATTGTTTAGCCTCCATGTGTTTGTATTTTTTAGTTTTTTCCCATCAATTGATACCTAGTCTCATAGCATTGTGGTTGGAAAAAATACTTGATACGATTTCAATTTTCTTAAATTTACCAAGGCTTGATTTGTGACCCAAGATATGATCTATCCTGGAGGATGTTCCATGAGCACTTGGGAAGAAAGTGTATTCTGTTGTTTTTGGATGGAATGTCCTATAAATATCAATTAAGTCCATCCTGTTTAATGTGTCATTTAAAGCTTGTGTTTCCTTATTTATTTTCATTTTGGATGATCTGTCCATTGGTGAAAGTGGGGTGTTAAAAGTCCCCTACTATTACTGTGTTACTGTTGATTTCCCCTATTATGGCTGTTAGCATTTGCCTTATGTATGGAGGTGCTCCTATGTTGGGTGCATAAATATTTACAACTTTTTTATCTTCTTGTTGGATTGATCCCTTGATCATTATGTAGTGTCCTTCTTTGTCTCTTGTAATAGTCTTTATTTTAAAGTCTGTTTTGTCTGATATGAGAATTGCTACTCCAGCTTTCTTTTGATTTCCATTTGAATGGAATATCTTTTTCCATCTGATCACTTTCAGTCTGTATGTGTCCCTAGGTCTGAAGTGGGTCTCTTGTAGACAGCATACATACGGGTCTTGTTTTCATATCCATTCAGCCAGCGTGTTGTCTTTTGGTTGGAGCATTTAATCCATTTACATTTAAGGTAATTATCGATATGCATGTTTCTATTAACATTTTCTTAACTGTTTTGGGTTTGTTATTGTAGGTCTTTTCCTTCTTTTGTTTTTCCTGCCTAGAGAAGTTCCTTTAACATTTTTTATAAAGCTGGTTTGGTGTTGCTGAATTCTCTTAACTTTTGCTTGTCTGTAAAGGTTTTAGTTTCTTCATAGAATCTGATTGAGATCCTTGCTAGGTAGGGTAATCTTGGTTGTAGGTTTTTCCCTTTCATCACTTTAAATATATCCTGCCACTACATTCTGGCTTGCAGAGTTTCTGCTGAAAGATCAGCTGTTAACTCTTATGGGGATTCCCTTGTATGTTATTTGTTGCTTTTCCCTTGCTACTTTCAATATTTTTTCTTCGTATTTAATTTTTGATAGTTTGATTAATACGTGTCTTGGTGTGTTTCTCCTTGGATTTATCCTGTATTGGACTCTCTACGCTTCTTGGACTTGATTGACTATTTCCTTTCCTGTGTTAGGGAAGTTTTCAACTATAATCTCTTCAAATATTTTCTCAGACCCTTCTTTTTCTCTTCTTCTACTGAGACCCCTATATTTCGAATGTTGGTTCGTTTAATGTTGTCCCTGAGGTCTCTGAGACTGTCCTCAATTCTTTTCATTCTTTTTCCTCTATTCTGCTCTGTGGTAGTTATTTCCACTATTTTATCTTCCAGATCACTTATCTGTTCTAATGCCTCAGGTATTCTGCTATTGATTCCTTTTAGAGAATTTTTAATTTCATTTATTGTGTTGTTCATCATTGTTTGTTTGCTCTTTAGTTCTTCTAGGTCCTTGTTAAATGTTTCTTGTATTTCCTCCATTCTATTTCCAAGATTTTGCATCATCTTTACTATCATTACTCTGAATTCTTTTTCAGGTAGACTCCCTATTTCCCCTTCATTTGTTTGGTCTGGTGGGTTTTTACCTTGCTTCTTCATCTGCTGCATATTTCTCTGTCTTCTCATTTTGTTTAACTTTCTGTGTTTGGGATTCTCCTTTTCGCAGGCTGCAAGTTCATAGTTCCCTTTGTTTTTGGTGTCTGCCCCCCGTGGGTGAGGTTGGTTCAGTGGCTTGTGTAGGCTTCCTGGTGGAGGGGACTGGTGCCTGTGTTCTGGTGGGTGGGGCTGGATCTTGTCTTTCTGGTGGGCGGGGCTGCGTCTGGTGGTGTGCTTTGCGATGTCTGTTAACTTAGTATGATTTTAGGCAGCCTCTCTGCTAATGGGTGGGGTTGTGTTAATGTGCTGCTAGTTGTTTGGCATGGGGCGTCCAGCACTGGAGCTTGCTGGCTGTTGGGTGGAGCTGGGTGTTAGCGTTGAGACAGAGATCTCTGGGAGAGCTCTTGCTGATTGATATTCTGAGGGGCTAGGAGGTCTCTGGTGGTCCAATGTCCTGAAGTCAGCTCTCCCACCTCAGAGGCTCAGGCCTGACACGAGGCCAGAGCACCAAGACCCTGTCAGCCACATGGCTTAGAGTTGGCTTCCAACCTCTCCAAAAGCGGTGGTGTTGGAGGGGAGGGAGTAGGAAGGAGGAGACCTGGATGAAGCTGAAGTGAGCACCTCTCGCCCCGCAACAGCCGCTCCTCCCCAGGCAGTCCGAGTACCTGACAAGAAGCTATCAACTCCGGTTCTTAGTCCGTGCACTGGCCGTGAACAGATGGTTTAAGGTGCCCCACTGGTGCACCAGGAACATAGTGGGTGCATGGTGAACCACAGCCCAAGATCTCCCTGGCCGGTGGAATTGCAAACCGTGAAGGAAACACAGAGCTGAGCTCGGACCCTGGTAGCAGGAGAAAGGGGCGGTCAAAAGGGGACTGTTTTTAAAAATCTATTACAAGAAAAAAGTAAATGACCCATCCTAAAGCCTGGATGGGAGTATGTGTGTGATTGATGAGTTGGGAGAGCCTAGGGATCCCTCCTGCCTATGTCAGGAAGGTGCCTGGATGGGGATTGTAATTAAAAGCACAAAAAGCTGATCAGTTGGGTTGTCCTCTCAAGAGAAACTGTGTTAACTGAGGATCTGTGGAAGTGAGTCCAAGGAGGCCAGACTGGTCAGTGTATGTGTCCAGAATTGTCCAGAAAAGAGAGTTCTTAGACGTACAAGCAAGAGAACCTGCTTGTGCATCAGGGAAATCCCTAGAATGCAGGGGCTCAATGTTATGATTGCCCATCTGATTCTTTGGTTGCAGGACCACTCATAATGTTTGTCATAAGCTGGGTCCCCCCAGAAGCAGACTCTGAGACAAGGGTTTTCAGTGCAAGGAGTTTATTTGGCAGGTGATTCCACGAAGCACTAGTAGGGGAGGGAACTGACAGAGAAGGGTAGTAAGCAGTAGCATTTTGCTGAGGGCAACTGGGAGGCTGGGTAGCACATGCTTCAGAGTTACTCGTGGTGTGCAAAGTTGTGTGGATGAGGTAGTATGTATCCTTCACTCACAGCAGTCATCACTGAAGGACTACTCCTGGGGGCATTACCTCATCGACACTTCTGACTTGCTCCATGCATTGGCTTAGCATGCTTTTCTCTGGCTTAGCCAGAGAAAGCCCTGGCAAAGAATCACAGGCATTTACAGAAGTAGTCACATCAGTGTGCAAGGGATGGTGAGAGGGACAGCAATAGTATATGCTATGTTTTCTGGTAAAGATCTGTAACAGGAAGAAAATGTGCTTGGTGAAGAAGATGAGCTTTTCTTCCCTAAGCACTTCTGATTCTCAACAGCAGTCAATACGTTGGCACTGATTTTTTTTTTTTCCCATACCGTGCAGCTTGTGGGATCTTACTTCCCTGACCAGGGATCAAACCCAGGCCCTGGCAGTGACAGCACCAAGTCTTAACCACTGGACCGCCAGGGAATTCCTGTTGGCACTGATTTATGCATTGCTCTTTTGTGAGTTTGGCTGGTGTGAGTCAAGAGTGACAGCCCCTTTATGGGAGTACATGGCAAAATTGAATTCCTTAGATTAAAGAAACCTAGATCAAGTTTGGAAACTGAAAAGTGAAAAATCGCACCAGGCAGGAACCACGAATAAGTGAAGTGGGTGGGAGGAGGAGGAGAATGCACAGGAAGTACTTAGTGTGGTACGTGGCATATAGTAAGTGGTCAATAAAAATGATTTATAACAGCAGCAGCAACTATATCTGGGGAGAGCTTTAAGGAGGAAGTGGAACCCAAGTGTAACTTACTGAAAGGATGCCAAACAGAGTAGGAAACTAACCAGGAAGAAGTTAAGAAAGAAGTCTCCTTGCCTAACCCTGGCCTCTTGTATATACCTTGTAATTAGGATGACAGTCATTTTCTATTATTTGCAGTGATGGTGATTTCTTAGATGTGAGGTTAATTGATAATATGGGTGTGTAACATCTTCCCATCAGATGTTTTAGATGCTGGTAATTAACCTCTCTGTTCCAGGGGGCTGGGGAGTGGGACAGCCATTATTCATTTGTCTTCTTGGCGTTCTGTCGTCAGCGTCTTTCCACGTTGTCTGCTGCATTGGCTTTGACACATGAGAAGCGCCAACATGGAGGAATACAAAAGCGAGTCATAGTGTCTGGGTAGCCAGAGAGAGTTGACTTTCTATTCATGTGGCCGAGATGAGATCTGGTTTATCCATCAGGCACTGTGAGGTCAGTGCTAGGAGTTTATGAGCCTTACAAAGGCCTGTGGGAATATTTGCACCCTAAAAAGAAATGTGGCCGCCTCTGAAATACGAAAAGAAAACCATAAAATTGAAAAAAATTAAAATTTATTTTTCCCCCACTTTACTGAGGTATAATTGACAAGTAAAAATTGTATATACTTAGGTTGTACAATGTGACTTTAAGGTGTACAATGTGATGATTTAATATGTGTATACACTGTGAAATGATTACCGCAGTCAAGGTAATTAACACATCCATAACCTCATATAGTTATTTTTTTATTATTTTTTTTTTTGCCGATGAGAGCACCTAAGATCTACTCTTTTAGCAAATTTCAAGCAGACAATACAGTATTATTAATTATAATCACAGTGCTGTACATTAGATTCCCAGAACTTATTCATTTTATAACTGAAACTTCATATCCTTTGACTAACATCTCCTCATTTTCCTCACCCCCCAGCCCCTGGCAACCACCCTTCTGTCTGGTTCTGTGAGTTCTGCTTTATAAACTGATATTGATAGGTTTCATTGCATGAAACACTTACACATTGTAACATATGTCAGTTAGTCAATGGAACAGCCAGATGAAGAGGCTTCTGCACCAGTGGAGTTGGGGTGTGCCACCCTTCCAGCACAGGGATTGGAAGCTCTCTGAACCCTGCTGTTTGGGGTTTTTGTGGAGATTCCATCACATAGGCATGATGGATTAAATCATTGGCCTTTGATGATTAACTCTCATCTCCAGCCCTTCTCCCCTTCCTGGAGGTTGGGAGGGGGTTTAGGACTGAAAGTTCCAACCCTCTAATTATGCCTTGATCTTTCCATGACCAGTGCCCATCCTGAAGCTCTCTAGGGGCTCCCAGCCAGCTGTCATCTCATCAGCATAAAAAAGACACACTTAACACTCCAGAGATCCTAAGGGTTTTAGAAGCTCTGTGTCAGAAACGGGACTAAGACCAAATATTGGGTTGGCCAAAATGTTCATTTTCCCTTATGGAAAAACCCGAATGAACATTTTGGCCAACCCAATATTATCAAAAAAGATGCTTCTAGCACCCCTATCACTCAGGAAATTACAAGAGTTTTAGGAGCTCTGTGTAAGGAACCAGGGCCAGAGACCAAGTATATATTTCGTATTATACCAGAGCCACTAACTATCCCAGTGACTTTAGGTAAGTGGCTTGATATCCCTGATCCTCAGTTTCTGGTGTGTCCTTGGTTGCTGTGAAGACTGACTGAGTTAATACACGTGGAGGATTCAGTATTATACCTCATGCCTGCAATAAGTGTACAGTTTCTTCACCCTGAACTGTGAGCCTAGAGAAAAGAGATTGCATAACACAGATTTTGAATCACAGTGGTGCAGCTTCCCAATGTTTATGGATTTAGGGCACTCCCTGGGGGTATAATTAGAGTCAGGTTATGGGAAAGGTTGACCCCCTCCTAAGAGGAGGTCATCTATTTCCCTCTTAATTTAAATACAGGCTATACTGCAAGTCACTCTCCCCAGGTGAGCTGAATAATTAATGCCAGTTCTGCTAATACTGCCTGGCTCAAAAATGGTTCATTATTACCGATAATAACAACTGCCATTGATTAAGTGCTTGTTCTGTGCCAGACTCTGCCCTGAGCCCTTTTCTAGCATGGGGTCTAGAGTTAAGCATTTCAGAGAAATCTTAGTTCAAGTGCCACTCTTGCCTCCTGAAGAGCAATTTGTCTTCAGGTAAGTCGCTTCCCCTTTCTCTGAGCCTCAGTGTCTTCATCTGTAAAATGGGACAACATGAGCTGCTCCATCAACAAAGTTGTGCTAAAGGTTAAATGCACAATTAATGTAAAGCTTTTTAGCCTGCAGCCAGGCAGGCTGTAACCACTTGATAAATGTTCACTTTTATTATTATCATCATGTTCCTTAATCTTTACAGAAACCCTCTGAGGTAGATATGAAAAACGTTTGGCTCTTTTCATATGGCAACGCTCTGAAACACAGGCGCTTTCAATATTTAATTCCATTTCCCTTTATAATCTTTTTTCACAATGTATTTGGGAGTGGGGATGTAAATTAGCCCCTTATCAAGAGGAAATTGGATATATACATTAGACTCATGCTGCTGAAAATGAATGAGCTCAGGCTCTGTGAATCAACATGGGTGAATCCTCCAAAAAACATAATGTCGAGAGCAGTAAAAACAAGTTGCCCCAAAATGCATATGGAGTGTTATTTCTATAAAGTTTAAAACTATGCAAAACAGTTTAGTAAGGTTAGGGATACACATGACATACATGGGTAGTAAAAGTATAGAGACACTCATGAGACTGAAGACGCCAAATTCAGAGCAGATGTTCCCTCTGTGGAGTCGGTGGGGGGTATGGTTGAGGAGGGGCATACAAGAGCCTTCAGATATATTGGGGATGCTTATTTCTTAATCTGCTGTTGGAGGCATTTATTATTCTCTGTGTCCTTGAACATACATCTCAAGTAGGTAATAGTAATTGTTGTGGTCCTAACGCGGGTTGGAAAAGAAATTTCCAGACACAAGGCAGAATGTAAAGAAGCTAGAATTTATTAGAGGGAAGGGTCGCTGCCAGAACAGCAGGCCGACTTCCTAGTAATCTGCGAGAGTCGAGCCCAAACATGTGCTACTGATCAGTTTTTATAGCCAGAAAACAAAGGAATGGTCTGAAGTGAAAATTTCGTTTACTGGTTGGTCGAGACGCATATACCTTCCTTCTGTAGGCTGGGAGTGAGACAGGGCATATGCCTTTCCTTATTTGGGACAGGTCCTCGTTGCTCAGGTGGGCGTCGCCCAGGTGGGCTCAGGAATTTTATAACCATCGCAACATAGTGGGGAGGGCAATTAAGAGTCTGGTAGGGGGTGTAACGCTGAAACTTTTTCAGGCAGGGTCGTCCTTTGTTCTTGAAGCACCATTGTCCTTGGAGCACCACAGTAATTTTTAAAAATTTCACCCCAGACATGGGGAGAGGAATTTGGGGGGGTCCCTCTGTATCTTGAGATTCCCTCCACCCCACAAACCAGGTTCTTTAACCTTCCTGAAACCAAAGCTTCTCTCCACCCACCTCCATTGCTTCCCAGTGCCTCACTAACAAAGCCCCCAGCCCACCTGGCTCAAAACATAGGTTCCTTGCAGCCAGGTTCTCCATTTGAATGTTAAAGGAGCTCTTTCTTGCTTTCCCCACCTGTTTTAATTACAGTTCACCTCCCTGGCTTCATTCTGCTCACCTCCAAACACTCCCAGACACGCATTGGCTCTTTTTTGGGGGGTGGGAGAGAGAAGGCAGGAGATGTACTTATTACTGCAGAATGGGACCAACCTTAACAGGGGAAGGGCTCAGACAAGTCATGTTATATATGGGACTCCCCGACTCTAATCCCAGCATCTTTATGAGTGAAGTTTTATTAAAATGAATACCAAAAGCAGTCTTGAAGTGAAAAGAGAATGCAATATGTCTGTCTTCACCCTCCAGCATACTGCCTAGTTGTGTGTGTATGTGCATGTGTTTGTGTGTGTGTGTGTGTGTGTGCATATGTTGGTTGCAGATGACTAGAGGAACAACATTTGCCAGGTAATCAGCTCTGGCCTTCGCAACAACTGACCCTTTGATCTGGAACCCCAAGGTAGGAGGAGTTCTAAATTAGTACATTTTCCAGGTGACTGAAACATACACTCCGAGGTCATCTATATTTACATGCAGAACGTGAGGTTCAGAGAGGTTAAGTGATTTTCCCAAGGGTACACAGCTGGTAAAGTGGCAGAGCTGATACCTGGTACCTAGATCTGTCTGAGGTCATGCGCTGTGTTTCTATTTGCTAGTGTGTTATTAAAACTTTTCTACTTTACTGAGGGTGATTTTAACGGCAGTCATTCCAAGACTCACCACCCCCTTTTAAAATTGTTTTGTTCTCTAAAAGAGGGTACAGGGGATTGGTTCAGATGGCGGAGTAGAAGGACGTGCGCTCACTCCTTCTTGTGAAAGCACTAGAATCACAGCTAACTGCTGAACAATCGTTGACAGGAAGACACTGGAACTCACCAAAAGAGATACCACACATCCAAAGACAAAGGAGAAGCCTCAATGAGACGGTAGGAGGGGCGCAATCACAATAAAATCAAATCCCATAACTGCTGGGTGGATGACTCACAAACTGGAGAACACTTATACCACAGAAGTCCACCCACTGGAGTGAAGGTTCTGAGCCCCATGGCAGGCTTCCTAACCTGGGAGTCCGGCAGCGGGAGGAGGAATTCCTAGAGAAGCAGACTTTGAAGGCTAGCGGGATTTGATTGCAGGACTTCGACAGGACTGGTGGAAACAGAGACTCCACTCTTGGAGGGCACACACAAAGTAGTGTGCGCATCGGGACCCAGGGGAAGGAGCAGTGACCCCATAAGAGACTGAACCAGACCTATGTGCTAGTGTTAGAGGGTCTTCTGCAGAGGCGGGGGCGGGGGGTGGCTGTGGCTCACCGTGGGGACAAGGACACTGGAAGCAGAAGTCCTGGGAAGTACTCCTTGATGTGAGCCCTCCCAGAGTCTGCCATTAGCCTCATCAAAGAGCTGGGTAGGCTCCAGTGCTAGGACTCTCAGGGCAAACAAACAACAGGGAGGGAACTCAGGCCCATCCATGAGCAGACAAGTGGATTAAAGTTTTACTGAGCTCTGCCCACCAGAGCAACACCCAGCTATACCCACCACCAGTCCCTCCCATCAGGAAGCTTGCACAAGCCTCCTAGATGGCCTCATCCACCGGAGGGCAGACAGCAGAAGCAAGAAGAACTACAATTCTGCAGCCTGTGGAAAGAAAACCACATTCACAGAAAGACAGACAAAATAAAAAGGCAAAGAACTTTGTTCCACATGAAAGAACAAGATAAAACCCTAGAAAAACAACTAAATGAAATGGAGATAGGCAACCTTCCAGAAAAAGAATTCAGAATAATGATACTGAAGATGATCCAGGACCTCGGAAAAAGAGTGGAGGCAAAGATCGAGAAGATGCAAGAAATGTTTAACAAAGACCTAGAAGAATTAAAGAACAAACAAACAGAGATGACCAATGCAGTAATTGAAATGAAAACTACACTAGAAGGAATCAATAGCAGAATAACTGAGGCAGAAGAATGGATAAGTGACTTGGAAGACAGAATGGTGGAATTCACTGCTGTGGAACAGACTAAAGGAAAAAGAATGAAAAGAAATGAAGACAGCCTAAGAGACCTCTGGGACAACATTAAACGCAACAACATTCGCATTATAGGGGTCCCAGAAGGAGAAGAGAGAGAGAGAAGACCCGAGAAAATATTTGAAGAGATAATAGTCGAAAACTTCCCTAACATGGAAAAGGAAATAGCCACCCAAGTCCAGGAAATGCAGAGAGTCCCAAGCAGGATAAACCCAAGGAGAAACACACTGAGACACATAGTAATCAAATTGACAAAAATTAAAGACAAAGAAAAATTATTGAAAGCAACAAGGGAAAAGCAACAAATAACATACAAGGGAACTCCTGTATGGTTAACAGCTGATTTCTCAGCAGAAACTCTACAAGCCAGAAGGGAGTGGCACGATATATTTAAAGTGATTAAAGGAAGAACTTACAACCAAGATTACGCTACCTGGCAAGGATCTCTTTCAGATTCAACGGAGAAATCGAAAGCTTTACAGACAAGCAGAAGCTAAGAAAATTCAGCACCACCAAACCAGCCCTAAAACAAATGCGAAAGGAACTTCTCTAAGTTGGACGTACTCCCACGAGAGAAGAAAAGGGCCTACAAAAGGAAACCCATAACAATTAAGAAAATGGTTATAGGAACATACGTATTGATAATTACCTTAAACTTGAATGAATTAAATGCTCCAACCAAAAGACAGAGGCTTGCTGAATGGATACAAAATCAAGACCCGTATATATTTCTGTCTGCAAGAGACCCACTTCAAACCTAGGGACACATACAGACTGAAAGTGATGGGATGGAAAAAGATATTCCATGCAAATGGAGATGAAAAGAAAGCTGGAGTAGCAATACTCGTATCAGATAAAATAGACTTTAAAATAAAGAACGTTATAAGAGACAAGGAAGGACACTACATAATGATCAAGGGATCAATCCAAGAAGAAGATATAACAATTATAAATATATATGCACCCAACATAGGAGCACCTCAATACATAAGGAAACTGCTAACAGCTATAAAAGAGGAAATCAACAGTAGCACAATAATAGTGGGAGACTTTAACACTTCACTTACACCAATGGACAGATCATCCAGACAGAAAATTAATAAGGAAACACAACCTCTAAATGACACAATAGGCCAGATAGATTTAATATTTATAGGACATTCCATCCAAAAACAGCAGATTACACTTTCTTCTCAAGTGCACGTGGAACGTTCTCCAAGATAGATCACTTCTTGGGTCACAAATCAAGCCTCAGTAAATTTAACAAAATTGGAATTATATCAAGCATCTTTTCTGACCACAACACTATGAGATGAGAAATGAATTACAGGGAAAAAAATGTAAAAAAGACAAACACATGAAGGCTAAACAATACTTTACAAAATAATCAAGAGCTCTCTGAAGAAATCAAAGAGGAAATCAAAAAATACCTAGAGACAAATTACAGCGAAAACATGACGATCCAAAACCTATGGGATGCAGCAAAAGCAGTTCTAAGAGGGAAGTTTATAGCAGTACAAGCCTACCTCAAGAAACAAGAAAAATCTCATGAAAAATCTAACCTTACCCCTAAAGGTACTAGAGAAAGAAGAACAAACAAAACCCAGAGTTAGTAGGAGAGAAATCATAAAGATCACAGCAGAAATAAATGAAATAGAAACAAAGAAAACAATGGCAAAGATCAATAAAAGTAAAAGCTGGTTCTTTGAGAAGATAAACAAAATTGATAAACCTTTAGCCAGACTCATCAAGAAAAAGAGGGAGAGAACTCCAATAAATAAAATTAGAAGTGGGGCTTCCCTGGTGGCGCTGTGGTTGAGAGTCCGCCTGCCGATGCAGGGGACACAGGTTCATGCCCCAGTCTGGGAAGATCCCACATGCCGTGGAGCGGCTGGGCCCGTGAGCCATGGCCGCTGAGCCTGCGTGTCCGGAGCCAGTGCTCCGCAACGGGAGAGGCCACAGCTGTGAGAGGCCCGCATACCGCAAAAAAAAAAAAAAAAAAAAAAAAAAAAAAAAAATTAGAAGTGAAAAAGGAGAAGTTACAAGGTACACTGCAGAAATACAAAGCATCATAAGAGACTACTACAAGCAACTCTTTGCCAATACAATGGACAACCTGGAAGAAATGGACAAATTCTTAGAAAGGTATAACCTTCCAAGGCTCAACCAGGAAGAAATAGAAAACATGAACAAACCAGTCACAAGTAATGAAATTGAAACTGTGATTAAAAATCTTCCAACAAACAAAAGTCCAGGACCAGATGGCTTCACAGGTGACTTCTGTCAAACATTTAGAGAAGAGCTAACAACCATTCTTCTCAAACTCTTCCAAAAAATTGCAGAGGAAGGAACACTCCCAAACTCATTCTATGAGGCCACCATCACCCTGATACCAAAACCAGACAAAAATGCTACAAAAAAAGAGAATTACAGACAGATAACACTGATGAATATAGATGCAAAAATCCTCAACAAAATACTAGCAAACAGAATCCAACAACACATTAAAAGGATCATACACCATGATCAAGTGGGATTTTCCCAGGGATGCAAGGATTCTTCAGTATACACAAATCAGTCAATGTGATACATGGTATTAACAAATTGAAGAAGAAAAACCATGTGAGCATCTCAATAGACTGAGAAAAAGCTTTTGACAAAGTTCAACACCCATTTATGATAAAAACTCTCCAGAAAGTGGGCGTAGGGGGAACCTACCTCAACATAATAGAGGCCACATTTGACAAACCCACAGCAAACATCATTCTCAATGGTGAAAAACTGATAAGCATTCCTCTAAGATCAGGAACGAGACAAGGATGTCCACTCTTGCCACTATTATTCAACATAGTTTTGGAAGTCCTAGCCACAGCAATAAGAGAAGTAAAAGAAGTAAAACGAACATAAATTGGAAAAGAAGAAGTAAAACTGTCACTGTTTGCAGATGACATGATACTATACATAGAGAATCCTAAAGATGCCACCAGAAAACTACTAGAGCTAATCAATGAATTTGGCAAAGTTGCAGAATACAAAATTAATGCACAGAAATCTTTGGCATTCCTATACACCAAAACTGAAAAATCTGAAAGAGGAATTAAGGAAGGAATCCCATTCATCTTTGCAACAAAAAGAGTAAAATACCTAGGAATAAACCTACCTAGGGAGACAAAAGGCCTGTATGCAGAAAACTATAAGACACTGATGAAAGAAATTAAAGATGATACCAACAGATGGAGAGATACACCATGTTCTTGGATTGGAAGAATCAATATTGTGAAAATGACTATACTATCCAAAGCAATCTACAGATTCAATGCAATCCCTATCAAATTACCGATGGCATTTTTTAAAGAACTAGAACAAATCATCTTAAAATATGTATGGAGACACAAAAGACCCCAAATAGCCAAAGCAGTCTTGAGGGAAAAAAACAGAGCTGGAGGAATCAGACTCCCTGATTTCAGACTATACTACAAAGCTACAGTAATCAAGACAATATGGTACTGGCACAAAAGCAGAAACATAGATCAATGGAACAGTATAGAGAGCCCAGAGATAAACCCACTCACCTATGGTCAACTAATCTAAGATAAAGGAGGCAAAGATATAAAATGGAGAAAAGACAGTCTCTTCAATAAGTGGTGCTGGGAAAACTGGACAGCTACATGTAAAAGAATGAAATTAGAACACTTCTTAACACCATACACAAAAATAAACTCAAAATGGATTCGAAATCTAAATGTTAAGACTGGACACTATAAACCTCTTGAGGAAAACATAGGAAGAACACTCTATGATATAAATCACAGGATGATCTTTTTTGATCCACCTCCTAGAGTAATGGAAATAAAAACGAAAATAAACAAATGAGACCTAATGAAACCTAAAACCTTTTGTAAAGCAAAGGAAGCTACAAAGAAGATGAAAAGACAACCCTTAGAACGGGAGAAAATATTTGCAAACGAATCAATGGACAAAGGATCACTTTCCAAAATATATAAACAGCTTATGTAGCTCAATATTAAAAAAAAACGGAATCCAAAAATGGGCAGAAGACCTAAATAGACATTTCTCCAAAGAAGGCATACAAATGGCCAAGAAGCACGTGAAAAGCTGCTCAACATCACTAATTATTAGAGAAATGCAAATCAAAACTACAATGAGGTATCACCTCACACCAGTTAGAATGGGCATCATCAGAAAATCTACAAACAACAAATGCTGGAGAGGGCGTGGAGAAAAGGGAACCCTCTTGCACTGTTGGTGAGAATGTAAATTGCTACAGCCACTATGGAGAAGAGTATGGAGGTTCCTTAGAAAACTAAAAATAGAATTACCATATGATCCAGCAATCCCACTACTGGGCATATACCCAGAGAAAACCATAATTCAGAAAGACACATGCACCCCAATGTTCACTGCGGCACTATTTACAATAGCCAGGTCGCAGAAGCAACCTAAATGCCCATCGACAGACGAATGGATAAAGAAGTTGTGGTACATATATACAATGGAATATTTTTCAGCCAGAGAAAGGAACGAAATTGGGTCATATGTAGAGACGTGGATGGATCTAGAGACTGTCATACAGAGTGAAGTAAGTCAGAAAGAGAAAAACAAATATTGTATATTTACGCATGTATGTGGAACCTAGAAAAATGGTACAGAACCAGTTTGCAGGGGAGAAATAGAGACACAGATGTAGAGAACAAACGTATGGACACCAAGGGGGGAAAGCAGCAGGGGGTGGTGATGGTGGGATGCATTGGGAGATTGGGATTGACATGTATACACTAATATGTATAAAATAGATAACTAATAAGAACGTGCTGTATAAAAAATTAAATAAAATCCAAAAATATAAAAAAGAGGGTACAGAAACAATTTAACTTTCTCCATGTTATAAAATTCAGTTATCCATTCTTTCTGAAGTTATACTCTCAGGTGTAGCTGAGGGGCAGATGGGAGAAGAAGCTAACGTATATTCACCTACTACCACATGCCAAGCATCTGCTAGACATCTTACATATACTTATTTGTGTTCCCTGTTCTCTGTTATTCTCATTTTACAGATGGAGAAACTGTGGCTCAGTGTATTCATTGTCTGTCACTGTATATCAGATTAACAGCTTTAAACAACAAACATTTATGGTCTTTCATAGTTTGAGGGTCAGTGTTTCAGGAGCAGATTAGCTGGGTGGTTCTGGCTGAGGATTTCATGAGGGTACACTCAGAATGTGGCAGGGGCTGCAGTCATCTGAGGCCTGACTGGTGCTGGAAAATTTACTTCCATTCCCATGATTGTTGGCGGAAGGCCTCAGTTCCTAGCCTCATGGATCTTTCCGTAGAGCTGCCTGTATGAATGACCTCACAACATAGAATGGTCCAGGAGAGACAGAGACCAAGATGGAAGCCATAATGCCTTTTTTGACTTAGTCTTTGTAGTTGGACACTGTCAATTCTGCTTTGTTCTATTTGTTAGAAGGGGAGAATTAGGCTCTACCTCTTGAAGGGGGAAGTATTAAAGAATTTGTAGACATGTTTTAAAACCTCCACACTCAGGGAGGTGCCATCACCTGCCAAAGTTCATAGAGTTTGTCAGTGGTAGAGGTTAGACGCAACCATAGTTCTAGATGGTTCCCCACTCTTTTCTTTTCACTGTTCTGTAATTTCTCCCTGACTGAGGAATGGAGAGCTATTTGCCCTTAACGCTAATTAGCCCCAGACTGTAAGGGTTGTTATTTGCCTTTAGAGCGCCCCTCTTTCTGTCTCTGTCTATCGTCCATCACACCTAAGCAGCATCCTTCTTATTCTACATTGGAATTTTGAATCTCCTGTGAAAATGGGAAACCTGGTAACTTTTAGTGTGAATTGTGTGTAAATTAAGAGTCTGTAGGGCTTCCCTGGTGCCGCAGTGGTTGAGAGTCCGCCTGCCGATGCAGGGGACACGGGTTCGTGCCCCGGTCCGGGAAGATCCCACCTGCCGCGGAGTGGCTGGGCCCGTGAGCCATGGCCGCTGAGCCTGCGCGTCCGGAGCCTGTGCTCCGCAGCGGGGGAGGCTGCAACAGTGAGAGGCCCGCGTACCGGAAAAAAAAAAAAAAAAAAAGAGTCTGTAGGCTCTGAGTGAATATTTGGGGTTTCTCCTTTATCAGGTGGCTTTTATAACATTTTGGAGTGTTCTCAGAGCTTTCTTCCTCTATTCCTGATTCTTCATCTCTCAGATCATTGAGGTTGTGGGCAGCTTTTGGATGAAATAATGGTAATTATAAGGGTCTGTTTAATTTATCCTTTGTATAACTCTTCAGAGCTTTCAAAGGTCATTTATATGCAGCATATCACTTGATTGTCATAAAAGATCCATTAATAAAATGGGGGCAAGTGATATGATCTTCTGGATAAGCTTAGTGCTGTGCCACCACTTATCTAGGTATCTTCATTCTCTTGATACCTGCTTGGCACTGCATCCTTTTCCCCTACAGGCCACTCCTCTTTCTGCTGGGTCCTACAGTAGGCAGAGCAATAGGAGCTTGTGGTCCTAGAATTGTAGGGGAAGAAAACTTTTCTTCTACCCTCTTAAGTTCTGTCATGCAGGACTGTAATTAAACACAAAAAAACAGATTAACAGAAGAAAAGACAAACAGATTTTATTCATGTTAATATTTTTTTTCTTTTTTTTTTTTTTTTTTAACCTAGCTTTTGGAGATTTTGATTGAAAAGTGCTGTGTATGACAGGGTTTCTTGATCTGCATATGGAGTTCTGATTTTTTTTTAAACATACACTGAATTTTATTTTTACAAGAGATAAATAAACTGACACCAAGCATTATAAATGGATGACCACAACAAAAGCAACAATGATTGCAATTACGAAACACACTCATACTATGTCATAATATTGACATTCAGTCCAGTAATCCTCCACTGTAACAGCTCCTTTACTTTGCAGTGAAAATTGATTTGTATATTTTTTGCCTCTGAGTCCTTGTGGGATTTTTTTTTTTATTCAAACAGAAACTCACAGAAATTATAATCATCCTCATCAGTTCACTCAGTCCCATGTAATTAATTTTTTTTCATCTTGATCTTTTGTTAGCACTTTTATGAATTCATCAGTTTTCCATTAGAGTTCTGAAAATACTTATTCATTCAGTTCAGTAGTATAGTCAGTTACCAGAAACCTGTACTTGTCAGAGTCTTTTCCATGAATTCCTTGAGGATGAAACCCTTTTATAGGAACATTTTTGCAGAAGCATCAGAATACACCCAGAACTGTCTGTAAATGACAAAAGACTTAAAAATGACCACGGTTAAAGATTTGATGAAAGTTCATAATAATGCAATTGACAAGGAAATTTAGTTATTCCTGAGATATACATTTTAAAGTAATAACTAGAATTATGACTTATAACATTATACCAGCACATATAAGATTTTTAGAAATTTCATGTAATGTCTGAAACATTTATATTAACATCATACAAATAACCCAAAGAAAGTTTAGTCTTTGTTTTTTTGTTTGCTTGTTTTTTTATACTGCAGGTTCTTATTAGTCATCAGTTTTATACACATCAGTATATACATGTCAATCCCAACTGCCCAATTCAGCACACCACCATCCCCACCCCACCGCGGTTATTACCCCCTTGGTGTCCATACGTTTGTTTTCTACATCTGTGTCTCAACTTGTGCCCTGCAAACCAGTTCATCTGTACCATTTTTCTGGGTTCCACATACATGCGTTAATATACGATATTTGTTTTTCTCTTCTGACTTACTTCACTCTGTATGACAGTCTCTAGATCCATCCACGTCTCAACAAATGACTCAAATTCATTCCTTTTTTATGGCTAATATTCCATTGTATGTATGGAATACACTTCTTTATCCATTCGTCTGTCGATGGGCATTTAGGTTGCTTCTGCGACCTGGCTATTGTAAATAGTGCCGCAGTGAACATTGGGGTGCATGTGTCTTTCTGAATTATGGTTTTCTCTGGGTATATGCCCAATAGTGGGATTGCTGGATCATATGGTAATTCTATTTTTAGTTTTCTAAGGAACCTCCATACTCTTCTCCATAGTGGCTGTATCAATTTACATTCTCACCAACAGTGCAAGAGGGTTCCCTTTTCTCCACGCCCTCTCCAGCATTTGTTGTTTGTAGATTTTCTGATGATGCCCATTCTAACCGGTGTGAGGTGATACCTCACTGTAGTTTTGATTTGCATTTCTCTAATAATTAGTGATGTTGAGCAGCTTTTCACGTGCTTCTTGGCCATTTGTATGTCTTCTTTGGAGAAATGTCTATTTAGGTCTTCTGCCCATTTTTGGATCGGGTTGTTTGTTTCTTTAATATTGAGCTGCATGAGCTGTTTATATATTTTGGAGATTAATTCTTTGTCCGGTGATTCGTTTTCAAGTATTTTCTCCCATTCTGAGGGTTGTCTTTTCGTCTTGTTTATGGTTTCCTTTGCTGTGCAAAAGCTTTGAAGTTTCATTAGGTCCCATTTGTTTATTTTCGTTTTTATTTCCATTACTCTAGGAGGTGGATCAAAAAAGATCCTGCTGCGATTTATGTCAAAGAGTGTTCTTCCTATGTTTTCCTCAAGAGGTTTATAGTGTCCAGTCTTAACATTTAGATTTCGAATCCATTTTGAGTTTATTTTTGTGTATGGTGTTAAAGAGTGTTCTAATTTCATTCTTTTACATGTAGCTGTCCAGTTTTCCCAGCACCACTTATTGAAGAGACTGTCTTTTCTCCATTTTATATCTTTGCCTCCTTTGTCATAGATTAGTGGACCATAGGTGCGTGGGTTTATCTCTGGGTTTTCTATCTTGTTCCATTGATCTATGTTTCTGCTTTTGTGCCAGTACCATATTGTCTTGATTACTGTAGCTTTGTAGTATAGTCTGAAATCAGGGAGTCTGATTCCTCCAGCTCCGTTTTTTTCCCTCAAGACTGCTTTGGCTATTTGGGGTCTTTTGTGTCTCCATACATATTTTAAGTTGATTTGTTCTAGTTCTGTAAAAAATGCCATCGGTAATTTGATAGGGATTGTATTGAATCTGTAGATTGCTTTGGATAGTATAGTCATTTTCACAATATTGATTCTTCCAATCCAAGAACATGGTGTATCTCTCCATCTGTTGGTATCATCTTTAATTTCTTTCATCAGTGTCTTATAGTTTTCTGCATACAGGTCTTTTGTCTCCCTAGGTAGGTTTATTCCTAGGTATTTTATTCTTTTTGTTGCAGTGGTAAATTGGATTGTTTCCATAATTTCTCTTTCAGATTTTTCATCATTAGTGTATAGGAATGCACGAGATTTCTGTGCATTAATTTTGTATCCTGCAGCTTTACCAAATTCATTGATTAGCTCTAGTAGTTATCTGGTGGCATCTTTAGGATTCTCTATGTATAGTATCATGTCATCTGCAAACAGTGACAGTTTTACTTCTTCTTTTCCAAATTGTATTCCTTTTATTTCTTTTTATTCTCTGATTGCTGTGGCTAGGACTTCCAAAACTATGTTGAATGATAGTGGTGAAAGTGGACATCCTTGTCTCGTTCCTGATCTTAGAGGAAATGCTTATCAGTTTTTCACCATTGAGAATGATGTTTGCTGTGGGTTTGTCATATATGGCCTTTATTTTGTTGAGGTAGGTTCTCTGTATGCCCACTTTCTGGAGAGGTTTTTTTTTTTATCATAAATGGGTTTTGAACTTTGTCAGAAGCTTTTTCTGCATCAATTGAGATGATCATATGGTTTTTATTCTTCAATTTGTTAATATGGTGTATCACATTGATTTGTGTATATTGAAGAATCCCTGCATCCCTGGGATAAATCCCACTTGATCATGGTGTATGTTCCTTTTTTTTTTTTTTTTGGTGGTACATGGGCCTCTCACTGTTGTGGCCTCTCCTGTTGCGGAGCACAGGCTCCGGACACGCAGGCTCATTGGCCATGGCTCACAGGCCTAGCCGCTCCGCGGCACGTGGGATATTCCCAGACCGGGGCACAAACCCATGTCCCCTGCATCGGCAGGCGGACTCTCAATCACTGCACCATCAGGGAAGCCCTGTATGATCCTTTTAATGTGTTGTTGGATTCTGTTTGCTAGTATTTTGTTGAGGATTTTTGCATCTTTATTCATCAGTGATACTGGTCTGTAATTTTCTTTTTTTGTAGTATCTTTGTCTGGTTTTGTTATCAGGGTGATGGTGGCCTCATAGAATGCGTTTGGGAATGTTCCTTCCCTACAATTTTTGGAAGAGCTTGAGAAGGATGGGTGTTAGCTCTTCTCTAAATGTCTGATAGAATTCACTTGTGAAGCCATCTGGTCCTGGACTTTTGTTTGTTGGAAGATTTTTAATCACAGTTTCAATTTAATTACTTGTGATGGTCTGTTCATATTTTCTGTTTCTTCCTGGTTCAGTGTTGGAAGGTTATACCTTTCTAAGAATTTGTCCATTTCTTCCAGGTTTTCCATTTCATTGGCTTAAAGTTGCTTGTAGTAGTCTCTTAGGATGCTTTGTATTTCTGTGGTGTCTGTTGTAACTTCTCCTTTTTCATTTCTAATTTTATTGATTGGAGTCCTCTCCCTCTTTTTCTTGATGAGTCTGGCTAAAGCAAATGCTGTCCTCTCTTCCCCTGCTCCTTATCAATTATCAATTTTATCTTCTCAAAGAACCAGCTTTTAGTTTTAGTGACCTTTGCTTTTCTTTTCTTTGTTTCTATTTCATTTATTTCTGCTCTGGTTTTTATGATTTGTTTCCTTTTGCTAACTTTGGGTTTTGTTTGTTCTTCTTTCTCTAGTTCCTTTAGGTGTAATGTTAGATTGTTTACTTGAGATTTTTCTTGTTTCTTGAGGTAGGCTTGTATAGGTATAAGCTTCCCTCTTAAAACTGCTTTTGCTGTATCCCATAGGTTTTGGATCATCGTGTTTTCATTGTCTTTTGTCTCTAGGTATGTTTTGATTTCTTCTTTGATTTCTTCAGTGATCTCTTGGTTATTTAGTAACGTATTGTTTAGCCTCCATGTGTTTGTGTTTTTCACATTTTTTTCCCTGTAATTCATTTCTAATCTCATAGTGTTGTGGTCAGAAAATATGCTTGAAATAATTTCAGTTTTCTTAAATTTACTGAGGCTTGATCTATGACCCAAGATGTGATCTATCCTGGAGAATGTTTCGTGCTCACTTGAGAAGAAAGTGTAATCTGCTGTTTTTGGATGGAATGTCCTATAAATATCAATTAAATCTATCTGGTCTATTGTGTCATTTAAAGTTTCTGTTTCCTTATTTATTTTCATTTTGGGTGATCTGTCCATTGGTGTTAGTGAGGTGTTAAAGTCCCCCACTGTTATTGTGTTACTGTTGATTTCCTCTTTCATAGCTGTTAGCAGTTGCCTTATGTATTGAGGTGCTCCTATGTTGGGTGCATATATATTTATAATTGTCATATCTTCTTCTTGGATTGATCTCTTGATCATTATGTAGTGTCCTTCCTTGTCTATTGTAACGTTCTTTATTTTAAAGTCTATTTTATCTGATATGAATATAACTACTCCAGCTTTCTTTTGATTTCCATTTGCATGGAATATCTTTTTCCATTCCCTCACTTTCAGTCTGAATGTGTCCCTAGGTCTGCAGTGGGTCTTGTGTAGACAGCATATATATGGGTCTTTTTTTTGTATTCATTCAGCAAGCCTGTGTCTTTTGGTTGGAGCAATTAATCCATTCACGTTTAAGGTAATTATTGATATGTATGTTTCTATGATTGTTTTCTTAATTGTTTTGTGTTTGTTTGTGTAGGTCCTTTTCTTCTCTGTGTTTCCCACTTAGAGAAGTTCCTTTCACATTTTTTGTAGAGCTGGTTTGGTGGTGCTGAATTCTCTTAGCTTTTGCTTGTCTGTAAAGCTTTTCATTTCTCCATCGAATCTGAATGAGATCCTTGCCAGGTAGAATAATCTTCGTTTTAGGTTCTTCCCTTTCATCACTTTAAGTATATCATGCCACTCCCTTCTGGCTTGTAGAGTTTCCGCTGAAAAATCAGCTGATAAAAGCTGATAATCTTATGGGGATTCCTTTGTATGTTATTTTTTGTTTTTCCCTTGCTGCTTTTAATATTTTTTCTTTGAATATAATTGTTGTTAGTTTGATTAATATGTGTCTTGGTGTGTTTTTCCTAGGGTTTGTCCTGTATGGGCCTCTCTGTGCTTCCTGGACTTGCGTGACCATTTCCTTTCCTATGTTAGCAAAGTTTTTGATTATAATCTCTTCAAATATTTTCTCAGACCCTTTCTTTTTTCTCTTCTTCTTCTGGGACCCCTGTAATTTGAATGTTGATGCGTTTTTTGTTGTCCCAGAGGTCTCTGAAGATTGTCTTCAATTCTTTTCAATCTTTTTTCTTTATTCTGTTCCTCAGCAGTTATTTCCACCATTTTGTCCTCCAGCTCACTTATCCATTCTTCTGCCTCAGTTATTCTGTTACTCATTCCTTCTAGTGTATTTTTCATTTCAGTTATTATGCTGTTCATCTTTTTTTTTGACTTTAAGTTTAATTTTTATTTATTTTTTATTGAAGTATAGTTGATTTACAATATTGTGTTAGTTTCAGTTGTACAGCAAAGTGATTTGGTTATACATACATACATATGTGTGTGTGTATCTATATTCTTTTTTCATTCTATTCCATTGTAGGTTATCACAGAATTTTTTTTTATGCTGTTCATCTTTGTTTGTTTGTTCTTTAGTTCTTTTAGATCTTTGTTAAACATTTCTTGTATTTTCTCAATCCATGCCTCCATTCTATTGCCAAGATTCTGGATCATCTTTACTATCATTACTCTGAATTCTTCTTCAGGTAGATTGCCTATTTCCTCTTCATTTATTTGGTCTTATAGGTTTTTACCTTACTCCTTCATCTGTGACATATTTTTTTGCCTTCTCTTTTTTTTTTTTGTTAATGAGTGGGATTGTGTTTCTATCTTACTGGTTATTTGGCCTGAGGCTTCCAACACTGGAATTTGTAGGCTATTCATTAGAGCTGGGTCCTGGCGCTGAGGTGAGGAACTCCGTGAGACCTCACTCAACTGAATATTCCCTGGGGTCTGAGGTTCTCTGTTAGTCCAGTGGTTTGGACTCGGAGCTCCCACTGTAGGATCTTTGGCCTGACTCCTGGCTTGTGAACCAAGATCCTGCAAGCCAGGTGGGTCAGCAAAAAAAGGGAACGATAAGGTAAAAAATAAAATTAGACTAGGAAACTAACAGATATGTTAGAAAGAATATAAAAATAAAAATGTAGATGAATCAACAACTGGAAGGTACATCAGTACCACAATAGTAAAAAAGAGGAGAAGGGAAAAGAAACAAAAAGGGTAGGGGGGCAAAGGCCTTGGCTGTGGAGGGCGGGGCCTAAGCAAGGGCGAGGTTTGGTGAATGGGCATGGCTTATACTTAGGACCCACAGGGCTGGAAAAGGCCCTGGGGGCTGTGGGGGGTGGGGCTTAGGCTCAAAGAACAAAAGGGGCCCAGGCATGACCCCCATCCCTGGTCTCAGAAGGCAACGGACCTCACCTGGGAGCCCAGCAAACTTCTGGGCTCGAGTGGGTAGAGCAAATGCTGTCCTCTCTTCCCCTGCTCCTCCAGTCTGAGGTCTGGGAGGGCCCCTCAGAGTGCCTCTCCTGATCTCTCCGGCCTCCCTCCTATGGCCCCAGGACCCATGCGGGCTGGATGGGGCTTTGGAGTGGGGTGGCCAGAGTGGGCCAGGTGATCACCCTCCGTTCCTCTCCTGCTCTTCCCGGAGAGTCCCTCCCGCCTGCATCTCCTGATCTCCCTGGCTTCAAGGGTGCTGAGCCTGTCTGGCCTCCACTTCTCCTCCCCCCTCAGTCCCCCTATGTCCTACTGGTTCACTTTGGGGTTCCTCCCGTCTCCTTGGGCATCAGAGTTCCCCACCAGTGGCCGGCAGGCACCCTAGTTGTGGGGAGACGCTAACTCCACGTCTTCCCACATTGCCATCTTCCTGAAGACAGTTTGATCTTTCTAACATGCAGATCTAATTACTCCTCCTGAGGCTTGCATCTTTTCCATGCCTCCCTGTGTCCCTTGGGATAAATTCTAAGCTCATCGATGTGATTTATGAGGCTTTGCTGACTGCTTCACCCTCATACTCTCTGGTCTAGTCAAGTTGTAATGCTGCCCCTTCAGTTTCCTCTGTGACTTCTGGGCCTTTGCACATGATATTCTGTCTATCTGGAATGCCATTCCTTTTCCCCTTCCACCTCCTGCCTATCCTTCAGTTTACTTCCTCTGAGAAGCCTTCAGATCCCCTCTAGTCTGCATTAGGTGCTCCTCATTGGTGCTGTCACATCTCTGGTACTTCCCTTCCCTGACATTTTCTGGCATGAATGACAGAGCTCTATGTGGTGACAGACTGGCTGTGCTTTCTTCACTGCTATGTCCCCAGTCTCTAGCATGGTGCCTAGAATAAGTCGCTGGTAATATATGTTGAATAGATTACAGACCTTGCTTCCCAGACCAATCTGTCATCTTGCATCCTGTTGTTCAGAAGCATCCCAGTGATGGGAAGCAAATCCAATACCACCTTCTAGAAAATCAACCCCTAATACAAGTCTAACACATAGTGGGCCAATGGTCTTGGTACCCATGGTGACAGAACAGCTAACACACCTCCCAAAGTGTCCCTTGACCCACTGGAGTAATTGTTCTACTTTTGCACCCTTGTTTGAAACCCACCAATGGTTTCCCAGTGTATTTAGAATAAAACTCAAGCTCACCTTACAACCTACAAAGTACTGAATGACCTGACCCTTTCCACCTTCCCGATCTCATCTTTCCCCACTCTCTTTCTTCATCATACCCCTTCCCTGGATCACTTGACTTCAGCTACACCATACCAGTCGTCTCTGTTTCTACCTCAGGACCTTTGCACTTGCTGTTCTTTCTGGCTGGTCCCTCTCCTCCTTCTAATCTCAGTTCAAATGGCTCTCCCTTTGACAAGCCTTCTAAAGTAGAGCTTATCTAAAGTAGCCCCTTGCTCAGTCCCTCTGCATTCCATTATCTTATTTTACTGTCTTTATAGTACTTAGACTTGTCTGTATATACTTTTTCTGTGTCTAGTTTGCCTCTCCCTGCTTGTATGTACATTCCTTGTCATCTCATACATGGCTGTTTCCCCCGTGCCGAGAACAGTGCCTTGAATCTAGGAGGTGCTCAATAAATACTTGTTCAATGAATGTGCAATTAGAGAATTAAGCTTTTCAGCAAGCAGAAATACTTCCAGGGACCAGTGTAGGCAGATTCCAAGCATTCTTTCTTTCTTACTTTTTAGTTTGTTAATCAATTTTATTGGTCAGTTGTAATTATGTCTTTTTCTTTAAAATAAATAAATAAATAAATTTATTTATTTATTTTTGGCTGGGTTGGGTCTTCATTCCTGCGCACAGGCTTTCTCTAGTTGCTGAGACCGGGGGCTACTCTTCATTGCAGTGCACAGGCTTCTCTTGCTGCGGGGCATGGGCTCAAGGCACGTGGGCTTCAGTAGTTGTGGCACGTGGGCTCAGTACTTGTGGCTAGCGGGCTCTAGAGCGCAGGCTCAGTAGTTGTGACGCACAGGCTTAGTTGCTCCGCCACATGTGGGATCTTCCCGGACCAGGGCTTGAACCTGTGTCCCCTGCATTGGCAGGCGGATTTTTAGCCACTGCACCACCAGAGAAGTCCCTGTAATTATGTCTTTTCATTTTTATATAATAGAGCTGGTTCATGGTCCCATGGTTTTATGGGTTTAGATGCATGTAGTCCTGTAACCACTACCACAATTGGAGATAGTCAGCTGAGCTTTATTTTTACTATCTCGGAAAAAGGTGTAAGAATTCTGCCGTAGGAAATTCCTGCCACTTTTCTAGGAATGTTTTTTTTTTTTTTTTTTTGTGCGGTACGCGGACCTCTCACCGCTGTGGCCTCTCTCGCCGCGGAGCACAGGCTCTGGACGTGCAGGCTCAGCAGCCATGGCTCATGGGCTCAGCTGCTCCGCGGCATGTGGGATCCTCCCTGACCGGGGCACGAACCCGTGTCGCCTGCATCGGCAGGCGGACTCTCAACCACTGCGCCACCAGGGAAGGCCCTAGGAATGTTTTAACCGTGCCTGGATCCTTACTCATCCTATCCAGAGCAGCTTGGAGAGAAATCATTGCCATTATTTCTTACTTTAGTGTTTAGTTCTAGCAAATAGAAATACTCTTATATAATTGTTCTAGTCAGGAAGGAAGAAAAAAAGGAAAAATAATTAGAGTCCCCTCAATGAAATTAGCAGCCTGCATAAGGGTAACTGTCCTTCCTACTCCTTAATTGAAATGGATGTGCATATGGCTAGTGGCTCAGGCATTTGTCAAATATAGGTGCATCGGCCAGAATCCTAGCTGTCGCTACCACATTTCCCCCTGCTCTGCAGTGTGACATTCTTGGAACATTAATGAAATCCAGACTGTAAAGATTCCAGTGAAGAATTAAAGTGGAAACAAAACAATCTCTTGCAAACCCACGCTCTGCTTTAAATAAAGAGCAATGTCTTTTGAATAATTCAGCCCTGACTGTCAAAATATGTTTTGGGGGGGTGTGGGCTATTCATATAGAACTATTCCAGGGGCCTCTTAATTGCAGCCTTTAGTGCATTTTCAGGGCTGAAACAACTCTGATTGTTTCTTGTTTTATTTTCCCATCACATACCTGGATCTTGAAAAGATGTTGTGATTGAGGTTAAATACATTGTTACCCTGATTCTTTTTTATTTTTTAATTTATTTTTACTTATTTATTTTTGGCTGCGTTGGGTCTTCGTTGCTGTGCAAGCAGGCTTTCTCTAGTTGTGGCGAGCGGGGGCTACTCTTCGTTGCGGTGCGCGGGCTTCTCCTTGCGGTGACTTCTCTTGTTGCAGCGCACGGGATCTAGGTGTGTGGGCTTCAGTAGTTGTGGCACGTGGGCTCAGTATTTGTGGCACGTGGGCTCTAGAGCGCAGGCTCAGTAGTTGTGGCACACCGGCTTAGTTGCTCCGCGGCATGTGGGATCTTCCCGGACCAGGGTTCAAACCCTTGTCCCCTGCATTGGCAGGTGGATTCTTAACCACTGAGATACCAGGGAAGTCCCTATCCCGATTCTTGGAACGCATATCTCTTTAATGGGGCTGGGAACCAGGGTGGAAATCTTGTAATTATTTCCTCTCCGGAAGTTGTTAGCATTTCACCTTTGTTCTGTTAAACTTTTCACCTGTGACTGGGGCTCTCTTGTCTGCCCTTGGGGTTCCCTGAGGAGTGTCTGGGCCCTCAGAGAGAGTTTTACTTTTTAACTTCTAATATCTTCAAGGTGAAATCCAAGGAGAGCATCTGCGGTATAAAGAAGGTTATTCAAGGAGGGGTGGCTGGTGACAAAGTTCTACCTATTCAATAATAGTAATAAAATGATAATAATAATAATAATTCCTATCTGTTGAACTCCACCTCTGTGCTGGGTCTGTGTTAAGTCCATTCTCTCCCTAAGCTCATTTAACTGGCACAACAGCCCTGTGAGGTGGGTCTAATTATGTCCACTTTACAGATGGAGAAACTGAGACTCATAGAGGGCAAAGTGCATGCCCAAAGTCACAGAGATGGTAGAGGTCATTGTGCAGATTAAAGCCCAGGACTGTCTGACTTCAAAGCCCACGGTCTTCCTTGTTCTGCTAAATAGAGGCTCCAGACTGATGCATGAGGACAGCTGTCCGGGAGGTCGGCCACCAACTGAGTTTGTTTAGGGCCCGGCTTCATGAGAATCCCCCAGTGTGCTGGTTGGAGAGCCCAGGCATTCTCCTCCCTGGGAATGAGGTGTCAGGGGTGCTCTTGCTGGCCTGGTAGTTCACAGAACAGTCTATGCAGTCAGGCAGATCTGGGGGTTTGACTCCTGGCTCTGCCACTTCTAGTTATGGTAGGCTGAATAATAATGGCCCCTAAATATGTTCATTCCCTAATCCCTGGAACCTGTGAATGTTACCTCATATGGCAAAAGGGACTTTGTAGGTGTGATTAAGTTAAAGATCTTGAGATGGGGGATTATCCTGGATTATCCGGGGGACCTAATATAATTATGAGGATGCTTATAACAGAGAGGCAGGAGGGTCAGAGTTAAGGAGTATGACAACTGTTTTCATCTGTTTGGGCCACTACAACAAAATACCACAGACTGGGTGGCTTATAAACAACAAACATTTATTTCTCACAACTCTGGAGCCTGGGAAGTCCAAGATCAAAGTGCCGGAAGATTTGGTTTCTGGTGAGGGCCAAATTCCTTGCTCATAGATAGCTGTCTTCTTGCTGTGTTATCACAAGGATAAAGGGGTGAGGAACTTACTGGGGTCTCTTTTATAAGGGCACTAATCTCATTCATGAGAGCTCCACCCTCATCACCCAGTCACCTCCTAAATGTTCCATCTCCAAACACCACCACACTGGGGATCAGTATCAACATATGAATTTTGGGGGGCACAAACATCCTGTCTATAGCAACAGGGAGCAGAGATTGGAGTGATGTGCTTTGAAGATGGAGGAAGGAGCCATAAGCCAAGGAAGGAATGCAGGCAGCCAATAGAAGCTGGAGAAGGCAAGGAAATAGATTCTCCCCTTAGAGCTTCTACAGGGAACCAGCCCTCCCAACACCTTGACTTTAGCCCAGTGAGCCAGATTTTGGGCTTCTGACTTCCAGAACTGTAAGAGAATAAATTTGCATTGTTTTAAGCTCCTAAATTTATGGTAAATTGTTATAGTGGCAATGCAAAAGAGATACACCAGATGTTTGTCTTTGGGCTTATGAATGATCCTCTTTGAGCCTCAATTTCATTATCTGTGAAATGGGCATAATAGTAACAATGCCTGCATCGTAGCCGGTTTCTTAAAATGAAAGAAGTTGATGCATACAAGTTCCTTCATGTTTAGCACATAGTATGTGCCGATTAAATGTTAGCTATTACTACTACCATCACTATTATTATTATTAATGTTAATATGAAAATAAGCATGCCAATCAAAGAACCTGAAAATAAAAACCAACCTAGGAGCAACTTTTTGTTGGGCTAATTCATATTCTCTCTCTTGGAGGTTCTTATATTGTTTTATATTGGGGGACTTATTCTATGTTGGGGGACTCATGGATGAGCTTCAAAGGATCTGTGGATTCCCTATAATCATATCCCAGGACCCTGCATAATATCCAGTACACAGTAGGTGCTGCACAAGTATTTAAGGCATGATTAAAGACAGATAAAAATTGGTGTTTGTGATTTTGTTGTTATTGTTTGTTTTTCTTTTTTCTTTTTTCTGGCAGCTTTGAGGAGAGTCTAGCAGACCCTGGCATAACTGGGGACCTGCCTTATGGAGGTGGGCTTGCCTTCTGTCCTCAGCCATCTGGCAAAGCCTGACACCACCTCCCCAGGGCCTCCAGCACTCACTCCCCCAACCCAGTGCCAGCCCTTCCCTGCTCTGGCCACTGAAGAGGAAGTCTCCATGGTAACAGTTTCAGGGCATTAGGCCAACTGGGGCCAGAGGGAGTGAAGGAGGGAAGGGTGTCCATGCCAGCCTTTCCCAGGGACCCACTCAAGCCAGGGTCCTGTGTCTCCAATGGAGATCTCAGCTGTAGAGGGTGACAGATCCTGCAGCAATTGGGGAGTGGCTGGGGCTTATTTTTCAGTGACTTCTTTTCATACCTTGCTCCCTCCTTTTGTCATGTCCTTTCCCCAACTCTGTATAAGGATCCCGTGCCTCCTAAGAACCTTAAATTATCCACTGTTGTCAACTAAAGTCTCTGGGATTTCAAGCTGGCTCCCGCATATACTGGTAGTGTGACCTTGAGTAAAGTACTTAACCTTCCTGGGCCTCAGTTTCATCATCTGTAAAATGGGGTTTTTGTAAACATGAATAGAGACTCTGTGGTGCCCTTAGCATGATGCCTGAAAACTAGTAAATAATAAAGTTTACTCTATATTATGTGTTTGAGTTGGGGAAACTGAGGCCTGGATCCTGTCCCCAGAACCCTCTTGGTCATCAACCCTATTCTCCCTTCCTCTGGGAGTAACTTCTTCCTCCTTCTTTCCCCCAATCAAACCTTGCCTGTCTGCTGTCTCTCATCATCAGGGCCCTGCTAAACAACTGGTTGTTTATCTCTGATAAATGGATCCATTCTTGAATGTTCAAAGCTGAGTTAGAGACTTTTAAAGGGGTTTTTGCATTTTAGAAGAGGATTCCCAGTGATGATAATGCCTTACTTCCAAGGCAGAATCTCGGGAGGGTAAAAGTTTCCAAGCACCAGTCAGTGGGAGAATTAAAAAGAAAAAAAAAGAGATGGTGTCACTGAAGCTCAGAGAAAGTCAATCAACTTGCTCAGGGCCACACAACTGGTAAGCGGTGAAGCTGGGATTTGAACCTCTGTCTGCTTTTCAGTTGAGCTCATGTAGCATCCTCCTTTTTTTCCTCAATTGGTCTCTTAATTGTTCACCCACAGTGATGTATAGGGGAGATCATCTGTCAGATGCTCTAAAACCAGAGGTGAAATCCTGATCCAATAGCTGAAATTCGGGAGGTTGGCAGAGACAAACTGTGGTGGAGTCCCTGCCTCTCACCTCAGCTGGGAGAACAGACCGTATCAAAAACATCCCATCTTCCCCTGGGGGGATTTGAGAGGCATTTGTAATGCAGAGCTGACACTGGGCAAGGACCCAGCTTCCCACCATCACCTCTGGCTGAGCCATTTCCTTAAATTACAAGAAGACATTTTCCCCGGGCCCTAAGGTCTAAAGCTGAAGTTGAAGAGCTCCCTGCAGCCTGAGCCCTCTCTCCCTCCCTGTTTGAAGAACATCTCTTATCCATCTTTGCCTCCTCAGCTCCCTGCTTTCCCTGGGGAGCTGGAGATGGCAAGAAAACAAGAGAGAAGGGGCAAAGAATTACACTGGAGTCTCTGGGGTCAGAGTTATCGAATGAGCTGTTCCTGCTGGTCCCCTGCATGTAATTAAGACTTGCAAATCCATGTTGCTGAGGTGTTGGTGGCAGTGTAATAAATCCCAGGCACCTTGGGGGCACCCAGCATCCCAAATGGCCACTCTTGTCATTTAGCCAATCTCCATAGGGTGAGTTTGGGCAAAGCCAGGTGGGATCCAGTGTTGCTTGTGGGCATAGCTGAACTCATTTATTTACTCACTCAGTCCCCATTCATTCATTCCCCAGATTATATTACTAAGTTCCATTTATAGGCTGAGTATGAGAGAGACAAAACGAACAACCTCTGCCCTCCAGCGCAACTGAAACCACACTCCTTCGGATGGGACTTGAACCCACAATCTTCTAACTGAAATCCCATAACTTGTCTCAGGACTCATTGAAGTTCAGGTTCCTTATATCTTGGTGCAGAAGGAA